>NC_071519.1:25235509-25860509 GCF_027887155.1 Malaclemys terrapin pileata
CTCTGAGGTCAGGTTCCTCTTCTGTAAAATGGAGATGAAAATGACTCTTGCAGAGGGGATTGAGCTACTGAATTCACTGATGTGGGAGATGGGGGATGAGATTGAAGCATTCTCTCATAAATGCCGGCGTGACAGCTATAATTCAGTCATTGCTCCGGGAGATAATAATGACTCTCGCTCCATCTTGCATGCTTGTTAGCAACGAAGCCAATGCCGGGTGCCTGCATTTTGAGGGATTGTTTGCTATAAATCAGACACCGTCATGCTGAATGTGTTCCTTTCTCTCAGAGGTCGCTATCTGCATTGCTATTCTTTTCGCTGGCCGAGGTCCATCTTCCCCAAGGTTCCTGGAACCCAGCGGCATTCCTGTTTGTTAGGCAGATGAAAGACAGGGGCCTTGGCTTTATGGGCGACATCTCCCAGTAAAACAGTGTGCGAGGCAGCTCGGAGCAGAGTGAAAACACAGCTGCTCCCTGTTAATCTGTATTTGTTTTATTTCTGCTGCTAGGTGTGGAGCTGTCCTGCATCATTAAATCCACCACAACACCCAATCCCAGGATCGAGTGGAAGAAAATCAAAGGCGGTGAAACCTCCTATGTGTTTTTTGACAGTAAAATGCAGGGTATGAAGATTTGTTGCCCTTTTGCCCCTCTCCCCTTTATAACCACAGAAACAATAAAGGCAGGGAACAAATGCGTCTGTGAAATGCAGGAATTCTGGTTCTCCTACTCGTTACTTCTGAAACCTATGTTGGTCAGCCAAGGTTCAGAACGGAGTGAGGCCTGAATCATCTTTCCCTGCTGGCAGACCTCAACTGAATGGTCAGCAATGAGGCATCACAAAAAGCTGTAGTGAGACCAGAAGGGGAACTTTGCATCCTTTATGTGGGACCATTTATTGGGTGAAGCGAAGATGCAATCGGTGCAGCCCCCGAAATCAAGGACCCATGGTCCTTGCCTGCAGTCTCTGACTGTCCCATATGAACCTTTGAAGATCTACCATCATTCCAGATAAGAGCTGCTCTCCAGGGTAGTCACTGCAGTGCCACTTCCCACTCACTTGGAGGGGGTTACTGTTAAGGTGGATCAGGCTGCCTCCCCCAGCACTGCCAGCCCTGGGATTTTGGAGAGCGATTGGGATTGGAAATTCATTCTCTGGCTTTATGATTTGCAGCAGGTATTACACTTTCCAATTCAGATTCTTCCCCTCCTTCAGAACTATAGAGCTGTAACCTTTAAAATGCATTGATGGAGGACACAGCTGGAAATACTGTCTCTCCTGTTTGTCATGAGTTCCTTTTCTCTACTCCCTTCTCTAGGAGACTTTGTAACTCGTGCAGAAATTCTCAGCCGGACATCGCTAGTGATCAAAAACACCACCCGCATGGATACTGCCACCTACCGTTGCGAAGTGGCAGCGCCCGACGATGCAAACATAGTAGATGAGATAAACATCCAGCTTACAGTGCAAGGTATTGCTTCAGCTCGGGGCCCCACAGTGCGCCTTGTTGGTTTCCCAAGACAATCTGATTTCTGTGGTGGGCATCATCTCTGGAGGGGGAAGCAGCCCTGGTTATGCTGGGCTGGGGTCCAGCTGAATTGCTGCTCTGTGATCCAAGGGGGAACTGGAATAGCTGGAGTGCAGCAGGGTGCTGGGCCATGCAATTCACATGTTTTGTGTCTCTTCTCCCAGTAAAGCCAGTCACGCCCAGGTGCAGAGTCCCTAAAGCTGTGCCAGTGGGCAAGACAGCGACCCTTCACTGCCACGAGAACGAAGGCTACCCAGAGTCCACCTACAGCTGGTACCGCAACAGTGAACCCTTACCGACCGACTCCAAATCTAACCCCAAATTCCATAATTCCTCCTTCATCTTGAACCCTGGAACAGGCACTTTGGTAATGCTCTTATGGAAATGACCGAGAATGCTGTTGCTGGGCTATGTTAGGGTTGCTCTTTGCGTATACCCAGATTATGAGTGGACTGAAGAGGAGGGAACAATTGGAACAGGTTGGGGTTCTAGCCCCCTGAGGGGCTGGCAGAGTCCAGCAGCAGGATGTGGGGGAAGAAGAACTCCATGGGACCAGAAGAGATGACCTCCATGTTGTAGTCTTTGCCTTTGGCTCTAGAGTGGGCAGAGCACGCTGTTGTGAGGGGGGAGGAATGGCATAACCACCCCGACGCTTTTCTCTGTTTCTCTAATCAACGTATCACCATAAACTCAGTGCTGTAGAAAAGGAAGAGAAGCATCATTTCTGGCCCTGAAAGGGCTCTCTCTTGATTGTCGTATTCCCCAGGGAGAAATGTCCCGGGTCCAGTTTGCAGCTGGGCTACTGAGGGAAGTCTTTTGCAGTGAGCTCTCGCACTATGCTCTAAAAGCAGTGAACCTCTAGTTAATTTCTGGGCCTCTCTGGAGTCTGTGCAACTAGAATATCTCCAGGCTGCAGGCTTGGGGACACATTCTACTCCCTGCAGGTCTTTGGCGTGATCAAAAGGCAAACGAAGAAATGCCTGTGTATTTTTATTTCGTCCTCCTGCGGGTTCATAAGGCTTAGACCTCTGGGTGTAGTGTCTAACATGTTTGTTTGCTGTTTGTGAAAAGGCTGTGATTCCGACTCCTGTCTCTGACACGCTATGCTTCCTCCGAAACAGGTCTTCGCAGCCGTGCACAAGGGTGACACTGGCCGTTACTACTGCATAGCAACAAACGATGCCGGCTCCGCCAAGTGTGAGGAGCAGGAGATGGAAATCTGTGAGTGGCTCTGCCTACTGGTAGAAAGCGGTGGTTTATAGATTAGAAGCTCTGCAGTGTTGGGGGCTGGTTTTTCTTGGTGTCTCATGCAGCATCAAGTATGTTCTTGGCTCTTCCAAAATCCCTAATAATTTCCGGAGCCCCCCAGACGTAGCACGGTGCTGTGCAGGCGGACAAGACAGAGCCTTGGCTCCTGGCATGTGAAAGTCTAAATAACAACGTAGAAAAACACAATGACAAAATGTGGGCAAGGAAAAAAGAATCGCTAAATGAAAACAGGGGAGAACTGATTGGGTCGATTAGTTTCATGATTCCTGAGGTTACTTAGCTGATTTATATATTTGATTCTATTAATTATGTTTCTTACAGTAGTGCCTAAGGCCCACCTGGTGCTAGGCACTACCCAGACCCAGAATGGCAGGCAGTCCCTGCTACTAGGAGCATGCAGTATAAATAGACACATCAGACACAGGGTGCGGGGGGAAGAGAGATAACAAGCAGAGTGAACAATGTGATGGCAGCAAAAGGCATGTTAGTGCCATGGTTTTATTGAGGGGGTGGGTTTAGTTAGGACGGGACAAGCTAAATGGAAAGAAGAGGGAAGAGAACAGAGGGGTGAGAGGAACAGGCCAGGGCAAAAGAGGGGCCAGGGTGGAGTGAAGTTGAGACGAAGAGTCTTTGGATATGTTGATGTGGGAGCTGGAAGGTGTCGTTTCCAGCTTGAGGAGACATACCCATATTAACTCTGGCCGAGCTAGCGTGCTAAAACTAGAAGGGCAGCAGCGGTGGCATGAGGGTGAGTTGCTCGAGTAGGTGGAATTTCAGGGGTGAAGGTTTCGTGCCAGCTAGTCTGTGTGTAGGTGGAAGGCTGGGAGACCTGTGGGGATCCATGACTGATGCCGTCTCTCCTCTCCAGATGATCTTAATATTGGTGGGATTGTCGGTGGAGTCCTAGTGGTCGTGGTGGTTCTGGTGCTGATAACGCTTGGTATCTGTTGTGCCTACAGAAGGGGTTACTTTGTAAACAGCAAACAGACTGGTAAAAGGTAAGGGTAGGTTTGCAACCTTCTTTCCTATAGTCCTCTGCCTTTCCTGGCACACAGCTCTCATAACAGGGCCTGGCACCTGCTGGCTAGAGCATGGGTCACTGCCTGACTTTTAAATACTACTTCCTATTTCCCCGATTAACTCTCTAGACCGGCCCAATTCCACCTAGCTCCACAGGTTCACTTTGAACACCAATTTGCACAAAAAGTTGGTGTGCACACAGGCTAACCTTGGCAAGTCTCCACTCATATTTGCAATGGGGTCTCCTGTGACAAGAACGGCAAGAGGAAGAAGCCTTGCTCTAACATTCTGGTACTTTGCACCGAGACAGGGGTTTAGCCCTGCTAATTCCCAACCATCCCACAGTTGTATTTATGCAGTAGCTTGGCAGATGCTTCCTGTGGTCACATGCTGCTGGCATTTAGAAGTCAGGGATTTACTGAGCAGAGCTCATTGTGTAATCAGTACAAGCATCAGGACATACTCAGAAAATGTGTGAGGGAGAGCAGTCCCAGGCCGGAAAGCACGTCTTACTGGGTACATCCCAGCACTTACATTTGGGATTAAAACGGCCATTTCTGAGTTGATCCCATCAATGAGGACTTGTGTTCTTGAACAGTGCGGTGCATTTAAGACTGCAGCATTATGGGAGCCAAAGGGTCAGACTATAAATAGCTTCCAAGATCAGAAACAGAATGACATTTTAGTCAAATATTGAGCTTCTTTCAGGGATTGAGTAACCTCGGATGGAAGCTGGATTGGCCTAGTTCAGTGTCACATTTCAACAAGAGCCTCCTCCCCGTCTGCTAGAGGCCCCAACCCCTCCATTTAAATATGATTTTAAGTGGACGCATGCTGGGGAAGCAGGACTTTAAATATGAATGTTTAGATTCCTCTGCTGGACAAAACAAGTGGAGCTCTTGTAACCCTGCACAATCAAAGGATTAGTAGTAAACCTGCCAGCAGGCAATCAAGGGTTTAAAATTAACTGCATAGCAATTATCAGAGGAAATGATGTTACAGTGACCAGAAGGAAAGAGGCTGGAAAACTATTTAACTCTTTTCACAGTTACTGCGGTCAGAAGCGTAGCCTGGGTGGATACATTTGGCACCTTCCCCTCCCTGAAGAAATGCTCCTGTAGGGGGTTTGTAGTTGATGGGGAAAGCCCAGCTGCTTTGAGTGGGGGAAACGTCAAGGCCTGGCTTTAAACAGAGCTAGTTGCGCCAGGTCAGCTCTCATTTTGATGAAAATACCTTTAGTTGTCCTCCTCCTCAAATATTAATCAATTAATATAATAAAATAAAATAAAAATAATACTAATAATAAACAGTTCTGCTTTGCCACCTGAAATCCCATCATCACAGGAATCAGATCTGTTTCCCCTTATTTCAGCTACAAGACTCCAGCAAAACCAGATGGTGTTAATTATATCCAGACAGACGACGAGGTAAGCTAAGGGGAGGGAAACGACGAGCACAGGACATCTTTCCTTTTAGATCTCTGAAGGGGCTGGTGAAGAGCCGTCCAGCTCAGGAATCACACACCACCTAGGGCCCATAGTCACTCTCCAGAGCAGAATTTCTTCAAGCGTGGGTTGGACACAACTTGTGAAGTGAGGACCTAGGACTAAGAGGAAGGACAACAGCCGAGTCATTTCCTTGGGAAAGGTTTAGTCCTTTTACACACTCTAGGGAGTTAGGCTCCCTCCCGTGAATGATGCTGTTTAAACCTGAGAATGGGTTATGGCTTTATCAATCACTTGTATTATATTAGTCAAGTCTGTCCAAGAGGACACCCTGACTAGACAACTGACTGTCTTCGGGGACTGACCCCCAATGTATCAAATACAGCTCTGCTCTACCTTAAGCAGCTGATTGACTGCTCCTTTGGGATGGGCTTTCCTGGATTAAGCAGACAGTCGATACTGACGATGTAAGAGACTAGCATATTTACATCTCAGGATTTGAACTGCTCACCAGTCAGGGAGAGGTGTCTCCTAAACTTCTTAGCAGCAGAGAAACCGTGAAGAAGCAGGGGGGGGGGGGGGAAGAGAGGAATCTTCCTCATTCCATTGGGTGGGATCATCTGTGAGGAGATGTTAGGAGCTGGGTATTACTGGTGGACGCTTGTCCTTACCAGCTTCTATGGGATAGAATCAGATAGTGGGGCCCAGACAGGACTCTGGAAAAAAAAAAGATTACACAAATGGCACCTGTTTTGCAAGGGTATATTTGGGTTGGGGAGAGTGGGCAAGAAGAGGTGCCTGGACACCATTGGGGAATGTTGCTACCCACCTCACTTTTTAATTGCAGGGCGACTTCAGACACAAATCGTCATTTGTTATTTGAGATGCCAAAAGGATACTGCAAAGCAGCCAGAACAAGTATGGAAATACATCCTCCAGGAACTCAAAGCAAGAGCAAAAAGATGAACAATGTGCGCTTGGAAGAGTTTAGAAACACACAAACTTGACTTTCTTTTGCCAAAGTTAACAACACTCACTCCGAACCAGTCTTTTTCCTCCCCCAGAGATATCACCTGGACCACTTACATCTCTCCTCGCGCTATTGGGGAGCTGTTACCCTTTCCAAGACTGAGCATTCCCCTCCACGGCCATAGCCTTCTGAACTACAGATGCTCATGGAATTGCCTTCTCCCGGTGGTGCAGATACACAGCCAGAATGTCCAAGCCAAACAGGGGAGAAGCTTTAGGTAAATGGGCATCTTGACCTGATAGACAAAAGGTGCTGATGTGGCAATAGATTCTAAATAAGATTTATCCACAAAAGGGGAGAACCTTCCGCTTAGCTGCGCAGTGCCTGAGCCTGGCTGGCAACGTTTACAGTTGTAACTGTACTGGGCTCTTGCCAGCTACGCCAGTGAGGGTTTCCTGCCCTTCATATCATTTTATCTTTAAAGGTCTGCTAGGCTGAGCTGATAGAACTGCTATCACATCAATCCTGCAGAGCCCCTCCGGAGCATGAGACATGCAGGCTACTGATCTCACTAGCTGGCCCCTGTTGAGCATGTAGCATTGGCCTCAAATGTTTGATTTTTGTGGATCCCAATCAGGATTTGGTTCTGCAGGTGCAAAGTCAGAATCTGAGTCAAACCCACAGTGATGGGTGGAGATCTAGGACAAGCAACTAACTGGTTTAAATTTCGCAGCCCTTTTGCCAGCAGTGGTGAATTCTGTTTTTTCCACCTGTACAAAAGGATGGCTTTTGTTCAGTTTTACATAAAATACTCACTATATGCAGGTAACTTTTAACTCCAGTTTGCACAAAGCAGGCTTGCCTGGTGTGTAGCTATTTAAATATTTTTACGATTCTGGATCCTGGAGGCAGAGTGTCTTAGCATTAAGATATCCCTTTTATAAAATTTAAAGCCAAAACCACACTCATGGGCTGATTCCCACAATGGTACCGAGACGCTTTCAAGCTTTTCTACAGACCCAGTTGATTTTGTAGAATTCTGCATTCTAAATTTTTGCAAAGGTGTATTTTGATTACTTCAGCCAAGGTAACATTTCTATTTAAAATGTAAATATGTTGTTATGCCAACAGTGTTAAATAATGTTGCTATTTTTTTAGAAACAAGTCTTTTTTAAACTGCAGCCAGGAGCTCAAATGCTGCTACAGCACGGCACTGTCAGAGCATATCAGTATTATTGCAGAATGCAGCACAAGCAACTTTACAAACTGTGTACAGAGAAGCAGCCTCTTTCTCCCAAGCTAGTCCAACATTTTCCTTCCCAAGAGAGGTCTTATAGGACATAGAACATAGTCACTCAGGGATCCTTTTTGTAAGTTTAAGGCAGGAGCTATTCAATTTTATATTTCAAATTACTATTTTCTTGCAAAAGACCAATGCTTATTTGCAAGAAATATCCTGTGAAAGTTTTTGAATTACGTTCTGACCAGGTGACAGAGTGACTAATGGTTGAAGACAATAAATCTCTCTGCAAGTTCTCTAAATTCATTCTAACTCTGCGGCAGCTACACCATCTCTTCAGAATTTTGAGATTGCCTAGCAAGCGGGGAAAACATCTCTGGAGTTGTGAAAGCAAAAAGCTTGACCCAAAAGTGCTCTCAAGACGTTAGCTGCAACTTTTCTTCAGCTGGTAGACGCTACCACTTTCTTGGCTTTAAGGGATCATTTAGAATTCCTTGTTCTTCAGAAATGTACACTTATGGCATTGGGCAAATGTTAAATATGAAATAGTTAGATGCAACACTAGAGCAGTTCAGTGCTGTGGTTGAAGAATGGTTTTTAATGTAGCATAATTTAGTGTTCTTGTATTTCAAATATAAATGGAGTTGTCTTAACTTTTGATGCATACAGTATTTTGAATACTTGACAATTTGGACTGTCAGTGTTATTTTTTTCGTGTTCTGTATTAATCTGCCTTGGACTTTTCACCACCTATTGAGTGATTTTGGGGCCTTGCTGGACATGCCATTGCTGCATTTATTTAAACATAGTCCACCACTTTCTCCTTTTGCTATCATAGATGGAGGTAAAGATGGGGTAGCAATACCTGTGTGCGCTCCAGCAAGTTGTGACACCTTGCAATTGATTTATGGTTACCTTTCAGATGTGCTCTTCACCCAAAACTAGGTATTCCTATCCACTGGCTGCATGTTGTCCTGTAGTCAACATGACAACAGGGTACTTAAAGACACTCCTTTACCCTCCAGTTTTATCCACTACTCCTTTTCTGTGCTGTTTATAGAACATTAAGATGGGGAGAGAGGAAAAAGCTTAGAGTCAAGCTAGCTTCTGGCACTATGGGGAGCACTGTCTGACACTTGGCCTTCTGCCGAAGGCAGGATTTCTCAGCTTGCAGACTCTTTGCATGCTGAAGAATAGATATTTATTTTTCAGATCTAAAAATGTGACAGTGGCATTTCTACTGGGATGAAGGGACCCTTTTCCCCCCCGACCTCCAAGACATAGCTCGTCAGATTTGATTTACAGAACTCGCTGTAAATAGTTTAATCTATAGGTTTGTACTAATGTATTACATTTAACTTTGCCAAGAATGTTTTACATACATATCAAGCTATTAAAGCATCCTTGTGTTGTTGTTTTTTTACATTCATATTTATCCTAACCTGTGTTTGCTTTGAATTCAATGTAACTGGTGAAAGATTCCTTCTCTTTTCTGACAGATTGCTTGTTTATTTCAGTTGGGGACTTACAAAGAACTAAACTGGTGTTACAAAACACATGTAAATACTTACCGGCTCAGTTCACTATGGGACCGGCTCTGTTCAATATCTTCATTAACGACTTAGATATTGGCATAGAAAGTATGCTTATTAAGTTTGTGGATGATGCCAAACTGGGAGGGATTGCAACTGCTTTGGAGGACAGGGTCATAATTCAAAATGATCTGGACAAATTGGAGAAATGGTCTGAGTTAAACAGGATGAAGTTTAACAAAGACAAATGCAAAGTGCTCCACTTAGGAAGGAAAAATCAGTTTCACACATACAGAATGGGAAGAGACTGTCTAGGAAGGAGTACAGCAGAAAGGGATCGAGGGGTTATAGTGGACCACAAGCTAAATATGAGTCAACAGTGTGATGCTGTTGCAAAAAAAAAAAAAAAAAAAAAGCGTGATTCTGGGATGTATTAACAGGTGTGTTGTGAGCAAGACCCAAGAAGTCATTCTTCAGCTCTACTCTGCGCTGGTTAGGCCTCAACTGGAGTATTGTGTCCAGTTCTGGGCACCGCATTTCAAGAAAGATGTGGAGAAATTGGAGAGGGTCCAGAGAAGAGCAACAAGAATGATTAAAGGTCTTGAGAACATGACCTATGAAGGAAGGCTGAAAGAATTGGGTTTGTTTAGGTTGGAAAAGAGAAAACTGAGTGGGGACATGATAGCAGTTTTCAGGTATCTAAAAGGGTGTCATAAGGAGGAAGGAGAAAACTTGTTCACCTTAGCCTCTAAGGATAGAACAAGAAGCAGTGGGCTTAAACTGCAGCAAGGGAGGTTTACGTGACATTAGGAAAAAGTTCCTAACCGTCAGGGTGGTTAAACACTGGAATAAATTGCGTAGGGAGGTTGTGGAATCTCCATCTCTGGAGATATTTAAGAGTAGGTTAGATAAATGTCTATCAGGGATGGTCTAGACAGTATTTGGTCCTGCCATGAGGGCAGGGGACTGGACTCGATGACCTCTCGAGGTCCCTTCCAGTCCTAGAATCTATCAATCTGTGAATCAGTTGGTTTATTGGGGGAAGTTCTTCCACCCCCATTTCTTCTCGAGAAGAGATGGAGCCTTGCCTGATGGGCTATACCTGTTTCTGTTCAAGCACAAGACAATTCAAGAAAACCCTGAAGAGTTTTATATTTGAACTAGACTTAGTATAGTTACCAACTCACTGCTGTCTTACTGTTTAATATACCTAGTTAACTGGGGTGGAGGGATGGAAGTAGGATAGAATGAAAAAGGAAGTGGTCATAGTTAGCCATTCCTTCATTCAAAACCACTTGAAGTAACCCTATACATCTTGCTACATTAATTCTGAGATTAAGATTTTACCCCACTTGAAGTTCTTTAAGAAGAATCCTGGGAGTGACCACAGTATTGGTAAGGTTAAAATGGAAGTTGAATTTTGCCCCTCTCCCTTTTCAGTTGTTCAATTTCCTTTTGTGCTGGAGCAACCCTTCCCTTATTAGCACAGAAGTAAATGCTTATGGAGGGTTGTCGCAAAATGCATAGTCACTTAAGTTCTAGAGTTTGAGAGCTACAGAACAAGTTACATAATGCCAGGGAAGTGCAGTAGTTTTGAAGCTGAGCATTGGAAGATCTCAGTCACTTATGCCTGGGCATCAAGAAGGGTGGGCTTTCAACCTTAACTGCAGTTCCAGCATTAACACTAGTGTTTTGCATAGAACAAAGTGGCTTTTTCGTACTGAGCATTACAATTCAACACGATTTACCTTCCTCAATAAAATACTCAGAACCTGCTATCAGTAAAACGAATAAGATCACGTTCAAAATCTGCTGTGCCAACAGCTGCATCGAATGCATGCGTAAGTCACACCAGCCGGCTGGTGGTAGAGGCTTTATTTGGCTGTCATATACGCCAGCCCCGAGAATGGGTGACAGTAAGGATTTGGACACTGCAAGCAGCTGCTCTAATGGGTGGGGATCCCACAGGAATTCAGGTATTTATATGGATGAGCCCACCGGCTGTTGGGGTGACAGTCAGAACAGTAGAGCTTCAACATAGGCATGGAAGAGACGAAAGCAGTGGGCAAGAAATAAGGTGAATGCGGTAAGGCTAGAGATTTACAGAAGAAAATAATTTGGTTCTTTCAAAGCAAGAAAAGCTGAGAGGTGGGTGGAATTTGTTCTTTAAACATTTATTTTTCATAAAATTGTAACAGCTGGAAATAAGAACTTGGTCCAAGAGTGGAAATATTCCATTTAGGAAAGAAAAGGAAGGCTATATATACACATAGACTGGACCTTTCATTACACATAAATCCTTAATAACTTGCAATTGTATCAGATTTGCAGGTATGGCAGTGTCAAGCTATTCTAGATTTGTAGAAAATATGGAAACTAGTATATTATGAACAGGGGACAGCATGACACCAAGGGAATGATTTAAGCCAATAGCCATTCCAGTCATGTAAGGTAACAAGCTGTGACAAACATACCAGGTTCAACCAAGCCAGTATTCCTAATGGCTGCACTTACGTACAATGGGCTAGAGCTTATGGCCAAGACAGACTTATGTTTCAAAATGGACAAGCCGTAAGTCCTGTGCGGTGAATAGTCAGCCATCACTAGATACTGCAGCTTCTTGGCACTCCCAGTTGTCCTACAGCAAAGAACGTTATTAACTGCTCCAGTTTATAAATCAAAGCAAAACGTGTGTGTGTGTATATACTATATATATATAAAAATATATATAAAAACAAATAAAATGGAGGGGGGTAAGGAGGGACACTTGTACACACTGATCCATAATTATAACTTTAGAGGGAAGAGGAACAGTTCATGGTCAACATGATGAAGGGTCTATACAAGAGCGTTTTGGAACTACACAGTGCATGGATGGGGAAGTATCAGTTGGCTGGTTTCAGGGGAGCTTTCCGGAGGGATCGCCTTAGACTTGCAGCTGGGCTACTTTTTCTCCTGGATGGCGATTCTACCTTCCACGGACGAGGCAGGGGCCCTCTACAGAAAGGAAACAGAATGATTGTTGGTTTCTTTTTAAAAAGACACTAGTATTACCTATAGCCACTGGTAGCTAAGGCCTGGGTTGAACTTACGGCTTATCAGGGGACGTCAGACAGAGAACATCTTTTCGTTGATCTTGGGATCCGTTTTTTTCTGCAAGCGACATTTACAAGTTAAACACGCACATTTGAGCCTCTTTTTTTTTTTTGGTTTGGTTTTATTTTAAAAGTTAGGAGCATGAAAATAACTTGCCTTGAGCTGAAGCAGGTGTGCGCGTCAGGCTGATGAAACTGACCCCAGCCCCAAAGGTCAAGTTATCAACAGTCTCTGAAAGAAACACACAGATCAGCAGTCAGCTTGTACTACAGCCATAGGGCAAGACAATCCCTTCATACCCAACTCAAACAAGCATGCATGCTTCTTTCTGGCCCACTGAACCAGGTATCAGCTCATCTTTTACACAGAATAAAGGCAATGCAATGAGATTGGTCATCCTCACTGCCCACAGTCAAGTTTATACCTAATACTGATAGCACTTCTGCAAAAATTTCCTTCACACTGTGGGCCTGGGAGTAGGAACGGCATCAATGACCCTAAACAAGGCAAATCCCGATCCCTTCCAGGTAGTGAAGTCATAGTCTGTGTTAGGATTTTTAGGTTCTTCAGGAGGAGGATAGAGACACTTATTGCCAAGTGAATTAATACAACTTGGTAGATGTTTAGCTAAAAGCCTAACTACCCCATACAACTTGTTCTTTAATATTTAGGGGAAAAAACCCTTAAGTTCAAGTTGGTGTGAAGAGTTGTTAATAGGAAGCTAGCAGCATTAGCAGAACACCTCCATTTCCTACAGTAGATCTCTACACTAAGCCTTGGAAGTCTATCTAGCAGGAAGCCAAAGAACTGGTCATTCAAGGCCATTCGAAAAGCACCAGCTGCCCTCTTGTCTTGGAAGTATAGAATGCAAATCTGTTCCTCAATCTTCAAGGTAACACACATGCACTTGTTCATGATAATCTGTTTTTCACTATTAGACTTGAAGGAACCTCCATTCTTTGGGGACTACTAGAGAGTTCTCATTTCCTTAAATCTAGAACTGCTTATCCACACCATCTCATTCACACCTGATCGAGCTCCCCCTGCTGGACACTCACCAGACTGCTGCGTTTGAATCCAAACACAGGATCCTTCCTGTATGCTTCCTAAGCCCACTGCATCGAGCATACAGACGCTGTCTCTGACCTCTCAGGGTACCGACTCGCTGTCTGGTACCCTTAGGACCCCACAATCCAGCTGCCTTTGGCCATAATCGGGGAATCACCAAGGCATGCCATTGTTGTCCAGCTTTATTATTTATCTTGCCCGGATTGGCTTTTGACTCTTGTGAGACTGGCCTCTGAATTACCTGACTTTATGCAGCGAAAGCCTTATCTTAAGGTAATGTGGTTTTCACATATGGTAAATGACTACACCTGCCTCATTTTACTGCATGCTACAGCTTTTTAGTACAAGAGGGAGAGAAAGAAATGGCAAACAGAATCACCACCAACTATTCTTTCCGCACTCCGTTTTTATTGAAGCCCTCCATATATCATGTAGCGTTACTGCTGGTGTTTGCATTTACATTCCAGAGTGAAGTAGTCTATTCTCTCCCAGGCCCTCTTACCCATTTTCACTGTTGAGAGCAAACAATAGAGGAGAGAAAGACCCAAGGGTGACAGAGACTGATCTACTGGCCAGACGAGAGTCTCACAAGATACAGGGATGAGATCCAGCCTCTCAACATCTAGAGTCAGAAGTGATTTACAAAGAACTGCATCTGCAGGAGTTTTACAAATGATAGACTGGGGAAAGAAAAACGTTCTCCGCTGATCCTCTAACCACCACCAAGGCCCAGTGCCATCATGCAGACACCTCAGTACAGCTTAACTGAAGCAGCGATAACGCACTGTACAGCTTGTGTCACCGCTGAGAGCACAGGCTGCCAAGAAACAAAGCAGGATTTTAGGCCTGGTGCCACTGGGGATTAACATTCTCCCCATTTCACAGCATATGGCTCTTAAGTGGAGCAGCAGCGCAAGCCCCCGAGACAGACATGCAGTCGATGAAGAAAAGATTTCGGCTCTGTATAGCATCCCAGTAGTCATCATCTTATCTGCAAAAAGCATTAAGTGCTCAGATAGCACAGTGGACTGGTGTGATGTAGATAACTAGACAGACTGAACTAGCATAAGGGAGTGGAGACTACACAAAGATAAGGGTCAGATTGTCCATTAAATTCGACCAGTTGTCTCTGCTTGGCTTCTGTTTGCACATGGAGATCAGATATTTGTACATGTAAGCAACCAGTCTGCTGCCTAAATGGCCATGCACATTTGTGAATACCCACTTTGTGTGCACCCGAGGTATTCCGACAGGCAATCAGTCACACCTAACTTTAAATATCAGGCCAAAACTGTTTAATGATAGCCCACCTGTCATTGCTACAGTTAAGGTGGAGTTTCCTTTATTTTTGTGGGGGAGGGGGAGGAAGTTAATCCCACACACAGAGCGACTGGTACTGTACATGCCCTAAAGAAATTCAGAAGCAGGAAAGGGAAAGGGGAGCAGAGGAAAGGCAGCTCAGCACAGTAACATTTCATAGTCCCTTCTGCATCCATGCTCCAGTACATACTAACAGTACGAAAGTGGGGCTCTGGAACTGTACTGCCCGCCCAGGAACTACCCCAGCAGTCTCCTCCAAAAGGATAACAGGAAGTGGGCTGCCACAGTTCCCACTATCTCTGCACATGCGTGCCTCATTTAGATGATCAGAGGGATTTGGATTATTGCCATAAGTCATTCGGATACTTCTAAAGTCCTAAGAAAGGAATAGTCAACTGTCTTTTATTATCACAAAAGGGATATTGCGTAACACGCAGGAACACGATCAGAGATGGCTCCAATAAATGGAAATTTTTCAAGGTCAGGTTTTGTGAGGCTGCAATTTAGCCGCCACAGACATAATGGGCAGAGACACGTACTAGTGACCTGTGTATCAGAGTTCTCCCCAATTCATTACTGCTTCAGTTTACATAGCTTGTATCCACAGCGGAGAACAAAATTATTGCTTCCCCAACATTCACTTCAGCTCTTATTTAGAGAAGAGCTCGCTCTCGGAGAACACTTCATAGGTTAGTAATACCACTTTATTAGATCCAAGCCAATTGTACGAAGATCCTTCTGCTACCGCAGCTCGTCAACTCCTTCAATGACAGAATAGGTCTCGAATGGGCCCTGAGCTGGACCCTTCATCAAACAGAAGGCAAATGCCTAGCAGGGATCTCTTCTAGTGTGGCGGTACTCTGTTCATGCTTCAGAGTCTACAGTTCTGAGCAGAGCAAGATGACCACAGGAAGCAGTACTGAGCAAAAGCACAGGCATCCTGGGAGATGCAGGTCAGTCTAGGGAGCACTCCAATCAGATGATGAGCCAGGAACAAGTAGGGGAAACTCCCCTCCTCAGCAGCCCAGAAGTTGGGAGAAAAAAGGACCAACCATTCCCCACATTCAGCAGCCAGGAGTACAGGCCCTATCATACACTGACTCTACACTAGAATGTCATGCTGTGGCTCTCAAAGACTCTATCGTTTGGCCACCACTGCCATATAGATATATAATAATCCAAAGATAAGTGGCTCTCCAATAATGAAAGGTTGACTACCGCTGCACTACAGTGTGGGCTACGTTGGTACAAAGAAGGGAGTTCTTGGGCAGCTTGGAACGTATGCAGTTGGGTTACTTACGGTCAGGAGTACTGATTGCTCGGCCCACCAGTGAAATGTTCGCTCCGGTAGACTGTTGGTTTAGGCTACACAAAGATACTAAAAGTAACAAGAAAAAAAAAAGTTAAGGACAGAAAGCTGCTCCCCCAAGACAGTTCTACAACCACACCTCCTGCTCAGAGGTCTAAACAACCACCCGGCTTCCACATTAAACCTGTTCTATAATGTGCAGAAGCCAGCTGTTGGCTGCTTACCTTGCTTGCTGTCACTTGTGCTTGCTGGAGAAGAAGGCAGCCTTCCTCCTACACTCTTGCTGCGCTGCTTGTTACTGGCCTCCATGGCTTTCTTGGCAGAGTTCAGGATGGCAAGCGTGCTCAGGGACATCAGCCTATTGGGCAAAAGAAGCCACAAATGCTCTAAGGGGTTTCCTTCTACAAGTCACTCCAAATGAGAAGATGTAGGGAAGATCTTGCTCACTCCCAACTCACTTTCAAACCCGCAGCAACCTCTCTCTCACACACACACCCAGAACACAAAAGATAAGGCTCTGGTGAAACAGCAGGGTCTAACTACTGCTGGTATTCACATTGTTGAGCTGAGCAACAAGAAGAAGACAGGCAATGCAATGGCTCTGGAGCCTTGACACACTACTTAATGCCCGTCGGCAGAGCACCATTCTAACCCATTGTAAAATTTGAAATGCGTACCTGGGTCTAAATGGCTGCTGTTTCAAAATGCCTGCTCTGGGTGTGGTAAACGCAAACGGAGCAGGGGAAGCAGGAGACCCAGACGACGAAGACCGTCTCCCAGCAACAGGTGATTGGGCTTTGCTGTTCTGGCCACTAGGAAGTACCACTGAACTCGGGGACTGCTAGGGAAGAGAAGGAGAAATGGGTTTGCCATAATTCCATTGTTTTTTGCATGTAATTTATAGGACTGTCACACACACACCATATCATGTTATGTATACAATGTGTCTGGTTAAGATGTGCCAAGGAGCGGTATCTACAGGCCAAGATTTTCAAAAATCACTTGTGAATCTGGGTGTTCAACCTGATGCATCTTAAAAGAGGTCTCAATTTCAATGGCAGTAGTTGAAAGTCAAGCACCTTTAAAATGTCATGTTATGTAGCCAAAAATTGACACGGTAAGGATCACTCATCACAAGTCTTGACCTACAACATCTGAAGATGTATATAATTTAGCTATTTCTAGTCAAGGGTGTGACGAAGTGGGACTGTTCTTAATGTTTCCTCTGAATACTGTGTGGGTGCCTCAGTTTCTGGCCGACCCTCTGTCATCTAGCAACTAATGGCCAGGCCCTTCCCCCCTGCAAGGGGATGCTAAAGGTGTGGGAGAACAAAGAGGTCAGGTGACCTCCTGGCCAGGGAAAGAACAAAGCCCAGAGAAGGAGGGGCTGGAGGGGGTTTCAGTTTGGAGCTGGCTGGGAACTAGGAGTGAGGGCAGACGGGGATGTCTGGCTCGCTGGGCCCCAGAAAGGACCCGGAGGAGGGGTCCCGTTCACTGGACCTAAAAACTCTGTTTTAGACCAGGTTCCTGTCATCTAATAAACCTCTGTTTTACTGGCTGGCTAAGAGTCACGTCTGACTGCGAAGTGGGGGTGTGTGCAGGACCCTCTGGCTTCCCCAGGACCCCACCTGGGCAGACTCGCTGTGGGAAGCGCACGGAGGGGCATATGCTGAATGCTCCCAGGAGAGATCCAGGAGGTGAAGCCGTGTGAGCTTCTTGACCTGAAGACAGTCTGCTCCATGGGAGAGGAGGCTCCCCAAAGTCCTGACTGGCTTTGTGGGGAGCAGTTCCAGAGCATCGCCCGGGGACTCCGTGACAAAGGGTGAGTTACTTTAGTAGAGAGACAGTTCTGTTCACAAGGTGTAATGTAGGGAGAAAGGTCCCTATCACAGAAGGAGCTGTAAGAAATACAGCTGCCAGTTCCTCACCCATTGAGAGAAAGAACTTTGCCAGTTAGTGAAGGACTGGCCACTGCCAGCAGGTTCAAATGGATGTTCTCAAGTTAGACCTGCAGTTTTTGTACAAAAATGTTCTCCCTAACTTTTCAGGCTGTGTAGACAAAGGTTTTCATGAGTTTTCTGATTTTATGAACACTGTGCATGGTTTGGATTTACATACCTGAGACTAGCTTGCAAACAAACATTGCAGGATTGTTCTAGTACAAGAGAACCAGGAATTGAAATTGCCTAGAAAGTGAAGTTGAAACTGACAGGTGATATTTTCACTGTGGAAGTACAGAGCAATGCATATAGTATATTAGATTGTAAGATCTGTTTGAATTTATGGATGTGTGAGAGGTGAGGGTTTTTGTCTGGATGGGGTTTTTAAAAAACTCTTCACGCCTCTAAAAAAATAAAGTCAGCAGGAACTATAGTGGTAAGAAAGATACAGGAAAAACAGTCAGGTATTATCCAGTGGTCCTGTAGCATGATTTATAGCAATAAGCTGTATGACCACTGGGTGCTATTACAACATACACCTTACTCTGGTGGAAGCCAGTACCTGTATTGTGTTCATGACATTGATGACGTCTGTCTGACCTTCTCCCATCTCTCTCTCCCTGGCCAGTTGCTCTTCATATTTCTTCATGTCATACTCCAGCTCAGCTGCCAGCTGCTTGTCTACCGCAAAGAAGTCTTTGATTTCATTCCGATAATCTTGCATCACTTCCTGGAAGGCACCACAGTCAATTTATTTTACTACCCCAGCTTAAAATCTCTTCTGACCAGCACTTACTGCCCATGTTCACATCATAGCTCTGAAAGTCCAACAGAAAACGCTAGTTGGGACAGTTTCTGTTTAAATGAAAGAGAGAGTCTATCAAAGAGGTCTGCTGCTGATTCATGACTTTATAATGCTCCTCATTGTTATGAATATTGAAGGTTTATGCCCACTCCACAAAGCGAAGCCTTTTACTTAATGTACACAGCCCTCATCTGTATTCCCATCACCACCAGAGCAACCTGACAACCTGGCTATAGGAAAGGAATGGTTTACCCTACGAAGCTGTACAATACGTTTCACTGGGTTTCAAAACCTCCTCATATGGTGTTAGAGCCCTGCATCAGGACTGGAAATAATAGCGGGAGCAGGAAAAATATACTTTGTTGTGGGCAGGATTGGGTGGGTGGTAATTTGCATTAAATCACTCACCAGGTTGTCATAAATAGAATTTCAGCAATGTGAAGTAAGTTTGGGTTTTTTTAAAAGAAAGGTTTTAATACTTAAATTTAAGCAAGGGATAAAAAGAGAGACTTGATGTCTATTATAACAGGAGTTAAAGTATTTTTACATGGTTTAAGCAAGATTTGTGTTATTCTTTTAGTGGTAAAAATTATGTCTGAATTCCCTGTGTGTATATTTAAAAAACAGACTATTTTTTGTTTATTTTTAGTAGCATGTGGGAATCGGTCTTGTGGATTTGTGAGATCCAAGGTTTTTGCAGTGGGAGCGGGATAAAAATGCAACAATGCAGGAGCAGGTGGGAGTGGATACTGCGGGGCAGGTCGGGAGCAGGATTAAAAAATAGTCCGCGCAGCGCTCTACCTGGGGTTCTACTTCTGGCCATGCTTCCAAATTCGCAGCCTGAGAGAAAAATCACAAGTCTTTCCTTACCCGAAGATAGTTCATGAGGTCTCTCAGAGCTGGAATCCTAGTCTGTTCCAACAAAGACTTCAATGAAGTGATTATTGGGATGATGTTTTCTATGAAGTTCTTCTTCTGAACCTGTAGTTTAAATAACACACAAACACCTAACATGACAGAACACGGGATGGTTCATTTCATTCTTATGTAGATAAATGGCCCCTAAACAATAAACGAGTAACAGCTTAGCGTGCATACATCCCACGTGTGTATGAGCATACACGTAGCGTAGTGATGGTTTCACTTTATCCCAATACGTGATCTGCCTTTTACGCTGGTCCACGTCAGTCATTCTAATGGCAAGTTGCTGACAGCTGCATCAAATCCTATCATTAACTTCAAACGCTTCACCCGTCAGTGTTTCTTAGAGCCAAACTGAGCCATAGTGTAATCCCATTGACTATAGTGGAGTCCTGTCTGTTTACACCAAGTCTGAATTGGGCTCTTCAACTAGGGAGGAATCATTTTAAACATGTTAGTCGCCAAACTGCTGGCACATTCTAATTCAAATTGACTGTTCAAGTGTAGGTAACCTCCAGAAATCAGCACTCATTTATAGGACATTTTCATTTTGCAACACATGCTGCTTGCACAGATTCACTAGCTGTCCCCAAATCACAAGGACTGTATGGGCGTATAATCTGGGGAGATGGGTGCCAGTCCCTACTATAGATCACTCACTTTACTCAAGATTGTCCCAAGCTGCAGGTTTAGATTTCATTCAGTGCTGTGCCCACTCTTCCCACTGCATGCCAAGTGGTACTCACTTGTGAGATGAGTTTCTTTTGTGCTGCCTGCATGACAGCATTGGCCATGTCCATTTCATCCTCAACTGGCTGGATATCTTCATCTTGTTTAGATCTCATAGCAGACAGTTTGATCTCTTTGCAGCTAAGGACTTCAAATGTATCGGAGAGCAACTCATTGGCTTCCATGTCCAGTGGGAGGATGCCATCCACAAAGCATGCTGTAAGAGATCAGGAGGAGGAAGATTTTTATTCCCAGAACCAGGCTGCTAAATATAAGCCAGGGCATAAGGGTCCCTGTGCTGCACCCAGAGGCCAAACAGATGCAATTGGCTCATCACAGGATTTATTTTTACAATACTCATTCTGTGCCAAAAATGATGCCCCTACCCAGGATGTTCAGGCTGATTTTAGAAGTGATGTTGAACCTTTGCTCATCTGTAAAATGCTCTAGCAGGAACCTGTAGATCTGCATTCTTTTTCCTTTGTTATCTTTCCCCTTCAGAGAAAAGAGTTTCTTCTCCCTGTGTAGATAAAGACATTTTACCTCAGGCAAACACATGTACATGGAATTACAGAAGTAAAGACTTTAAATCTGGCAAGAAACATTTGAATGCCACCTTAAAGGTCCAGAAACCTACTGCATAACACATACGCACACATTCTATTCAGAAGTCTCTCATGGAAGGTGCCAGGGGGAAGGCAGAGAATTGTTACCTTAATGTGAATTATTCTTAGGATTTTATCTTTCATTGCCGCGCACTATAAAAAGTGACCATGAAAGCTTTGCTCCAGGCCCAAAGACTGCATGCCCAGCACCACATGGATATTCACATGCAACTCCCATTAACATTCAAAGAGAGGTGGCCAAATATTCACTGACCGCTCACTCTGGGGGAACTTGTTGTACTTCTCGTGTTTCTCATAGCTGTTGAAGTGGAAAATGCACTCGATGAAGTGTTGGGAGAACATGACTGGATTCCTCTTCAGTAACAAGTGCACCAGGCAGAACTCCCCAAACCTGGATACAGGGTTGAAAAATTAGAACCACCAGAAAACCTCTTTCATTCTGGAGGCCACCTCCTGAATTATAGTGAGGTGTGCAGCTAATTCAGCAACCCAACGTGTTGTACCCAAAGGGCATGGCAGAGACAGACTCCAGAGAATTAAACCTTCCTCAATACGACATTTAACCCTTTCCCTCCCACATCAGGGCCTTGAGAAAGATGCTGAACTATTTACTTTAAGCCCCGTTTTCCCCCCCATCCAGAATTGTGCTGAAAAACTTTCAGCATCTATGGTGCAGGTTTATTTCTATTTATAATTCAACACCGTTAAGAGAGAAAGAGAAGTAACTTTGGCGAACAATAAACCAGGCATAACATTTTCAATAAGTCTTAGGTCTTGTCTACACTACAGGGGGAGAGTGATCTAAGTTACGCAACTTCAGCTACGTGAATAACGTAGCTGAAGTCGACGTACTTAGATTTACTTACCGCAGGGTCCGCACTAAGCTATGTCAACGGGAGACGCTCTCCTGTCGACTCCCCTTGCGCTTCTCGTTCAGGTGGAGTACAGGAGTTGACGGGAGATTGAGCTGCGGTTGACATCAATCGCCGCGCATTGATCTCCAGTAAGTGTAGAGAAGCCCTATAGTGATTTCCAAGCCTAAGTCCTGTTTTAAAAAGGGACTTAGACACTTAGGAGACTAAGGCCCAGATTTTTAAAGGTATCGAGGCACTGCTGCACCCAGCATCACACCTAGCAGATTTAGGAGCCTACATCACATTTTGAAAAGGGGTTTAGGCACTTAGCGTAATTACAGCTTTAGCCTGGACAATGGTTAGTTGAGTTGATACTACAAAATTCTGTTACAAACAAAAGGCTTCTTCATTCTTCTCAGTCTGGAACATACTGTTGTGGATCAAGACAGTAGTTTAAACAAACAATGACAAAGGTTTTGCAAGCTGAGTGACCTTGGATTATGTTGACTGTTGAGATTCAGGTTTGACTGGGAGTTTGGCCACACACAAAAGAAGGAAGAGGAAAATGGCCTTGTGGTTAAGGCACTCAACTAGAACTCAGAACAACTAGATTTAATACTTGGTTTTGCCATAAACTTTCTGTGTGACCTTGTGCAAATCACTTAGTTACTCCGAGCTTAGGCTTCCCATCTAGAACATGGAAAGAAGAGTATCTCCTACGTCACAAGGGGATTGTGAGGATAGACACAGTCATGTTTGTGTCGTGCTCAGATATGACAGTGAGGAGCACTATGAGAATGTGTAAATACAATCTCATTTCAAAGCTACCACCCAAATGGCTGCTCCTGCTAGGGACAGGATGCTAAATTGGAACAACAGGACTCAAATGCTGGAAAATATAGGAAAGCCTGCTCAGATAAAGGTATTTTGGCAGAGCAGTGTGGGGAGACAGGACCTGGAATGCTAAAGGACTGAACTGGAGGGTCTCAGCTAGAGGGACGTGCACAGGCACCGCTGTACATGAAAGCTTGCACAGTGTTTACTCGCATTAGATCTGGCTCTTGCCAATGCTGCTGGCTGTCCACAGCAAGCCAAGTTGAGGGGCAAAACAGTACATTCCATGAGACATTAGTTTGCAACAAGCAGTCCCACGTCCTCGAAATGGACTTTAACTTATGAATTCAATTAGCTTTGCCGGTCCACCTTTTGGTTTTTACACTAGAGGTCTGGGCAGAATTTTCAGGAGCAGCTGAATAGGTTGCGCATGGAAAAGTCATAAGCAACACTTAACTGATTTTACTTCCTATCGAGAAATACAAAGGATGATGCTCACTCAGGAAACACGTGTGTATTGGGAAAATATTCAGGGAGTTTCCTGGACTCAGTTATCATCAGTGATCTGAACACTGGACCGCAGCTGAGGCCTGGCCTGAGGCCCAAGGGATACCAACAGGTGGAGGCTAGGCATGTTTGCCCAGTGTTAAAGCATTCATTCACAAGGGGAATGGATTGGAAAAAAAACTCTGGCCTGGAAAATGTTTTGGTGCAGGGAGTTCTTGTGCATCACTTACTCTCCTATGTCATTCCTTCACCATCTGACTTGACATTTTATATTAGTTTACATTCTTCCCTTTGCTATTCTGGGAGATCAGAAACACGTTCCCCGCAGAAAGTTCAAAGTCATTTACCCATATGTACCTGGCTTTAGGTATCACCTGAGTTCTCTGAATTCTACGGAAAGGAAGATGGTATTTGCTCTATATGTGTAGTGTGAAATGCAAAGGGTTTCAGATCTACCCCTGCACCAATCCAGGGGTCCAAACTACAGGATACTTTAGTGAGAAATGCTTGCATGAAGTTAAGCCCAGGGAGGAGATAGGGGAGGGACAGAAATAAAGCAAAAAAGCATCTAGTTGGAACATGATTTTTAAACACGGTTCATCAGAGTTTGTGGGGGAGAAGGGAGATCCTAACAACAAACATTGTTAGACACTCATTTTGTCTAGACCTATGTTTAAAGGGGATCTACCAAGGATTTTTTAAAAAGGGCCATGGGGCCACTTTGGCTTTATTTATGATATATTCATAAGGTCTGTCTTTTTGGGAAGGGGAAAACAGTGGGGGGTTCTCCTTGCTTTTTTACATATGAATGTCGGGTCTTGTCTGCCTTAGAACAGTGTTGTCTTGAGATCTAGCGAAATGCCAGCACTGGAAGAAAAGATATTACCCAATAAAAAATGCAATAATATATATTACCTCACCTACCTTGTCTCTAGCATTGCAAGAGTTAGAGAGTGAAACCTGAGCTATTTAAGGGGAGGGATTTTTATCATCAGCTCTTTAACTCCAGTTATTAACATTTTAGACATTTGTTAAAGATTCAGATACTCCCATTCCACATACGAAAGAGCAACAACGCACAAACATGCTCTCCGACATCCAGGAGATAAACCTGCAAAACCAGGGAAGACCAGACTTGCTGTTTCTAAGTTAGAAAGCAAGCAAAAACTTCTCGACTCTCCCAACCACATTTTTCCATGCCTTATTAAATCATAAAAGGAAAAAAAGGCAGAAGCCATTAAAAAAAAAAAAAAAAAATTCCCTTGCAGCTCACCTTTAAATACATTCCCTAAGCAAGTCCTAAGGGCCTCATAAAGTTCACCCCCATTTGAGCAGGCTGCCCAAATTAATAAGCTCTCCATGCAATTGTTACAGATGTGATTTAAGGCAAGAATGTGAGAGCTAAAATGAAGGCCAAATCATTCAGTCAGCAGCTCAGCAGGCTGTGCCTAGCAATTGCAGCTTATGTAGTCAGAGAGAACATTCACTGACCACGTGCAGGCGAAACCCAAGCACGTTATGGTGAGGTAAGAAGAAAGCTTGAACCTTTGCTATGAATCACTGTGCTTTGGGAGCCTACTGGCGGTCAGACCATTAACCCTATTTGACCGTAGGTTTGGGGTTAAGTTTACTATTTCAAATGTAAACAGCTGTGTTGGCATTGAAACAACGCAGATCATTGCCCAAGGAAACCTTTTCATTCTGGTACTTTAAATTGGTCACTGGAAAAGAAAATGTTAACGGTTTTAAAAAGGAGCAATTATCAGGTCCGTAGGGTTGTTTTCCCTCCCAACAAGGTAAAAAATTAGTATTGATCTGAAAGAATCAGTAAATGTGCTGATTCAAGTGTATTTTGTTTCAATGATTCAAACTGAATTCAATCTACTGTACAATAAAACAGGAGAAGCTGTTAATGTAGAGGAGCGGTAGTTACCTTCTGGCGTGCCTATGACTGGGGTGTATGTAAGGTCATCCCACTCTCTCCTTTCCCCATATCAAAAGTCACCAATTATGTGCACGTGACAAATTTGTTTAATTGGCAAGAGAGTACAAAGCAGCAGCTGAAAATCAAAGCGTGTGTATGTTCTACTTCCCAGAACTCAGAGGGAAGAAAACTAAACAAAAATCCAATTTTATATATTTTGCAAAGTTAGTCATTGCAAGGCCAAGAGCTGTATGTCAATCCCAGCCTGGAATAAAGAGTTTTTGTCTGTGTGCACCTGCTGAATATGAATGCCCAGATACAGGCTCCCAACAGAAACTGTTATTGTTCCGTATCCATCGCCTTGTGAATACGATGCTGCAATGCCGCCACCTATTGGAAAGAGCCAGGACTGAACATTATAAAAGTGCTCATGAACAGCCCCAGGCTGATGGCTCTGGCTGTAATCCTCAATTTATTTGGAGTAGGCAGGGACAGTGGCAGCGGTTGGGCAAGCTTCTGCTGCACGCATCATCTACCCATCCATTCCCTAGAGGAGCAACCTGCAAGGGAGTTCATCCCTCCACATCTCACTCAGTCACTGCCCTTCCTACTGAGACTGACAACAAGGGTATGTCAGTATCAAATACGGTGGAGCTCGATATATTAACACCCATCCGTTAAGAACGAGACCAGAACCACCAAGTTACTTGCACCAAGGCCAAAACGGATGTCAAACAGTAATAACTTATGGTATCTTCTGAACTACGTTTTGGGTAAAATCAAGACCTCTAAGCCCACAGAAGCCAAACAATTCAGATTTCAGGCTAATTCTGCAGGATCCCTGGTGTATCTCGGTATGGCAGGAGATCTTCAAGCTGTGGTATGATGTTCAAAAGGAAAATGAATAACAACATGCAAAAATAAGTATTGAACTGTAACCTATGGCAACTATGTAAAGTGGGAGGGCAGTTTTTAGAACACCTGTTTCAAAGTTGCAAATTTCCTCATGTATGTAAATCATGACAAGATAAAAAGGGCAGAGCTGCCCTGTAGGCAGTGCCACCCTAGGGCACTCTCTTGTGGCCTGACGTGGCCCTTCTGGCACCCTACCTCAGTTTCCTTCCAGTTTACACCCAGAACCTTTAAAAAATTAAACTCCAGGAGAGAGGGAATATTAAATATCATCTGGTTCCCTAAAGAGCCCTTTTGGCCTCCCCTTAGGTTCCAGGTTTCACAGCTCTACATCTAGGGGGACTGTGTTTTAAATCCTGGCCTCTATGGTCTGCGAACTCTCCTCCCCTCCAGTTCAGGGGTTGCACAGCCCTCCTTCTTGGGGCCTGTGTGCTGACTGAATTCATCCTCTCAGCAGCTCTTTCCAGCAGCTTCTCCTTGACTGGGCCTGGAACCTACTTTTGAGTCACCCACTCAGTCAACTCAGTCTCTTGAGCCACCCGAAGTGGGCCTAATAACCCCAAACACCTGTCAACACGGGCTTGGGAAAGAGGGGAGTCTTGCCCTGCCTGCTCTATAAAGCAGACTTGGGGCTTTAAATGAACAATGGTCTGGAATGGCCCTACATGTTCCCTCTCCTAGACATTAACTGCTTCCCTGGACCCTCTTCCTCGCTCCCAATGACTACTTCCATTATTTCCCTGGCCCGCGTCTGCTTTCCCTGGACACATGGAACAAGTAACTGGCCTCCCCAGCCATGTCCTCTGATCTAGAGGCCAGTACCCAGTTCCATGCACACATGAAAGAGGGAACAAATTGTATCGCTCACTGTTCTCCCTCCTGCCATGTGTGTACTTTCAGATGAGTTCAGGCTCAGAGTGAAGTTTCCCACTCCTCCATTCCCACTTTCAAAATTTTATTAGGGCATAACTAGGGAGAAAGGGGGCAAAGATTAAAGAGCACATGAGCTTTCTCATGGAGATTTCTCTCTTACATTCAGAATTAGCAGCTGGGATGTGAGATTCAGTTTGCTTTGCTCTCTGGATAGTTTACAGAACTGGTATCCTACCTGGCAATATCTGGGTTGGGATCCACCAGAGAACTGACAAATCTGAAGAACAGGGACTCCTTCCACTTCACAAACTCCTCCTACAGGAAAGAAGTAGACAGTGAAATGTCAGCATGAACCAGGAATGAATGACCCAACTTGATTCTTCAGATTGCACCTAGATACACCCTCTGGGTTGTAACAGGAGGCAGACAAAATAAAACTCAAGATTCCTTAATTCTGAAAATAGTACATTTATTTAAATGCCATAGCAGCAGGTGTCCTGATTTACCATTAAATGTTAGCAGAACAAGGGAAGACAGAGAAAATCTCAACTCCAATGCTGAGGTGCCAATAAGGCATTGCTCTACACTATTCTCATGAATTAACACATTGGTAGTCTGCCTGCCTAGTATACATTATTAAACAGGGGGTAGACTATCTTCTGCCTCTAACATATTGATGTCCACACCACAACTGATAGGTCGCCAGAGAAGATTAGTGCCCTGCGTCTGCTTGGTGGACGCCTGTTACTGGGGGTGAAATTGCAGATTCAAGAAAACAAGAAAAGACAACAAGATAGACAAACCTTGAACTAAAATCATTTGGATAGTCTGCTGAACTACCATGCTGGAAGTCTATTTATTCATCCTAGTTAAACTATGGCAGTAACAGTTTACTGTTAAGTGCATCTTAAAGTTTGGGTAGATTGCAAAGATATTTTAGAGTCAATCTGAAAGCTGCATATCCATTTTACAGGTTGCTAGGATTCTGTATGATGGAGGCTGTTGGAATGTAGTGAGAACTAGCCAAAGCCCGCTAGTCACCTGCAGAAGGTTGGTAAGCAGGATCAGTGTCTGCTTGCGGATGAAGGGGTTCGGGTCCTTCAGGCACATGGAGATGTTGGGAATGTACCTGTCCACCATGGTGGTGTAGCGGATACACAGGTCACACATAACTATGACGACGTTATTGCGAATGGCCACATCCTCAGACACCTCTAGCTCACGAGCTAGGGCTGCGACACATTTCTTTGCTAGGTCCTCATGCTGCAGACACAGCTTACCTGTCACATAGAGAGGAGAGAATCGGGGCTCTGAATGTTACAGTTCCTCACCTCCTCAGGACTATCTTTCCACCTCCTCTTGGTGGCATTCGAGTCAAAACACATGGACAGAGAAATAAGGCCAAGGAGAAATGAAAGCAGAAAATAGCGAGAGCAAGAAGTAAACAAGGGAATAAAAGCAAGAAAGTCTTAGTGGAGACCATATGAGAAACCCGCAACCCACCTCAAGGGAAAGGTAATCAAGGAGGAAGATTGTCCCATCCCTCTTCTGAGAAAACATGAGACCTATATCATGGATCTAGTAACCCCGTTTCCTCTTTCCCAAAGGGCCATAGGGAGCTAAGAGTGCAGCCAAATGTCCTATGCATAACAAGAAAAGAGCCACCCCAGTAACATTACTAGAAGCCTCTTAAAATAACACTAATACTTTGCACCTCTAAAGGTTTCTAAGCTCTTTAAGAACAAAGGATTGAGTCTCATGAGGTACCTAAGTGAGGAAGTAATGTTATTCCCACACTAGAGAAGTGCCATGTCCATGACCACACAGGAAGTATAAGCACAGCCTGCTCTGGAAAGCACTGAATTCCCTCCATCCCTCTAGTGAGCCTCTTGTGCATCATGTAGTTCCATAGTCAGATGCCACCAAGCTCACAAGAGTACAAGGTTGGTACAAGTCTGCAGGGCTCTTCAGGTCCAGCTAACTGCTACTCACTGGTTAGGTATGGTAAAGCTATATAAAGCTAGTGCATTAATAGATTCAGTATGTACTCTCACCCACTCCAATATTTTTGTTGGTGTATGCATATTGTTACTACAGGGAATTATCTGAATGCTTGGAGCTACAGCACTATAAACACTGAATAATGTTCATGTCTGTGTCTAAGCTCATACAGAAGAGCTGTAGCAATTGTAACGTGAGAAGAGAGAAAAGGGCAGGAATCAGTGGTACATAGCATCTATTCCCACGACAGGACAGCTCTTACCCAGTGTAATGAACGCATGGGCTCTGACCACTGAGGGCATAGCAGATCCTCTGAATTGGGACAGTGGCTGAGAAACTGGGAGTTCCTCACCATCTGGAGGACTAGACACTGGGAAACAACAGACCAAGAATTAAAATACCCTCAAAACCAGAGAGTTTTAGTTCATAAATGCAAATGTAAGAGTAAAGGGAGGACCTCACATTGATCTACATTGACAGGACAAGCCAGAATAGACTGAATCAAAAGAAAGATGCGTTTCTCCACTTTGGCTGGACATAGCTGTGCAGTCTCACCCAAGGTGAAGAGATGTCTCACCTAAAGAGAAAAGCAACACTGTCAAAAGGTAACAGCAGGGCTGACAATTAAATCAACAAGCTTCCACACACGTTACCCAAGTCAGCCAATGTTTCAATAGCTTCCAAAACAGCTTCAAATTCCCTCTGCCCTTTAAAAGGGAAGGCATCACCCATGATGTAGGCCTGTATGAGGCTCAGTTACATCTAATTCATTACTATTTAACTGCAGAGAGCCAAGTTCCTTTAGACCTGTCCCTACTACACGGTGAAGTTCAGTGGTGACATTTATTATTGACAAGTTGCAAACAGACAATTAAATTCCTAGTTTTCCCAAAAAACAAAAATGAAGGCAATGACATGATGCCTTTTGCATTAGTATAATGACTGTAACTTCCCCAAAACTCTGGAAATCAAGTCTATTCTATAGCTTTCTATAGCATCACTCAAAATTTCCATTAGGAATGATATCAAGTCACTGACACACTAGAGTCTATAGACATGTACTCACAGAAATACCACAGGGATTTAGTATTTTCTCCTATAACTGTAAATTAATGATACTCTCCCCTCTCTAGAAACCTCAAGATTGGAGAAAGTAAGAGTGGCAAGGGAATAGAGGAGCTATGTTTCTTCAGCCTCCAATGGATGCAAATGATGACTAGATCCCTTTAAGAATGGACTGCTCTGACAAGTGAATATGTGAAAATGAGACTCTCTTACTGAAAGCAGTTCCCTGTGTATTAAAGTCATATCTGCTGACTTGAGTTGACAGAGTTTTTACTACTTCTAACTACTGCCACTCCTGCCAAACCAGCACAACTCTGGGAGAATGAAGTGGATTCTGTTCTGGATTGTGCATCAACAGGATAAATCGTATTCCAATTGAAAGGGTCGCCCATGCAACACCCCTTTGCCTTCAAATTGAGAGCTCAGCTACATTTGTGCATCCCAGGTAAAAGCAATAAAGCTGCACAGATCTAACTGAGGTTCTAATTTTAAGTTAATGGGGTTGCACAGGTCTACATGAGGGCAACCTTTTGTCTACAGAATGCTTTACGGTGGTGGCAATACATGAATCAGAAGAAGCCTATTTTGACTTTCAATCCATAGACTTGAATTTGCTGACAAATTCCCATAAAACAAGCACATCTGATATAGAGCCACTGAGATTAAAGAAAAGGTCACCGCACTGATCACATTTGGAGTGTTGTTTTCATTACCATAAGGGCTGGAAAGAGGTTTTTATTTATTTATGTATGTATGTAGTATAAGGAAAGGCTAGATTCTGTAGAAATTGATGGCCTGGGCTGTCCCACTAACCAAGGGAAGTTTCCCACTTGCAGTCTACTTTCCAAGCCCTACTTCTTATTGTGTGTAACACCGTGTCAAATTTGTGGTGACTGGCCTGGGCCTGCTGTTCTCTAGAACTCACAGGAGAACAAAGTATTGCATCTCATGAACTATTCCAGTGAATATTTACAAAACAAATATGATTCTAATTCATGTTTATTTCCATAATAAATATCAGAAAAGTAAGCTAACGGCCAAAAAACAAACAAACAAAAACCCACAACAAAAAAATCCTGTATCAATGTACAAGGCAGAGTACTCCAGAGAACACAGCTCAGCTGGACAATCATGGAATCATCATTTTAAAGAGGGAACAAATGAATTCTTTGATCAATCAGTACAGAAAGGATACCAAGCTTACCAAGAGGTCTTCTTGCAACTGCTCTGCTCCATCCTCTTTGAGGACTATACTGGAGATGTAGCTCTCACAGACAGATACTAGATCTCCACATACCTGGTTGAGCAGCTTCTGTTTCAAGATGAAGGCAAGTCAATGCAGTGCTTGTTAAAGAAATGCATCATGGGTAAAACATCCTCCATGCATTAGTCCTGAATTGGTAAACGAAAACCTTTTTCTAGACTCTGAAATGAATAACATCTCTCTCTCAGCTCCCTCACACTAAGCAGTTTCTCTATGGCTAAAAACTTGTCCCAGTCTTTATTTAACAATCTAGCTGCAGGAATCAGCTGCAAACAAAATCTAGGTAAAATCTGCAAAAGAACATCTGATCTGAACAGTTATTTTCCACTTTAGGTTTTAGGGATTGTTGGTATCTAGGCAGAAAGGGTCAATTGTCTTCATTTGGCATTGCTTTATGAATCTTACAATCTCCCAATGATAGAAACAGAAGAACCCGCTTTAGCACATTGCTATAGGAATTTACTAAACAGCATCTCAGCAAAGCACAGTGCCGCCTACAGCAGCTAGTGTGGTTACTGCATTTTCTCAAGCTATTTACTTGGCTACCCATGGTAGATGTCTAAGACACCATCATGAGGTAGATGTGATTAATATTGGGAAAGGAAATTAATCTATATGTCGAAAGAGTCTAATATTGAGGGAAAACTCATGCCAATTTAGCCTTTTTTTTTCTTTTAAAACAACACTGCTTAGGGTGAGCTCTAGAACTTAGCTACTAAAGATAGCCCACTTCCAGTACTGAGATGGAGCAGACAGATGGGCCATAAAAGGAAAGGGAAACCAGGTGGCAAAATTTAAAGGGAGGCAGAATTTTCCACCAGTAAATTAGAATCGCCCCAGCTTTCCCCATTCTGCAGACCTCATTATAAAAGAAGGATCTTTACACAAACCTGCTCCCCTTCCCAGCTTGCCTTAGCTTTGTCACAAGTTGTTCCATTAACATAGTCTGCGGAACACTGTCACCTACTTTCACTTGAGTCCACAGCAGGTTGGTAGTGACCAACTTAATCTATGGTGGCATATATGGAATGCGTCTGTAGCCTCAACATAATTTACTGGAAAATCATCCAAATCACAAAACTCTGTATCAAAACAGGCACTACTGTAGGTAGTGAATTCAGCAGATTTCAATTGCAAAACATCCTCTTGAAAAAAAAAAAGAAGCAGCTCTCTCAAACCCATCTTTCACACTAGGTGTATGCCAGTGCTGGTATGATATACCAATAAAGATGGTTAAACAGAACAGAGGTGCAATTTTCTAGAGCCAGAAGTCTCTTTCCTTTGTGCGCTGAAGAAACCAGCATTTTCAGGAGAAGAAAACGTCTCCGTCTTCTCGAGATGTGTGAAATACACTTTTAAAACAGTCTATTTCGAAGCCCCACCTGTGCTTCCTCAGGGGCATCTGTGTACGCATGGCAGAGCTTCTGCAGAGCTTCAACAGCTGGGCTAATCACCTCCAGGGGACATTTAAACTCCTTCAGCCAGCACTTGATATCATCTGAAAAGAAGGTCAAACACCTAGCTGAGGCGAGTGCTCATGCTAACTGACTATTAACAGAAAGACAAAAATACAGTGGAGCTAGGAGGCAAAGCTGAACGCTGACCCACGCCAAGGCACTCACCAATCAGCCTGCCCTGAGTGTTTCTGGGGAGATGCTTCGCAACATGGCCAATTACACACAGGATGTGACCTGCGGTATCAGTGCTGGTATTCTGCTGCCTGAAAGGCCGTAAAGGGGACAAATAGAAACATTAATCTAAGAAGAAAAACTGACTAGAGTCAGAAAATCCTTTCATTTGGATTATGCATGCTGAAGACAGAACTGTCAGGTTGAATGAAAACATGATAAAGCTCGAAGGCAACTTTAAGGTACTGGATTATCGGGTTCTACCTCAAGACTGCAGGCCACTGCTTCTCTCCTAGATGGAAGCACCGTTAGCTTAAATTAAGCACTTTGATCTAAGCAGTCACCAAACAGCACTCTACCTGTGGAGAGGCAGGAAGAGGAGATCGTTCTCTTGGCCCACCCTGTATGTCTCTTTATTGCCGAATGATTAAGATAGAGGCACACACCTGCTGACACTGTCCCAGGATTCAATTATCTTGGAGTAATCCAGCTTGGGTGAGGAACCTGCTACCTTTGCGAGCAGCATCCAGGCTGATACAGCATGCTCTGTTTCCACATGTGACATTACATTATTTATGAAAGTGGAGGAGAATTTCTCCTTCTGGGACCATACGTAAAAAGCTTTGTTTAAATAACGGCTGCAAGGAAAACAGAAAAGAGAAAAGAGATAAGCACACAACAGACAAAACAGCTAGTCTTGGGAACTGTATTAGGGACCAGCAATTTTAGCCAGTCCACCCTTCACACAGCCGGCAACACAATGAAGCTGGTGACATTGCCGGCTGGTGGCTATTTATGCAAAAAAACTTTTACTTCTCATTGTTCAGAGCAAATCAGGATTTCCATTCTACATTTAACCTCAAATATTTACACCCATATTCCAATTCATAATTCAAGTGCGCACAAAGCTTCTGCCACATAGACATGGATGTAACACTATACATTTCAGGTCACTGCTAAATTGGGCCCAGTGTCTGGTATGCTTATAGCCAAGAAAACTTAACTAGAAGAATCCAGCAAGGGAAGATTTTTTGTGGGCGGTTTCTAGCCAACATCCCCAAGCCAAGAAGAAGATACATTTGTTATTAAGGGACAGGACTGGGATTTATTGGTCTGGGTTTACCCCCATCTCTGAGGAAGCTCACTCTGTGTCATTAGGCAATTCACTTTACCTCTCTGGGCCAAAGTTTCCTCTTTTGTTAAACAAGGACCACGATACTTGCCTTCCTTCTGCTGGGGGAATTCTGAAACTCAATGTTTATCAAGTGCTTTGAAATTCTCAGTTGGAAAGTGTTATGGATGTGCAAAGTATGATATACAAGGGCCAAAATTAGACTGGTAAAATAATTTTGCAAGCCAGAAAGACAGCACGACCGACAGATCAGTTTTCTATTTAAGATCTATTGCATGCTGTTGACTAATAAACATAAGGCTGCTTTTAATCAGTGTTCTGTCCCTGTCATTTTGTGTGTCACCTCATCTCTTTTGCTACTTCCCACAGCGTTCTGCAAAAGGCAGTAAGATACTATTAGTCATAAGACAAGTAACATATTGTCACCAGAATGAAGAGGAAAAAAAAAACCCATGTACTCTGATCTCTATAAATATATAGATGGTTAATTTTCTCATCACCACACCCTCAATTAACTTTAACAGTCCAAGTTCCTAGCAATACACCAAAGACACACACCACATGTGTTATTCTCCCATTCAAAGACTGGAGTTCAGGGAAAAGGCATCAACGACAATAAAGTTAAAACATCCAATACACGGGAGAATTGTGCTGTGCTCACCAATTGCCAACATAGAAATAATTGGTTGTTGATTTTCAGGCCTGCTATATCCTGCCCATTAAACCAGTAGAGCAACACAAGAAGCTTAGAATATAACAATACCCACATTAGCATTGACAGTATCACTTAATAGTAACATGTACTTGTATTACATCTTTCACCTGGGGATCTCAAAGGGCTTTATCAAAAATTAATTAAGCCTCACAACATCCCTGTGCAGTAGTTATTAAATACATTTTAACTGTAAGTAAACACAGGTGCACAAAGGTTCGAGTCATACAGAAAGTGAGTGACAGAGATGGGAACAGAACCCTGAACTTGTGTCCCAGTCCTCTACTCTAACCGATAAACAAGCTACTATTGTTCTACAGTGCAATCAATCTCCTGACACAGGGTTAGCTGGACACATTTCATGTGTTTTTATATGAGTACAAGCATCATAACAGCAATACATGACTAGAGAAACACGGAGTTGGAAGGGGCCGACATACGAGTCAAACTTCTCTTTATTCACTGGAATTGGCAGTACAACTGACCTACCTCAACTCCTGGTTTTCTGCAGTGATGAGGGCAAGGAGATCCCAGGCCAGTGTCTGGTTTCGGTCTTCATGCGTGAACTTACTATAGTGTTTAATGTGCTGCAACAAAAGTTGATCAAGGCAATCCAAGGCCTTTTCCTGCACAGAGTTCTCATTGTCCATCACAACAGGGACCACACCTGTTAACCAGGCCTTCTGTATCATAACATTATTGTGTTGAGTCTAAAGAGAAGAAAATTCCATATTAGAAATACTTTGAAGCCAGTAATTCAGATTCTATGCAGTCAGATGCTATGGTGAGATTAATGAGAGCCGAGACATGCTGACAGACTCAAGAAATTTTAGTTTCCAAGGTACTGATGGAACAATATTGAAGTCTTAGAATGTATGGGACCAGTAGCCTTAAATCTCTTCATCACCATGGAATTGCTGAATATTATATTCATGATCAAGGTATCAGTTACTCCTACTGACCTGAGGTTTGTAATATTTATTTACTTAAACTAAAACCAGTGTGACACAGTAAAGCACTACAACAGGCCACTTAAAATGAGCAGTAGTGAGCTGTGCCTAAAAAAACTTGTGCTCTTATCCTACTTTCCTAACCTTTTGTAAATAAATATCAAAGCAGGAAAAATCTTTCAATGATACAATCTGCATACTGCAATCTCAGTACGATTCAGATTTTTTTTTTTTTTTTTAACCTGACAAGGTGAACAACAAACGTACCAATTTGCTATAGGAGAGCTGTATCAGAGCCAAAAAGAGATGTTTTTAACAATAGGAAATGTCTAATGTTATTCACAACTATGCGTAAGAGTAAGATATGTCTTTCATGTCATAGGCAACGAAGTTAAATCAATCTAAAGAAATTCAGTGGAGAAATAAGTGGCTAGTAATTTATGAGGTCTTTTCCCTCTTTTTTCCCCTTTAAATAAAATTATACTCTGCCAGTCTTGATAAATATTGTGCATCTTTCCCCTCACCATAAGGAGCTCTGTAATCGACTGTAGTGCCTGCTTCCGTACAGAGACGGCAGGGTCCCGGCAGCGATCTTGAAGAGTGGACAAGTCTTCTGGGGTACATGGGATCACCTTGTGCTTCAAAATACTCATGAAGACCTAAAAATCAATCACCATGACAACACTGATAGGAATACAATGGGTGCACATTTGGCTGCCAATGAAAAATCCAATCCACTTCCTATTGATTTCAATGGGAGAAGAACTGGTCCCCATGACAGTAAATCCCAAGACTTAGAGGTACACTGGGGGACACAAAAACTGAAAGTGAACAGGCTTTGTAACAGCATTTAGGTAAAGTTAGCTTCACCTTTCCCCCTGTACAGTCACAATCAGTTTCCCTTTGCATTTGTGTGGGTCATCACACAGTAACAAGGGAAAGGAAAACATTCTAAAGACCCAAAACAATACATTTGTAAAAGCATAAATCAACTATCAAGAGAACTGTGGGACCAGGATTATATGCTTAACTATTTTCATTTTTTTTTTTAAACTGACTAGATTTCAAGAGGACAGTCTCTTTCAAGACCAACTGCCTGTTATTCTAAGATTTTTTTTTTTTTTTTTAAACTAAAGTAGCACACTCCAAAATCGAAGCTGGACAAAATCCAGTTCCTTTGTAAATGAGTTCATGAATTCTTGACTAACTACCCAACTAACATGCCTCAATTTATATAAGGAAGTTGCTTAAATTAAAAGCCTACTGACATTTGAAAAGAAGGCCTATTTCTAAATGATGGAACAAGTGATCTTCAACGAGAGTACTGGTAGAATTCATCATCATTGTGCTTGAATTATTCACTCATCAATTATCAGGAACAAGTGGAGAAGGCATTTTGAAAGACCTGCCTGTATGCTGCGGGAGCAGAAAAATGAGGCCATGATCCATCAATGAGCTCCATGTGGGCAGATCACTGCATGAATTCATTGCAGGATGTTAGCCTACATGTTTATATTAATAGCACACAGTACTCAGTAGAGAATATACCTGGAGTGCAGACTTCCTGACATTTGTCTTCTCATCCCCTGCTCTCAGTCTCAGCATACCCATGATCTCCTTCCCTGTCCAGGGAAAGCATGGAAAGAGAGTCATGAGATCCAACACAGGTAGAGACTGCAGCACCACCAGGAGATACTGATAGGGCAAGCAGCACACTCTGACAAGGTAGAGCACAGCTCCGCACTCTGTTGAGCATCAGTTGTTGACAGGGAAAGAAAAACTACACACGATCTGGCGGGTAAACCAAAGAAAAACTGATTTTCAAATACTTTATTTGTAATTTTAAATATATTTGTATTGTTTTCATATTTTAGGTAAAATCCTGAAAGGAAAGTTATGTACAGAAGAATGGCTATACTGGGTCAGACCAATGGTCCATCTAGCCCAATATTCTGCGTCTGACAGTGGTCAGTGCCAGTGAACAGAACAGGGCAATTTCAAGAGATCCATCCCCTGCCACGTCCAGTCCCAGCTTCTGGCAGTTGGAAGTTTAGGGGCACCCGGCGCAGGGGGTTGCATCCCTGACCATCTTGGCTAATAGCCATTGATGGACCTATGCTCCATGAACTTATCTAATTCTTTTTTGACCAAGTTATACTTATCCATGTTTACTCCAAGGTCTCTTTCGTGTGTTTTAACGGCTAATTTAGAAACAATCATTTTGTGTATATAGTTGGGATTATTTTTTCCAATGTCCATTACTTTGCACTTACCAAACACTGAATTTCATCTGCCATTTTGTTACCCAGTCACCCAATTTTGTGAGATCCCTTTGTAACTCTTTGCAGCCAGCTTTGAACTTAACTATCGCATCATTTGCAAACTTTGCCATCTCATTCCTTACCACTGTTTCCAGATTATTTATGAACACTTTGAACAGCACTGGTTCCAGGACAGATCCCTGGGGCACCCCGCTATTTACTGCTCTCCATTGTGAAAACTGACCATATATTCTTACCGTTGTTTCCGATCTTTCAACTAGTTACTGATCCATGAGAGGACCTTCCCTCATATCCCTTGACTGCTTACTTTACTTAAAAGCCTTCAGTGAGGGACATTGTCAAAGGCTTTCTGAAAATCCAAGTATACTATATCGACTGGATCACTCTTGCCCACGTGCTTGTTGACTCCCTTAAAGAAGTCAAATAGATTGGTGAGGCATGAATTCCCAGAGGTAATTCTGTTCTTCATTATAGTTTCAATCAATTTTCCTGGTACTGAAGTTAGGCTTACTAATTGCCAGGATCACCTCTGGAACCTTTTTAAAAACTAGGTGTTACATTAGCTATCCTACAATCAACCAGTACAAAGGCTGACTTAAGCAACAGGTTACACACTACAATTGGTAGTTCTGCAATTTCATATTTGAGTTCCTTCAGAATGTTTGTGGGATACCATCTGGTCCTGGTGACTTGCTACTGTTTAATTTATCAATTTGTTCCAAAACCTCCTTTACTGACACCTCAGTCTGGGACCGTTCCTCAAATTTGTCACCAAAAAGGAATGGCTCAGATGTGGGGATCACCTCTACATCCTCTCTAATATACTGGGACCAACATGGCTACACCAACAATTTTTAAAGGATACCTTTTTGTTTCTAATCACCTCTTTCACTCTGGTATTTAGCCATGTTGGCATTTTTTTAGTTCTATTATTCTTTTTCTTATTTGGGGTGTACATTTAGTTTGAGCCTCTATTATGATATTTTTAAATAGTCTCCTTGCAGTTTTCAGGCATTTTACCCTTGTGACTGTTCCTTTTAATTTCCATTTAACTAGCTCTCTCATGTTTGTGTGGTTTCCCTTTTTGAAGCTAAATGCTACTGTGGTGGGTTTCTTTGGTATTTTCCCCCCTTCGAGTATTCTAAATTACTATTACCGAGCGGTTCAGCTATATTCATCTCTTGGACCAGATCCTGCATTCCACTTAGGACTAAATCAAGAATTGCCTTTCCCTTGTGGGTTCCAGGACAAGTTGCTCCATGAAGCAGTCATTTAATATGTCTAGAAGTCTCTGCAACCTTCCCTGAGGCAACGCATAGTTGAAATCCCCCATTATTATTGCCTTTTCTGCTTCTGTAGCATTTCTAAACGTTTTGGAAAAATAAAATAAAAATAAAGAGAATATGTAATTTGTGACCAATTGTTTTTCTTTATAAAGGGCCCTCAGATCATTTTTAACCTTAAAAGCCTTATCAAATTAAAACCGTGCAAAACTCTCAAGAAAGTCTGTATGATGGTAACTATGCTGTTTGTGGGACAGAGATTTGGGTAGCGGGACATGAGAAAACTGCTCGGAAATAATCTAAGATGGGTTACAAGCCTTACACACTAGAATCTCAGTATGCTTTACAAACATTAGTGAATTAAACCTCACAACCCCTTGTGATGAAGGAAGTATTAATAAATCTATTTTGCAGACGGGAAATTTATGGCATAGAAGGGTCGAGTGACTTGCATGAAGTCACAGAGTCAGTGGCAGAGCAAAAATAGAACTCAAGAGTCCTGGTGGAAGCAGAAGAACAGTTCCGCTCCCTATACATGCAAATTAGGCCTAAAGCTTTATTTTCCTTGCCCATACTGAAACAAACTTTTACACGTGATTAGAGGAAATTATATAGTCTACCAGCGAGTTTATTAATTGGTAGATGTAACTAGGCTCCTATATTGTCAGTTATCACCCTTGACACACAGAATTATCAGCATTAAAACTGGTTGTTCTGGCGAATTAGTTTCAATCCTGCTGTTATCTTTCAGAGCTCCTATAGTGGAATTTCCTACATGTTCATCTTCTTCTATGTATACTTTGCAAAGTCTCCGTGTAAAAGGATTCCCCAATTAAACAGTGTTTCTATAATACATATCCAGCTTGGAGCACTGTGCTTCTGTGTTCTGGTCAGTAAAAGCCTGATCCAAAGCCCTCTGAAGTCAATGGGAATCATTCCACTGTCTTTAATGGACTTTGGATTGGGACCTAAATGCCTTTTTTAATGGGCAGCTAGTCTCTCCACTTGACTCCAGCTGCTAGATGGCTTGGTAATATCAGATTCTTTTACTGGAACAGAGATATACTGCCTCAATTAGTAGCAACAAGTTTTCTGGGGAGGTCAGTCCATGACAAACTAAACTATTGCAGGGGGAACCAACTAGCTAAGATAATCATGCTCTTGCCAACTGGCACTGTCTGAGCATTTCAGCATAATGGACGGGAACAGTATCAAGGTGACCTTCAGCAGGCAGAGAAGGACTAGAAAGGGAACGAACATGATGTAGTACACATCATGCACTGCATGCTGTGTAACATACATTAGCCCTATTGTACTCCTGGGGGAATTCTGCATCAAAATATTCTGCACCAAATATGCACACAATATTTGAAAATTCTGTAAAATTCTTCATATTTTATTGGTCGAATGGTTTCAATTCTTTCGGTAATTTAGTTAAACTACAATACAATGGATGAAGAATTGGAGTGGGGAGCATTGGAGGAAATCCCCAAACTCCCTTTCAGAATAGTAATGTAGCAAGGTTTGACCCTTTATTTCTAGTTTAATGGAATATCAGTGTTGGAAGGAACCTCAGGAGATCATCTAGTCCAAACCCCTGCGCTCAAAGAAGGACTAATCCCCAGACAGATCAGATTTGTGCCCCAGATCCCTAAATGGCCCCCTCAAGGATTGAACTCACAACCCTGGGTTTAGCAGGCCAATGCTCAAACCACTGAGCTATCCCTCTTAGTCAACAAATATATACAGTCATATGCTCAGGGTTACATCATAGGCAACTGAAGAACAAATGAGGGCTGAGGAATCAAACTCACAGTTTGTATGGGCTACTGACCATCTCCAGAAAGGTCAGTAGCAAACAGTTCATGGAGTACATTTTGATAAGAAGTTTTTCAGTCCAAAAATTTAGACCAGTTTTAATCACTAAAGCACCTTAAGCATTTATAAGGCCATACTATCCTTCACACCATTCTGGCCATGTAAAGGAGCCTTAAAACTTTTACACCTGTTTTATACTCCTGGGGGAGTCCTCTAAGAACAATGGGAACAAATCCCTAAAAAGGCAGGCTGCTACACTCTGCTCTGCCTGAGAGGACAGAGCCTGCCCGACACCTCGCTCCTCAGAAACACCCCAAAGTTCTGCCCCTCCCTGCCAAGTGTGCTGCAATAGCGAGCGAGAGGGACAGTCTCTCTCTCTCTCTCTTGCATGACTGCCCAGCCCTTCCCCTCCCCCACGGCGGTGATTTATGTCTCAACTGGCTGCTCCAGGCACCCAAACCACCCTGCCTGCGTGACCACTCTTGCGGCTTCCTTTGCTTCCCCTTCAGAAATCATTTTTCTGCAGGGAAGCAAAGAAATTTGCTGGGGACATGAATTCTGCACACAGGCAGTGATGCAGAATTCCCCCAGGAGTAGCCCCATTGGGCCAACACCCGGTATTCTTTTGTCTCTTCTATATATGGGTTTGGTCACATTTTGAATACATTGTTTAACATTTCTTTTCTTTCTAAAATATTTGAACTGTGTAGTCCTCATGTAAGTAAGAAATTAGCACAGGCCTGAGTCAAGTATAATGCAGCCAGACGACTCTGCTAATGTACCTCAACTCTGGCTCACATGTCCCCGGTGTTCCAGCTATCCAATCAAGCACAGCCAGCCCACTGCACTAAGTTATTGTTATTAATTTGTTTTATTAAGTGCCACACTCCTTACTCCATGGAGCCTACAACCTAAATAGAGAACACATCATACACTGAGTGGCCTAAAGGCATTTCTATCGGAGAGAGTAATACTTATAAGAATATCATATGTTTTACTGAGTGGATTCTTATTGGTTTTAAGGAAGGATTTTAATAGAGAAGATGGGGGCCTGTTACACTGAGATAGGGAGGGAGTTCCTGTGTAGGGAGCAGCATGGGACAAGTAACAAAGACATACATGAGGGACACAAGGGGAATAGTGAAGTGGGATTATTAGCTGTACAAAGGGAATGGTGGTGGGAGGAGTAATAAATATGAGAGCAAAGATGTAGGTACAGCTGTGCAGTTCCCAAAAGCTCTGGACAAGATGCCTGAACATGAGGTGGAAAAAGAAAAGGAGCCAGTGGAGGGATTACAAGAGGTTAATAATGTGATACATGCTGAGCTGCCAAGCTGCGCACTAATTTCTGTTATGTGGACAAGTTAGGACTAGTGGCTAGCCATGTTGCATCAGTCCATTTACCCTCATAACCTGCTTTCAGCATTAGCCAATACCTGATGCTGCAGAGAAGTGAATTCCACTTCCACATAATGCACCTCGTCAGAAGTGCAATATTTTATGTGGGGAAAACATATTTGTTCCTTGTGCACTGAAGCAAGAGATTTTATTAATATTATCATAAGCGATGGAGCTACAAGTGTTATAATCCACCTAATTTACTCCTTCCAAAAGAGATGGTAATTAATCTGTTTTTTGACAAGTGCTTCTGCCACATCAGTAGAAATGAACATCAATATGTCAAGATTAGATATACTTTCCAGAGTGGTCCATCCAGACTTAAATGGAAATAGAATTTCTTTAAAACTGAAAATTCCACTTCTCCCCTCATTACATATAAGTGGAACCTAAAATCTCCATGGAAAGATCTGTCTACTTGTATAGAAAACTAGATGCTGAATACACATAAGAGGATCTGATTGCCATTAGACATTGCCAAAACCTAATATCAGCTGAAAAGACAAGTGTGATTTTAACGTACCATCAAACATAGTGGTATCACCATCCCTGGTCAATTCAATGGTCTTGAAAGTCGGAAGAGTCTTCAGTGGATGGTCGGAGTGAGCTAAGAGAAGAAAAGAAAAAAAAAAATCAGTAAATCAAAGGATTGAGCATACAAAAAGGACACGTTCTCTGCACAGTGTGGCGCATCACTAAATGGAGAATGTTATGTACCCCCCCAAGATTTCATATATCAAAATTATTTCTCTGTAGAGAACATAAGGCATGTGGAGGAAAAAGAAACATTTATAAGAAGACTTTACCTTCTGTGTGGGTTACAAAACTCTCAGGGCAGTTGTTTGTGTCTAAAAGTGTATGACCAGAAGCTGCAGAAAGAAGAAAAAGATTCAAACAAGATAATTCCATTCAGGATTCTTCTTCTTTCCAAAAATAATCAGCAGGTAATCTAAGAATAGGATAAAAGCCATCTGGCTTTTATCACACCATGGGAAGTTTAGAATACTAAACAGGAGAGATTTAAACTTCCCAGACACTAAAGGTTTCTGAAGATATAACTGTGTGTCAGGAATGAGGAATTTATTTATTTTTTAAATGAGTCATTTAGTAGTTTGTAAATGTCTTTCAAAGTCATCACACAGAGGAGTCTATTTAGAACAATCATATTGTCAATAAAGCCTTTCTAAATATAAGTTGTAATGAGTAACAAGACATCTACCTTTTCACTTTGTCATAACAGCTGAGGGACCTCGGCCCAGATTTCTAATTCCTTGACAATTAGATCTTTGATCTCCCAATAATTATTTCCCCAAAAATTCAAGAGACATTTAGCAATACTGAATTCAGCTGCCATACTTACTGCCTTGTAATAGCTCCTGTATACTCTCCAACGTAGTAGCAGTTTTCATTTCCAGACAGTAAGCAAAACTGGATAGTGCTTTGCTGCGGACCATAGGTGCCTTGTCTGAGCAGCGGCCAAACACCATATCCTGCACCAGAAACTTGTGCTTTAGAAGCTTCTGATGATCCACAGACAAGGAGCTGTCCGGTTTCCTCTCCGGCAGGTCCAACAGAGCTAAGGCTACATCAAGGGCAAACACTCTGTAGGGAATCTATGGAAGCGAAGAACACAAGATTCTCTATTATGGAAGTGTTAAAGCACCGAGACATCTATCACAGCTGTAATCTAGTTGCTACGAGCCATCAGCAATAAGAAAAATACTATTTAGTACTTATATAGTGTTTTACATGCTCAAAATACAGCTTTGTCCAAAGGTCTGGTGTATTAAATAGGATATACACTTACCTTGGTATTATGTGAGTATCTATAAAGCCAAGCTATAAAGTCAGCATACTCTGCACAAGGGAGCTTATTCAGCAATTGCATCAGGGCTTGCGCGGCATAGGTACGATAGTCAGCTTTATCTGGGACCTGAAATACAAGGACAAGGGAATTTGCCAAGACCAATATTCGGATGGTCTGTTATGATAGCTAAAACGCATTTCAGTCCTCAGAATAAATATCAGTTTATTCAAGAGGGTAATATGGCCTAGCAGTTCGAGCACAGGACTGTCAATCAGGAATTCCAGCATTCTAAGCTTGTCTTTGCCAATGGATCAACATATGGCCTCAGGCAACTCTCAAACCGTCAAAAGCAAAGATTCCCCCTTTATAAAACGGGGATAATACTAGCTTTCCGAGGCGACTGAAGACTGGAAAAACTTGATCTTGATTTAAAGGGTGATCCATGGACAGCTGGCTGGTCACAGGGCTCTTGTAAATCTTAGCCAGGATGCGTAAGGAATGGTGTCCCTAGCCTCTGTTTGTCAGAGGATGGAGATAGATAGCAGGAGAGAGATCACTTGATCATTGCCTGTTAGGTCCACTCCCTCTGGGGCACCTGGCACTGGCCACTGTTGGTAGACAGGATACTGGGCTAGATGGACCTGTGGTCTGACCCAGTACGGCCGTTCTTATGTTCTTGTTATGTTGTTTCTAGCTACTAAAGTCACACTGACAGTAACTACATATATGTTAAATGTTTCTTTATTTTTACTTGGCCACATAAGTAATTGCTTTGTCACAGGATTTTAATTTTTTTTGTTAAAGATGTCAATAGAAGGACAAGCAATTGTGAACAGTGGAGAAGTGTCCATGAAACTCTCTCTGCTAAGATTCGTGCCATACTTTGACAGTTTGAAAACACTTACACGGATCTAAAGATCAGGGGGTAGCCGTGTTAGTCTGTATCTACAAAAACAACAAAGAGTCTGGTGGCACCTTAAAGACTAACAGATTTATTTGGGCATAAGCTTTCGTGAGTAAAAACCTCACTTCTTCGGATGCATAGAGTGAAAGCTTTCACTCTATGCATCCGAAGAAGTGAGGTTTTTACTCACGAAAGCTTATGCCCAAATAAATCTGTTAGTCTTTAAGGTGCCACCAGACTCTGTTGTTTTTTTACGGATCTAAAGAGTCACTCTGTCACAAGAATCTCAGACATACTAAAATACCCAACAGAAGAGCCATGGTGATAAAGTTTTTTAAACAGTGAAAGTTAAGGAAATGGATTCTCCACGTTCGTTCACAGGCATCACAGTCTATCCAAGAATAGTGCCACTGTCTTTAGATTCGAGATATAAAAAGGATCTAACATACCTTGGCACAGATATGCTGGAGTAAGATTCGGAGCACAGGAAAGGCGACTTCCTTTAGTTCGTCTACTATAGAGCTGCACAAAACAGAAACAAGCAACTTATAACAGGTTGCTATTGTAATAGGGAGCAAAAAATTAGCACAAGGCCATCTCCTACATTCAGACAGGCAGCTGTACACAGAGCTTCCTTATTCCTACTCTGACTGTTAAATATTGTTCACTGGTCTCTGTATAAACTGTGCTTTTAAAATATTCTTGTTTCAAAGTGCAGGAAGAGGAAGTCAGAAATAGCAGCTGCTCCGAAAAGCAACACATTAGAAGTAGTGTACTAAAAACAAACTCCATGTAACAGTTAGCTAACCCTCACCCTCTTGTGACTGCTGCATAGGATAACATCGTAAAGCTCCATACCTGGGTCAGTTCTGGTACTAAGTCCACCAGTACCCAAGTGTTCCAAGTCCTCACCAGTTAGTTGCAATTAAACAATCATTTAGATAGAGCCAAAAACGCTAGCAGCACTTTGCAAAACAGAATTAGATATGTCCTGTCTGTCCCAAACACCTGCCTTCTATAGTAGACAAGATAAGGGACAGCAGTACAGGTAGGGGATGCACAGAAAGATGGAGAGCCTATACAAGAAAGATTCCTGTAAGGAACAGGTTTTAAGAATAGGGTTTGAGGAAAGAACGGGCCCTTGGCAGATGAAAAGTAGGATATTGTTCCAAGTATAAGGGACAGCACAAATGAAAGCAAAAAGCTAACAAACAGAAAGATGACTGGAGAATTAAAGGATAAATTCCTAACTAAATGTCTCCTTCACCACACTCGATAATGAACTAAAATCCCCCCAATTTGCTGCAAGTCTAAAACAGGAGATCTTTGCCCTCCCATCCCACTTTTCAACATTCAGTGTCGTCCGCCCCCTGCCCCCGAAGACAAGTCCTACGTTAGCTCTTATGACAGAAATTGAAATTAATCCTCACCTATACACAACAGCTTCAGAATAAGCCTTAGTTATTCTAATCCCTCTATTAACTAGCAATGAAGAGTAAGATAATGCCAGAGGGAAAACCCAACAACTTTGTACTTCACCTGATGAATTTTATTCCCTGATTCCTAGCACCAATAACCTGTGGTGTGACAGAAAGGGCTGTATGCCTGGATCCTTCTTCCCCTTCCACCATGAGGATGACATTAAGGAGACGATGGAAGATACGGTGAAGAGTCTGAAAGAAAAAGACACCCAGAATCAGCTGATCTTCAGCAACAGGTACAGGAACTAGAACACCACTCTGCCTTGGTTAATAAAATAATCCAAGCAGGTTCATACTAAACAATTTTCCCTAACAAAATCCGAACAGAATACTTTAAAAGGGAAGCTACATACACAGAGAGCATCTTTTTTATACTGGGGTTATACTTACCCTAACTGATGTCATACAAGCCTGAAAAGACCTAAAACATTACTTTCCAGCAGAGCAATCAAGTTAAAAAGGTGCATAATTTCAAGTGGAACACAATATAGGAGTAACTGGCTGAAATTTAACAGCCTTTGGTGTATAGGCAGTCAGGCTGCTGGCCTTAAACTCTATGAATCAGTTAAAACAGAAATCCACAGAATTTGGGGAAATTCATTATTTTCTCACAGAAAACACCTTAAATTAAATGCCTTTGCTTCCTTATGCACTGATGGTGCAGAAAGTACATTTTTGGCATTCCATTGCTTGCCATAATTTAGCTGTCACACTGTCCCTATTATTCATATCATTTGACTGAGGGGCCTGAAAAGCGAAGAGATATAAAGGAGGATTCAAACTCTGAAAAATGAGCACTAGTGGCCTCTTGACATTGTATTACAATCCAGAAAAACATGGATACTTGGTAAGTTCACATGCTCTATGGAAACAGGTACAATATACAAATAATTAAGCATTTATGCGGGGTGCTTGATTTAATAAAATAATAAAAAAGGCCAAGCTGTAGACTTCTGCTATGATTAGAATTTTCTGCCAATTTGCATTAATCCTGTTTACCACAGAGTGTAATATTCCCACAATCCCCACTGTCTACTATCACCAAACAATGCCACAGAGACTACTAACAGATAGAATTAGAGCACCACCTAGCAGGAAGCAAAAGAATTGTCAGTTCAAGTCAGTAACTGTTCAGATTCTCTGCGCTAAGATAATAAAAAGATGCAACTTTACAAAGCTATCCTGATTTTGAAACACAATTACCAAAATGTTTTCATTAAACTATGCTGTATAGATAGACAACAAATCATCAGAGAAGTCAAAGGACATAGGAATGAGGAAAAAGAGGTACCTAAGCCTATCTCCAACTGAGAAACATACATATATAATGAAAGTGACCTGCTAAAGGGGAAAATAATTGTTTCTTTTCGATGTATAAATAAAGACCTGAAAGATTCTATCAAGACTTTTACCTTATTTTCTACACCATGAAGCGGGGAGCACAGCAACCGCAGCCCATGATAGGCCAACTCTGGGACGTATTTCGCTTGGTTAATATTCCTAAACAAAAGAACACATTGAGATGGCTTCATCTACTGTTGGGTATTTATTTACTTTAATAAAGTGACCAAACATACTCTGTATTAACTGGAAAGACATGTTTAAAATTCACTGAATATCATTTCTATGTAAATTAGGAAGAACACACATTCCAATATTATCTAGAGAAAAATCACTGTTTTCATTTTAACATCCACAGAGTAATAATACTTAATATATTCACCGTTTTATCTCTTCCAAATAATGTATAAACTTTAAGAAGTAATAGCTCACATTGTTCCTGAAAACTCGAATTCATGCACTGCAGGCTCAAAACTTGTCAACTCAACAAAGGTCTGCAAGAAAGCAAAGGGGTGAAGTTATGTGAGGGGCAGTGATGAGGATCTGTCTGTGTGCCTGAGTCCTTAGTAGTCTTAGTGTACGTCTATACTTACCTCCGGGTTCAGCGATAAGCAATCGATCTTCTGGGATCGATTTATCGCGTCTTGTCTAGACGCGATAAAATCGATCCCAGAAGTGCTCGCCGTCAACACCGGTACTCCTGCTCCGCGAGGAGTACGCGGAGTCGACGGGGGAGCCTGCCTGCCGCGTATGGACTCGCGGTAAGTACCTTGTAGTTCGAACTAAGATACTTCGATTTCAGCTACGTTATTCACGTAGCTGAAGTTGCGTATCTTAGTTCGAACTGGGGGGGTTAGTGTGGACCAGCCCTTAGTTACCTGCATGCAGTTCTGCACACAATGCGGTTTCTCTTTCAGAGAGAACTTGGGCAGAAGTCTTAAGAAGTTTTTCAGGAGGAAGAAGATGGCTTCCCGAATTTGAAGCAGGTCATGTGCTGAAAAATAAATCTCCTCTTCTTGATCCTCATCCTCTTCAAAAATCTCATCCATCTAGATTGGTAGAAGACAGAACCAGGATTTATCATAGCTACAATCGCTTTTTTACTTAGAAAGCAGAAACTCTTATTTGTACTATGCAGAAACTCTGAGGCTAGAATTTACTTAATTAATAGTAAAGCAGGATTGGAATTTGTATCCGACGTACCAAATATTTTATTTCAAAATATTTAAAGGCATGTAGTATTAGTTGGGAAAAGAGAGAAGGGGACTCACAGAAAAACCTCACACAGCTTGTTCCCATCTGAGAGTTTACAAACAAAAACCCCTGCAGAACTAGGGTTGGGCGTCTGAATTCTGATATTGATGTACACAAAGCCAAATTCCTAGCTCAGCCTACTCTTTTCCACCCTCTCTCATCATGACCCTGCCCTCATGTTCCCTCAGATTTCTGATGTCCAGTTCAGGACTCAACTAAATGTTAACAAATATAACAAAGAAGGTTTTAGAAAAGCTAGAACTTTTCAAGAGGTGCACTTCATAAGAGGCTGCAAGTATTTAGCCCTTAGCCTCCCATCATTAGATTGGTACAGAGATCTGAATACTCTTAGTCCTCTAGTTCTCTTAAATGTACAAGACAGCTACAGGCTGCACTCATGATTAACATCAACTTGTCTATATGCTGCTGAACGTGTTAACAATATACTGAAGAACAGTACGCCTTCTTATATCGCAACTCACTCATCATCAAAGAAACTGCCAGCTAACTTGGCATGCCTGGCTTTTCAGAAGTTTGTAACAATGTTCAAAGTAAAAAGAACACAGCTTGATTTCAGAATGCAAGGTTGAGAGAGCAAAGTGCTGGAAGATAAGAGAAGTCTCATTTTGACTCGGAAACTAAATAAGTTTCCTACTGATTTATGAATTAATAGAGAGCATAAAGGTACTGTATCTGAAGATACTGTATGAACATCATCTTACATCAAAGTTCTCCTTCCTGGTTGGCCTTCCTTTCTTTCTATTTCTTCTTGCTTCAGCCTGAGAGCTTTTAGCTTGATCCTTTTTCCTTTTCCTAGTCAATTCACATCCCTGAGGCCAGCTCTTTCTCAGGGTCTGAAGACATTTGTCAAACATCACTTGATGGAACACCTGATTAGCTACGCTGCCTGCCCAGAAACAAAACAGATCAGGATTTAAGCCATTTTCAGAACAAAACTACAAATACATGAAAAGCATAAAATTATTCAGCCATCTGCTCCACTTGTTAGCACAATCAGATGGCTAGAACACGAGCGTCATCCTGGTGACTTGAGGTTCAGAAAATGAAAATCAGTATTTAAATTAACAAAATTAAATTGCAGGAAGGAGTAAAATCAGCAAAAACATTCTCAGTTGGTGCTTACAGAACAGGACAACGAGCCAATCTGGAATTTGCTGTATTATTTAACACAAAACTTTTAACTAGAATGCACATCAGCCTTAAAACACAAAAGGATGCAGCCATAGATTCAGTCTGCTAGAAAACTCTGATGACCTTTGATTTTAATAAAAGAATTTTGCTTTCATGATCAGCCTGAAAGCACTAGTGAGCTAAATCCTCTCTATCTACAAAGCAGGTACAGCACAAGCACTGGCAGTACAATCTTCCCTCGGAGAAGTTCAATCTCCATGTCACATTCAGGCCTCTCTGCTAAAACTGCCAATAAGGGGGACAGACTGATGAAGATGTCTGGCAATTAGGACCTGGACTGAGATCATCAAATTGTTTCACATAGGACACCAAACCACTAAGACTATAGCAACTTTCCAGCACTGCACATCCACACAACTATAGAGGAGAATGGCTCAACAGCCATTTCCTATCCCACTTCATGTTCTTATGAACAAAGCACTGTCCAGACAGCTTGAGCCAAATTAGCCACACTAGCAAGGAAGGTCTATCTACTTACCTGGGATTTCAAGCAGTAAGAAGTACAGCCCAGCAGCATGGAGAGCATATATCCGCTGCTGTACATTAGCCTTTTTATTCTGGGCCACTTGGACAAAGTGATACAACACAGCCACAAGAGCATTGGGGGAGAGATTGTTCTCAGCAAAGAGGGTCCAGATACTCTGAGACAAAGCAGAAAACTGACAGTAAGAACTATGGTAAATCTCACATCAATTCCCCCCTCTGAGGGCACTTGCTATCATGGCCACTCAGATCAAAAAGGACACAAAGGGCTGTGATGCTGGTTTGAAGGAGAAACAGGTCATTCACAAGCTAGATTTTTTTTTTTTTTAATTCACTGAACCACATCACTTGGGATAACCAAACTTGTTTAAATTAGAGATTTTCTTTCATGATTTTAAGTAAATGGATGGAGAAGAGATGGTTAGAATAACACTTACGTTCACAAGACGCCTAGTCACGACTTAACTGTAGAACTCTCTTGTGAACCACACCAGGGCAATACATTTCCCTGTCAGCTACCATTAGGATTTTGAAAAGTTGTCCTTCTGTCCACTCCCCACATATGTAGGTTTTTAATTTTAAGATCCCTTCTCTGAAACAGCCTGCATCTCAGATATGTATTCTTTGAATACAACTGTATAAAATATCAGTTACTCATTCGGAGGTCAAAATATTTAATTACATGGATAGTAGGAAGATTCAGTGGGTACATCTTTGCCACCAAGTAGAAACATGGATAATTTCCAACTTACTTCAGTGGTCCCATGGTCCTCGGCAACAAACGAGTAGAGATTCTTGTAAAGTTCGCTGAAGGCATCAAGTCCATCCTCTGTGATCCCTTCTTCTATTCTGGAATCCAGAGGCTCTGTCTCAGTGAAATCTAGTTCCCAGACTGTGTCAACCCAGGCTGGGGAAAAAAAGATGCAAAACACACACACTTATTCAAAAAATAAAAAATATAATACATTTATGTAGAACCTTTCATTCCAAAGCACTTTATAAGTTTTATCTAAAAATATAAACAGGGATCACTTCACTTACAACTTAAGTGTGGCCACTTCTGAGAAGGAATGTGGCAGGTTTTTTATGAATATAAAACAGTTTAGGACAGGAGTACTAATACCTGCACTTTGGGCTGGTACTAACAAAACCTTTAGAACAACAATCCTTTAAAGAAAAATCTCTCACTTTGACTTATTTAAATGCACCTATTTAAACTTCAAGCAAAAATACAACTTATAAAAAAACATTAAAAAAAAAGAGTCAAGTCAATATTCACAAGGTGACTCCCTCCAGCTAATCAAGAATAAAGTCTTTCCCACGCACAATCCCTTCAGGAAAACCTCAGAAATTGTACAGTCCTTGCACTGTGCAATGAAGTTCAACAATTCAATGTTTTGTTAGTGAACTGGCAAAGGACACTTTCAGAGCAAAGGACCCTTTCCCAAAAACATCCTGCCACAGGCCTCTCCTTGAGGGTCTGTTAACTCAGGAGTCTCAGATGATCGCAGATGTGTCAGTCTCTTTCAATATGTGATTCTGTATCTTAAACCATTTGGAGCGCTATAGGTCTAAAACTTAGAAGCTATTTTTTCTTGTCTCTATGCAGATTATAAAAATGTAAAATGCTGTGGTATTCTCTCCATTACTGAGGTGAAAGGAAATACAATTCACCATCAAAGATCATAAACTATCGGGAGCTCAGAAAGTGGTGGAATTTGTCCCAGGCCGGTGCTTGTGAAGGTTCTTTCTGCTATGAGATTCCATTCCCCTTTTTTCTTTTTAGCGCATCACAGTAATTACAAGAGGACATAAGGATGTACAAGTTATTCCTTTATAATAGCTTATTAAGGGTACCCATATCTCTGGCACCTGGACAAACATGAAACCAAACAATTTATAATTACCACAATAGGAAGAAACAATAATCTTCTGTTAACAATTCATCAGGAAAGAAATCAGATAGTGGGGGGGGGGGGGGGGGGGAAGAAGGACAAGGACAATGCCTTAGATCACAGAAATGTAGGGCTGGAAGGGACCCTGAGAAGTCATCAAGTCCATTCCCCAGCACAGAGGAAGGACCAAGTATACACAGACCATCCGTGACAGGTGCTTGTCCAAATTGTCCTTTAAAACCTCCAATGATGGGGGTTCCACAACCTCCTTTGAAAGTCTATTCCAGAGACTAACTACCCTTATAGTCAGTTTAGAATTAGAAAGTTTTTCCTAATATCTAATCTAAATCGTCCTTGCTGCAGATTAAACCCATTATTTCTTGTCCTATCTTCAGCGGACATGGAGAAAAACTGATCACAATCCTTTTCATAACAGGTCTTAACATACTTGAAGACTGTTATCAAGTTCTCCTTGGTCTTCTTTTCTCAAGCCTAAACATGCCCAATATTTTAACCTTTCCTCATATACCGTGTTTCCTAAACTTTTTATCATTTTTGTTGCTCTCCTCTGGACTGTTCATCTTTCTTTTGCTCCTAATGTATTTAAAGAACCTATTTTTATTGCCTTTTATCTCCCTTGCTAGATGTAACTCATTTTATGCTTTCTGATTTTGTCCCTATGTGCTTGTGCTATTCTTTTGTCTCTCTATTGTGCAGGTCATTAAAGAGTTCTTGAGAGAGCCATATTGGCCTCTTATTATTCCTCCTATCTTCGCTTCGCATCGAGATAGTTTGTAGTTGTGCTTCTCAGTTACTGGGTAATTTCACGGAGGTATCATCTTCACACTCAAATTGTTCTCCATGTTCCTGACATTCTTGGGAGTGTGGCTTTTCCAACTACAAGTGACAGTCCAATTAGACTTTTAAAGACAGTAAAATAAAGATGATATAATTCAGAATGGCGGGATGAAAATCTGATCTCCCCTCCACCTTCACAATAGTTTGCAAAGACTAATTTATTTTTTTCCTCTTTAAAAAATAACAATGCCAGAGCACTCTCAATTAGGTGCAATATTATGCATTTCCTGCACTAAATTATTGTGCAGCGTCGCTGATCACTGTTAAACAGCTGCCATACTACAGGCTGTAGCTGGCTGTGTTTCAATGCTGGGAAAAGTAATACCTGTGTATATGTCAAAATACAAACTTAGATGTAGCTATTTATATGATTTTTGATGGATAAAAATGCTGCTTATCCCCAAGTACCATTTAACAATTTTATTTACTTATTGTACTAGCAAGAAATCAAGATAAAAACCTCAGATGTTGTTGATTATTTATTTAAAACTGAATGAAAAAAAATGAGATTATTGCACATTTCAAGAAATAAACTTGAGAATTACATTTCATATTAGTTTCTTATTGACAAAGAGCATTTACAGTAATAGCGTGTGGAAGTTATATACAACTCAGATTATATATACACGTATACATATATACTGTATATATAAACACATCTGATTTGCTGTTGCTGAACATTTCAGCAAGAATGTCAGTTCAAAATTTGGTTCAATTGTTGTGTGTCTTATTTATTTATTAAAACACAAAGCCCAAAATCAACAGAATTATTTTTATACCCTTCCCCCTTATGGAAATTTTTAGCAAGGGCAAATTAGAATCACATAGCCCAGGAGTGGGCAAAATATGGCCCGCCGGCGACATCCGGCCCGCCAGCCAATTTAATCCAGACCTCGAGCTCCTGCTGGGGAGCGGGATCTGGGGCTTGCCCAGCTCCCGCATTCCAGCCAGGAAGTGGGCTCGAGGGCCGCTCTGCATGCACATGCCGCAGCTCTGCGTGCCTCCCAGAAGCAGTGACATGTCCCCCCCCTACAGCTCCTATGTGTTGCCCCCACCCCAAGCACCACCCCTGCAGCTCCCATGGGCTGGGAACTGCAGCCCATAGGAGCTGCAGGGGCTGCGTCTGCGGACCGGGCAGCGTGCAGAACCGCCTGGCCACGCCTCCATGTAGAAGCCTGAGGGGGGCCATGCCGCTGCTTCAGGTATGTGCTGCCCAGAGCCCCCTCCCGCCCTCCAAACCCCTCATCCCCAGTCCCACCCCAGAGCCTGCAACCCCACCCCATCCATCTGCCCCAGCCTGGAGCCCCCTCCTGCACCATGAACTCCTCATTTCTGGCCCCCCCAGAGCCCACACCCCTAGCCAGAACCCTGATCCCCCTCCTGCCCTCCAAACCCCTCGGTCCCAGCTTGGAGCACCCTCCTACACCCCAAATCCCTCATTCCCAGCCCCACTCCAGAGCCCTCACCCCCCCTGCACCCCAACCCCGTGCCCCAACCCAGAGACCCGTCCCACACGCTGAATTCCTCATTTCTGGCCCCACCTCAGAGCTCGCACTCCCAGCCAGAAACCTCACCCCCTCCTCCACCCCAACCCCAATTTTGTGAGCATTCATGGCTCACCATACAATTTCCATACCCAGATATGGCCCTTGGGCCAAAAAGTTTGCCCACCCCTGACACAGCCTATTGGACAGATAGTAGACCGCAGAAAAAGTTGCCTATTAACAATTATGTCAATAAGAAACTATTCTCAAGTAGCATCTTATGAACCCTAACAAAGTTTTCCAAACAAAAATGTCTATAAATAGAAGCAGCTGCTAAAAGAAATAAACATCCCCCTATTGTTTTTGAAAACTACACATTCTGCAAGCTTCTGAAATACAAAACAATGAAACTAGAAACAAAAAAGTTAAATCAGACAGCTCAATTGATTAATTGAGCAACTTTTTATTATCCTTAGAGATGCAGCACAGTTTTAATATCCATGGCGTTATTAATAACTAGCAAACTACAGCAGAACCGTAGCAAACTGGACAACACCGGGCCGCGAATACACTGTTTTCCGACAATGGAGAAAATGCTCAGTGTAACTGACAAAGGGAGAGATCCCCGATTCGGGTAACAGGCAGTGACAGATAATCCAGGTGGGGCTGGCTCTGGTTTTTAACCGTGAGCTCTCCATGAAGCAGGCCAATATCATCTATTCCACAGAGGGGCACAGAGAGGAGCAGCGATCTTCAGGGGCAGCTCGGGGAGTAGAAGTCCTGGCTCCCAAACCAACCCGTTCCATGATCCCACAGACACGCCCCACCCCCAAACAACACACAACTTCCCAGGCCAGCCCCTGAGTCCACTCCAGGGTCCCCTTTGGAGGTGGGGCTCTTGTTGGGTAGGGGGTAGGTCGCACACCCTAAGCCCCAGGCATTGCGGACAGGAGGGGAAGGGGAGACCCCTCCCCCCGTCATAAGAGAGGAAGCAGTCGCCACCTCAGCCCCCTAGAACCTCTTCATGCTTCAGCCCCCTGGAGCTACAGAACCATCCCCCCCAACCTCTCCCTCCCCCCCGACCCACTCCTCTTTCAGTTCCCCCCCCCGCCGCTAGCCCCCCCTCCTCTTTCAGTTCCCCCCCCGCCGCTAGCCCCCCCTCCTCTTTCAGTTCCCCCCCCCGCCGCTAGCCCCCCCTCCTCTTTCAGTTCCCCCCCCCGCCGCTAGCCCCCCCTCCTCTTTCAGTTCCCCCCCCCGCCGCTAGCCCCCCCCTCCTCTTTCAGTTCTCCCCCCCGCCGCTAGCCCCCCCTCCTCTTTCAGTTCCCCCCCCCCGCCGCTAGCCCCCCCTCCTCTTTCAGTTCCCCCCCCCCGCCGCTAGCCCCCCCTCCTCTTTCAGTTCCCCCCCCCGCCGCTAGCCCCCCCTCCTCTTTCAGTCCCCTCCCCCCGCCGCTAGCCCCCCTCCTCTTTCAGTTCCCCCCCCGCCGCTAGCCCCCCCTCCTCTTTCAGTTCCCCCCCCGCCGCTAGCCCCCCCTCCTCTTTCAGTTCCCCCCCCGCCGCTAGCCCCCCTCCTCTTTCAGTTCCCCCCCCGCCGCTAGCCCCCCCTCCTCTTTCAGTTCCCCCCCCGCCGCTAGCCCCCCTCCTCTTTCAGTTCCCCCCCCCGCCGCTAGCCCCCCCTCCTCTTTCAGTTCCCCCCCCCGCCGCTAGCCCCCCCTCCTCTTTCAGTTCCCCCCCCCGCCGCTAGCCCCCCCTCCTCTTTCAGTTCCCCCCCCGCCGCTAGCCCCCCCTCCTCTTTCAGTTCCCCCCCCGCCGCTAGCCCCCCCTCCTCTTTCAGTTCCCCCCCCGCCGCTAGCCCCCCCTCCTCTTTCAGTTCCCCCCCCCGCCGCTAGCCCCCCCTCCTCTTTCAGTCCCCCCCCCGGCCCCTCCCCGTAGGATCCCCTCTTCCTTCAGCCCCCCGCCCAGCCTCTGCCTCCTCCCGCCGAACCCCTGGGGCCCCTCCCCTGAAGATCTCCCCGCCCCCCGGCGGCCCCGTGGCCGGGCTCAGGCCTCCCGCCGCTTACCCGCATTGACCGCCCGCAGTCCCCAGCTCTCCAAGCCCCGCAGGGGCCCCTCCGCCGCCACCACCATCCTGCCTTCCGCGCTTCGGCGCCGCCGGTGCCTTCGAACCAGCCAATCCGCGCTCCGACCCGGCAGCGACCAATCACCAGCCGCTGTCAGCGTGGGCCGGGGACTGGCTGGCCGGCTGCGCCTGCGCGGGGCGCTCACAGCTGAGCCAATGCGCCTGCGCGGGGAGGGAGTCCCGGAACGGGGAGCTGGCGCTTGCGCAATGTGAGGAAACGAGGCCGGGCTGGGCGGCGCCTGCGCAGTGCGAGGCCCGGCCCTGGAGGACAGCTCGAGCGCAGCTAGTGCCAGCCAGCCGGGGCAGAGCGCGAGCTGCTGCGTCCCTCCCACCCATCCAGCCCGGAGCGGGGTCCGCATCGTGCGCGCTCCGAGCCCGGCTCCTGCGCCGCGGGGTGACCGCTGCGCGTCATTAGCCCTGCAGAGACCACGGTCGGGGGGCTGGGCGCTCGCCAGCAGGGCCTCCCCGTTTGCACCCCCTCGCCCCACAGCCGGGGCCCCTCCCCGTTTGCACCCCCTCGCCCCACAGCCGGGGCCCCTCCCCGTTTGCACCCCCTCGCCCCACAGCCGGGGCCCCTCCCCGTTTGCACCCCCTCGCCCCACAGCCGGGGCCCCTCCCCGTTTGCACCCCCTCGCCCCACAGCCGGGGCCCCTCCCCGTTTGCACCCCCTCGCCCCACAGCCGGGGCCCCTCCCCGTTTGCGCCCCCTCGCCCCACAGCCGGGGCCCCTTCCTGTTTGCGCCCCCTCGCCCCACTGCTGGGGTACTCTATACTTTCCCACCGGGGTTACCCTCCCAGTTGCACCTCCTTCCCCCAGCACGGGTGCCCCTGCTGCATTGCAGCCCCCACCCCAAGCGGTAAGTGCTCCCGTTTTGTTACCCAGCACCCCCACCCCTTCCTGAGTAGTGAAGGTAAGAGGCAGCAGAGCCCCCCGGGGTGCATTGAACCCCTCTGTCTCCAGCTGCCGCGGCCCTCCCTTGTAATTCATCTCCTAGCAGCGGCTTGCAGACTCCGTAGGCGACCTTTGTGCTGCATCCCTTTCCTAAACGGCAGCAGCTCCTTAGGCTGTTACATCGCCCTTCTAAGCAGCTTTCTAGGCCCTCTCTTGGTTGCATTGGACCACCCTTCCCTAAGCTGCAGCCTTCTGGGTTGCAACATACTCCCCTACCTAAGCAACAGGAGCCCTCTAGCGCTCTGAGGTTACTTTTATCCCTTTCCCCCAGAAATATATATCCCTCTAGTGCCTTTGAGCTGTATTGAACCCTCTTCCAGCCTGAAGTCCCCCAGTTTGCTAGGATTGAACCTCCCCAGGATACTTTAGCATTACAGTCTTCCTCCCCAAAATTGGATTACATCCCCTCTCCTTATCTGGGTTTCTGTACTGCATCCATCGCCATAGTATTTGAGCCCCTTGAAGAAAACAAAATCCTCAGACGCTGCCACTCCTCCAGTGTTCCCTGGAGTAGTACACCCCATTCCCCACAGCAACCCCACTAGCCCTCTGGGATTGTCCTCCCCTCCTCCCCAGCAGTGAGATGAGCTTCTTTGGGTTTGGGCAGAGTGCGGAGTTGGAGCTGGTGCTGAGCGATGCAGAGAGCAGGCGCAGGGCTGAGCACAAGACTGAAGAGGGCAAGAAGGAGAAATATTTCCTCTTCTATGATGGGGAGACAGTATCAGGTCGGGTCACCCTCACCCTCAAGCACCCAAACAAGCGGCTGGAGCACCAAGGCATCAAGGTGGAGTTCATCGGACAAATTGGTGAGAGGGGAATGGGGGGTGTGTGAGTATTGCATGGTGGAACGCCAGGGACTTTAATTGGGAGGGTGGAGGGGAGCGGTAATTTGTACCAGCATGGAGGAGTGGGTTGGGCTCAGAGCTTCCTAAGGCTGGCTTGCAACACAGTCATGGGCCTGCCATCCTGCAGTGATTCCTCTGGTTGGAGTCTGATTGCTCTTTCCCCTCTGAAATTCAAAAAACTAAACCCCTTCAGTGGGGGCAGCAATATGTACCAGTGCATTGCATGGAGCCTTATGTATTTGTTTTGCATTAGTAATTCCTCCAGGTTGAATGTACTTAAATGTTAACACTGGCAAGGTTCCGTCTCCATTAGCCTAGGAAATGGGAATATAGTTACACTGCATCCTGTTCTCGGAAACTGGGTTATGATCCCCAGCATCTTGTAATTACACTGAAAAGTCCCTTGATTATCAGAAATTATTTCAAATCCCGTTTTAGGTTTGGACAATCCATGTGTACTATACCCTTGTGTCTGTGCAGAGTGGAGGTATTACCGCTCCTTTTCCAGGTCATTGTTCTCTCTCCTCCTATTTTCCTGTTTCTGCTCATTCAGTGACCTGAGCTCTGAAATATATAGAGAGAGATTTTTAAATTCAGATTCAAACCTCCAGGGTTATTTTTAAGTTCTAATATCTTGGCAGCAGCATCCCTTAAAACTGGGTTCTTTATTATTCCCCATTCTTTTTATTAACATGTTGCTACATCTCTAGCTGCATTTACTGTGCTATTGATTACATTGTGTGTGATGGGCAGGGCTGCCTTGGGAGGTAATTGTTATATTGAGGGCATGAGGCAACAGACCAGCTGGTGTATGTGCACATTTCAATTCATGAGCTATGCCCAAGAAGCGAACTACCCTTGTGGGTCAGCTTCCTTTCCTTTCCTTTCAAAGCTTGCTGTCCCCAGCTCCATTGATTCTGCTCATCCTGTTGGGGTGGCCAAGCCCACTTATCCATATAAAGTCACCTGGTATCTGAGCTATGTCATGTCTGTGATTGCAGTTTGAATTTGGCAATTTTATATTGTGTGGACCCAATTTAGAGAAGTGCTTCCCTCCCCCCATAACAGGAGGGAAGGTGCTTGCCATACCCACTATGCCATTTTTATAAAGAACTAAACATTTCGTGGACTCGTCTGAGTTAAAAGAAGTGATAAACTTGCACAGTTTTTATTCGTTTATTAACTCTGTACCATGCATCTGTGGGACTTTTCAGACAAGACCTTAAATCTGCGATCCTGTCTGCTCTAAAAATCTCAGTAGAAGCTGTTCACCTGCACATCAATGTGATCAACATTTTCAACTTGAGATGGATAACATTTCCTTGTAAATCCCTTGGCACAGAAGATTAAATTGATGTTTTCCCCCACCCAGCCCCACCATCTTTACTTAATTTCTCTTCTGATTTTCTCCACTTGCACCACATGTTACACTTCTGCATTCAGAGAAAGCACCTAGCTAATTATATATAAACAGGCCCCATTATCAGAAACTGGATTATAACCTGCCTCTGGGTTTAAAATCTCCAGAGTAACCTGAGCATGAGCTTGCCTCTCTGTTCCGCCACTGCCTCTCTGTGCAGCCTTGGACAGGCCCTCCACCTGTCTCATTTCCCCATTTGTAAAATTAGTGCTTAGGTTGTAAGCTCTTTGGGGAAGGCAAAGTGTTTTTTTGTTCTGTGTTTGTACAGCATCTAGCGCAATAAGAGTCTTGGTCCATAACTAGGACTTCTGGGTGTTACGATATTCCAAAAATAATATTTAGAGAGGAGTTTTGAAGACTGATATATTTGCTCAGTGCTTTGACTTCATGAAGCACTATATAAGTAGTATGTGTCTATTACAGGTATAAAGAGAGCTTTCATAACCAGACTTGAGGTCCAGATTGTGCTTGGTTATATTACCTTTAAACAAAACAAAAAAACAGCCCCAGTAGTCTTAAAGATGGTATAACTGATTGTGCGTCTATAGCATCTTCCATCTCCAAATGCCTCACAGTAGGGATTTAGACTCTCAGAGGTGAGGAAGTAGGCATTACCCCCATTTTACAGATGGGGTACTGAACACAGGGAAGTGGTGTGATTTGTTTAAGATCATAGGGTCTGTGATGGAGCTGGGAATACAATTCAGGAGTCCTGTATCTGATTCTCTGGTTAACGTCCAGGACAGTTTCTCCTCTGATGGATGGATAGTGCAGATTCCTTTTTGGACATCCGTCTGCAGTAACTGTTCTCTGAGATCATCCTAAAAAGGTTGGTAAATTTAAAAAAAAAAAAAAAAATCGTAATGGAAAACTCTGCCTTTGCTGGACAACTCAAACAGGGATTTTTTTCTAACGTTTGATGTGCTAATGTCTTTCTAAATATGAAAAATCCTCAATTCCTCCTCTAAAGGTTTAAGGGCCAATCTCAGCCCCTGGCAATAGTTGCTGGGAGCCTAGTACGCTGACAGTCTGTTTTTTCCCAGTTTAAACTCAGTCGTTGCCTTTGGCATTGTGCCGTGAGATGAGTCCATGTCTCTTTGTATGTTGCTCCTGCATTCCCTCCCCATCACATAAAAGAGCATCCCTCCTCTCTCTTTGTGGAGGTGTATTGAATGGAGAGATCCTTTATTATATCATTGTATTATATTAGCGCCCAGAGCATCCAACCAAGATCAGGGCTTCATTATGCTAGATGCTGTACAAACACAGTAGAGATCATTCCAACCCCGAAGAGCTTCCAGTCTAAAGAGGTAAGGTGGACAAAAGGGTGGGCAAGACAAAGCGTTATCCCATATTTTACAGCTGGGGAGATAAGGCACACAATAAGTGACTTGCCCAGGGTCATGCGTTGAGTCTGTGGCAGAGATGGGAGCTGAACCAGATCTCCTGAGTCCCAGGCTAGTGCCCTAACAACAAGACAGCTCTTCAGAAAGCCTCTGTAGTGGGGTTCAGTGGACATGTGATGATAATTGACCTTGTCTTAGCTGTGACTTCAGCTCCAGATTGTAAGAATGAGGGTTGCCCAAATTTTTCCTAACCAAAGGGCTGTTTTGGCAACTTTCTGGGAGCACAGCATACAGGAAACTGGAGTAGATTGCCTTTACCCTTGTGTATAATAGTGAGCTGAATACAGGTCCCCCAGTGTGTCACTTTCTGTTATCTTGGATCAAGATGGAAAATTACATTCTAGGGGCTGTAGTTTCTATGGGCCACCTTATATTAAAGATGGTCACTTGGTCGCGGCTATGTTTGGAGAACCGCTGGAACAATTGGGAGGGCGCAGGAAAATGTCTGCCTTTTCATCTGCAGCTGGTTTGAGCAACTCGCCCACACATACCCTTGTTCCCTAACATTTCCCTGGCCATACATGTATCCATCATAGAGCCATCAGCTCAGCTTTACTCCTTGAAGATGTGTTCTCTGCATGGTCACATGCTGAGTGCTGGCATACTGTGGAATCAATGGGGTTCTTTACCTTTTTTTGTTCCCTGGAGCTAATGGGGCCACCGCTGCATTTTCTGTTGCTTTAACCTTCTTTGAGAGGCATGAGCAATGATAGATGGAAGCCTCGTAGCCCCACACTTCTGCTTTGTCTCTGCTTTCCCCATTTTGGGGAAGCCTTGAGGCTTTGTTTTTTTTACTGGTTAGAAGTCCAGTGCCTAGACTCTGAAGGTGAGGCTCTGCAGGAAGTGATGAGAGAAGGGATGGCACTAGCTGCTGATTTGCTCTGTGATGGTTCCTTGTCTTTGCAGGTAGTCTGGATATATTAACCTTGATTAAACTGACCCACATAGATGTTCTGGTTTGTTTTTGTAGGTAGGGGTAAGTGAGTAAAGCTGAAGAGACATCATGGGAATCTCCGCTCCTGCTTTCTTTGTCCCCTCTCTCTTCACCTGCTTTCATGGGAGTGGAATATTTACCAACCTTCTCAGTTATTTTTGACACCACCCTGTCCTGTTCCCCTACCCGCGGGTTGGATATTTTGCATGAGCTCATGGGATGTCTTGTTTCTTTTCTACTTGTACAATGGAGGATGACACTCTTTGAGGATCCTCAAGCAATTTACAGATACTAATGTAACAAAGGGGATGGGTAGCTGATCCCATCTTATTGATGAGGAAAAAAGCATACGGAAGAGGGAAGTATTGAGGGTGTCGCAATAAATTAATGGCAGACCCAAGAATGGAACCCAAGAGTCTAGACTTGCTAAATCGAACCATTAAGAGAGCACTCCTTCCGTTGTATTGGACTCTGTCATGCGCATGAGAGAGGAGAATGTAAGCCACCGTGCGAACATGAGCTGTCCAGTGAGGGGAACAGCACTGCTGATTTCTAGGGTGCACAAACCAATCTGCAAAATCGGATCCTCGTTTTTACCGGCATTTCAAAATGAGCTTGGGCCTGTGATGGGTCAAGGACCTAACTGTGCATCTCTACTCTTTAGACCCTGGCTCACTCCTCTCACTGTGTATCTGGCCCAGTTGGGGCTGGATGAAGCATGGCCCTTTGTGTTTGAACCTCAGGATTTCCAGGGAGACGTTCTCTCTCTGGGAAGTGGAGGAGAAGGGATAGAATGAGGAAGAGGCTTTGTAGGGGGCTGGTTCCTTTCTGCCATGCCCATTTGGTGCAGTTCTTCTCCCAAAGCTGACCTCCTCATATGGGAGTGAGCAGCACTGCCTAACCGAGTATTTTCTTCCTAGAGCTCTACTATGACCGGGGCAACCACCATGAATTTGTCTCTCTGGTGAAGGATCTGGCCCGTCCTGGTGAGTTCACCCAGTCACAGACATTCGACTTCGAATTCACACATGTGGAAAAACCATACGAGTCCTACACGGGGCAGAACGTGAAGTTACGGTGAGTCTCCTCCTGCTGTCGGGTTTCTCCCAGTCCCAAGCTTCAGCCTTCTCCCTGTGCATTAGTTTTCATGGAGTGTCTTTCTAGTAAGAGCTCCAGTACCCAAGGTACCTCAAATGAACACACACCACCAGATTTTAAAATTGTATTAAAGTTAATGTTTAAAATCAAATTTACACAAGTTAAGAGGGAAGGTACTGTACATCTGGGGTCGGGCTTGGGTTATGGGGGATTTCAAGTATCGGTTACAAGGTTCACGAGGTACATACATATCACATAACCAGCCAGGGCAGGTGCTACCATTTAGGCAAACTAGGTGGTTGCCTAGGGCGCCAAGATTTGGGGGCGCCAAAAAGCGGTGCCCCCAATTTTTTTTTACAGTGTTCCTACGCCCCCTCCCCGAGCACGCAGTTGCCACTTCACTTCTCCCGCCTCCCAGGCTTGCAGCACCAATCAGCTTTTTGGCGCCACAAGTCTGGGAGGGGAGGAAAATTAGAGCAGGGGCGGCATGCTCGGGGAGGAGGCGGAGCAGAGGTGAGCTGGGGTGGGGAGCTGCCGCACGGCTCCCCGGGGGGAGGAGGGGAGCTGCCACGGGGGGGGGGACCTCAGGGTGGCTGGGGGGGCTGCCGTGGGAGGGGGCGCCTCAGGGTGGAGGTGGGGGCAGGGAGCTACTGGAGGGGGGGGGCGCAAGGTGGAAGTTTTGCCTAGGGCGCGAAACTTCCTTGCACCAGCCCTATAACCAGCATAGATCCAGATTGGGGTGCGAGAATTTTTAAAGCGTCAGTGGATAAGTGGGCTCGGGTATGCCACCCATGGAATGTATTAAGAGTCCAAGTCGATATTGGCGTAGAGAACAAGTACATGGGTAGGGTGCGTCCCTCGGTTCGTCAGGGAAGGAAGTGGGTTATTTCCCTGGTCGGTGTTCTCGGTTACTCAACTTGGTACTGGTGGTGTCCCGTGATGTGTTCCATGTAGATGTCTCTGGACCACCTGATGGTGTCAGACATGAGCTGTCTCATGAGCTGGGCGTAGCGTCGAACGACTCCGCACGCTCTCAGTACTGGCTCGTTGTGGGGGTCCCATGCGCCCAGGGCTCCCACGACCAGGGCATGTATCTGGACCTCATAGCCCTACAGCAGCACGAGGGTCTAATGCCTATGTCTGAGTCGAATTAGGAAGAATAGATAGAACTACGATCTACCTTAAATATAATAAGGAACAACTGAAAATCCAATAGGGAACTGACAACTTTGACAGCGTGATAACATAGGGCTAGTCTACACTGGCAACGTTAAAGCGCTGCCGCGGTAGCACTTTAACGTGGCTCGTGTAGTCGCACCGCCCTTCCAGCGCTCTAAAAAAAAACCCACCTCCATGATGGGCATAGCTACCAGCGCTCGTGCACCGTCTGCAGTGGTGCTTTACAGTGCTGAAACTTGCTGTGTTCAGGGGGGTGTTTTTTCACAGAAAGTTGCAGAATTGTAAAGTGCCGGTGTAGACAAGCCCATAGACTAGGGCCATGGGGAATGGGTCTTGCCTTTGAAACCCATGGGAAATCAGAGCTCAGGAGTGTTAATTGTTTAAGAGGGGCGTGTCATTGAAAAGTGACTGAACTGCTGTTAAACTAACCATTTTCTATCATTTTAAAACAAGCTGACGGTAACTTCTAAAATCTGATTTCCCAGGCATTCCAGCCCGAGCTGTTTCCCCCCAGCAGGGAGGAAATATTGATAAAATGCTATTCCCGGCTGAGAGGGGCCCCACACTCCCAGTTAACCCTGTAGAGAGAACAGAGCAGTGCTGATAATTTCTTCAGCAGCCTTTAGAAATTAATTTCTAATCTGTATCTCTAGTAAATACACAGTTTACTGGACTCTCCCTTTTAAACTGAATTGTGGCTCTTCATGTGCATGCATGTGTGTTGAGCCCCTCAAGCTGCTGTTTGTGTGGGGGGTCACGGTATAGTCCCATTTCGTGTTGAAGCACTAGGGCATGGGGGTGGATTGACAGTTCAGATACTATGTGTGGGATGCCTAGAAAATCTACCAACTCCTGTGAAAGCCACACATTTGAAAAGAGAGGTCTCGGCCCTTTTTGTCATTCCTCTTTCTCCCCCTCTTCTAAAACCCACGCTTCTCTCTCTGGCTTCCCCTCTGTTCCTCCAGTCTGCAGTTACTTCTTGATATCTCTTGTCTGTGCTGCAACTGCGATCGCTCACGCCAGCCGAAGGCTCTGTGCATCTGATCCTTGGCTGAAATGGAATGTTAAATTATCAACACTTGTGATAATGGAATGCAGCGCCGTCTTGGGACAGCATGTCAAGCACTGAGTGCAGTTCCAGAAGCTGTGCGGCGGGCTCAGTAGTAAAATGCAGCCTGTCATGGCTTCTCTTGTGCAAGTGCATCACGCTTGAGTTGCTCCTTTTTTTTTTTTTCTTGTTTAAAAAATAAGGGAAACCAAAGTCTCTTCTGATTCCCAAATGCTTCCAATTTATTTGGCAATAAAAGAGCAATGTCTGGTCATTTGCTTCAGTCTCCAGCAGAGACAGTTAAATGTGTTTCAGTAGTTTGGTAATCAGGCCTGCTTATTTTAATCGTGGCTTAGATGCAAAGAAATGCCTTGCTTACATGTTTTTGTTTACAAATTGCAAATCCTATTTCAGAGTTGGGCTGTCCCCTTGAAATCTAGTCAATGAGTCAAATGCTGTGGATGCATTTAAGAGGGCTGGATAATTTTATGATCGATATTTAGTTACCTAGGTGATGATTAGTGTACTCACATCTCATGCTTTAGGGCAATAAGCCATAGGGTTCAGGCTGGAACGTCTCCCCTATGTACAGCAATGTACAATTGCTCAGGTGCACTACAAAGGACTTTCACCTTCTTCTAAACCATCAGGTATTGTCCACTACAGGAGGCAGGTTACTGGACTGCATGGACCAGATGGTCTCAGCGGCTCCATCAAAGCCCACATTCCTCTCTCCTCCACCCTAACGCCTTCCTCCGTGGCTTTTGCACCCAATGATGTAGTCTGGAAGGGTTCTAATGGATGAGGTGTTCCCCTTTCAGGTACTTCCTCCGAGCGACCGTCAGCCGCAGATTAAATGATGTGGTGAAGGAGATGGACATCGTCGTGCACACACTCAGCACCTACCCGGAGCTCAATTCCTCTATCAAGATGGAGGTGGGAATCGAGGATTGCCTGCACATCGAGTTTGAGTATAACAAATCCAAGTAAGTGTCCTGAGAACGGCTGCTGAGTAGAACTTCCTGCGTGAGGGGATGCAGCCTGCTGGGTAGGCCAGGTGGTACTCCTAGGACATGTCTCCACTGCAAAAAAAAAACACAGCTGGCTCACGGGGCTGTTTCATTGCAGTGCAGACTTCGGGGTGCAGGTTGCAGCTCTGGGACCCTTGCACCTTGCAGGGTCCTAGAGCTCCAGGCTGCAGCCTGAGCCCAGAAGTCTACAGCAATGAAACAGCCCCTTAGCCCGAGTCAGCTAACATGAGCCAGTCGCGCAAGTCTAATTGTTGTGTAGACGTACCCTTAGAGGCTGCTTAACTCAACTAGATATGCAGAGGCAGCTCCTGTTGTAGACTTTAGGTGGGGCCCTGTAATTTATCTTAGCTCTCCCTGTACCCTGTTGTGGATGGCAGGCTGTTCATTGAAGTGCTGAGACTGTTCCTGCTTTAGATCTCTCACCACCACCCTGGAATGTGCTTTATCCAGATGGAGGCATCTGCACCCACATACTGAGGGGGTGCATAGAATTGGGATGAAGGTGGGTTTATTTTAGTCTGATTGAGTACTCCCATTGTTCTGAGTCCCGGGTGGCCCAATGGCACAGCTTCTGCTGTTTGCCAGAATGGCGTGATTAAATGTGGGACTATGTGGCTGTTAACTCAGGCACAGAAGTTGGAAATTACCAGTTTAGACTACATCTAGTCCATCCTTCCCACCCAGTGCTGGAGCGTCCTCCTGCAGGGTGTTGTTTTAAATTACCTAAGCAATTGCCACTGGGCGACTTGGATCTTATGAATGTCCAGCCTAAGATGTCTCCTCATTTTATCCAGTAATCCCACTCAGACTTGCTGATGCCCAGAGACTTGAGCATGAATGCATAGTTATCGCTTGGAGCAGCCCAGAACGTATGGCTGGGCTGCCCATGGAATCTGAAGTGGGCCCTGAGGAGAATGGGGAAGTGTCTGACAGGCACATTCCAGCTTGTCAACTTGTTTCCTGCTCTGATGTGCAGAGACCAAAATTGATCGTGGCTGTCTTGCCTATCCTCCCAAGGTACCACTTAAAAGATGTGATTGTTGGAAAAATCTACTTCCTGTTGGTGCGGATCAAGATCAAACACATGGAGATAGATATCATCAAGAGAGAGACAACAGGGACCGGCCCCAATGTTTACCACGAGAATGATACAATAGCTAAATATGAGATCATGGACGGGGCACCTGTGAGAGGTGAGAAGGAGTGGGGAACCATTTACATTCCTCTCCTAGAATATTTGGGGGGACCAGAGCTTGTTTTGCACCATTAATTTTTGCAGGAATGTGGAACCTACTGTGAGTCCCATAAAGTTGTCATCTATCTTCAATTGAGGGCCTGTTTTCTTGTGTGGTAATAGCTGGCTCGTGCATCCCTCTTCACTGGTGGATCTCATGGCAGCTTACAAACGTGGGAGAAATTGAGGCACATTGCTGGTGTCTTTAAGTCTCCTAGCAAGTCAGTGGCACAGCGGAGTAGACTTCTGCTACTGACCTGAGCCTGGTCTCAGAACATAGCGCTCAAAGGGGGTATCTTACCTCATTGCCAATCCCCTGAGAGAGCTGGTCTCTCTGGATGATAGTGTTCAGCAGTGGTGACTTGCAGGTATGTTCTAGAACTCCCATGTCAGTAGCTAGAAGGAATGTCATTCCATTCTCTTTCTCCTCCAATGCTGTGGGCAATGAAGGGAACCCTGTGCTATTGAAGTGGAGGAAGGACGCTTGCCACAAAGGGCATGACCCTGCTAAGGAGTAAGCATGCTAACTGCTATTCTGTGGGAGCCGAGGGCACTTGGCCCAAACCCCATCCAGCAGTGATAAGGTATGCCAGACTCAGGCACAGAGTTGGAGGCGGTAGCTTGCTCTGGTTTTACCTTATTGTGCCAGTATTGTCCTTGTAAGATTTGACTCAATATGTTGTGCTTACACTCATGCCTTTTGCAGGGGAGTCCATTCCAATCAGACTCTTCCTGGCAGGCTATGAGCTGACACCCACTATGAGGGACATCAATAAGAAGTTCTCAGTGCGTTATTACCTCAACCTGGTACTGATAGATGAAGAAGAAAGGCGCTACTTCAAACAGCAGGTGAGAAGGGGTGTGACTGCACCATGGGGTGGACTGTAGCCAGGCAGTCAAGTGCTTCTTCGGGTGCTCCATTATAATTAGCAACAGAAGAATGTTGGACAACCTGTCTGGTGATGTGGGGAAAGATGCTCCTCCCTGGGTACCCACTGGAGCCAGATCATTTGGGATGTGGATAGAGAATGCACCTGCGTATCTGGGTCTGTTAGGGGATGGTCCTCGGAGAGGGCTTATCCACCGTAATCCCCCTATCAATTCTCTGCACTGCATTAAGCAAGGCAATGTTGCCCAACATACTAGGACAGACCTGACATCTAGTGGTTGCTTCTGGCCCATCCTCTGTGGAGTGCTACCATCTGGCCTTCCAGAGGTCTGCACTGCCTAGGCCCCTCTCTTGAAGCTGTAATGGCCTTTCCCAGCTGAAGGATGGAGAGTGGAATAGGCCAGCATATGGGGATGGATGCAAGTTACTGCTCCAGCAGTTTAGGCAGATGTTCAGACCTATGAGTACATCGTGGGTGGGGCCAGCGTAGCTGCTGCATGTCCTAACGGTGTCCTGCTGTCTGACAGGAGGTGGTGCTATGGCGGAAAGGAGACATTGTGAGGAAGAGCATGTCCCACCAGGCAGCCATTGCCTCTCAGCGGTTTGAGGGGACGTCCTCCCATGCTGAGGCCAGGACCCCCAGCCAGCCTGCAGAAAACAACAGCCGGCAGTGAAAGACCCTGTGGAGCGAGGCTGCTGCAGAACCCAAGTGTCCGGGGCCGGCAGCAGCAACGAGGGGAAAAGAAAATATTTCACCAGAGACTTATGAAAATCAATATCAGTTTTTTGACTTAATTCTGATCTTTGAAGGACCAGTAGGGTTGGGAAGGGGCAATGTAGGCTACAGCAACCACGGCACAAAGTTGAACGTACCTCGGTGCTCCCCAACCTCCTACATTTCTCTGGGGTAGGCTGCTTTTACACATGCAGGGGCCATTGGGCTGCCTGACTTTCCCGCTGCCATGAGACCCCTTCAGCATGGCAGTGGGGAGGCGGGAGGGGGAAGGGGAAGTAGTGCCTCCTCTGCGGTAGGGGTGTCACTTTGGGCATGTAGGAAGGCATTTTTGCTGCCATCGAGAAGCCCTCATGAGGTGAGTGGGAGGAGGGAGCCTGATGAAGCATTTTAGCTGGAAGGCGGGAGTGTGTGTGAGTGGAGTTTAAGCTTGAGGTGTAGCCTGCCTGATGTCTCCGTCCCCACCCCACCCCCACGCTGTTCCTGGAGTCTCTGCTGCAAACGGTTATATAATTAGTTGAATCAGCCCTGTGAATAACAGAGCCAGGTTGTGCAGCGTAGCAGATGCTGCTGCCTTTGTGTCCCTGCCTTGGGAGCTCATGGATGCAGCGTCTCGGGGGGGGGAGCAGGGGGGATAGTTAACATTTAAAAACGCAGATAGTAGCTGAGAGTGGAATTGACAGGCGTATGGATACTGGAAAGGGCAGACGAGGTATGGGAGAGCTAGCAGAGCTGCTAGGCAGTGTGAGTCTGGGAGGAAACTGGCCAATGAAAGAGAGCGCACAGAGCCTTGATAGTCTCGCCTCCGGGAGGTCAGGCTGTAGTTTGTAATCCATGCTGCATGATAGAGCCACGCTGGTGCAGCTGAGCCCTGGGAAGCTTGTGTATGTTGGAGATAGAAGAGTGTGTAATAGAGCGGTGGTACACATTCCACATGCTGTTGTGGGAAGCAGTTGCAGTCAGGTCTCCTTAGGAGTTGTACAGGGAAAAGCGTTGTGGGGTGTGAGAGAGCAGCATCAGTGCAGTGGCCTGTGCAGCCTCTGAAGTGCTGCAGTAAATGATGGACTGTTTCCCTTCTGGCTTTCTCCTTGTTTCCAATTTATCTGGATGAAACTCTGCTTCATCTGTCTCTAGGATTCACCCCAGTGGTGCTGTGGTTAAACCTCATGGGGACTTCCCTGATTGGCTGAAAATTATCTGAAAGAGTAGTAGGGTGGGACAGAAGGGGACACGGGGGTGTTCTTTAAATGCACCTGTATGCAAAAGGCTTGAAGGATACCCCCATAGCACCTGGGATGGGCTATTACTATTCCTAGCAAATGGGACTCCTTTGTTTAAGGAGTTACTGGTCTGTAGGTGCTGCTAAGTGAGGGGAAGCAAGATGGCAGGCAACACTTTTTGCTTCCATAGACAGCTCTTGATCAGTTGGGCCTGATGAGAACAGTAGTGGTAGTGGCTTTGGGCATGAAGCTGTCTGAGGACCTGAGTATGGGATGTCTTTCACTCTTAAAATAAACTCCATTTAATCTTTTGAGTTAAGTGGGATCAGCCCTCCTTTAAAGTTCAGAGATGGTCTTTTAGACTTAACTGATGGACTGGATTTAGATCTTCTCCATCCTTTTTAGATCCCTTTCTAGGAAGCAGGTAATAAAACCTCCAACCAGCATATGGCGACAGAAACCTGAACTAAACCGGGACATCAACTCCCTCTATAATGGGAGCTGTACTGATGATTTTCCTGACGTTCTGCCAGGCTTGCTTCTGAATCTGAAATTTCCTCTGGTTGGATGTAGAGCTGTTCTCTTGCTGCTGGGAAGTTAAAGCATCTTCTGCAACGTGCTGTGTGTGAGACAGTGCCCTGGTGCCTGTAGTGGTGGTGGGGTCTGGGTGGGAGGGGGGTGATGTTTGCGTAGTAAGAAAGCTGCTGTAGTTCGGTGATAAATGTGTTTTCTGCTTGCCAAACTAAGTTTTATTTTCACTCAGTCACACGTAGGGCTATGGTTCTTATCCTAGATGGAGAGTCCTGCTCCGTCCCAGGGGACGTTAATTGCCTCTTCTCTGCTGTGAACACTAGTGTCACACCGTGTTCTGCACTGTAGTAGTGAGGATGTGCGGCTTACTCTGCCTCTGTACATGAGAGGTCCCTGCTGTGGACTGGAATGACAGTCTCCTCCCTCAGACTGAATCCAAGTCCTATTAAAGGCAGCTGCTTTGTTACATCACGCGTAGGGGTAGCGGTGTGCTTTGGGCCTCGTGTAGCAAACGAACGTGGATGCTACTTCGGCGGCTAACCTGCTCTGCTTCTACCCCATTGAGAGGGATCCAGGTGTGCCGTGGCAATGCACAATCATTTGAAAACAGGTGAGGCTCCCTTTGGGAGACAGTCCGGGTAACAGATGGTATCTGTGTGGCTGACCCTAACCCAGCTGCATCCTGACCCACTCTCCCCTTTGCCTCATCTCAAAACAGCCATCCTGAAATCCCTTTGTGTTTGAATACTTCTCTTGGTTGTAGTATGTGTTGGCGTTAAGAAGCCCAGTGGGTGAACACATCTCTGCATTAGGTGAGTGGTGAAACAGGATCAGTGAAGGACCTGAGGAGATTGCCTAAAGATGAAAATCCCCCTCCCCCCTCCCCGGAATATTTTCAGACAGCATCTGCTTGTCACTGTGAGAGGGATTAGTCAGAAAAGGTGCATGAGCCAAAATGTTTCCTTTTGCTAACTTTTCCTCACCTGCGTGTCCCCCATCATAGGACTAGGCTTGAGAGTCACCCCTCCCCACATTTTTACCTTCTCTGACTAGATCATTCAACCTGCTTTCTATTATGTCCTGTGTTTGGGGTGATGATACCTGCCCCATCTGTAATGATTGGCTCTTGAGAGGACAGACATGAAAATTCAACTCAGACTACAGAAAAGAAAAAGACAACTGTTTAATAAGAGGAGCGGGGAACTATTGTGGCTTTCGCAGCACAGCCCATGCTGAGTTGTTTTATCCTGTGCTGTGGGTGTCCCCGCTCACCCAAGCAGGGTGTCCCCGCTCTTCCAAGCAGATGTGGGGAGTGGTGCATAGGTACTGAACCAAGCAGTGCAATTTGTAATTTAGCCTCTGCAGTGTTTACATGTTTCTTAATTCATCATCTTTTCAATGGCTGTATTTTAAAATTTGTTTTTTGTCTCTTGGATTAAAAGGGCCATTCTAGGCTTTTAAATGCTGTGCATTGGTTTCTCCAACTTGTTTTACGTTGCAGTTCTGAACTATCCTACCTATCCTCAGGCCAGGCACTCAGCAGGCACCTGAGGGAGGACGAACCCAGCCTGTTCTCTCACTGTGCTGCCTCTAAAGGTGTGGAGCAGAAGTGCTTCTTACTGAGAAAAGTTAATTGGCCCCACTTTAACTCATGTAAAGTGCACCTAGAGCCGTGCTGATGGGTGACTTTTACAGCTATACGATCCCAGTGGGTTGTTTTTTCTCCTTTTACCAGGACTTAAAGCAGTGGGTCTCAAACTTTTTTACTGGTGACCCCTTTCATATCGCAAGCCCTCCTCCCCCAATAAATTAAACACACTTTAATATATTTAACATCATTATAAATACTGGAGGTAAGCGAGGTTTGGGGTGGAGGTTGACAGCTCACGACCCCCCATGTAATGATCTCACGACCCCTAGTTTGAAAAACCCTGACCTAGAGCAAGCTCAGTAAGTGAACTGCCCCCGATCACTAGCCCAGCACAAGGATTAAACCACAGCCCACATCATTAGGCCCTAAAGGCTACAGTATTAAAAACTTGAAATCCGGTCTTAAACTCTCCAGGCAGCCTGCTTTGCTGAATGTGTATACTTGCTCTTGAGAGATCTCTGCAGCACAGAAGGGTTTGCACTGAAGAGTGGAAGGAGCCTTGTGTGTCTTGCACCGCCTATCGTAAATGGAATCAGGAAGGCAAGCTCTTTTCTTTTTCTCTCTGTAGTAAAGAGGGGCTACAAACTCTTCCCCATCCCTGAAAAATCAAGTAGGTATCACTGACTTTAAAAAAGCTTTATTTAAAAATAAGCACGGTGCACCAAAATAACAGTGAGTATATACACCTCCTTTTGGTCCGCTTGCAGCGTCTTCCCTGGGGTTGGGTTTGAGAATATAAATTTGGAAGGGAGGGTCCTGGCTGGAGGAGGGGAATTTTCAGCCTTGACGGGTCCTGCTGCTGCAGTCTGTCTAACTTGGTTTCTCTTCAAGGCTCAAGACAAATTCAAATTCCTCTGAGTGAAGGGGCAGGAAAAGAGAGTCAGAAGCGGAACAAACTAGTGTCCTAAGCAAGGGGTTCTCCTTAGCAGGAATCTTGTCAAGACCTCCCTAGTAGGGGGAAGGTTCTTACCATCTGTCAGGGGCTGGACAGAGAGCCTCTGCCTGGTGAAGAGTGTCATGTCCTTCAGCGGGCCTCCCGAAGCTTTGTGTGCCTGGTGTTGAGCCTTCAGCTCGGACAGGGGGATGAAGCGCTTAGTCATCCGCACAAATTGGACGTCCACCTGGTGAGTGGGGAGACATGAGCAGTGAGGGAACACAGTTGTTAGAGATAGACAAGAACTACTGACATTGGAGCAGTGGTTCTCAACCAAGGGGACGCAGAGGTCTTCCAGGGGGTACAGCAACTCATCTAGATATTTGCCTAGTTTTACAATAGGCGACACAAAATGCACTAGTGAAGTCAGTACAAACTAAAATCTCATACAGTGACTTGTTTATACTGCTCTATATACTACACACTGAAATGTAAGTACAATATTTATATTCCAATTGATTTATTTTATAATTAGATGGTAAAAAATGAGAAAGTCGGCAATTTTTCAGTCATAATGTGCTGTGATGCTTTTGTATTTTTAGGTCTGATTTTGTAAGCAAGTAGTTTTTAAGTGAGGTGAAACTTGGGGATTAGGAAGACAAATCAGACTCCTGAAAGGGGTACACTAGTCTGGAAAGGTTGAGAGCCACTGCATTAGAGCAAGGAGTCCATTTCCTTGTTGGGGGACAAGACCTTTATTAGGGATGTAGGGCTAATGTCTAATACTACCCTACAGCTGTGTTCTTGTGCTTTAAGAATGAACGCTGCCTAGTGTAGACTCAGCTTGGGACTTAAAGGTGTGCAGAGTAATCTTCCTCCCCTGGCCACTGAGCTCTGCACTACAGAGGGGCTAGAGGTTCTGTTTTCAGGCAGCAGGGTTTCCAAGTGAGGTGGTAAGAACTTAAGGGTATATGGATCTCCGCCTTCTCCAGGATGGGGGTCAAGGTAGAGCAAAGGAACAGGGAAACAACTGGAATGAATTCCCTCTTATGACAGAGGTGGTGTAGGTTCAAACAGGGGCTTTGATAGCCTAGGGAGGCCATCAGATTCTCTCCCTTCCTCTGCCTACCACATCAATGTTCAGAACTGGCCGTGTGTGTAACTTAATACGTTACCATCGACCACTTGGGGTTCTCCTTGGTACTGGAGGAATCGTAGTGAGGGTCCTTCTTGTCAAATTGAGTGTGGTCTGGGTAAGCCTCCTTCACAATCTAAAATAAAAAGGGAAGCAGAGCAGAGACTCCTGAGTAAGACTAGAGTTGTTGACACCTCCTGACCCACCATAAATGAGAGGAAAGGCATATCAAAAGCGACACCTTTAGCACGCCTTTCACTACTAGGCTTTACAAATATTAAGTAGCTATCTAGGCATCCTCCGAGCTTGGTAAGGTCTATGCAGTTTCCAAATGGGTAAACTGAGTCAGAGGTTTAAGGAACTTGCCTAAGGTTGCAGTCAGAACTGTGCATAGAATTCAAGGCCCTAACTAATAGCAGCCAAAAGTGCACATCTCGGGGGATAAAGTCATTGAGTGTTGAAGCAGGGCATCTGATAGAATGAATGCTCAGGGACTGGAGTTCCTGCACTCTGCCTATACCTCTCATGATCAGCCAGCTAAGTATTCCTAGCAGCAGAAGATATGAGGTGTCCACCAAAAGATCTTGATGAGGAGTAATGGGGCAATACTGCTGCAGAGTTAGCCAGTTGCTCCCTGGATATGACCATAGGAGCTCCATTCTAATAGGATGAGCTTCTTTACAATCTCTGCCCAAAGCATTTTAAAAAACACTGAGAGCAACAATGCGCCAGTGCACCGCAATGGTGGGCAAGAGATTGGGATACCCATGTACTCTTAAAACCTTGCATGCTCACAGAGGTCAGCTGCTTCAAGTCTAATCCGAAAGACTGCCTACACAGACAATTGTGTGGAACTCAATGAGCCAGATTCTATGCGGATACTGGTGTAAATCTGGCATAACTTTATTGCCTTGTCTGGAAACACTCCAGCATGAAACCAGTGAGATCGCATAAGTTGGTTATGTTTCTATTGGGGACGGGTGAAGGGGGGAATCAGCACTGCTGGTCTGTGAATCAGTGATTGTAGGCTCTTCACAACTAATGATTAGGCTACTCTTGCATTTCTTGGGGGTTGAGGTAGGAGCAGGGCTAATTTTACTTCTGTTTCCAATAGACCAGCAGTGAAGTATTTCACTGTTGCAAGGATTAGCAAGAGGCTCTCACCTTGATAATTCCAGCAATCCCAGGCTCTTTGCAGTTACTGTGATAGAAAAATGCTTCTTGCCCAAGTTTCATGTCTCTCATGAAATTCCGTGCCTGTCAGATGATTAAAGAAGAGACCACTGAACTTTGTAATTAAGCTATGAGGAGGGCCTGCAATATCCCCTCTAGGAAGGTTTCAAAAGGCTGTCCCCATTAGCTGCTTAATGAAACAGGAAGAATGGAAGTGCAGAGGCCACTGGTGCTTCAGACCTGCTCGTACAAACATTCCTACAAATGTCAAGATTTTTTTTTCACTCTAAGTTCAAGTAAGAAAAACAGACTAAAGACCCAGGGTCTTAGTAGCTATAAAGTCTATTGGAATTCAGCAGCTCTGCCATCCTCATTCAGCAACTGCAGGAGTCTGAAGTTCCCTGTTACAGAACAAGCAGCAAAGCTGATTTTGTTTATACAGAGACAAAATTGTGCTTAGATTTCCCACTGTACCAGTGTGCCGAAACAGAAAACTACATAGACAAAAAGCTGGAGTCACATTAGCTGGGGCTTTGCAGAAAAAAAATGAAGAGGAAAGGAAAAGACAAGAAATGAGGGTTGATGTTTGCTTTGAACCTGCATATTTCTTTCTGAAACCAGACAGAAAAATCAGGTGACTTTCCAGAGGACTGGCCTGTCTGAATATGTCTGGGGAGATTATTTTTTTGTTAAGCCATAGATAATTAGCCACATATGCTCTTACCAAAGTGCAGCAAGTAGGAACAATTGGCTTAGTATACGCAGGGGAAGAATTTGGGCACAGGAACAGGCAGGGTGGACACGTCCTCTATTTTGCCTGCAGTTTGGCATTTATGAAGAGAGCTAATTTTTGTTTTCTTATTGTTTTCAATAGTGATATTTCAGCAATGCTGTATTTGCAATCCGGGCCTTCAATCACTGCTCCTTACCTGGTAATTCCTGACTCCATCCCAGCATGCTGTCTGATTGGGTTGAGCCTTTAAGTCTTCAATGCCGAACTGCCCAATCAAATTAAAAACAGGTTAGACTTGGATTATAATTTGGATTTAATGGACAGAGGCCTTTCTTATTGTCTATGTACATTCATGTGTTTCTAGGGCATCTCTCATCATACTGTCTGGTTTACAAAGCTTTTGGTCCCTGCTTGGTTTAAAGTAAAGGAAGTTAAGCTGTAGAGGGAATGCTTTGGCAGTCTAAGGACCAGGTCTGAAATAGAAAGACTCCCTGCTGCCGCGGATTAAAAATCCTAGCAGGGTCAATTCAATCATTCGGGGTCACAAAGTGCATACACTGAGTTCCACACACAGTGCCTGGTGTGGCTTTCTTACAGGATCTCTCTGGGCCTGGAGGAGAATGAAATCTGTGTGCGCATGCTCCCAGAAAGAGAAGGGTATTTGAGAAGAGGGTGACTCTTCATTGTGAAAGAAAGAAATAAGGTCATTTTGATATTAAACAGAACCTGTAGCTAAAAATAAGTTTCCATTCCTCCTCATCTTTGAGCACATGTGCTGGGACGGTGACAGTAAGGAAGATCCAGGGCTTACTTTCACATCCACTCCCTTCTGGAACCTGCTCTCCGGCTCTGATTTCATCAGCCAGTGGCTGTATGCTTGCTTGCTTCCCTGCACGCTAGGGCAGGCCTCCTTGGTAGCCTTTCCTGTGCCGCTCCCCATGGGCTTTGAATTCCTCTCCTTAGCTGCAGGCATCATGGATTCTTCCTCCTCCTGAATCTTACTTTTGGCGAATTTAGTAGCAGGCCCCTCTTTATCTTTAAACAAACACAACGTGAGTGGAGAAATTAGAACACATAGTTTCCTAATTTGCCAATTGTTGTAAACACCTGATTTGCATCTCAGCGGGCTTGATATGGGACAACATTTGGCTAGAAAAGGAGTTTTTGATGGATCTCAGCCCCTAGCTTAGGCAGTTGACATCACTTACAAAGATGTCCAGCATATCTGGAATGTGTTCCAAGGTTAAAAAAAAAAAAAAAAAATACAGGAGTTTTTACTGTTGGTTGACAGCTGTGGTCTAGTGATTGCCAAGGTTTTGCTCGTACTTTCGTTTAAATATCGAAAAGCCACAATAGTGTATGCGCTTGACTCAGAAAACTGGCCCTAATGAAATGCAACAACTGGACTACTTTGTACCAACAGATGAGAAACTAAGTGCAGGCAGCCAAACTCTGTGAATTAGCCCAAAAGTGAACATACAAAAATTGTACATCACAGTGTACTTTATTTTTAATCTCCTGTACTCCAGCACCTAGAAGCCTCAGAGGTACAGGTTCCACTGTGCTAGATGCTAAGAGACAGTCCCTGCCTGAAAATGGTTAAAATCTTAAATAGCATGCAGCCAAGAGAGCGGGTAACAGAGGCACAGAGAGAAAAAGTGACTTGCCCAAGTTTGCACAGCAAATCAATAGCAGAGGCGGGAATACAACTTCCCGAGTCCTATCCACTAAGTCACATTGCCTCTAATGCAGTTGGTTAGTTATTGGATAATACTTTTGTGTCATAGCAAGTAGTGTAATAACAATGCTACATAATATTTTGTCTTCGAGTACCTTAACAGTGGACAATCTCTAAAGATGCTTTTCAAATATTAATTAATTAAATCTCCCAACACTCTTGTGCTGTAGGGAAACATCATTGTCCCTTATTATATAGATGGAAAAACTCCTGTCAGGCCCATAGGGGTCTCCCAGACAATTTATAGAAGAGAAACACACAATCTGCAAAATCCTGGCCTATGAAAAGGTGGGCAGCTTACAGGTGAGTAAAGAGAGTATTTGTCCATGTTTTCACTATCAACTGGAACCCACACCCAAATGTGAGAACCCAACAGCCAAAAAGCTACAGCTGTTGAGCGGGTTAGGACTTCTGTACAGACCTGCCAAGGTTGCTCTGCTTCTCTTTTTGCCTGGCCGAGACATCGCTGGCTTCCTTGAACTAGTTTCTCTGCAAGCAGAGGCACCTGGGCGAGAATACAGGTCGGGAAGCACTTGCTGTTACCACTTATTCAAGCAAAAAGAGAGAGAAACTGTTCCATTCATTTAAAGAAGTAAAAATTAGCTATTATGTTAGTATTTTGCTGTGATTTATAATATATATCAGGGATGAAGATTCTCCAGACAGACTGCTTAACGTTGGACATTTGTACATATTTTGGCCTGTCAATAATCTGGGACCCTTTGAAGATGGTTTGGGGGCGGGAGGGGGACAAATGTTCCCTTTGTCCCTGTCCACCTTCCCCTTTCTCCCACCCCTGCAGCGGACTGGGCGGGCGCCAGCTATGATGTTGCTGCAGAAAGGGTATTATAAACATTTCCTCTTCTAGGTGCCAGCCGCGGGTGTCCTATCCTGGGAGCGCTGGAGGGTTCATGGGACAGAGCCTTGCAGCTCTAGGTGGCAGGTTTGAATCCTCCAGTGGTAGGTGTTGGACCATCCTGATGTCTGCTAAGGGGCAACTTTGCTGGTAACCATAGCAGAACAGTCATTGTTCCCCAGCTTCCTCCCACTACCCCATATCCCCATGATGCCCAGGGCTTGCTACATCTCCCCTCCTCCCGCCATGCCAGGGCTCGCTCCCCCTCCACCCCCCCCCCCCCAAGGCTCACTCCCCCTCACCCCCCCCCGTCGCCAGGGCTCCCCTCACCAGCTGCGGGTGCAGCAGCCCCTCTCTGCTGGGGGAGGGATGCTCCTGGCTGCACAGCGGCTTGGGGATGGGGGAGCGGACCCAGCCTGCCTGCCTCTCAGCCTACTGAAGGTCGGCGGGCAATAAAAGTTATGCAAACGTGCAATACCTTTAAGACTGCCCCCTGCCCAGCGGCCAATGGGAGAGCCTCAATGGGGGGGAAGGGAGACTACAGCTCCCAGAATTCCTCAGCCTCCCTGCGCGGTGCTTTCTGGGCGCTGTAGTCCCGCGCCCCCTCCTCAGCCGGGGATCTTTGACGGGCTGCCCTCCGCTGCGGACTACAACTCCCGCAGTGCGGCGCAGGGCAGGCGCCCCGGCACAGGAGGGCTGCTGGCATGGCTTGGCGAGGTGGCAGCAGGTTAGGGGCCCAGCTGCGGAGGACCCCAAGCTGGCCCCAGCTGTTGGGGCGCAGGAGGATCGTCTCCTGTATTGACCGTAAGGTTCAGGGCAGAGGGGCCGAGCCCCCGCGGTGCGCGGGGCCAGGCGGTGCAGAAGGGTGAGGGGGCAGGATGGGGAAGCAGGGGCGCCCAGAAGCGATGGGGATGGGCGCATCTTAAATACAAGGGAGGTGGTGGAGGTGCTGGAGCCCATAAAACCAGCGCTGGGACTGAGCCTCTTTCCTTTGTCCATTCTGGACCAGCAGGAGTTGCTGGGTGTGTTCCAAGGGGGTATGATTCTGAGTGAGAGCAATGCCATGCACTTAAGAAAGGGCACACGTAGGCTGTACGTCAGGGAAAGTTTCCTGCCAGTGAGATCATTCCCGCTGGAGAATGGTCTCACTAGGGAAGGGGTGAAAGCCCCTTGTGTTGGTGCTGTTCAAACAACGTGCACAGCCTCATGACACATTGTAGGGCCTGCATCAAAGAAGAATCTCATATCTAATTGTTGTAAGTGGGGTTTAGACTAGATGATCTTGGCAGTCCCTTCTAACCCCATGATTCTAAAAAGTGGGAATTTCACAAAGCAGAATGTAATTATGCACATTAGCCTTTAACCAAGGCATTAGGACTCCTGTCTCTACTTTTGCAAGAAGTGCTATAGGATCTCTAGATGTGGACTACAAAAGGGGGAATATATTTTGCTTATAGCCTTTACTGATTCTTTATGATGTGTGAGGATGGTCTAAAGTTTGTTTTAATTTTTTTTCTGCTTGTGTTTTATCTTATGAAGATTAGAGTGTAAGCTCTTCAGGGCACGGACTCTTTCTATGTGTTTGTACGGCCCTGATCCTAATTGGGGGCCTCTGAATGTGGTTACAATAGAAGATTTTAAAATGAGGAATATCAATTCTTGTCTTCCTAAATTTTGCTAGCGGATCTGCTGAAGGACCTGGGGAGTTAGTAGTTCCATTGCAGGATTTTGAAACCTGGGTTGTAGCTTTCCTATCTGTAACTGACTGGGGAAGGGGAATGGGTCTGACTCTATTTGAAATTCTTTGGGTTTGCTTTGCTTGGTTGGGTTTTGTTTAACTCTGACAAAAAACAAAGAGTTCTAACCTGTATGTGACTCCACATTGCCTTCTCCCCTCAGGGCTTGTCTGCAGGGATGTACTTATGTCACATAAAAAGAACAGGAGTACTTGTGGCACCTTAGAGACTAAAAAGAACAAGAGTACTTGTGGCACCTTAGAGACTAACAAATTTATTTGAGCATAAGCGTTCATGGGCTACATCCCACTTCTTCGGATGCATATAATGGAACATATATTAAGGAGATATATATACACACACATACAGAGAGTATGAACAGGTGGGAGTTGTCTTACCAACTTACTTATGAGGCCAGTTAAGTAAGAGGAAAAAAAACATTTGAAGTAATAATCAAGATAGCCCAGTACAGACAGGTTGATAAGAAGTGTGAGAGTACTTACATGGGGAGATAGATTCAATGTTTGTAATGGCTCAGCCATTCCCAGTCTTTATTCAAACCTAAATTGCTTGTGTCTAATTTTGCATATCCATTCGAGTTCAGCAGTTTCTCGTTGGAGTCTGTTTTTGAAGCTTTTCTGTTGTAAAATAGCCACCCGCAGGTCTGTCATTGAATGATCAGACAGGTTAAAGTGTTCTCCCACTGGTTTTTGAGTATTATGATTCCTGATGTCAGATTTGTGTCCATTAATTCTTTTGCTTAGAGACTGTCCGGTTTGGCCAATGTACATGGCAGAGGGGCATTGCTGGCACATGATGGCATATATCACATTGGTAGATGTGCAGGTGAACGAGCCCCTGATGGTATGGCTGAAGTGATTAGGTCCTATGATAATGTCACTTGAATAGATATGTGGACAGAGTTGGCATTGGACTTTGTTGCAAGGATAGGTTCCTGGGTCAGTGTTTTTGTTCAGCGATGTGTGGTTGCTGGTGAGTATTTGCTTCAGGTTGGGGGGTTGTCTGTAAGCGAGGACAGGTCTCTCTCTCCCAAGATCTGTGAGAGTGAGGGATCATCTTTCAGGATAGGTTGTAGATCTTTGATGATGCGCTGGAGAGGTTTTAGTTGGGGGCTGAAGGTGACAGCTAGTGGTATTCTGTTATTTTCTTTGTTGGGCCTGTCTTGTAGGAGGTGACTTCTGGGTACTCGTCTGGCTCTGTCAATCTGTTTTTTCACTTCAGCAGGTGGGTATTGTAGTTTTAAGAATGCTTGAGAGAGACCTTGTAGGTGCTTGTCTCTGTCTGAGGGATTGGAGCAAATGCGGTTATATCTTAGAGCTTGGCTGTAGACAATGGATCTTGTGGTGTGTCCTAGATGGAAGCTAGAGGCATGTAGGTAAGTGTAGCGGTCAGTAGGTTTCCGGTATAGGGTGGTATTTATGTGACCATCGCTTATTAGCACAGTAGTGTCCAGGAAATGGACCGCTTGTGTGGATTGATCTAGGCTGAGGTTAATGGTGGGATGGAAATTATTGCAATCATGGTAGAATTCCTCAAGGGCTTCCTTTCCATGGGTCCAGATGATGAAGATGTCATCAATGTAGAATTATGTCACATAGTTACACCAGTACAGGATCTAAGGTCACACGCTTGCATATGTGTGACTTTCTCTGGTAAATTACAGGTGTATATTGCAATGATGAAGCACATGTATGCTTCAGGCTCATACTAGTGTAATACATGGGTTCATCCCCCCACCTCTCCTTTGTAGACGAGGTTTTACATGGAAGCTGGAGTTGGGCGTTGCAGTAAGTTTTGCTCTGTTGTGAAGCTTCAGCCCAACTCTCCAGTGAGTTCTCCAGAAAAGCAAAGAAATCAAAAAGTGATCATTCTAATGGAGAGGGAGGGGAAATACCCAGGCAAACAACAACCAAAAAACAACCCTGTAGAATGTCACGGCTGCCTTTCTGCATCAAAAAACACCAATAAAGCCCCCCCACACACACATACAGTTTTAGTTGTGTGTTGCAGTTCATGTTCAGTGACCACAAGAGATCAAGACCTTGGTTTTGCTTCACCAGAAGGCAGCGCCTCTACTAGACCACTGCCTCCTAGCAGCATGCAGAGGCATTCATTCTGCATTGATTCATTGGGAGGCGCGGCTGATGCTTGTAATGCCACAGTGGGTCAGTGCAGATAACAGGACTCAGAGATACTGGACTGTGAACAATAATTACTACAATGTTTAAAATTAGTCCTGGGTATTAAAGAAGTGAGGGGGTTTGCAGCCTCCTTCCCCATCCTCTGTAAGCATCCGCTCTTCTCCTGCTTTTCCAGCATCTACAGGCCTGACCGAGGAGCAGAAGGAATTCCAAAAGGTTGCCTTTGACTTTGCTGCTAAGGAGATGGCCCCTCACATGGCAGAATGGGATGAAAAGGTGAGAGCACAGGCCAGCTGCCAGCCCACAAAAGGGATGCTTCACCCAACACCTTCTCCTCCCTCAGGACTCCTCTTGCCTGCATTAACGGGCTAGTCATTTCTTTTCTTTCTCCTCCCTCGCCCCCTCCCCCCCCCCAGCATCCCCCTTGCCCCAGCCCTGCAGGTAGTGGTGTCTTCAGTAGCTCCTTCCCTCTTGCTTAGTGCTGTGATCGTGACAGTGGAAAGATTTCCTTTAGGGATGCTGATGCAGTGGCACCCTGCTGCCATCAGTGACCCCAGCAGGCAGCACAGAGAAGTCAGAAAACCTGCACCTGCTCCCTGATCTACCTAGATGCCTACCTATTCACTTAAACTTGGAAGTTCAGAACTGGGCTTAATGGTTCATCTTCACTGGAAGCTGATCTTGCTCTTAATCTCTTGTGATAACTTTTTTTCCCTTTGTGCCTCCAATAGGAAATATTCCCCGTGGAGACAATGCAGAAGGCAGCCCAGCTGGGGTTCGGTGGGATCTATGTGAAACCAGATGTAGGTGGCTCAGGACTGTCACGGCTTGATACCTCCATCATCTTTGAGGCTTTGTCGACAGGATGTACCAGCACCACTGCCTACTTGAGCATCCATAAGTGAGTGTGGGACAACTGGCTAAGCATCTGTGGTCAGTCTGGCTGAATAATACTCTTACTATGAACACTGGGACTCTTAATCCTGTCATTTTACAGCTTTCAGGGGTGCCATTCATTACAGAATCATTGAAATGTAGGGCTAGAATGGACCTCAAGAGGTCATCAAGTCCAGCTCCCTGTGCTGGGGCAGGATCAAGGAAACCTAGTCCATCCCTGACAGGTGTTTGTTTAACCTGTTCTTAAAAACCTCCAATGATGGGGATTCCATGACCTCCCTTGAAAGCCTATTCCAAAGCTTAGCTACCCTTATGGTTAGAATTTTTTTCCTAATCTCTAACCTAAATCTCCCTTGCTATAGATTAAGCCCATACTTCTTGACCTACCTTCAGTGGATATGGAGAACAATTGGTCACAGTCCTTTTTGTAACAGCCCTTAATATATTTGAAAACTCCTATCAGCTCCCCCTTCAGCCTTCTTTTCTCAAGACTAAACTTGCCCAGTTTTTTTAGCCTTTCCTCATAGGTTAGATTTTCCAAACCTTTTATCATTTTTGTTGCTCTCCTCTGGATTCTTTCCCGTTTGGCCACATCTTTCCTAAAGTGTGGCACCAGAACTGGACACAGTACTCCAGCTCAAGCCTCACCAGTGCCGGACAGAATCAGACAGTTACTTCCCATGTCCTACATACAATACTCCTGTTAATATAGCCCAGAATGATGATATTAGCCCTTTTTGCAAACTGCATCACATCGCTACTCATATTCGATTTGTGATCCACTATAACCCCCAGATCCTTTTCAGCAGAACTACCAACGAGGCTGTTATTCCTCATTTTGTAATTGTGAATTTGATTTTTCCTTCCTAAGTGTAGTACTTTTCACTTGTCTGTATTGAATTTCATCATGTAAGGATGTAATGTAGGGACCATTAGTTGGCATATGGGGCATGGCTGGTTACTTTTAGCAATCAGGCTGCAGTCCCTCGGACACCGGAACGAATCATTCCTATTCACAAGGAAATAATTTTAGCCTAGTGATGTGAGCAGAGGGCTGGAGCTGGGAACTTTTGGGTTCTGTTCCTAGCTCTGTCGTTGATTTACTATATAGCCATGGGCAAATCCCTTAAATGCTCTGTGCCTCGGCTACCCCATCTCTAAACTGATTTATTTATTGTGGCAATATCCCGGTTAAGATCAGGGTCCCATTGCACTAGATGATGTACCAATACATAGTAAGAGTCAGCCTTTTCCTTGTAGGGCATGGGAATAATATTTACATCTCCCTCTCAGTAGTAGTATTGTAACAATAATTTTGTAGAACTCTAAACTCTTTAGAAGGGAAAATGAATTAGATTGTAAACTCTTTGGAGCAGAGATCATTTTTTGTTCCATTTGTATAGTGCCTAGCACAGTGGGGTTCTGGTCCATGATTGGAACTCCTAGGCACTACTGCAATATTAATACTCATATAATTCTCTCCATACCCTTTTTACAGATGCTAAGGCACACAAAGAGGCAGTGACTTGTCCAAGCTCTCACGCTGAGTCGGTGGCAGAGTTGAGAATAGAATGCAGCTCTCCTGACTCTCAGCCCTGTACACTGATTCCAAGAAGCTTTATGAAGTTTAAGACCCTGAGCCAGTCCCTGTGGTGTGTAGTTGCTTTGTTCAGTTTCAGTGGGGGACGGTGTCTGTCTCCTAGGCTAGGTTAGATTAGCTCCGGAAGAGGCTGAAAACCTCCAAACCTCCACGCCAGTGGCATGAGCGTTCTATGATCATCCTTCTTCCTAGGCCTGTGCTTGTATGCATGCATTATAATCCCATCCCTTCTCTCCTGGTGCAGCATGTGTGCTTGGATGATTGACACCTTTGGGAGCGAGGAACAGAGACACAAGTTCTGCCCATCCCTCTGTAGCATGGAGAAGTTAGCCTCTTACTGCCTGACCGAGCCGGGTGAGCTTCATGTACAGATAATTCCATCCCCTTCCTGTCCTGAGTCCCAGCAATGTTGTGTCAGTCGCTCTCATTCTCAAATGTTCCAGGGAACTGGAAGTGAAACTCCATCTCCTGTTGCTCTGAGCTCTCCAGATCTCCATGTGGCTTGTGCTTTAGACTATCAATGTAGCAAGGGCTGGTACCTCAATGGGGCATATCTCACGATGCTGACAGTCTTCTCCACTTAGCATACAGCAGTGGTGGGAAGGGCAAGGAGAAGTGCTGTGACTCACTGAGAGAAGTGAGGAGCTGAAGGTACAAAAGGGTCCCTTGGTCGGGTGTGGAGGGATACACACAATTTTGCAGAATATGCAACAAAAGTAGATCCACTTTGACTGGCCTGCAGCTCCTGTTTTCAAGGCTGGTTAAACAAAATGGATAAATACTGCAGTAAGAGGGTGGATCTCTGTCCAGGGCACTTTAATAAATAAATCCACACAGATCTGACATCTCTAGTTTAAAGCCATGGGCAGTCAGGATCCCACATGAGCTGGAAGAGACCTGTTCCTCAGCCCATGATGATGTGGTTGACCATCCTGCCCTGGACTGTTTAGCTCTAGAGGATAAATTGAGCTTGGGGGCAAGGGGGCACAGCCCCCATTGAGGTCAATAGGAGTTATACTCTCTGGGTCCAGGGATGCGTTTGGCCCTGAGTCTGACTCCTCATCATTCTGAGTAAACACACAATCTCTGGAGGAGAAAGGCAGCCTTGCCATCTCATTGGCTCCTTTCCTTCCCCACTAACAGGAAGTGGAAGTGATGCAGCTTCCTTGATAACTTCAGCCAAAAGGAAAGGCGACACCTACGTCCTTAATGGTTCCAAGGTACCAACTTTTCTCGCCTTGAAAACCCCTGAGCACCCTGCATGTATGAGAGGGTCGTTGCCATATCTCTCTGACTCCCCCACTCACCCTCTCATCTCTGCCTCTTCCTCTTGGCTTGTAGAACTGGAGATATCCCATTATTTCACATCGTCTCCAGTTGCTTCTCCCAGGGCAGGCTCGTTCCCCGCAGTGTATTCTCTAGGGCTTGGTTCAGTTCTGTTTTACATGTCCCTTGGTGGTGGGGCATCCGCCTCTTCCCTTGGAGATGCTGTTCCCAGCCCAGTAAATCGCACTGCTGGGAAGCCCTGCCTGATGCTGAACTTCCTCCTGCTACTCCTAGCTCTACCCCACCTCTCCCCGGAATTTCTGCACACCTAACGACCAGTAACTGGAGGTGGTTATTCTGCCCCCTTCTGTCCCTCCAACCCCAATTTGCTAGGCTACACCTATTCAGCTTGTGATTTCACCCCATAAACCAATCCCTCAAGCCCGCCCCTTGCTTCTGTCTCCTTGACTCTCCTCCCCTCTGCCTTCCTCCTCCTCCAGCTCTCTGATCCCCTCGCCCTCCTCTCAGCTTCTCTGCCCTTGGATCACCACACAAGACACCTAACTCCCTTTCAGCACATGGTGCCCAGTGGAGATTCTCTCCTGCTTCCCAGGCTCTGGGCGTGAACTCCCTGCGTGTTAATTCTATCTCCTTTCCTGTGCCCTTTGCCAGGCCTTCATCAGTGGCGGTGGCGACACAGATGTGTACGTGGTCATGTGTCGCACAGGAGGGTCTGGCCCCAAGGGCATCTCCTGCCTGGTGCTGGAGAAAGGAACTCCAGGGCTCAGCTTTGGCAAGAAAGAGAGGAAGGTGAGAGACCCACACACCATCAGGGTGTGCGGGGGGAACACGGCAGAGGCAGGCCAGACTGGAGTAGACCACTAGCGATCCCATGTCTGATCAGATAGCAGGCCCATTTAGCCCTGTACTGGGTGAGACAGCTGGACCGTTCTAGTTTGCTATCCTGCTTCCTCACTGCACCATAGCCCCAGATAATCCAGTGTCCTGACCCGGGGCAGCATTGAGGCACACGGTATGGGGAAACCTTGCACTGCCACTGCTCATGCTGTATCTGCTGCATGGATAGGTGGAGGGCTTTAATCTCCAGGTCTGTCACGCCAGCACCAGATACAGATTCACTGGATCTGGACTTTTCCTGTAGACATTTGCATTTCAGTTTCTAGTGGATTGAGTTGCTCGTGAAGTTTAAGGGCTCCTCAAACTAATCAGGGTTACGTATGGTGCAGACAGCCCCTGTGCAAGCTTCATATGCGCCTGACCCTCAACCCTCACCAGCAGCATTGCTGAAGCTCAGTCCTGACCCCTTGGCTAAGCTAGTAATGGGGTCTCTCCTGAGCAGAGACTCCCAGGCTGCATGGTGCTTTGCATGTGGACTACAGAGCTTTGAGATCACTAAACTCGTGATCCAGGTGTCTGGAGGTACAAATCCAGCGAACTAAAACTGAGCCACCTAAACTGTCCTGAAAGTTACTATCAAAATCTAGCTGAAAGGGGCAATGCACGTGTAAACCTTTAGTTCAGAAAGGCTAGAGGGGTATCTGAACAGACTCCTCTTCACTGCAGAATCTGAGGGGTACCCCACTCTGTGTCACGGAGTCTGCGTTAGAGGCGCGCTCCTTCACAATCCTGGCAGTGGAGGGAGAGAGCAGCGACAGACCTGTTATTTCTCCAGCGGAGAGCTGGATGTGCCCAGCCCTCCAGTCTGTGAGATACTCCTGTCTTTCCCAGGTGGGCTGGAACTCCCAGCCGACTCGGGCCGTGATCTTTGAGGACTGTGCTATTCCCGTGGTCAACCGGCTGGGCGCAGAGGGGCAGGGCTTCGGCATCGCCATGAAGGGCCTGAATGGAGGGAGGATCAACATTGGTAAGCCTGGCAGCTGAGAGCAAGGGGAAGGGAGGGGGCTGTGTCTCCTCACTGTTAGTCTAGTGTGGTGGCTGTCATGTAATAGTCACTCTGTGCCCTTGGCTTCCCCCGCCAGCTTCTTGTTCTCTAGGAGCTGCTCATGCCTCTGTCCTCCTGGCCCAGGACCATCTCACCGTCCGCAAACAGTTTGGGGAACCCCTGGCCAGTAACCAGGTGACTTTTCTGTCTACAAGCTTTGCTCTTTCCACCACTGCACCCCTCTGGCTATTGCATAAAAAAGGAGCCAGAGCTCCCACATCCTGCCTTACACACATTCTGCTGGGAGAAGCTGGTACTGTAGTAGCTTCTCCCAATGCTAATGTGCTCAGACCCTCTTCTATAGCACCTCCCGCTGGGAGAGGTTTGGGTGGCAATAGGTGATGGGGGTTTTCTCACCTCATGCAGAAAATAGTTCATGATAATTATTTGTTGGCCTTATGATAGAAGAGAGACAGACGCTCAGAAGGAGCTGGAGAAAAATACAGACACCAAGAGAGAAGAATTGGGGAGTCGGGGGAGCCAGTGGCCCTGGCACAGAGAATCAGAGAGGCCTGAGCTTCATGTGAAGGGAAGTCCTTTCTAGAAAGTTCCCTAAAGAGGAAATACAAAGATGGGGGCCCTGCCTGAGCGGGATGGGGGGACAGCACGGGGGAGCACCTGAGGGGACTGAGGGATATTTGGGGGACAGTGCCTGAGCGGGGAAAAGGGTGGGGTGTGGGATTCAGAACAGGGCCCCAATTGAGTGGGCAGGCGGTGGTACTAGGGAAAGGCCCCATCTGAAAAGGATGGGTAGGGAGAGGTGTTTCAGGGCAGGGACCCACTGAGCCTCTGGCTTAACCTGGCCCCTCATGTGCTGTCTATTTCCTTTCCGGCAGTACCTCCAGTTCAGACTGGCTGAGATGGCGACACGCCTGGTGGCGGCGCGGCTCATGGTACGGAATGCGGCGCAGGCACTGCAGGAGGAGCGGGAGGATGCCATCGCCCTGTGCGCCATGGCCAAACTCTTTGCCACCGATGAGTGCTTCACAGTAGGTTTTCCAAGTCTCTGCCGGGGGTGTCGTAATCAGAGTCGTTCAGAGTTTCCTTGTAGTGGCTGACGCTGCTTGGGATTTCAGGAAGTCTCTTCAGTCTGCAGGGTTCCAGCCCTGAGCACGTTTGGTGGGTCATAAACCTAGTCTTGGGTCCCCTTTTGTGGGCCAGAATCCTGGCCCAGGTGTAGACAGGAATCTCGGCCCCTCTGCAGGCCATGATCCTTCTCCCTGGGCATTCTTCATATGCTATAATGCCTTCTGCTGCTTCTAGGAGCCTGGGGGCTCAGGCAGGCCTGTGAGTAGAGCATTTCATTTTGGTGATTTCAGCTACCTTTCAATGAGGTAATAAGGGTGCATGCCAGTGTGTCCATTACTTGCTCTTAATTCCTGATTAGCATGTGTCATTGGGAGTGGGGGGGGGTACTCTAGTGCAATTACAGAATGCCATTTAATTAAAAGAAAAAAAGTCCTGAGCTATGAATTGTCTTGGATTAGTTATATTTTGGAATTACCACTACATCCCTGTCATTAGCTCCCTGGATATATACTGCCAATGTGGTGCATCTCATACACAGGATTAATTATAGTTAGGCTTGGTACCATCTTTAAATAAAAAGGGCTTTTATCCTGGAATTCTCCTAGATGGCCACTAGATGGTGGCCTTGCATTTTAATTTTGGACCTAGAGTCAGTTAAAATGCAGCAGAAATCGCCTTGTTTGAGGGGAATTAAAATGCACCCTACAGGTTTTTGCGTTGCAGCGTTCCTTTTAAGATGACACAATTAATTTTAAATGGCACGTCTGGAAATATGGCAACAACCAGTACGGCATATAGTGGTTAGAGCAGAAGAGACTGGAATTTAGGACTCCTGGGTTCCATTTCCATTTCTGCTTGGGAATGTGGTTTGGTGGTTAGGGCATAGACTTAGTCCAGATTCCTGGGCTCTAGTCCTAGCTCTGCCACTGACTTGCTGTGTGACCCTGGGCAAGTCACTTCACCACTCTGTGCCTGACCCAGCAACGTTCTCTTCTCCTCAGATCTGCAACCAGGCCCTACAGATGCATGGGGGCTATGGCTATCTGAAGGACTATGCTGTTCAGCAGTTCATGAGAGACATCAGAGTCCACCAGATCTTGGAAGGTAACCTGGGGTATTGCTAACAAAACTGGCCACTGGCTGTGACCTTGGCCACATGTCCCAGTTGAGAAGAGGAACTTGGATTATAGTTGCAAATTCCACTTCTTTCATTGTGTGCTTTAGGTCTCCCAGCAAAACCCATGCAGGGGATCTGAGTTCATTGGGCTATAGCAGATTTGTGTAGCCCTGTAAGTATTTCCAACCCAGTAGAAGACAGAAGAGACTCCATGTGCAGGATTGCTCCCTGCAGTATATTTTTTTTTAGTGTCTTGTCCACTCTTGCTCCACATGACTCAGTTGAAGGAGCTCCCACCACCTCCCTGGGAAAATTCTTGATAGTTTAATGGGTCTCACCAGAGGGAAAGGTCGTCTGATGTTCACACTAAAGGTGGCTTTGTTTAATTTCATCCTGTTACTCCTATTAACACCAATTGTTGAACCCTAAACAATTCTCACTCTGCGTGCTGATCCACCTTCAGATCCTTGTAGAGAGATTTGTGGTAATATCCCCCTTAGCGGAGCCAAGCTTGTTTTATTTTTAATCTAGCCTCTTAATCGTTATTACTGCTATTCTTTGAACTCCATTCACCTAGAATTAGGGTATCGGGAAAGGGTGTGGTCCTGGCTATGCTCCTTTCTACTCTCTGATATGATGCATATGTAGCAGTAAGTAAAGTAGAGACTCTGGCCTTCAATATGGGCCCAGTTCTGCTAGGTGCTCAGTGCCCTAAAATCCTTTTAATATCAGTGGGAGCAAGGAGCGCTCAGTGCCCCCCTAATGAATGGTCTTTTTCCAGGCATCTACGTCTGACCTTCTCCTCTACACCCACTAATACCCAGAACGCCTCTCATGCTTGAAAGGAATCTCTTCTGTAGAGTAGGCTACAGATCTCACCAGGTTTTGCCCTGATCACAGGCTGGATGGAGACATGGAATTACTGCTCTGTTGTGGGTTTATAGCCTGGGATTTTTGCAGTTGACTTCAGTGGAAGCAGGATTGGGCCTTCACTTAACTGATGTGTATCTCTGTCTCTGTCTGTCTCTCTCTCTCTCTCTCTCTGTCTTTGTCCTGCTGCAGGTACCAACGAGGTGATGAGGATGATTGTGGCCAGGAGTCTGTTACAGGAGTGAAACCAAGAGCTGGTCTCTAGTCTTAATACACTCGCTAGGTAGAACGTTGTCTATTGCTCCCGTTTGCATAGACTCCTTCCCTGGGAGTGGGAATGTACCAGTGGAAACTCTCTTGACTTTTTCTGATCCCAAGCACAGCTGTATGCAGCCCACGTGGGGTCCCAGCTGTATACGGTGCCTGGCAGAGCCGCTGGTACTAGTCTGGTATCAAGGACGCCAAAGATAAAAATCAGACATGAATGAAAGCCTTTATCCCCGTGTCCTGGCTATGGGCCACTGCTGCTGCCCTGCCTCTCCTCAGACAGAAACATTAGACCTGTGGGGTCATCCAGTCCACCTTTGTGCCAGGACAGGATTAAAACAGAGGGAATCCAGTCAGCCCCTCTCCTTCCCTGGGGCATTTCTAAGGCAGATGTGGAGGCATAGACTACTGATTAATTGCAGGCAGGACTGTGCACATGTGTGGTCTCTTATGGATCAATAAGGCAACTCCTTTGAATCACAAGGAGAATCTGTTGCCTTGTTTAAACCCTTGTCTTTCCAAGCTGCTGCGCTGCAGCACTGGGGCAAGTCATCCATAAAGATTATGTCTCCATGAGTTGTTACAAAGTGCAGTGAACATTTTAAACCCATTGAAGGGAATGGGGCATGCCTGGGGCTAATCTGAAAGCATCACTGCTTCTCATTTCCTCGAGTTCTCTTACCTAGTGCAACTTCTCTACCCCATCTCAGTTAATACTTTCATTAGCATTATGAATCCTGGGTAATGGGATCAGGGGGATAGATGAGATAATCTTGCACAAGAAAACCGGGGCTCCTTATTCTCAAATTAACTCTACCCAGAAATGTACAATATGAGCAGAGTCAGAGTTTTGATCAAATTTACTTTTCCCCCCAACTCAGTGTCGGAATCAATAAAGCTATGACAGTAAAATCACGAGGGGGTTTCATCAGTTCTGGTAATTCACTCTTTCTGCAACATTCTAGTTCTTTAATTTGAACATATTCCCTTTAGTTGATAGAATTATTATTTTTAAGTCAGCTTGTTTAATGGAAAATCCTAATAATTACTAATAAATTGAATTTCTTTAGTCCCTTAAAGTGCTTTACCAACTAACACCCCTTTCTGGTGGGTAAACGTTGACATACTCATTTGACCAATGGGGAAATTGAGGGGCAGAGAGGGGAAGTGTCAAGGTAAGGAGTCAGTGGCAGAGAGAGCTGATTTCCTATTCCTGGCTTTAATTATTGGGCAACATTCCTTTTTCAGTATGTGCCACAAAAAATGACACATGCCAATAGGGGAGATTTTTTTCCCCCCATAATGTCAAGGAACTGAAGTAACTTGACCTTTCCTTCTTCGAGATGAACACACACGTATCTGACCCTTCCAGGTGGAGGAGGGGGATGGAAAAGATTGTCATACCAAAGTGTGTTTGACATTGTGCGCCACACTGTGCTAAGCGCTCCATAGAAACTCTTAACTGTTCAGGACTTGTCTGTGCTTACTTCCAACATGACTGTCAAGAGGTGATTGTTTTGACAGTGTCACTTAACAGTGGTTACACACTTAAGTCCCATCCAAGCTATATGTTTCAACTTTGTTGTAACCAGCTCCCCACACACAACTCATCTCTACGGTACAGACTGGCTTGGTAAAAGCTAAAAATCCAAACTGACTGTATTTAATACTTGGGTAAACAGAAGGCTACTGCCTTGTAAATAACCCTTGTTTGGTCCTCTCTAAATATGTGCCTAGTACTGTAGAGTCCAACCACAGAGTCAGTAAAGCCTTATCTATCTCCCATTCGCTGGGTTGCTTGGGACAAGATGCTCTGTAAACTCAGGGTTATGTAATTGGCTAAAAGTAGTGCTATGAATGGTTCAGGCATAAATGGCTTGAATCTGGCTTAGGTGGGTAGAGACTGAATGTTGTTACCGCCGCAGGCTTCAGCTGCAGTGAATTGAATAGGTCTCTGTCTAGGTGTGGAGGCCATCACAGTTGACAGTGTTGGTTAAAAGGCAGAATGAGGATGGAATGAGCCATTAGCATGAACTCTGCTCTTCCTCCTGGAATTGCTCTCTAGGGCCAGGGCGGGCAATACTGCCCACCCCCACCAGTGTGAAAAAAGACGATGCGGTGGTTGACTGTTCTGGGAGAGAAACCAAGAGCCTTGGTTTGCAGAGCTGCTAACCAGTGACCAATTTAACTGCATACAGGGGGAAATGTAACTGAGATGTCTATACACCTGGGTGTATTGGTGCAAAGGAAGGCAGAGGAATGGGCTTATTGCTAGGGCCCCTTTACAGTGCTGTGAATCCTTGCATCTGTAGTGTAGGTGTGTTTGCAAAGAGGAAGGCAGGGCCATCCTTAGGCAGACACAGCATACAGGACTGCGTAGGGCATCCGAAAATGTGGGGCACCACCGGGGCAGCAGGTAAGAGAGGGTTGGCTCTCGCACACTCAGCACATGCTGCAGTCTCCTTCGGCAGGGGCCGTATTCACAGAGCCGACTGCACCAGCGTGGCGCATTCTGCGTGAGGGAGAGGGCATGCGGGAGAGAGGGGATGTCGCTGTGGGGAATTGACTCCCCACTGCAGAGGTGGGCTGGGCAGCTTGGTATTTATTGCTGCCTCGTCCCCCCACGGGTGCCCTAGTGTCTGGTGCATACAAAGCTTGGTGTGTGTCAGCACTGGGGGGTGGGTTCTTCTGGGGGTCTGTGGGCGGGGGGGGGGTTGTGCCCTAAGTTGGGCACTGGAGCACTAGTTTAATAATACTGTGTAGGGCCCCATAACTCTGAAGGATGTCCCTGGATTCAGGGACTTGGCATGAGGTTTTTAGCAGATACGTGTAGCTTTTACTGAACGAACACCCGTTTTGGGAGGAGAAAAGCTTGTCGTCCCCCGCAAGAATCGACTCGGTCAAGGGTTTTTCTGGGGCCTGACTCCTGATTTCTTAATAAATGGGTCAGGTCCTTGCCCCCTAGTCTCCAGGGCTGCGGTCCCAGTGCGTCCCCCGGGCGCGCGCCTGGGGCTTTGCAACCACGGGCCGGGGGGAGGGGCTGACTCGAACCTTTGCCCCCCTGCCCCGTGCAGCAGACACGTGCCCCGCCTCTGCCAGCCGCTAATCTCCAGCACCTGCGGCGGTGGCGGGACTCGGGAGAGCGGGAGCCGTACAGGGGCACAGCTGTAGCCAATCAGGCGAGGGCTTGGCCTCTGACCCGCCTGCCCAATCGACAGGTGACCCCGCCCTGTGGGCGGCAGGCCGCGGCCAATGGGGGGCCGCGAGGGCGTGTGCTGGGGGCACGGTGCCCGAGGGGGAGGAGCCGGGCGGGGGGGCCGAGGCGCCGCGCGCCCCAGAGACCCTAGGAGCGGCGTGGAGGCGGCGAAGTGGCGGCGGGGCTCGAGGCAGCGCGCGGGCCCGGGGCTGGCTGGGGAGACCCTGCGGCCGCCATGTGGGGCTGCGGCGGGCGGAGGCGGCGCCGGCTGGGAGCGTTACTGCTCCTGCTGCTGCTCGGGGGGCTGCTGCTCCGCAGGTGAGACCGGCCGGGCCCCTCCCCCTCCGGCCCTGCCCCCGGGAGCCCCTCCCTCTCTGCCTGGCCCCCCTGGGGACACGCCCCCTCCTACCGTGCCCCCCCCCGGGACACTCCCCCCGGGGACACGCTCCCTCCTACCGTGCCCCCCCCCCGGGACACTCCCCCCGGGGACAGGCCCCCTCCTACCGTGCCCCCCCCCCGGGACACTCCCCCCGGGGACACGCTCCCTCCTACCGTGCCCCCCCCCCGGGACACTCCCCCTGGGGACACGCCCCCTCCTACCGTGCCCCCCCCCCCCGGACACTCCCCCTGGGGACACGCCCCCTCCTACCGTGCCCCCCCCCGGGACACTCCCCCTGGGGACACGCCCCCTCCTACCGTGCCCCCCCCCCGGGACACTCCCCCTGGGGACACGTCCCCTCCTACCGTGCCCCCCCCCGGGACACTCCCCCTGGGGACACGTCCCCTCCTACCGTGCCCCCCCCCGGGACACTCCTCCCTCTCCGGCCCTACACCCTGGGCGCCCCTCCCTCTCTGCCTGGTCCCCCGGGGGACATCCCCCCTCCTACCGTGCCCCCCCCCCCGGGGGACACGTCCCCTCCTACCATGCCCCTCGGAACACTTCCCCCTCCGGCCCTGCCTGGTCCCCCTGGGGACACGCCCCCTCCTACCGTGCCCCCCCCCCGGACACTCCTCCCTCTCCGGTCCTACCCCCCTGGGGACCCCTCCCCCTCGGCCTGCCCCACCCGGACACTCCACCCCGGGGAACACGCCCTCTCCTGCCCTGCACCCCTGGGACTCTTCAGGTCCTGCCCCCAGGGGCCCCTCTTCCTCTGGGTCCGATCCCCTTGGGCTGGTCCCCCTCAGACACTTCCTCCGGGGGATATGCCCCCCAGGACTTTTCTTCCCTGGGGGACATGCCGCCTCCAGTTTGCCCCTTCCCCCTGGGGCAATCCTCCCCCTCCCCCGGTCCTCATGCCCTTCAGGGGCCTGCCCTGCCTGGGACATCCCTCCTGGACACACACACACACGGGAGGGTCCAAGCCTGCCCCCAGACCACTTCTCCCACCCCAGAGCCCTGTCCCCCAAGATTCTTCCTTGGAGCACCCCACCCTCAGGACCCTCTCCCTATTCCTATGGGGTCCTGACTCTCCTGTTCCTCTCAGCCTGTCCTGCCTCTGGGATCCACTCCCCAGCTCCCCCCCCCCCCCAGTGCCTGCCCCCCTGCCCATCTGTAGGGCCCTATCCCCTGGGACCCTCCCCCTGTGCAGTCCAGCAGCCCTTCCCAGTCCAGTTGAAATCTACTTGAGCTTGGAGCTTGTGTTGGAAGCAGCTCTAGGACCTGTACCACCACCCCTTTTCCCTCGTCACATTCTCCTACATCTAAGTTGTTCTTTTCCCCGGAAAGACCTCCAGGAACAATATGGGGAACTGTCTGGCTGACTACATGGGGAACAGCGAAACTGACTATACAAAGTGCTGGGGGGTCCACAAAACCAGATGCAACAGACAAAAATGCACTCCCCCTGCTCCCTGCCTGGAATTGTTGCACCTAAAAAAAAGTTTTCAGCCAAATGGGGGTGTGTTTTTCAGTATCTTCAGGGGATTCCCAGTATGTTTTTGTGTAGCCTTTAAACATGCCTCTCTGCTTGATAACCAAGGCATGCTGATGCTTTGGTCTAATGTGAGTGCCAGTGAAGAGAATCGGGATTGTTATTTAGCGTGCATCTCATCATTGTTGGTCTGCTTCTTTTCTTCCTACTACTTTGTCAACTATGCTGTTTCTGCCCCATCAGGTTCGCTTGCTGCTGGATTTACTCTTTTCTGGGAAGGATTTAAACAGCTGTTCTTAGCCTTATCCGCATAGTCCTCCTCTGCTGAGCAATAGGGCCCTGAGGTCACTGCGGTCATTCGTTTTATGACTCCTTTTAGCTTAGTGTATTGGATCAAGATTCATTGCCATTTAAGTGAAATTGATCTCTACTGGTTTGTCCCTAAGGGATACTGTTAAGGAGTACTGAAAGGAATGCTGTCAGGTTAAGTTCATGTAATAGGCTTCTTTAGCTGGGTTACTAATAGCACTGGAAATCATTAAATCTGCAGATATATCGGCCTTGAACCTGTTCGTTTACTGCACTTCTCTAAGCTTAGGCAGTGAAAGTAGACTGGCTAGTTTAAACCTCTGCGTTTAGTTGATTCCATTTCATGTCTCTCTCAAACTAGCTTTATGCTCCTGTACTTAGGTTTCAAACACTGCCAGGGGAATGCTATTCCTCCAAAAGTAAACTTTCAGTGGAAAGTTTAATAACAAATATATTGCACTGTGTAACTGTTTACATATTCTCAATTTGGAGCCAAAACTGACTTCACGCGTGTCCCTTTAATCCTTACTACATTCACGGTACTATATTTCAGCAGCAGCATTCAGTGAATGGAGACACAAAGCTGTACATTAGCTGTACCAATGAATTCAACTGCAGTATTGATGATTAAATTACAAAAAGACAAATCTGAATATTTCAAGATGTGAGGTTATAGGGTGCTGTGCAGTTGGGAGGGACTGGAACTCTCAGACCTTTTCACATGATTTGGGTTAGCAGAGCCTGAAAGTTCCCACCACCATCTGCTGGCTATTCAGTAACCTGTGTGCAGTGAGTTTGATGGGTCTCAGCCAATTTTTCACTGGACAAATGTCCCTATCTCAGAACATCGTTGCAGTTGATACTCATTACCCTACAATTCCTGGCCCTCCTGCTTTGCTGGCAGTCTCAACAGAGCGACCGAGGCCTGAATTGGGACCATTTGGGCAGAACTCCTCTCTCCTCCTACAAGTGGTCTATTCATTGGTGTATGTTGGTGGGGCAGCTCGCCCATCAGTGCTGGTTTTGTACCTGTCTTTTGGATGAATAGATGATTCTAGGACTGCCAATCCAGCCTCTTCTAATTAGCACTAATATTCATGAAAAGTGAAATTAAATGGCAATACTTGAAACTGGGTTGTATGACAGTAGCGCTCACACTGTGCTGTAACTCCAGGTATGCCAGTTGCTGCTTGCCACAGGGTATGCTTGCTTGCTGCTTGCAGGTGTAATGTCAACACTGCACTTAAAAGGCAATCTTCTTCTGTTATCATTGTTGAGTAATGTTTCTGCTTAAAGGTCTACCTCTCCTCTGTGTTAACATGACTTCCATTAACCTTAGTGAGCGATTGCATTCAGATGAAGAATAGGACTCCTTTAATGTGGAAACATTTACAAACTTCATGCTCCCTCCTCACTGCTTTAAAAAAAAAAATCTGCTCTTGATTCATAAGAGCTCAGACCCGATAAAACTGAAGCAACATCTTCTTTTATCGGAATGCATAGAGAGAAATAGCACCACTTGGAATCAATCACTGACACTGAGCATTCATCCGGTGGGGGAAGCATGGAGAGAGTAATGCCGCAACCAGATAGAAATGATTGAAAAGCTTTAAATAAATGTTACACATAATATATAGCAATTCCTTGTCTATCATAAAAAGTAATGGATAAGGAAAGATCAATTGCCGGCACTATAAATCAGCTTCTGCGTTAAGCTAACGTTATCCCCATCGACCTTGGCTCTTGGAGGGTTTAGTAAAATCGCTGAAGCTCTTTGATGGATGACATGCATTTACAAATCAATCACTCTCTGTCCTGGATCTAACCCATCTTTGAAACTGCCAGGGGTAGCTCTTGCTTTTTCGTATCAGGGCTCTATCTTGTTGTTTGTGGTTTTGGGCATATCCTGCTTATTCTGGGACTGATTATACCAACCCTGCTTTGAGTAGTACCTTGAGACCAATGGAATTACAGGTGGAGTAATGTACTGCTCAGCGTGAGTAAGAGGTGGGCTTTATCGAACTTTCCATTTAGCAAAGTATTAAGCCCTTTCTCTCCCCCCCCCCTTTGTCTGTCATGGGCCAAATTTTATCCCTTGTGTCACTCCCATTAAAGCCAAAGAAGTTGCACTTCGTATTAATTTGGCACTGTGTGTTTCAGATCATGTCCTTTCTGCTATTAAAGCCCTGTACTGGGTGAGTGGATTTTGTATTTCACTGAGAGCTACAACATCACTGTGAAATAGTGTCCCGAAGGAAATTCGGGGGAGGCTCTTTACTGGGGGTATTAGAATCTAGGTGTACAAAGCACTGGCGAATATACTCAGGCTTGGGAGGATGCGCTTAGAACATATAAACCATTTGGGGTTTTTAATGGCCAGATTTTTCAAAGACTAGTGCTTTACATTGGGTTTCGAAATCCATATTAGGAGTTAAATTGAATATGGCCTGATTTCCAAAGCTGGTGAGAACCCTTGTCATCCATTCACTTCATTGGGAGCAGGGTTGTCCCATAGCCACTCCTGTTTTTACGCCGTGGTTTGTATTCTGAGCAGAAACCTCATGAACTGTAATACCTTGTGAAAGCATACCGGTCTCTTCCTTCTTGAGCAGTGTTTATTTTTGAACGGGTCTAAGGAGTCCAGTGTGTCTCATGATTGTCCCTCGACTATTCAGTTGAAAATAACCCATTATAAAACATGAGATACTGGATCAGAAAATAGAGCTCTTGCCAGTGGGGACAAGATCTCTGTCACAAGAAGAGATGATGAGCAGCATGTTGAAGTTGTGGTTGCTAGCTTTGACCATCCTCTTTGGGGGAAAGCCCAGAATGAATAGAACTGGATTTTGTGGAGTCCTCTGTAGTAGGAATGAGCAGGGTTTAAAGTTGAAGCATAAAATATTCCCACCCCCACTCCCACCCCCCAAATGTGCCCTTCAGTGTTGCCTTGTGCAAATAGCCTCAACTACAGCCCCCACACTACTTTGTTTTTTTCATATTAGAAATATCAGGTCTTGATTTCCCTGTTCTTGCTGGGTGGTAGAGACCTGGCCTGGGATCACAATAATGCAGTAGACTGAAACTTGGGCTAGCATATTTCATGCCTTTAGTTGAGGCACAATGGGGACATTTAGCCAGATTTTGGCTGTTCCTGATTTGTGTTTGACAATTCTTAACATAAACCAACTACAGTAGAGCCTCAGCGTTATGAACAACTTGGGAATGAAGGTTGTTTGTAACTCTGAAACGTTTGTAACTCTGAAGAAAATGTTATGGGCAGGGTGGATTTGATTTAAATCATGATTTAAATCACTAGTCAGGAAGACTCAATTTTTATCATGGATTTCTACATAAAAGTGCATCCTTGTCGGTTGGTTGTTATAACCCTAATATGTATTCTTCACAACTCAGAGATAGACGTAGGTTTCATTTTTAGAAGGTACACTCTATACGTTTTTAAAGTGATTTATTTTGAATTTTTTTCAGATTAGTTTTACAGATATGTCAGAAAATGAATGATTGTTTGGTTATTTCATTTACCAAAGCAGATGATTGAAGCAGATATCTATGAAGTCATTGGGAGGTGAACTATCTCCAATTCAACAGGTTAATGATTAATATTGGAGGATTTTCTTGCCATTCTTTCTCCTCCTCTTTGGCTAAGAGGAGAACATCACCAGACAGACATTGGAATTGTTTTATTTAACTAAAACAACAACGTTATGTATTCTGGATTTTTTTCTTCAACAGCAAACATATAATATTTTAACAAAACAAGCATATGTATTTTTGAGTTTAGTTAAACATTCAAGTTTTTTAAAATCAGGTTTGTTTTTGTTAAAATTGTTTTTAACTAAAACAGTTAAATGAAATATTTAAAAAACAAATATTAAATTGACTCTGTAAGCCAGATCAACATGAGAAACTTAAAATATTGGTTTCTGTAGCTAACTCAATTGGCTTCACCTTCATTTTCCTGTTTGTTCACAATCTGGAAAAGAAAAACAAGCTATCCTGCTTTTTCAGTTCCCAAACGATTTCTCAATTTGGAATGAATTAGTCCAAAGGAAGAAAATATTCTTTCTGGCAGAAGAAGCTACTGCTATTAAAAGTGAGATTATCACTTCAACAGTCTCTGAATCCACGTGCTTAAGTGACTTCCACTGGTGTGACTTTCTTTAAAACATCATCAGCAAACATATATTTTTTTAATGGTTCACCCTTAGCTTTGAAGTTTATTATAGTTGGCATTATGGAGGAATGATTGCTGGATGTTCATGTCATCGCCAAGTCCTCTTCTTCAGCAGTTAAGGTTTGACCCTGAATATTTGCAAGAAAATGAGCTAGAGATAGTGCTTGTCCCATTCGTTTTTTTAATGCTTGTAATTTAACTCTGTCATTGCATATTTCTCTAAGATCTCACTCAGTTTCTTCCAAATTTCAATAGCATCAGCAATGAAACCGCTATTTTCCTGCATTTTGTTCAAGGCTACAGAAATAAGCTTCAGGGTACTCCGCATGTGCTCAACATTTCTCTTAAGCCCAATGTTGAGAACTTTGGCTGTGACAGTGCCATCTGTTTTTTCACGATTTTGTTCACAAACTCTCATCAGATTAGACCAGTTCTTGATATAGTGCTCAAAACAGTCCACTACTGAGTTTCATCACACATCTTGTGGGAGAATTAGCTTGGTTCCTCCCACTTTTTTCAGAGCAACTGCTGCAAAGTGGTTGTTACGGAAGTATTTTGCAATTTCAACAACATTAGCCTCTATTACTGGAACACTGAAGTCTTTGGCTAGGAGGTGCATCAAATGAGCACTGCAACCGTATGTTATTAGCTTGGGACTCTCTTCTAAATAATTTCTTCTCATCTTGGATACATTTGCAGCATTGTCTGTGACCAAGCTGCGTACTAGACATTTGAATTTTTTTTCACAGTTTGTTATAGTTTTTATTGCTACTTCTTGTAAGTATTCTGCTGTGTGTGCATTTTCTGATGTATCAATTGTTTCTGTAAGGAAGACATTCCTTTCTTCTAGTGTCACACAAGCACATACAGCAGGATCATTGTGGACATTGCTCCACCCATCAAGACTCAGGTTAACAATTTTACCCTCTAGACCTTTTTGCACACTGCTCAATTTCTCTTATCCAGCAATTTACATGCTATATCTGCTCTATTGGGTGGACTGTATCCTGGTCTTAATGGCTGAACCATGTTAATGAAGTGTGGATTCTCAATCCTATGGAAAGGAGAGTTTGTTGCACAAACAAACCTGGCAAATTTTTTCATCTTTTTGTAATCTGCTGGTTCTTATTACAAACTTATCTATGGTTGTTTCTGGATGATGGAGATTTTTTCTTTTTGCTACAGGTGATATACTGTGGCTATGTGACATACAAGATGTAACTGAAACACTATCCGTGGCAGATAACTCTGAAACTATAGAAAATGATGGTGATCTTGAAGGTGGATAGTCTTCAGAATCCTGTATGTTGAGGATGGATTCTCCTAAACAAAATAAGTCAATGCAGTTGTTCAATTATTATTACCATACTGCTCATTTAGTATTACTCATTGCATTTATTGACACTCAGTACTACTTTGAAGGTGAAATTGTAAAAGGAAAATCTGTCTTTCAGCTATTTATTTTTTATCACAACTGCATCTAAAATGATAATACCATAGAGTAACAACTATATTTTTTGCTCAAACATGAGAATTCAAGAATAGTCCAGAAGGAAGACAGGCAGTCCTTAAGAACGAAGTATGAAATAAACAGTTTACCAACCTGAAGATCCTGCATGTTCAGACATGTTCCTTTCATCATCTTCAGCGCAGCTTCCTCCTGAGAAGGAACACTTACTGTGATGTTGTTTCATTTGGGCAACCAGGCCTTGCATTTCTTTGGTGCACTGTTTGCATTTTGCACGCATGCCTGTCTTACCCACAGGTAGAGGAACTTAATTAAAATATTCAAAAACGGGATCTCTCTTACGGCCTGCTGACATTATAGGTTTTCCCTTCCAGTGAGAGAATGGTATGGTAGATCTCAAATCAATGAAGGCTACACTCAGAAAGACCTCAAGACTTCTGGAATATGCTGTTCAAACAGTTTCACTTTTGTTTCTACTGCCTGTCCCTCCCTTCTCACGTTTATCTTCAGACGACTTCTCCTTGTCCAGGTCTATTCTGCCCCCAACAATCTTCTATTCATTGAACTTTTTGAAACTTTGCACTTTTAGAGAGAGGTAAGGGATTGACTCTGTGTACGCCAATTTGCAGAGGGGCAATAGGGTTGAAGTCTGTTATTTCTCACCTCTATATATTTATTTATTTATTTATTTATTTAAAAACATTTTTGCTGTTAACAAGCATGTTATCTCTGGAGACACAAATCCACAGTTTGAGAACTGCAAAACTAAGCATCTCTGATGGTATCTTCTAGACTGATCACTGAGTCTCATTGGATAGATAAAAAGATTAGCCTAAATAATTTATACAGAAGCCCCTGGAACCCCATAAGATTCGTTCCCTAATCCATGAACTATTGGAACTCATTTACAAAACTTTTCTTAAACATTACATGAATATATTGTCTCATACTCTAGAATTAGAATTTATAATCCCTATTCCATCATGAGATATCCTTGAGCTATAATGTGTCTTAATTAAAACCATCTTTAGATAGGTTATTTCCTGAAAAAGCATTTTATCAAAAAAATCATTGATTTTTATCCACCCTGGCCACAGGTAGAGAATACAAAGGACTGGGGTTCACGAGTGTCCAAGCACCTGCAATGGCAGGGATTAATTTTGAGAGACCCAGATAAACCTGCCAAACAACCGACGCCCTATGCTGCAGAGGAAAATGGGTGTGTGTTTTGGGGTGGGAGAAACAAAAAAACAAAACAAAACCCCTCCCACGGCCTCTGCCAATCTGACCTGGGGAAGAATTATGTTTTGACCCTGAGCATGTGAGCAAAACCCACCAGCCAAGCATGAGAGAGAGAATTCTCTGTGTTACCTCAGTGTACCGGCCACCGTTCCTGGTGTCCCATCTCCACCTGTAGCCATGTCTAATGGTTCAGAAGAAGGATTAAAAAAAAAAAAAGACCCAGAATACGTCAGTGGGGGAAAATTTCCTTCCCGACCAGTGTTTAATTTGTAATGAAAGAGGTGCCAGGGCTCAAGCAATTTTTTTTACTTTCATAGCTGACGTGGTAAGCCCAGAGGTGTCGGGGCTATAAACTGCCAAGCCTAGAGGTGCTGGGGCTCAGCCCTGGCAAGCCCTGGCACAAATCAAGCCCTGTTCCTGACCCTAGCAGGTGTCCAGCTGAAGACCTGAAGCATGAGATGCAGGACATAAGAGAGGACCGGAAGAGAGCCCTTGGGCCACTGAACCCAACTGCCTGCTGTCACAGGCAACCACATCACACCATCCCACTCATAAACTTATTTCTATCTTAAAACTAAGTAGGTTATTTGCACCCACTACTTTTGGGAGGCTGTTCTAGAACCTTATTCCTCTGGTGGTTAGAAAACTTCTCCTAATTTCCAACCTACATGTATTCACAGCCAGACTTTACTCATTTATTCTTGTGTCAACTTTTCCCTTTAACTTAAATACCGGTAGCTCTTCTCCATCCCTGGTGTTTACACACCGGATATATTTGTAAAGAGCAATCCTATCACCTCTCCACCTTCTTTTTGTTAGGCTAAACAAGCCAAGCTCTTTTAGTCTCCTCTCATAAGATGGGTTTTCCATTCCTCTGGTCATCTTTGAATATGGAAATAAGTTCTTCAACCATTCACATTTTTAGGGAGGGGAGTGGTGGCTTTTCTGCATAGGAAAGGAGAGCCCAAATGAATATAGCTCTGTGGAGAGAAATTATTCTACCTAGAATCGCTTCCCAGTGAGCTGGACCCTGGAAACGTGTTTTGTTTTACTGATAATGTTGAATGGTTCTCTTTCTTTCTTTTCTTTTTCTTTTGGCAAGTCTGCCAAACACAGTGGCTTTGTATGGTTACAAAGCATTTGGGTGGCAGGCACTGTAGGAAGATACATAGATACTGCAGTGACAAGGGTTCTAGGAAAGCCACAAGAGCAATATTGTAGTTATCGAGATCTACATTTTCAAAAGAGGTCACTGATTTTGGATGCCAAGCTTGTGACACTTTGGGCCCTGACTTTCAGAGGTGCTGGGTGCCTACAGCCTCTGTTTCTTTTAAAATGGAGTGATGGGTGTCCAGTGCTTCTGAAATTCAGGCCAAAGATGTCTCATGTTAGGCACCCACAAGTCAGTGCCTACTCTGAAAAACATGAGCCTAAGTCATGAGTGCAGCCAATGCTAGTAAAATCCTTTCTCAAGTTGACAGTTTATCAGCCTTGAGGATGAACCCAGTCTACCTCCCTTTGAAAATGATTTCTCTCATATACAGTTGCATTGTGGAACAGAAGCAAATCTGGGGAATGCTGGGTATGAGTACTGAGCTGTCTGATCCATTTGGCATACTGGTCCAGCTGTAGATCTCCAGTGAACGGGAGATGTGAAGGTGATTAATTCTTCACACTTTGGTCTCTGGCTCTATTCACTTGCATATATGGACTGGATCTGTATCTCTGATTCTGTTTGCCTGCATGTGGGCTGTCTTTTGATGTGGTCACGTCAGACACTTCATGCTTGCTCCTCTTTTACTGTTATATATTGTTCCTTTATTAGACTGTAGATCCATTATTATTGCACGAACGTACAGATCCTATGGATAACAGTGATTTCTGACCTGTGGCCTGTCACATTCTCTGTTCAGCTTTATTACTATTTTTTTTGTAATGATTCGACAATAAATCCACTTGAGTGTTCAATGACTAAAGACAGCAGTGTCTAATCCAGGCTTCCTTTTCCAGGTATTACCCAGGCTTGCTGTTTGTTTCAGAGGCTTGTGAGAATGCTGTGCTACAGAGGTACTGTCTGTGCTGGTCAGTCAGCCCTTGCAATGCATTGGAAGTCTTAGATTTAGCTCCCTTGTAGTGGCCTTGTCTTGTGTTCCAGGAGAGCTAATCACTGTAGATCCCCTCTGTGCAATCCCATGTAAGCCATGTGTTCTGAAATGTCCTCTTTACCTTCTGCCAGCATCCTCTAGTTAAAACTTGACTCTTAGTGTAGAAGACTACTAGAGGCTTAGATAGTACTGTCTCTAAATGTGACCTTTCTTTCTAACGCGTGGGTTCTTAGCTCAGAATGGGAGCTATTTCTTGCATCTGACAGTGAGCTTGTTTCATAGGAACAAACTGCCATTGTGGTTGTGGGGCTGGGTTTGAAGTTGTGGAACTTGTGTGGGTTGGAGAAGGCAACATGCCCACTTCTGATTAGAAAGTCAAGGGATTTAAATTCTTTATAGTGACCTTTGAGAACTACTCATTTGAATCCTGCAGTAGGCAATTACACTTGGACTCCTAGAAGAAGCAGCTGAGGTTGGAGAAGCACTTCTGGGTGGTGTCTGGGCTTGCTTGAGGGTTACTGGATTGAGGCCTGGTAGATTAGAGGACCATGCTAATCAGTACGATATGGCTGCTTCTATGAAGGAATCAACGTGAAGGGAAATCAGATATAATTGTGACTATCTAAGCAGATAATTCAATTAAAAGGCTTGTGAATGTGATGTCTGTTCTGTTTTTTGCATTGGGTGTTTCTGATGATGTATGGCAGGATTAGAACAGGGAAGAACATCATTGTCTGAGTCTTCTTGGCCACCTGCTGAAATGTCAGGTTTTTTAGATTTTAATTCAGAAAAATGAGTGAGATTTTCCTGACTTGAACCTGCCTGAGGTAGAAGAACAGAGCACAAGCTCATCTGGCTCAGTGTCTCCTTATCTTTGGAAGTTTAAGCAAGTGTCTAGGCAAATGAATGCTTATTTTTGGCATCTAGATGCCAGTATGAGTCCAAATGTGGATATCCTATTAAGGTGCCGATATCTGGGAAAAATGGAGCTCACAAAGTCCAATTTCCCACTGATACATTGTTGGAAAATCACCATTTGAAAAGGAAAGGTTCCCTGCTTCAGTGCCGCCCTCTAGGCTGTGATGATCGGTTCTTGCATCATTTTAGCCAGGTGGAAACTGCCTTTAACTCTTAAGTCAGAGGTCCCCAAACTGTGGGGCATGCCCCCTTAGGGGGGGCACCGAGGAACGTTGGAGGGGGTGCGGTGGGGCCCGGACCAGCGCCCACGGGGGATGGGGAGCGAGCACCACCCAGCCCCACTCTGCTTCCCGGCCCCACCTCCCAGCCACGCTTCTGACCATGGCCCCACTCCTGTCCCCGCCCCCTGGAACCATGGCCTGGCTCTGGGGAGGGGAGCAGAGGGGGCACAAACAGGGGTAACGGGGGGGGCGTGAGCCTGAAAAGTTTGGGGACCACTGTCCTAAGCATTCGTTTCAGAGGTATTTCTACACCTAGGATAATATCCGAGAAGAATTAGTGTAAAGTGACAGACTTATTTGTGTAAACTGATTGGACCTATTGAAATAATTTACAGGGAGTAAAGAAGGTTTCCTGGAACAAGAAGAACTTGAAAGATGGCTAGTGGGAGACTTCCAGGCATTGGAGGTGTCTTGTTAGACAGCATTATGATAGACCATGAGAGGATTGGGATGAGCGGGAAATGAGAGCAGTGATCATGTCGGAATGAGTTTATAGGGATTATGGGCCCAATTTGTCCCTTTAGTGGAATGTATTGACGTTTAAAAAAAAAAAAAAAAAAAATCTTGGAAATGCTCCTATCTTTCTTTTCTGACCAAAGTGAGCAGGAAAGGGACCCAGCCATGAAATACACAGCATCAGGGGATGCTAATTCTTGTAAGTATGCTTAGACATCTCAGTACTTCTCCAGAGCTGCTAATAACTTAGGTTTGCATTGTGGCTTCTATCCCAAATGACCTCAAAGCACTCTGCACATTATACACACATGCAGCATGGCTGAAATGCAGCCACCTCTGGAATGGAGCCCAGTAAATCAACCTGCACATAAAATGCTAATACAAGAAGGGAAGTCTTAGCCCAGGACTCCAGGGGAAATCCAAAATTCTTACACAACAGTGTCATGGGCTCTTTTTATGTCCACAGAGGACAAACAGGTTTTTAAGGACTCATATGAAACATGCACATGCTAACAACTGCATGGAGCACAATTTACTTGGGAAGGATTAAGGACTGAGTCGATCCTGCTGGGTGGGATGAAATGAGCTTCATCGCCTGGGAGATCATCTGCAGGAGTTCAGGTGTTGACGTGCTTTCCCTCCCATTCTAGGTTTAACTGGAGCAGTCTGGTCCCCCTGCAGCTGTGGGGCAGGACACTGGGCCTGCAGGCGGAGGATTCGGAGTTCCGCCTTGAAGGCATGCCCTTCCGCATCTTAGGGGGCTCCATGCACTATTTCCGAGTCCCCAAGGAATACTGGAGAGATCGCATGGTTAAGATGAAGACATGTGGCTTGAACACCCTCACCACGTAAGTGCTACCTTCACTAACTCGGTCTGCAGAGTGGCTATTTAAGTCAGTGGGGATTTTGCCATTGACTAGAGCAAGTCCTAAAAGCGTCTTCTGTTCAAATCGTGAAAAAAAGGTTGGATCCTTTCCCTGCTCCCCTGCACATGTTTTCCTGCCAGCAGGTCATCGGCCTTCCCCTGAATATGCTATCCAGCTAGCTAATTCCTTGCTCCCCTGAACGTTCTCCTGCTGATGGCTACCAGCTCCAGTCCAGCTGGTGGCTCTGAGTCCCAAGGGCACGTCCTGTTTATTCCAATCTTTCTGCTTTGTAGCAGGAGCCCCTACCAACCAGATGTGTCTTCCTTCTTGTTAGCTGCTTCTGCAGGCCTCCAGGCTTGGATGTCTGTAGGAGCATCTGGAAACAAGGAGAGGAGCTAGCACTTAAATGATGCAAAGGCTGTCCATGGAGAACCAGCAAGCACATATTTGAGAACTACTGCTCTAGACCAATATAGTGCGGGGTCTTGAGCTGATGCTGGATTTGGGCCAGTTTAATCATGCTCTTAAACTGATACCCTCAATCCTGCATGGAACAGACAGATTGGGCTGTTGTCTTTGGGAGCCTGGGGGGTGTTGTGCAGTGTGCCCTTTGTGTTCTGTCCACAAGGAGCAAACAAGGGCCTGCTTGACTTGTGACCTCTACTTTGTTAACCACCTTCAGTTCTGCCAGTCCACAAATCTGACTCTGACCTTCTCTAAGGTTTACAATACACGTCAAGAACCTGCTCAGTTAGTCCTGGCTTTCCAGGTATGTCTGAGGGAGTCTGATGTGACTGGTCACTTAGCACTGACACAGTGGCAAAGCAGGTCCAGGCTCTGCAGTTGACATGACAATGTTTTGGAAACTGCTTCAGCCTTGGGAATGAAGAGATACCTGGACACCAAAGACTAAATTCCAAGGTGAGTCTAAACCTGTCCTTTCAGTGTGAAAGTCACAGCAACTAAGGCTACATCTACTCTACCCGCCTGAATCGGCGGGTAGAAATCGATCTCTCGGGGATCGAATTATCGCGTCAGGACGCGACAATCGATCCCCGAATTGACGCTTGTACTCACTCCTACCTGCGCTGGTGAAGCGCCATCGACGGGGGAGCTGCAGAGGTCGATTTGCTGCCGTCCTCACAGCGGGGTGAGTCAGCTCGGATACGTCGAATTCAGCTACTCTATTTGTGTAGCTGAATTTGCGTATCTTAAATCGACCCTCCCCCCCCCCCCATAGTGAGGACGTAGCCTTAGACTCCTTTTCACTTCATTACTTAGACTCCCACTCTCTTACCAACCTTTAACAGGCCTCCCTCCTTACTGATCCTCTGAACTTGATCCAGCAAGCCTAAGGGCGTCTGAGCTGGTGTAACTCACATACTGAAGGGCTGGAAGAAAGAAATGTAGGAAGAAAAGCATCTAACAGGAGAGTGTAAGAAGTGAGGTATAAAGACAGCCCCACCCTACTCGAACTGCTGGCTCCTCAGTGTGAAGTAACATCAACATATAGCCCTTTACACAGGTGCACAAATAGCTGTAAACATGCCTGAATCTGTTCCTGGCTAGAAGAGTGTGTGCACAAGAAGGCAGTGTATTGGGGAAGGGGGCAAAGGCCCACAGTCCTAGCCCCACTGTTCAGTGTGTGAATTCCCAATCCCCCGTTCTGACGGTCTGTGTTTTCAGGTATGTGCCATGGAACCTGCACGAAGCAGCGACTGGGAAGTTTGATTTCAGCGGAAACCTGGATCTAGAGTATGTGGTGCAAGAAGTTGTGGGGAGGGTTTGTTTTGGTTTTTTACTCTATTGTTATCACTGGTTTGAGTGTAGGGGGTGGGGGAGGGAGGGAACAACAGGAAGAACAATGAGCTTTGTGTGTTTGAATCTTTGTTTGCACCCCAGGTGGCTTGTTGGATTTGCATGTGATTGTACTTTGAATAAAAGTACATCCCTGATCCTGTCTGGTTGTAGGTTCACTGCCTCTCCCTGAGCAATATCTTTAGGATGCAGCTTCTGTTAAGGAAGGATAAATTTGACTGCTAGAGAAGTGTTTACATAGGAAGCATGTGCTGCATAGATAGTTTTATAGGACATGTAGAGAAATGTTCAGATCGCTTCCCTCTCCTCACCCAATCACCACCACATCAGGCAGTCCTGGTTTGTTTAATGCCTCCTTCCTCCTTTCTAGGGCTGCAATGAAAACTATGCTAGAAGACTGTGGTTTGACACACTCCTTGTTTTTGGTGTCAAGGATAGTGGTCAGGAACTCCTTTCGCAGTTGATTCTGCCAGGTTTCAAGGCTGGTTTGCTTGTCTAGCATGGAGAAGGATGCAGGGTTTTTTCTAAGTTTCGCTCTAGCTAACATCTATAACAGGGTTCTGACACATTCTCTGACCATATCATTGAGGCAAACTCTATTGGGACCCTGCTCACAGCAGCATGTTTAGTGACTGTTTTGTTGAGCATGGAGCTGTTCCCAATCCAGATATCATCTTGGGTAAACCCGTCAGTGTAGCCTAGTGGTTTAGAACAGGTGACCGGGAGTTGGGAGAACTGGCTTGTCTCTGCCACTGACTCTGTGTGACCTTGAGCAAAGCACTCAGTCTGTTTTGTGCCTCATCTTTCTCATCTGTAAAATGGGGATGGTAGAGACGTGCCAAGTAATAGTATCTGACTAGACGCTTCTAGGTTGGAGCAGCATTTTCTAAAGTCTCAGCTATGCAAAACATCCACAAAAAGTGTGTAGTTAGCCTGTGTTTGTGTTGGCGGTTTACCTGCATGCTTGTTAAGATGTAACAGGCCCATTATAAATCTCTGTTCTCCTTCCAAAAGCCCTCCTCTCCCCATATGCTGTCTTACTCTTGCCCTTCCCCTTCCGTCCTCAGCAACAGTGAAGGTCATCCATTAACTCTCAGCATCACCCACTGACTTTACCATGAGTGGGAAGTGGGGGGAGAGTGGTGATTGTGCTTGGTGCCATCTGTCAAGTGGTGAATCATTTCTCTCTTCTGGGTAGAGGCCGCTCAGTTCACTCTCTGGGCAGTCTGCCTTCATGGTTAGGTCTGAAGCTCTCTGTTGTGTGGAGTCAGGTGGTGGGCAGTGCCAGTTAAATGGAATAATGGTATTGCTGCCGATCATGTGACTGCATTAAGCCTCTGCGCCCACTACCCCTCTAATTTTTTGAGGCCTTCGAAACCCACTGATATGGAATCACCTCCTATTGTTGTTACATCAAACTATTTCCTTTGACTTTGCTGCCTAGACAACATGGTCCTGGGTGCATTAGGAATGCACAGAAACCAGGTGTTTTTTTAGCGAGCCAATAATTAATGTTGTCTGTATCTCCTAGGGCCTTCCTTACCTTGGCAGCTGAAGTTGGACTGTGGGTGATTCTGCGTCCAGGACCCTATATCTGCTCTGAATGGGAACTTGGTGGTCTTCCCAGGTAAGAGTATGCATGGTAGTCACGTGGATTTGGGTTCTTTGTTTGACTCAAATGCTCAGGCATTCAGCCCTTAACTCAAGACAAACTGTGTATATTTTGTGTTTGTAAGACCATAGGAACACACAAGCTCTCTGGGTCATGCAGCCCAGCCTCCTGCAGAGATTCAGAAATAACGTTAGGAAATGATCAAATGTTTCAGCCTGTTTATTCCAAGGAGATGGTCATGTCCCATAGCAGAAAGATTCCCACTCAGTCATTGGTCCTTTCAGAACATTACAAACAATAGACCTGGAATTAGAATTCGTCTATGAACGGTTTGTTTTTTAAAGGCTATGGTGTGTAATGGTTAGAGCAGAGAATTGGCATTAGGAGAGCCATGTTCTATCTCTGACTCACTGTGTGACTTAGATTTACCTTCCTTATGCTTCAGTTTTCCCATCTATAAAATACAGATAGTGATATTTGCAACTTGATGTAAGGATACATTCACCCCTGGGCTCATTTTAATAGCCCTATGGGGACACACACGTGATGTGGATGGGAGCAATAATGTCCCATGGTTCCCTCATCCCTCTATTAGAACTTCTTTTAAAGCTTTGTCCTCCTGAGTACCTTTTTCCCCACCAACAAAACCTTCACTTACAAGCAACTCTCTAGATCTGTGAGGCTATCCTAGCCAGCGGCAGCTCCGGCTGGTTCATAAGGTGGAGTCAGCACATTTACCAGTTATCCGGCTGCCACTGCATAAGTGGAGTCTCATGTTTACAGCAGCCTGGTCATGGTAAGAGCCTCTGAGAGTCAAATCTAACCCGTAAGCACTGAGAATCTCTCCTGGTTACCAGATCCCAATGGGACAGCTGCCAAGATTCAGTCCCACTTGTTTATCTTTCCTTGTCTTGCTCACCAGAGCTTTAACCTCAGTGGAGGTGCTTGGCTCAGATGAAATTTTGGGATGATCTCTCCCCACGTTTCTCGTCTCACTTTGCTGCAACTCACGCTCTCCCTACTCTCCGACAAAATGAGTTCAGAGTGTTTTGGCTATCTCATGCAATTAGCATAATTTTATCAGGAGACGATTTTGATTAAGGCCCCTGGGGTATCCTTCTGCCGCGATGTGAGGCTTTTGCCTTAACACTTTGCCACAACATGCAACAAACTGTTTTGTGCAAGCCTGGGGGCCCAAGTGGCAGCAGGATGTGCTTCCGCCTGGGAATCAAAATTAAAGTAGAGTTTTGAGATTGTGAATGTCTTACAGAGATGCTCTCTTGTCCCATCCTTTCACCATCACTCATGATGCCACAGCTGCTTGTGATAACAGGAAGCAGTTGGTTAGAAATAATATTAGTCGAAAATGACAGCATTATTAGCTGATCCCAGGTCACTGTTGTAGCATATTTTGCACTCAGAGAGCCCCTTTTGCCTGATAAAGTAAGTAATAGTATCCCCATTTTACAGTTCAGGAAACTGAGGCAAAGCATGGTTGTGACTTGGCCAGAGTCATACAGTTGCAAAGTGGGATGTAGAACCCAATAATTCTGACTCTCAGATCCTTGCTCTTACCATTAGCCCAGGCTTTCTCCTGTAGGGACCGGCAATGAGCAGAGTTACTGAGGTTAGATTGTAATTACTCTGCAGTACACTGCACTTGGATACACATTGATTGTTGCTTTGTTATCCCAAACAAACCAATTAAATCCTGTAAACCTGCACTAGAAGTGAAGGGAAGAGCAGCTGAAAGGACGTTGTGTGTTTGGGGTGGTGATTTGGAGGTGTTGGAAGCTTGGGTTAGGATGTATTTTTATGAAGGAGCATTGGTTGTAAGAATGCAGAAAACTCAAGAATACTCTTCCTCGCTGTCACTATAGACTTTGGAGATCATAGGCTGCTCTCACAATTCACCCCCACCTCTTTCTGTCAAGGGCATATTTTTTTTTCCCCACTGATAGCTCAAGAATGATCCAGCTCAAAAACAAATAACCTCTTTATCTTCTGAGATATAGGGCTTAGCCCATGAGATATCATGAATGTGAATTGGAATGAGACCGAGCCTCCCAAGTGCATATTCCAAAGTACAGGGTTGACAGAGGGGGTGACGGGTGATTAGAATCCAGAATCTTGATTTGGACTCGTTAACAAATGTAAGTGGAGGTTTGCATTGTAAACATACTTAATAGGATTATGATCGGGAAAGCAATTGTTTCTTACATGAAACATGCTCAAATGTCTCATGGGATTCCTTTGCCATTCATGGCATAAATGTCTGTGTAATGCTCTGTGCTGCTAAATAGCTGCTGTCTTCACCTCCAGGGTCTCCTCCTGCAGTCATGGGTGAAGGGATTTTAAACTCACATGCCCCTTCTGCCATAAAAGATGCTAGATAAATATAAAGTGACTGTAATTATTTGGCACATCTGCCCCTTCTGTGTCTTTGAGTCACTGCTGCTGAACCAATGGCAGAAGCAAGCATTTTCCTGTTAGCGCTGCAGAGAGCACAGAGAGAGCAAACTGGCTTCTGTTCTGCCTCTTTTATTATCCACACTAATGTCTAAACTTCTGGTGCAGGATCTTTATTATTGGGACTGATGTCTGAAACAGAGATAATCCAGCTTGACATTGAGATCCCAAATGCTTCTGCAGAACTATTGCTAGGAAAAAGCCTTTTTGACTTGGAAACTGTGTGTTTTGATCTGGGAGTGAGTTAAAGAGAGAATAAAGCAAACTTTACAATGTGTCATTTAATGAGTCACTTGAACTGCACGTTGGATGCTACAGTTAATGTGAATCCAGGGCAAAATCACTAATATCTGTGTGTGAAGGCACTGGGTAAAAGTACAGGCCATGATTATGTCCTGAGTATATCTAGCTTAGAGTCTGATACTGCTGTGTGCTTTTGGAGAGATGTAGAGTACTGTCAGCTCCCATCTAGCTCGCTGGGAGCTCAACACCTCTCAAGAAGCCCTCAGCACCTTGCAGGATGGAGCTTTTGCTGAGCCAAATGACCTAAAAATGGCAATTCTTTCTGCCTGAACTCTGTGACGTGTAAGCGAGTGGCAGTAATGCATACGGGCTGGAGCAGAAGTGGGTCCCCAATCGATTCCCACTGCTGCTGCTTCTGCTGAACAGTTTCTGGTTGCTCTAGGATTCTCCTTCTGTTCTCTCCTAGCTGGCTACTCCAAGACCCAGAAATGCAACTGAGAACAACCTACAAGGGCTTCACGGAGGCTGTGGATGCCTATTTTGATCACTTGATGGCCAGAGTGGTCCCTCTTCAGGCAAGTAAGATGCATCACCCTCTCTTTCCAGGACTTGGCTGCTGTAAGCATTAGAGTCCACTCATGCAGCGGCAACAGGATAACTGGCAAACGTGCTGACTCCACCTAATGAACCAGTCTATACTGCAGCTGGCCATGGTAGTCTCTCAGATCTAGTGAGTTGCTTTTAAGTGGGGACTTGGGCAATCCTAGCTCATCTTTTACTGAGTTCTGTGGAGGAGCAAGGTGCGCAGTAGGATGACGCGCCCATTGGATTACTCTCTTCCTCTCCCGCCTCCTCCCGCCCACAGCAGCGACAGTGCAGGTTTTCCCTCGCTTGGAAGGCACAGGCTTTTCCACCTTAACTGCTGAAGTGTGAGTCCCCTCTCCTCCTCGCAGACATTTGTTTCTTGAGCCCAGGGCTGGTATAACCCCACTTTCAGCTGGGTTAGAAACCATGAACCTGGTGATCAGCTTCTCCCCTGTCTCCCTACAGTACAAGAAAGGAGGCCCCATCATCGCGGTGCAGGTGGAGAATGAATATGGTTCCTACGCCAAAGACCCTCAGTACCTGACCTACATTAAAACGGTAATGTTGGCACTCCCAATCTTTCCTGTAGCAGGCACCTCCCGAGCCTGCTCTTTAGCTTCCTCCTTTCCTGCACTCCTACAAACCTCTGCTGACACCTGAGCACACCTGGAGAGCCTCAGCAGGGTCAGTGTCTGATCCAGCTAAGCTCCAATACCCGTGTCCCTGTACCAGGTGAAGTGATCCCCCCTATATCTCGATGGGGTTGGGGTGGGGAAAGAGATCGTGTTTAACCCCTTCGCTGCAGACACTGCTGACCGTTGCACGTCCTGAGCTCTTCCCAGAAACACAGGGTTACCCACCTGGCCCTGGGCAAGGCTGTCCCCTGGCTGTGCTCGTTCCCATTCTCCACACCAGAAGCAGTTTTGCGGTGGTTCTGAGGCATGCCAGATCCAGTGCCTTCCCTGGGGGAGCGGTTTCTGTGAGCCAGAGACAAGCCTCCTCCGAAACCTCTGTAATCTGCTCAGCATTGGCCAGGCAGGCTAATTTGACTAAGGTCTCCCTCATCCTCATCAAGCAGAGACTGTGCCCCAGTCTGGGTGCAAAGAGCTGGTGTGGACTTGAGGAGGCTGTGTTACCCTGGTGGATCAGATATGAGCCATGCTGACTTGCTTACCTCTGCTGCTGGCACGATACCCATGCCAGTGCAGACAATTAACTGGGGCCACTTTATTGCTCAGAGGGTCATCTTTCCGTGAGAATCTAAAAATCCTGTTATGTATAAGAGGGAAGTTACTTGCTCAGTGTCCTGGTGTGTGTGTGTGTGTGTTTGTTATGGGGGAGGTGTTCTGTTTTCAAATGCTTGTGCTGCAAATGTGTAAGATTCAGAGTAACTATTAAGATCTTGGGTTGGGTGGATAAAGACTGACCTCCTCCCACACATCCCTTGGCTTCAAACAGGTGGCACAGTTCTCTTTTTGCCCCTAAGACCCCGCTCCCTAGAGTATTGTGTTTTCAGGCCCAGGTTTGCACCATAAACTCAATGTGTCCCCTGCTTTTCTGCCGTGGCATTGGCAGCTCCTGCTTTAACCTTGCAAGTATTTCCGCTCCCTTGTGCTAGAAGCCAGTTGGAGAGTTAACTGGATTAGTTCTGGCTCAGGCCATCTTATTCCTCCCAACTAGCCTGCAAGTATTCAACTGAAGGAGTCATGTGGCGAGGTTCCTAATCCTCTTTGAATTATTCCCCTCCTGCGTTAACTCAATCTTCACCTCCTTGGAGGGTTAAATATGACATGTCCTGGTTAAGAGGTTAGAAGGTTGATTTCTAGCCTGAATAAAGAATGTGAGAGCCATTTTAAAAAGTCTGTCTAGTTCACACTCCCACTTCTTATATCAAGTGATGAGCATGTAAGTAAATGGCTGTTTGGGTCCTATACCACTCTGACATGGAGGTGGCACTATTGCATTGCTCTGAGATCAGCCTTGACAATTTACCAGCACAGGTGTAAAGTCTGCTTGCTCACCTTTACCATTATGATTATGATGATGAAAGAACTAGTGATATTTCACTCACCTGTCAAAACAAATTGCATGCCCCAGACGAGTGGGTGAATAGAATTTTTCAAGGCTATTTCCTTCCGGTCTAGTATTGCGTGTGACACCTCCTGTCTGAGGCTGCGTTGTCTAGTGGTTAAAGAGGAGGGACTAGGAAATCAGGACTCCCGGGTTCTGCTCTTCGCTTTGGATCAGAGTGTGGTATAGTGTTGGTGCAGAGACACTCCTGGGTTCTGTTCCTGGCTTGGTCCCTGGGTTTTGAGTGTGGTGGGCTGGTTACTTCACCTCCCTTTGCCCATCTGTGACTGTAGACTGACTAGAGTTTGTTAACACGGTGCAATCATTGTAAAATTCACATTTAAATTAAAAAAACATAAACAAAACAGCCCCTTAAGTTCCCACTCTCCATCACACCCTGTCAGGTGCTACCTTTACCCCTCTGTGTCCTTGTCATGACTTTCTGTACCAGCAGCTACCTTCCTCAAGGTACATGAGCATACTGCTGCTGTGATTATCTGAATACATACACCTGTGCCTGCCCTTGACTCTGTTTCTAATTCTGGTTTTCCTGTTGCACCCTGAAATCCTATAACGCATTTCAATCTGCAGCGACTCGCTGCCTTTTTTTTATTTGCATCCAAGTAAAATAAATAAATAAATACAAACCTAACATTAATGCAGCACTCTAGGACTATTAAATAAGTGCAAGTGAGAGAAATTCCAAAATTCCCACAGTAACTGAATTCTGCCCCACTACAAGTGTCCATTAAGATCTAAACATGATAGCGAGTGCAGTATAATGATGAACAGAGATTGGCAAAGAAACTGGAAGCAGGCCAATGTATCTCTGAAATTTGTCTCTCTAAGTTCTCAGTCACAACATTGATTTAATGTAACCTTCCTTTGTGCAATATGTAAATGTTCATCGTGTAAGTGCTTTACAGACATTAGCTAATGAATCCTTGCAGGTAACTGGTTCAGACTGATATGTATTTATCCCTATTTTACTATATGGTAAAAGTAGAATGGAGAACTAAGAGAAGTCACCATTCAGAGCTTACCGTTCAGGGATTCCCTTGGCATAGTGACCTATGACCTTTGCCCAGAAATGAATGAGAGCTGTGTCCATTACTTGGGATTCTGCTAACCCACCCTGGTCTTCTATATTAAATGGTAGGAAGGCAGACTGTTCTTCTTTGCCTCCTTCCCCTATATTGCCCTTGGAGTTGGAAGCAGCGGAATTACCAGATATGTTCAAAATATTGCCCAACAGGGATACGTAATCCTGAAATTTGGGAGGGCCAATCCGGTCAAATAAAGAATCTCACTGGGACAAAAAAAATGAAGGGAGGCAGAATAGGGGGCTGTGGTAGCTTCAAAATATATATATTTCAACCACTTCTCTTCTTGTAGTAAAGTTTGACAGCATGTCAAAGGGAAGGAGCCTGCTCCCATTGAAATGAATGGGGATTTTGCCATTAACTTCAATGAAAACAGGAATAAGATGTGGTTTGATATTTGCATAGCCCATTTTGGCCAGAAAGTAGCACAGTGCTTTATTGTGAAGTCCACAGCTGTGGCCCCAGATGAAACTTCCTCCATTTCTTTGGATGGACGAAAAATAGTTTTGGAAGCGTCCCGGGTAAGAGGTCTGTCCCCTATCTTCCTCCCTCCACCCCGAAGAAAGATGATTCTGAACTGTACCTCCTTAGTGTGCTGGTGAAATGGTACATTCAGGTCCCAGCACAATGATTTTTTTTTTTTTTTTTAATGTAGGCCCTGTTAGACAGAGGGATTGTGGAACTGTTGATGACTTCTGACAACAGGGATGGACTGTCCGCTGGCTACGTGGAAGGAGGTATGTGGCATTGCCATGGTTTTCAAGGGGAAAAGTTAAAGCTACTCTTCTAGTCTGGAATGGTGGAAAAGATTGATGCCTTAAATGAGGGGAGGTGCATTTCCTTAGGTACAGCTTTATTATTTATTAATTTTTGTGTTGCGTTAGCTCGTAGGAGCACAAGTCGAGGACTAGGGCCCCGTTGTGCTAGATGTTGTACAAACAGAGCGAAAAGGGAGTCCCAAAGAGCTTCGTGCACACTCATTTTCAGTGTATGACCGGGATATGGGTGGCAGCAGAGGGGCACCGTGGCTATACAACCCGTTGAAGCACTGAGGAGCTCTATAGCACTTTCCAGACAATGTGGAGGAGTCGAGGGCTGATAGGGATGAACAGCTTGGATATAATAAGGTTTAGCCATATATAGCTACCTCGTCCTGTTTGGTGAGGGGCATCTGCAACTTCCATTAGAGTTCTTCGGAAGATGTAAGAGAATCAGATACCAAGAGGTGTTGAGCAAAGAGGTTGAAATTGCGGTCGATGCTAAAAATACTGCCCTAGTTATTTATTTCAATTTAACACATTACAAATGCCTACATGTAAGCACTAGTTACCCTAACAATTATTAAATGTGCGATCGCCTTTTGTTAGGATTTTGGATTTTAGGTTCAAAGTCAGAAGGCCTCATTAAAAGCTAAAATGGGAGACTGAAATTTACCATTCTGAGAGGGTTGAAAATAGTTTGTGGAGGAGCAGGCTGGCTAGCCGTGGGTTACTGTGGCGTCTGTGTGCTTGTCCCTAGAGCGTGGAGCTTTTGTGGTGCGAAGAGGAGTAGGGAGGAACAAGTTGACTTTTGTGGTATAAATCACATAAAAAATCAATCCTCCTAACGAGCTATAATCTCCCTGAAAATAACTCCTAGAAACCCAGTTTAGCACCTAGCCATACAGAAACCCAAGTGCATGAGCTCCGGTTTCTGTGTTCTGCATTTGATGGTGTTACAGTATCGTATTGAGATGTTGCTTTTTCCGTGCCTGATCCTGCAGCTAGCCCTTAATCACTTCACTATTGACATCAGCGGGGCTACCCACCTGAGTAATGATTACTCACCTGTGTAACGGTTTGCAGGTCCCAGGGCTATGTTAGTCACAGGTAAGGCAGCGAGTCTTTCACTGAGGTCACGGATTCCATGACTTTCCAGGCCCTCCGTGACTTCTGCAGCAGCAGGTGTGGCTGACCCTAGGGCTGCCCTAGCAGCTGGGCTGGCCTGGGGCCAGCCACACTGGCCGCTGCTCAGGCAGCCCCAGAGCAGCAGTCCAGGAGCAGCGGCAAGGCCCCGGGCCACCCCTCCACCCCCAGAGCAGCAGCAGCAGGGTCCCAGACCACTCCCCTCCCCCCCCCCCCCCACCAGCAGCAGTGGCGCGCTGGAGCCTCCCCCACCCACTCCCAGAGCAGCAGGAGCACCCCCCCCTACACCCAGCAACTATGATTTAGTCAGGGGTATTTTTAGTAAAAGTCACGGCCAGGTCACGGGCCATGACTTTTTGTTTACTGCCCGTGACCTGCCCATGACTTTTACTAAAAATACCCGTAGCTAAATCATAGCCTTAGTCACAAATGCTGCTGAAGTTCAGTCCAGAGAGAACTGCATGGAGATCACACAATAAAAGTGATCTTTGCTCTTATGTTTTAAATAAATATAAGGAGGCGGGGGGGATGCATTCTTGGTGTAACTCTGAAGCTTGTCGAGTTGCACCCCGACTTAATGTAGCCTGTTCCAATTTTCCTTTCAACTGCAGCAGTTTCCAGTCTTGTCCACACAGGGTCACTCTCTCCCTGCCAGTGAGCTCAGCATTTGGAAGGGGTGGGGGTGGAAATCCCCTTTTTAGCACTCTTTGCCTTCCCTGGGAATGTTTACTGCCTTGGAGTTTTCTCTCGTGCGGAGTTGTCTTTTTCCAGAGGGCTGTGTGATGAGAGGGCTTTGATACCAATTCGCCTTTTAGATGTCATAACAATCTGCTCATTAGAGTCAACATGTCAAGTAATCAGGAACGCGGAATAACTAGGGCTTCAAGTGATGCTGCAGCAACAGCAAGATGGCTGAAAGCACAAAAGAGAAGGTAATAGAATCTGCTGTGGAAATAGGCAGAAAGATGAGAGGAGAAACTGCGGTCATGAGGCTGGAGAGGAGTATAAAGCCATGGTCCTGAGGCCTGGTTCACTCTTCTTGTCAGTGGAGGCTTGGTTTCCTTTTAAAATGTGTGCCTGAGTCCCATTCATGCTAGTGGCTGACAGGTGCCTTGCAGAGAAGAATATCCATTATGGAAGGGCATCTGCCCCAGGGTGTCATAGCCAGTCTGGTAGTTCTCTCCTAGCCCCTACTCTGTGGCCGTAAAGGGCCGTGCTGGCAGCAGAATCAGTGCAGTGGTGGGAGCAAGGCTTCTCGTGGTGTGCATCCCCTCCACACCCCTGGACACAGCATATGCCATATGTTGCAGCTCTCTGGGGGTAGCATTGAAGCCTGTAGCTCGCTGTCTGTATGGATCCATCAGCCATCGACCTGGGCTAAGGAAGGAGGTGCAAGAGCTGCAGAGGCTCCTTGAACCCTGAGGCTGGCGTGGCAAAGCTTCAGTACTTCTCCACAGGCTGGAGTAGGGTAAAGTATCTCCCGCACAGCAATTCCCAGCATCCAACCCAGTTCATCAGGCAGGGAGATGATCTGTTACAATTTTCACCAAGGGGGTAGACACGGGGCTGTGGGTGGCTGTTATTGGGCCATCCTAGCAAAAGCTGCCTCTTGTACTCCCTGAAGATGGGAGGTGCTTTGGACAGGGAAGGAGAGTTTCCAGAGAACCTAGTTAGCTAGCTCACCATTATATCTGGGTTAGCTCTGTCGCTCCCCAGTGTCTTTGATAGCTGCTCAGCAATATATTGCTAATTCCTAGTGGACTGGTGGCCTCTTCCCATATAAACTACCATCACACTCTCTGCACTAATTGGCAACCTTGTTGGCAGTCTTGACAGTGAACCTAAGGGCTAAATGGGCCACAGAATCCAAACTCCTGGTCCCTCCAGGTCAGAACTGAAGTGCACTAGGGTGGGATGTGCGTAAAGCTTACCCTGCTGCTGCCCGTGGTTTACTTGATTTGCGGCTTTGGGCTTGATTTTGTTCTCCCACCAGTTTCAGTGGAGTTCTTGATTTGCACTGAAAGCAATACTGGGCACCTTGTCTCCAGGGCTTTCAACCAGTGTGTTCCACCAGCAGTAAACTCGTGTTTTGTTCTTGCAAAAGAAATGACTTACTCATCCGTACCAAAGTCTCAGGGTTTGCACATTGGTTACAGAAATCTGTGAAAATCAAGGTAAAAATGGTGAAATGCTGGCTCTGCCTCTTGTAAATATTCTGTTTGAATCATTGTGCTTGACCGAACAGGGGCTGGAGCTGATGCCAGCTCTCTTTTAGATTATTGTGGAATAATGTACTTCTGTATTAGCGCTACTTGTACCACTGCTCCTTACATCGCCGAGCTCTTGGACTGGAGGGTCTTAAATGTCAGGCAAGGGCAAGAGAAGAGTTAAGCATTCTTCACACCACAGCCCCTGCTGTGTTGAGGAATATTGGTTACTGGGCAGCGGTGTACTCTGTTCCAAAGACAGGTCCTTGTCAAAGAGCTATGTGCACTAGTTCTCCTGGACTATGTAGTGCCTTTCACCCAGCATGCAATGAGCATAATCTAGCTGTCGGCTTGTTTCCGGTGAAACACTGGTGTGTCTCCCTGCTGAGATGTAGACTTTAATTGGGAGATCTATCCAGCTCATTCGTATTGCGGTTTCTGAATCCCTGCTCTTGTTCACCTACCCCCACAGAACCGTTAAGCTGTAAGCCTCTGCCAGGGATAGAGTATCCTGCAGCAAAAGCCTGGGAGATCAGAATTGCCTCCAGATACGATTTCTAATAATAACAGTTCTCCTTTGTGGTGCCTTTCATCCAAGGATCTCCAAGTGCTTTACGGACGCTAATTAAGCCTTGGGATACCCCATGGGGTGGGCTATTCAGTGAAGTCCACAAGCTGAGAAGCTTCATGGTAGGTCAGGACTTGGATCGGAGACCTCCAAGGAGCACCCAGGTGTGCTGCAGGATGTTGTGTTAATGATTCAGTAATTGGCTTATTTTCCCTCTGAGTTGGTGATGGGTTGATGCCCCATCCTGGTATATGGAAACATTCTATCAGGTGAGGGGATTGATTACTTTTCAGCACTACTGAAGACTCTTCTTTCTCAACAGTTTTGGCCACTCTTAACTTTCAGAAGGATTCCAGCTTCCTGGACTATCTGGACACAGTACAGGTAAGATGAGAAGATGTGTCTTTGTTCAGCCTATTCTTATCATTGAAACAGTGGCATCCAAGCACTGATACCTTGCTTTTGTGGTGGATGCTCCAGGCTCTCCTTCCCTTAGGGCCAAATCCCTTTGAAGTCAATGGAAAGTTTCCCATTGATTTCAGTGGAAGTTGGATGGGATCTTAATGAGGCTGCACCCCAATGCTCACTTACTGCTTGCTTTCCCGTATGGTTGTGGAGCTTGGCTAGTGTTTGCAACCTGGGATCTATCTTTGGGAAAGCTGAGGGATAGCGTGTATGCCATTGCATCAGAATTTCTACAGCTGAGGCCTGGCTCTGGTATAATGCAGAGAGAGAGGCTACAGATCAAGCTCTGAATTTTGAATGCCTCAAAGATGATGGATGTTTGGATCTAAGGTTCTGGTTCAGCCCATTACAGGTGAATCCTAATTTCATAATATTAATGGATACTCATGAAATTGGAGGGTTGGGCAGCTGGGAGCTTCAGAACTCTTAAGAGTTTAGTTTCAGCCTCACAGGGATTAGATGTCCAGGATAGAAGCCCACAGCTTTTCAAGAGCACAGCTGCAGTCATTGCAACCCTGAGGGGGGACAGCCAACCTCCAGGTTACTGAGAATATGGAAAACGTGGGTAGCACTGTATAAAAAGGTACAGGCTGTTTGCAAAATGCAGATTTAGATATGGGTTGGGTATTCAACAGCCAGCCCTCCGCCTTCCCTGTTGTTAAATTATATGGTGTTTGGATAGCGGGGCACTAGTCCAGCTGCATCTCGAGGAAATGGCATGGTGGGAATGAGTGTGGTGCAAAAGCAAGATGCTGAGATGTCCCCGATAGACTTGCTACATCACAAAGCCACCAGTGACGTGTGATTAAATTATCCCCCCTGCCCAGATTGAATTTGCAGCATGAGGTCTGTGTTTGTCTGTCCTTTTTAGTGCTTAACAGATTCGAACGTCTGGTAATTCCTTTTTCTAATATTGAGTGATCGATTAAACAATTAAAGTGAACAAGTTTTGGCAGGAGAAGGCAGGACTCCACAGCGGCCTATCTGGCAAGCGTGTCCGTCACAGCCATAACCGAGTGCCTCTTGCTTACTGGTGGGAAGAGGGGATGGCATTCTGAAGTGTTCTGCTGGTGGAGCCCTTGGGATCTGTGAGCAGATTTACTATTTCCAGGTCCTGATCTGACTCCCCTCACCTGGGATTCCATTGTTCCATGACATACGCAGCTATTGATCCACTGAAGAGAGGCCAGAATAATTTCACTTTGGCAGCAGGGAGTTGGGCCTGACTGCTTTGGCAGCATTCCTAGTCTCCGCGTTCTCTCTGCTTCTGAGTATTAATGTGCAGGTACCACTGGATCTCGGAACTGGAGACCTTATTACCTGCAGCTTGAGGGCTCTTTATCCAAGTGGAAATAGCCTGATACTTGTGGTTTCCTTTAAAGAGGATTGTGCTATTCTGCCTGACCCACAGGAGCCTGGGCATTGGTCTGTTCCTGGCTTGAAATACCTTCTCTACTGTCCTGTAAAGGTTAATTGTTGCCAGCTATCTCAGAAAGCCAGAAATCTTATCCCCTCAAGTGTTTGTTAATGGGGAGGTGATGGGAAGGTTCTTTGGACTCGTACTAAATATCCGAGGGATTAAGGGTAATTTAAAGTTTAAATTCCCTGTGTATAATTTTTTTTTTGGGGTGGACTAAGTGTTTCTTAAACCAAGTGAATTCACAAAGCAGAGTGAAGGCTCCTTCTGTTTGCCAAGCTGCTTGGTTCACACACAGTCACAGCCATGCCGAGATCAGGATAAAAATAAAAGTCTTGTGCCTATGACACAGCCCGCCAAGTCAGGGTCAGGCTGAGCAATGTCTTTTCAGAAGTATTTAATCATCGGGGGGCTAGTGAGCTGCCAATCAGGCTGTGCTGCGCTGCAGCCCCTGCGGTGGGGCCAGTGCACAGTAATAGAGGTTTCGGTCTCCTCTGGTAAAGCAAATTCAACACGGCAGCTCATTACAGCAGCTTCAGGGGGAAGTTTGGGTGCATGAGTCCATAGTTGATGGGCTCCACCAGCCATTTAGGCATGTCTCTAAATGTTCCTGCTTGTCAGTTTGAGAACTGGACTCCCTAATTTAGCCACTCAAGCTTGAAAACCGGGTTCTCTACTTAGGTGCCTTTGAACAGCAGGTTCTGGCAGTTGAAAAAGGGATCTGGATTATAGAGTTCATGGAATGGACTCCATGAACGGGTTGGGCCTGGTATGTGTCGCTGCTGTTTGCTCTCTCCTCTATTATTCTAGCTTTGCCATCCTACCTCGCTCCTCCCCTGCTATCTCAATCTTCGCTGCTATACAGCTTTGCCAGCAAGTTCCAGTCTTCACCTGCAATGCCCCCACCACCTGCTGTTCCAGTCCAGGGTCCCACCCAGCTTTGCCAATGCACCTCAGTCCTGACCTGCAGCCCTCACGCCTCCATTATAAGCCTGTAATGCCAGATTTATGGATAAGCTAAGGTGGTGAACTCTATTAGATTTCTGACCCAAATCAAATCTAAGCAAAGGACACCAAGCACTGGATTAACCCATTGTGTACTGTACTTTGCCACTTTTGTAACTGATATAGTGGGGCGGTGGAGGTGATGTCTTGAGTCTGTGTCAAGCAAACAGTAGTAGCTTCATTCCTGCCTTCACCTGGGGTGATTCACCATTCTAACGGTCTTTTCTCTCTAAAGACTTGGGTATCCAGGTCCAAAACTGATCAGAAGGCAGTTTGACTCAATGGGATTCTGTCTCCTTGCAGACATGCCTGCGTATTGGCTTTATGACAGCACCTTGTACAGGATCCTATCCCAGGGCACCCCCTGCCATCCCAGCAACACTGCCTGCATGGCGTTTTATTTAACGCTGTTCATTTGCAGGGGTGTACTCCAGTCTAGTGTCTCACCCGAGTGCCCCAGATGCCCTGCAGTGTCAGAGATGTAAGAGATGTAAAGGGCTGGCGAATTGGTGAATGAGCCCTTCACTCAGATTGCAGCCTGGTTGTGAGATGCCACAGCAGCGAAATGGGACCAAGTTTTATTTTTTTAAATGATGACAATCTCCTCTTTGATTGCACACTCTTCCCTCCTCCTCCTCCACCACTTTCCCTTTCTCCCCTAAATGCCAGCCTGGAAAGATTGGCAGAAATGCTTTGTGTCCCTGGGCTGTGGCCTGTCTGTTCTCTCATCTCCCCGTTTTCCAGCTGGGAACCTAATCGGGACTTCACATTCTTGGAAACTTTGCGAAGCAAATCCAACCATTTTAACCTGACCCACAGGCTAGAGAGGTTCTGCTGTAATTGGCCTTGCCATTCTGAGCTGGCACTGGAGCAAGAACTAGCATGTTCTTCACCAACCTCATAGTCATTGCTGATCACAAGGTACTGCGTGACCCTTGGAGAACAGCACTCCCTCTGCAACACTAGTTAATTATAGGGGTTGGAGGGCTGACTGTGCGTGTTCTTAGGGAGTCTGAATCATATTTTTGTTTGTCCTTGATACGGTCTCTATTCCAGGCGCTGATTAAATGCCCTGTTTGACTGTTTTGTCTAAAACTGATTGAGACTGTGTTTTATCAAGAGCTGGTCTGAACCTGGAGCAATTAGAACATTGCAGGCACCTGTAATTGTATTCTGCTAATGGAACATGATTTTCTGTAATTCTACTTACCGTATCCCCTTCACATAGCATCAGATAACCCCCCACCCATCAAACACAAGGTGAAATTGCCTTGATTATTAGTAAACATCCTGAATGGTGCGTGCTGACGAGTGATCGCACATGGTACTGTCTGGTGTGATGGGGCCAAGCGGAATTCCACAGGCGGTAAAGGAGCTGGCAAGCCATGACAAATGGGAAGAAATTGCTTTTTAATGAAGACCTAATTCCTGCAAAGGCTAATGCTTTCCTGCCATCGCCATATGCAGCATTAAAAAGGCATTAAGTCGCTAAGGTCTGCTGTTCCCACCTTGGCAAGCATTGGCTACAGCACACCTGCAAACTCGTAAACTGCAGTGGCGTGGCTGATAAGTAGACGTTTATAAATGGCTTGTTTTTTGCTCCAGTTGCTCAAAGCCTTGATATGTGGAACCATTTGGTGTCACCTGTTCTTTTGCGTTGCTTTGTGTTTCGCTTCTGGTGGTGTGATCGTAGGAGACTGTATATGCTGCAGGCTCTGCTTTGCCCATCTGTCCTAGGTGTTTCTATGTCTTGCTTGCCCAGGGTTTTATCTCTAGATCTTTTCTGTAAGCTTGGGAAGAAACCCTTTTAAGGGTCTTTTCCTCCAACAGCACTCAGATGATGAGCCTCTGGAAAACAAGGGTGAGCATTGGATCACCATACCCCCCCCCATCCATGTAATTCTGTCTTTTGTTTTTATAACAGCAAAATAAGCCGAAGATGGTGATGGAGTATTGGACTGGATGGTTTGATAGCTGGGGTGGCCCTCATAATATCTTTGATGCAGATGGTGAGCACCATATATTATCATCACACACTTAGGATTTATTGCAGTATAAATTGCTGTCAACAAACGTAGCACAGTAATGCTGTCTCCATCAAGTTTCCTATCCAGCGATGCCCCTAGCTCTGAGCAAATGCCTGTAAAATTTATAACCTTTTTAGTGGATTCACACATTGCTGTGGTGTTGGTTTTTTTTGGCTTTTTTATCCCTGTCAATGTCAAGTTAGCATATCAACAAGCTAGTGCAAGGAGTAGTTGCATAGATTCCAAGGCCAGAAAGGCCCATTGTGATCATCTAGTCTGACCTCCTGTATAACGCAGGCCAGAGAACTGCCCCAAAATAATTCCTAGAGCAGAGCTTTCAGAAAAACAACCAATCTGGATTTAAACATTGATATTAGCAGTTGATCTTTATATTATGGCAGTGTCCAAAAGGCCTCAACTGGATCACAACCACCCATTGTGCTAGGGGCTGTACAAACACAGAAAAGAGACAATCTCTGCCCTTAAGAATTTACAGTCTGAAGAGACAAACAAAGAGTAGGTGATGTGGATACAACATACAAGCTAATGAATATGGTGAAGAACTGATAGTTATGTGGATTGTAGAAGGATTTTTTAAATTGGGGTTAGAGATAAGGTGGAAGGGAAAGGAAAGAAGGATAGTCCCTGTGAGGATATTAGAAAGGACTCCTGGGTTTTATTTCACCTCCTCCACTGTTTCCTATCTCCCTACCTTCTCAGGGGTGTGGGTCGTCATAGGGGCAAATCATTGCCCACTGAAATCAGTGGGAGATTCTCCATTGACTTCAATGTGCATTGGAGCAGGCCCGTAAAGCACTTTGAGATCCCAAGATGAAAGGTGCTTTAGAATACGCTCAGTATTGTTGCTTGGGGAAAAAAAATAATTGATACTGGACTAGTGAAAATGGCCACCTATAGACCATCTTTCCTAAATTTTCAATGTTGCATGGTACTTAATTTTAAGGCAGGTTGTGGTGTTAACAGGAGTCAAATGGCTTTGTTCTAGTGATCTACATTTTTATGTGGCTCCTGTCACCACAGAATCTGAGTGCCTCACTCTCATTAATGAATATATTCTTCCAACACCCATATGGATAGGGAAATAGTGTTAGCCCCTTTTTAAGATGGGGAACTGAGGCACAGAGAGACGAAATGACTTTGCCTAGGTCACAGAGCGAGTCTCTGGAAGATTTGGGAATAGAACGCAGATCTCCTGACTCCTAGCCCAGTGCCTTAGCTACTTCGTCCCTATCTTGTGCAAATTGGAAATTTCTAAGGGACTCAATTCTGCATATGTATACTACGGCAGAAGTAAAAATGACATGAGGATTTTGTGATCGCTCTGTCATTACATTATATGCATAGTAAATAGATTGGTTTTCACTCCAACAAGATTATTTTATCTTTTGTGGGTGATATGGTCAACATAAACCTCATGCAAGCCTAGTACTTCCAAAAGTGTCGTGTCCCACTTCAGTTCATATATTAAGGAGCAAGGTAAAAAAATAAAGAAAACTTAAATAATTTGGTCATGACATAATGCATTTAAAATAACCTGTCTCTTCCCTGTGCAATTCTCTGTGTAACTCTGTAATCAGTATAGTTGATCAAGGTCCTTGCCTAGGCAGAATTCCCACTGAAGTCAATGATCACTTTGCCTGAGTTGGGAATGCAGGCTCTCTCGGACAGGGTGTGTATGAATGATTCCTGCAGAACATTTCAAGTGGAAAGGCTGCCCTATAGAAGGTACACCTCTACCCCGATATAACGCTGTCCTCGGGAGCCAAAAAGTCTTACCGCGTTATAGGTGAAACCGCGTTCTATCGAACTTGCTTTGATCCGCCGGCATGCGCAGCCCCGCCCGCCGGAGCGCTGTTTTACCGCTTTATATCTGAATTCGTGTTATATCAGGTCGCGTTATATCAGGTAGAGGTGTAGTTGTAAGTGACTGGAGTTACCCAAGACATGAATTGGGCTCATGAAGCATTGGGAGAGGAGGGTGATTGTAAACAAAATGCTCAATTTGAAATTCTTGAATTGTTCGCATGTTCAGTCCATACTCTGTTCTACTAGCTTCTTGATTCGTGATGCTCGGAGCCCTTGTTGGGAGTTTTCCTTCCTTTACAGATATGGTGAATTCTGTAGCAGAAGTCCTCAAAACAGGAGCATCCATCAATCTCTACATGTTCCATGGGGGCACCAACTTTGGCTTCATGAATGGTGCTCTGGATAGTGATGAGTACAAGCCAGATGTCACGAGTTACGGTGAGTTTTCATTCAGTGCCTCGCTTGCGTGCCCATTGCAAGCCTGCAGCCTTTGAGTCAGCTACAGCTGATGGAAAGCTCTATGCCCATCACTTCCTTGAAGGATCTAGGATCACCCAAACAGGAGAGAAGAAGGACCCTGATCTTGGCTCATCTGGGAAGATGGTGTGACTGTGACAAAGGGTTTCCTTTAACACTCCATATTTCTAGTCTTATTCCAGTATTGGGGGGATCCCTTCACTATGAATTGAGTCAGAAACCACTGGGTAGTTAGACATCTAGTTAACATCAAGTGGTGCTGTTTTCTCTATAGTGTCTCTCCTCTCTTTCAGTTAATGATTAAGGAAAGACCACCTGAGACCTCTGACACCAAAATAGTTGGTGGTTTGCTTTGACTTTTAACAATTTGAATAGTATCTTATAGCAATTTTAATCCCAAAAGTCCTCACTAAAACTATTGACTTTATCCTACATGGAGTTAAAGGCAGATGCAGAATGGGACCCTCGGTATGTGCAGCCAACACCGGGGAGGAGAGCAGCAGCCACAGTACAGTAGTGAGGGAAAGGAGGAAATGTTAGCATAGGATGCTGTGCTCATATGAAAAGGTGTCTGGGACCATGCAAGGCAGATAGGACCCCTATCCATTTACCACATAGCACTATTCTCAACGTATTTGTGTTGATGGAAGAAGGGCTGACTTGAGCTTGCTGTGATTTGAACCTCTGATTGCAAGAAGTGGAGAGATTTCATACCTGAAACATAGGCCTTTAACATGCATCCATATTTCTTCCCCTCTTCTTTGGCTTGCAATAACAGTTAAGTATTTTATTTGTCAATCAGTTGTATGAGGCAGGGGAAAGCCCATAAAGCATAATGGGAAAATGGATGGGAGAGGAAGGGTACTGGTTAAGAGCTCTGTTGTGTCCTCAGACTTTCATGCACTGTCGCCCTTGACTTCAGCAGGGCATTGTAGAAGTGAACGTGGGGGGCAGAATTTGACCATACACATGTATTATACCAGGAATAGGTGTGGGTTCAAGCCGTTTCTCTTCACTTTTATTTTACACCCATCTTCAGAATGCCTTTACTGTTAAGTAACTGTCTCTCCACACAATGGGACAATGTCCCAGGCCCTGTCTGCATTAAAGAACTTTGTGCTCGTGTAGTTAATCAACCAGTGCAGATTTCCTTTATCACAGGCCTTGTGGACATTAACACGTTACCCCTTTGGCTCTGACCTCTTGCTGTGCTTTACATGAGTACTTTCCTAAAGCTGACGATGCTCTGTAACAGGTGCATGCTTGTTTTCCAGACTACGACGCCGTGCTGACAGAGGCTGGAGACTACACGTCCAAGTTCTTCAAACTCCGTCAACTCTTCACCAAGATCATAGGTGGTGATAAACCTCAGAGCTGCTTCTCTACCCCTTAAATGCTGGCCTGTGCTATACCAGAGAAGCTTTAAAATTGGCCACCAAGGGTCTCTGCTGGATCCCTGCTGCTCCCCACACGGCTATGTCCCGCTGATCAGTTGGAAGCGTTTTCTGAAGCGTAGGAGGCCCAGGGATGTAGAGCAGCTTGTTACAGAAACGGCTGTTCAGCTGACTTCCCAGCAGCGGGATGGACGCATGCATTTAACGGTCTCTGCATGCAGGGGAAATGTGTCACGCCAGCAAACTTAAAACAAATGCAAATCGGGGAGGTGCTTTTGTTGTACAGATCCTGTTTGCATTCTGTTCTCTCTGGAGTTGGATAGGTGGCTCTCGCCGCTGAATAAATACACCAGCCCTGGCCCAGCCTTCAGTTTTGCTTGAGCTCTCTTTGAGGTGGATACAGTGCTCTGTTTGATCCCCGTGCTCTGTTGATTAAAGACATTTCCAGAGGCAGAGTTGTGGTCTAGAGGTAGAATCAGGGAGTGCCCCTAAACCCCCCTGACACCTTCTGTAGCATCTGTCTAGCAGAGCTGAAATATAACACCTGTCTTGTTTCTGCATTTCAGGGCAACCTCTGCCCCTCCCTCCTATGATCACAGGCAAAGCGTCATATGGCGCAGTCCTGCTGCCGCAGTATGTCTCTCTCTGGGAGGTGCTGCCATCTATTGTAGAGGTAGGTACTGTCCTTGGAGCTGGAAGATGTGCCAAGAGGATGGGATGATGCAAAGAAACACATTGCACTATGAACTAATGTCATCTTCTTCTGAAGGACCTCAGGTGCTTCACAAACTTTGAATATATAGCCACAGTGAAAGGCAGCCACCTCTGGGGTGGAGGAAGTCAACCCATTTGTATACCACATGCTGCACAAGAATGGGGAGGAGAGGGCACATTTTGCCCAAGGATACTAGAGCCAGTTGTCTCTAAAGTGCTACATGATCTTTAATGTCACAGGGAGAGGACCTGTGTTTTAAGGACTTGGTATGCTGTATGGAACTTCCATTTATTTACCGAGAAGGAAGACGTGGTGCTGCTGGGATTTGGTTTCAGAGATGCTTGGTATTGCAAATATGAGGCTTCACCCACTCCATTTACTAATACTTCACACTCATTGGAGCTCCTTCCATCTGTGAACTTCAGAGCTTTAGAAAACCCTCAACCATCCCTCTGGGCCTTAGTCCCCCAGGGTGTAAAATGGGATAATGATGCTTTCCTATTCACAGGAATGGTCATTGGCTAGCACAAGGTCACAGCAAGAAAGACAAGAATAGCATGCCAGGAGTCCTGATTCCTAGTCCCTGGCCCTAGCCATTACACCAAACCTACCTCCTACGTGAAGAAAGCAGGGATCAATTACTCTAATTATTCAACCAGGACCAAACAAGAAGTAATGGGTTTAAGATGCAGCACGGAAGAAGCTTTCAGAACCATAGGCAATGGAGCAGATTATTAAGGAAGCTATGAAATAGCCATAATTGAACATCTGTATTTGATGAAGGCTTAGACATCCAGCTAGCAGAGACGGGGTGTCAGCAGGATTGAAACTCATCACTTTGCTGCAGTTCTTTGCACCCCCGGGAGCCCTTTAAGAGGCAGCTTTTGCATAGGATTTGCGTAAATGTTGGTTTGTGGGACGTAGCAGCTACTTGGCTGAATGATGCTACCCATCTGTAGCCTGTCCCCTTAGAAAGGATCCCGCTAGTTACTTGTTCTTCCTTCGCAGCCCGTTAAGTCAGAGTTCCCGGTTAACATGGAGAACCTACCAGTGAATGATGGCAACGGGCAGGCCTATGGGTATACGCTCTACGAGACGGTCATAGCTGGTGGAGGACAGCTGCATTCCAGGGACAATGTCCGGGACCGAGCACAGGTAAAGAGTACAGAGCAGCAGTTGTTCTGACTCTACAGAAGGGAAATAGCTTGGCTGTGGTAGTTGATGTGAAATAGGCCAGCTACGAACCAAGCTGGCAGGCTTTCCCTGAGCAGAATTATGATTCCCTTGTGCTATTCATAACCAAGCCCCAGCCTACATCCTCCCTAAATCCCAGGCTCAAGGTCCAAGTCTGTTTAAACTCCAATAATATCACCTCAAATCTATCCGCAGAAGGTAACGGTAGGAAATCACGGTGCATTTTTAGAAATGCCTTGATTGGCCCAACATCGTAGAATGAGTCAGTGGCGGAGCTGGGAATAAACCCCAGGAGTCTTGACTCCCATTAGACAGTGCTTCCTCCCCGGTTATGGTCCTAATCTCTTGTCTAACTATATTCTGAAATGGTTTAGAATTTGACTAGTCTCCTGTGCCCTCTCCTGCAGGTGTTTGTTAACACTGTGTTCGTTGGATTCCTTGATTACAACACCGTGGAGCTGTCAATTCCCGAAGGGCAGGTAAGTAATGTGAGGCCACTCACGAGCGGTATGTGGGTAATAGAATTGCAGCTCAAACAGCCCCCGAAAATGCAGAGCCCGGAAGTGTGTCTGCTGCCAGCTTCATGCAAACCAGTGATGCAGCAGCATGAGACACACAGCAGTTGTTATACTCAAACCAGAAATGACTCCCCAGTTGGAGCAGAGAGTGGCTTAAAATGCCAAGGTATCCTTTTGAGAGGGAAATATCTAGACAAAACTCCAGTCAGCAGGCTCACTCCAGAGTAGCAGCTGATGCACTAAGTTTAACCCCCTTCCTGCCACACCCACACACTGCAGACACCCATGAAAAGGAGCAGTGGGCTATAGGGACCCTGCCTGTGTTGACTGAGGACACGTAGGCTGTTCGCTCATAAGCACAAAACATGCTTCAGTCTTTTTACTTCTCTTAGGTCACAAGTGAAATGAGTTGGATGGTCTCGTGTGTGTTCTGAGCTCACACTTGGCTCAAAGTGGCTGTATGACTAACACGTCTACTAAATGTGCACTGGCAGAGCTGTGCCTAGCTCTAAAGACTAGAATTGGGTGAGTGGGAGGGAATATTGGAGGTCAGGAATGTGACTCGTGGGTAGAGCTGTGTGATGGAAGCCAGTGTGGTGTTGGACATATGTTGTTTCTAGCTCTACATACCACTTCAAGCATTTAAAATGGAACAGGAAAATATTACGGTTTCATGAGAAGGTTGAGCTCAGTGATGCAGTTACTTGGAGCTGTGGCATATTCCTGTAATTTATAGTCCTGTAAACAGCTGCCAAAGCTACTGGTGCAAACACCCCCCTGGAGTGATCCCACTGATTTCTCTCTTTGCCCAACATGGCTGACTGGCACTTGGCTGTGCACTGATTCAGCAGAGGCTGATCCATTCTTTACAGGGCTTCAGGCAGCTCAGGCTTTTGGTAGAGAACTGCGGGCGTGTCAATTATGGACTTATGCTGAATGAGCAGCGGAAAGGTAGGTTAAGTTGTCTCTTTCCTTCCAAGCTGGTGCATGGGGCTGAGAACTCAGATCAAGGCCTCTTTTTGAGTCTGTATTTAGCAAGGACTTCGAACACTGAGGACAGTTTTAAAAATGGCTCCCGCCCTCCAGAAACAAACACTCCAGATCGAATGTTAAAATCCTGTGTGTTGGATTGAGCAGTATAAAGGCATGCAGGAATTTCACTGTGCCTGGCTAATGTTATGTAGCTTTGCAGTCAGGCAGTAGAAGGCAGACAGTGCGGGAGACTGATAAAAGAATGTAGTTCACCTCTTAGCCATAAGTTCAAACATGTCCAGGGTGGTGGTAGCTGACGTGATAGTTGATGAAAATAGCCCACTTCATGGGAGGTGGACATATCATAAAGACCTTCACGAGTTCCACCCTCCCTATAGTAGTTGCCAATACCCAATGGTTCATATGACGATGGGGTGCCCCTCCTCTCACTCCATGATGTCCATATGCAATTGTGTAAAGTCATACATGGGGTGGAAAGAAATTCCTTCCTGATCTTTCTTTCTGCTCTGAGATTTGGAGAGCAAGAGAATCTCAGTGTACACAGGGTCCTGGGACTGTGCGCTATGTCGAGCTCAGTAGACTGCAGTAAAATGTTTATGCCAGTAGAGCTGGGGACTGGGAGTCAAGACTCCTCGGTTCTGTTTTTCAGGGGGGAAATGTAGGCCGAAACGGTCAGAGCAGCCTAGTGAATTTAGAGACCTATTTCATTAGCTTTAATGGATGAGTTGTGCCTAAAGCCCCTGGACTGCTTTTGACAATCTCAACCATGGTCTTGTAGTTAATGGTCTGGACTGGGAGCCAGGAGAGATGGGTTCTGTTCCCAGCTCTCTCCCAGACTTCCTGTGTGACCTTTACTGTTGTGTGCCAGTTTTCTCCACCCACAAATGCCTCACAGGAGGTTGGTTAGGCTAAATTTGTTTGTGGGGTACTTTGAGATCCTTGGGGGGGGGAAGCAGTGGATCAGTACAAGGGATTAGTGATACCAGGATGTCACATTTTCCTCTGAGTATTGGGGAAGTAACTGATCTGCTGCTTTAAAAAAAAAAAAAATCCATGTATGGGCAGCCAAACAAAAAATCAATCTGCTATGTGTGCCAACAGTACGTTCTGCCAGGAGAGGGTTTCTGAGCTTAGTGAGTTAAGCAAAGGATGGAGAGGAGAGGGCAAAGTGTGGCAACGTTCCCTGCTCAATCTGGATGAGCAATGGGACCATATGGGCGTTAATGCCATTGCAGAGCGTGACTATTTTCTGTATCCTGCTGTTCCTTCTATTGAAATAGGTAGATTCATCAGCGTAGTTGCTTCTCAGCTCTTTATTACCTCTATTGCTCTTGCAGGCTTAATTGGTGAAGTCTTCCTGAATAAAACCCCCTTGAGGAACTTCAAGATTTACAGTCTGGAGATGAAACCTGGCTTCATGGAAAGGTTTGGGAGATATATGTACATATATCTAAATTGTTTGTGCCGATGAGGAGGGCATATATATCTCCTTCATTTGCACGACAATTTGGCCTAGGTGCAAAACCTAGTTAGCAGTTACATGTCCCGGAAAGGCAGCCCGTGGTGAATCTTCATGCTGACAAATCTCTTCCTGATAACGCCAACTAAAATTGTACAGAAGGTTGCAACACTTACTTTTGCACCTTTATTTAGGAGCCAATACAACCCCCCATTGAAGGGGATGGAAAGACTCCCAATGACTTTAATAGGTGTTGGATTGGGCCTGTAGAGATGTGGCCAATCCAAACCCTCTTGAATTTTGTAAAAGTTTGGGGCTTTGTCTGGATCAGAAATTTGGGATTAAGAAACACTTTAGCGAAGGACACTCCCTCCTCCTTGGATAGAGAGAGGAATTAATTTCAGGAAGCTCCTAACACTCCAGATGGCTTCCCCCTATTTCATGTTTTTAAATTGTGTTCTTCAGTATTAAATGCTAAAGCAAAATAATCTCGGTGGGATAACTAGCCAGGCTGCTGTCGTTTGAGCAACAGAGCATAGGTCACTTTATGGACTCCTGCCAAAAATCTCAAGAGGGTTTGTTGTTGCCGTGCTAGTATTGCCAAATAATGTAACACATTTGTGAGGACCGAGGACTTCACAGCGGTCATTCTGCTGCCTGTTGTGGTCACCTGGAACTTAATAATGTCGACAGTATAGAACTCCAGTACTTCTGCTACAAAGTTGGAAGCCCCTACCGCTTGAGCCAAAGGAGAGAGAATCTCTGTTTGTTCTGGACACTGAAGGGCCTGTGACACACACAATTGTGGTGTTATTCTGTCCAGTAGATGTTGGCCATGTGTATACTCTCTCTAGTCAACTTATTACAGTCCTCCTCTAAGGACAGTGCTAAAAGGTAGTGTTAAATATTCCAAGTGACGGTTTTGCAAGGATTCTCTTTGGCAGGGTGAGCTGTGTCCGCTTTGTGCTGTAGGATCATTAGAGGAGGATATTTACAATGAAAGGTATGAAAGCTAGTGAGCTGCCATGCAGGCATAAAAGCAAGATTAGCCAGCAGTCTGATCAGTTACTAGCAACTGGCCATTAGCAATGAAACATCATAAGGTAGAAATCTCTGCGTAGGAAGCCAAAGTACACTGTATTGAAAATGGGATTGTGCCAGTCTTAGCCCGGCAATACAGTGGAATTCATATTGTACTAGGCCAATAATTCGCTTGCATCTGGGGATGCTGATGATCAGCATTGGAGAGAACATGTTCTGATAAGGTTTTGAGTCTCTTGTGGAACTTCTAAGCTCCTCACTTTCTCTCTGCTTCATCACCACCCCCAACCACACCTGTGGTACCAGAAGGCAAGAAATGATACAAGCTTCGAGGATACACAATAACTTGCTAATACCCCTGATGTGATCAAGGGTGCCCTTCCATTATATATTCCAAAATAGACTTGATGCATCTATACTGGCTCAGATAGTGATATCTGATCCCAGGAGCTAAACAGGATTAGCCTTTGTTAATACTTGGATGGGAGACATCCACCAAAAACCCAATGCTAATAGAAGTGATGTGTTTGATTCAGTAGGTGGCATTCACTAACCCCTAACCCAATGTTCCAGTGTAGTTTAAGGGGACACTGGGCCTATGGAGGAGCTGTTTGGGCTGAGTCTTTAAAATTGAGGCCCAATCTACTTGAAGGCAATAAAGATCCTGCAATATTTCTCATAAGAGCAGAGCATTCACCGGAGTGTCCTGACCCAAGTTCCCCCCAAGTACGTAATTACATTGGGCCATCATAACATTGCACCCTACAGTACGTCTTGGGGGCTTTTTAATGGCATTTCTAGAGCACCCATCACTAGAACATCTAAACGCTAAATAGAGTGGCCTAGGTTTCCATAGCATTCTGCACAGAATGTGTCATGGTGGAATTTTCATGCCACCTCTTCTAAGGTCTAGGAACCTTGACTTGCCTTCTGTGTACGAGTAGTTCCTTGGTGGTGGTGATGGCAGGAAGGCTGTAGCAAATAGGTTTGTATTGTGCTCTCAAGGCAAATGAGTTGGTTCAAAAAACTGGAGGGAAGGACCTTGTGTGCTGCAAATTATTGTTACACTTGCTGTGTTTCTCCCCAGAGGTGATTTCATTATAGTGATTGGTGATGTAGGTTGTTTAAATAAACTGGTCAAGCACTTTAGAAATTGTTGAGTTGAAGGGTGCTGTATAGATATAAAATATTACAGCCGTTAGTCTAAGAGGAATTGCAGCCACCATTATAGTTAAGGTTGCATGGCTGTCTCTATGCTCACTTCCTGTTTTCAGTTGCTCATAAGTTTATTTCTTTTTTGAAACTGTCGATTTGGCAGAATTTTCCCAGTATTTGTGTCCCCCAAAATAATCAAGGTAAGGCAAAGTTTGAAGGAGGAACTGAAATGGTTCAGCAGTTTTGAGTATTTGAGTTTTGAGTAAACAAAACAAAAAAACTTTAATGCTGGGGAGAACTTTTAAACAGCTCTGTAATGCAAATAATGGGGTCCAAAAGGTGAAATGTAGTCTGCAGATAGCCCTCTCTGAAGTGCCCTTCCTTATTCCAGAAGTTTGGATTTCACTGAGTTACGAACCTTTGGAAATTGTGCAGTACTGTAGGCGGGCGGTGGTTTTTGCTTTGTTGTGTTATAAAACCTAGGCTTGTGACATGTACCTGGGGCAAATATTGGCTGCACAAGATTATTTGGCTAACCTAGCATGCTGAAGTGCTTTGCCGAACTGGAGTTCTGTCAAGAGAAGTCTAGATAAACACATGGGAAGGTTTGCCCAAAAAGGGAAGGGATTGAGGAAGGACTCCAGCACACTCTGTAAACTGTGGAGGGGCAGAGTTTCCATAGGAGACTTTGTCTCTGTACCTGAGGCCAGCTGGTAAAGTGTTCAGCATTAGGCTAGATGGTGCTAGAGACATTAAAGCCAGTCTTGTGATGCCTGTGCACAAGGGAGCAGAGCGAAGGCTGAAGGGAGGTCTGGTCTGTACGCTGGTTTTGTACCAGTGAAACTATTTTGATGAAGGGTATGATTCTTTTACCAATAGTTTTACTGGTACAACCCCAGGTGTGGAGTTTATATCTGTATAAAAGGTGCTTTTTATACTGGCATACCTTATTCCCCTTCTTGTACAGGAAGGGAAATAAGCTATACTGCTAGAAAGCACCTTTGACTGCATCCGCACTAGGGGCAGGTGCCACTACATATAGCAGTCTAGTAAAACCAGTATTTTCTGGGTATAGACAAGCCTTGAGAGTGCAACCTCACCTCAGGCATTTTCTTTTTTTTTTAGCAGTGAAGTTTGAGCAGCTTTTCCCAGGGAAGTGTCTATTAGATCACAGGGCCTCGTGTTTTGCTTCATATCACTAGTCTCTGGGCATGTTTATAGTCTTTTTTTATAAACATGCTACAACATAGAGAGCGGAAATGGATCAAAGTCAACTTAAACTCCTAAGCCTTAGAAGAAACTCACGGCCTCTCACGCCATTCACTCAGGGTGTAGATATAAGCGTCTGAGCATACCCTGAAAGTGGCTTTAGCTTTGTCAGACCAATGGAGGAAGAGTTTGCAGAGCCTTGAGCCCATCACCATAGAGTGTGTTCTTCACTTGAGTTAGCTAACCATCATTAGCTAATGGATTCAAAGAGAACTGAAGACATGCCAACACAGCTGCTTAGTCACATTAGGCACTCCAGTTCAGCCCCAGGCGCTCGAGCTGAGAACCCAGGTTAAACGGAGTTGCCATGTCTTCACTGCTATTTGGGGGGGGGGGGCAGTGTAAATGTACACCAAGAATGCACTGTCCCTAACTACTTGCCTTTGCAGAGTACAAATCAGGGGTCTCAGTATCCCATCTGTTCTCTGCTGCTACGACGACACCTTGGGACTGGTGGGCACTTCAGCAACACCCGAGATAGAGCTCTCTAGTTTAGGATTAGCGCCTGGAATGCACCAGGAGACAGGTTGGCAGCCAGTGTGGTTGGTGAGATCAGAAATGGGTGAGTTTGAAGCAGGGATTTTCACTTCTAGCAAAGCAGAGAGCAGTAGCAGCACGTGTGTATCTCGCTGCATTCACAGCGGGGAACTTCACCTTGCTGACAGAGAAAGGTGAAGGCCAAGATCTCTCTCGCCAGGGGATTAACTTGGAAGTAAGGAAAGAGGTAAGCAGGTGCCTGCCTTGAATGAACAACCAAGTCCCCATACTGATTATTCGTCCCTAAACCAGTGCCAGTGGGCAGCAACTGCTGCACATTTCAGGCAGCAAAGTGAATAGCTACTTCATTGTAACAAACGGTCCCCTACGGTGGCCTTCTGTTTGAAATGATCCTAAGGCCAGCCCTGGACCCATGAATTGCGCCTGTCAGGAAGCTGCTTTCCTTCTGTTAACTGTGTTTGTCTTTGCCTCACAGCTTGCGAGGTGTTACTGCTTGGAGCACGATCCCAGATTACGCCGTGGGTCCCGCCTTCTTCCGAGGAAACCTGCAAGTGCAATATCTGCCTCAGGACACTTTCCTGAAACTTGAGGTGAGTCGCTCAGCTATCGTCTGTTTCTTTTCATATGGCTGGAAAGAGACCCTGGCATAACAGCTCCAGTGGTGCCACCATGCCTGAGGGCAGGCCCAGGCACCACATAGCACTCTTCATGCATAGAAGTCTGCTCCTAAAACTGCCAGCTGGCATGTTCAGTTAAACACAGCCCCCACCATCGCAGGCCCTGCTGGGACAAATGTGGGTGATTCTGGCCTGTCCCTCTAACAGCAGCCAGGCAGACCTAGTAATTCACCCCAGCTTTACATAAATTTTAGCTGCTATTACTCTTCTGGTAGCAAAGGGTTAGTAGCTGTGAGTACCTGAGTCTTGTGAGACGTTGGGTAAGTCATTTCCCTTCTCTGTGCTATCTGTAAAAGAGGACAGTGCTGTGGAAACCTTTGGCCATGGGGTTTGAGGGTGGCACGATATGTGTACAGCCCTGAAGAGGACGAACAGTGTGTATTGTTAAAATCTTGAACTTCTTCCTCTTGTATTATTTCAGTCCCCCAGTGCAATCTCTGTTCTTCAGGTCTCAGTGTAATTTACAAGACAAAGTATATGGATAGTTAGAGCATGACGACTAACAGGTGTTGCATGAAATGGTAGGGGAAGGCCTCAAAGAGGCTCTGAGGGATAGGATATTTTGCCTTGGGAAGTGTTGTTGGTTGGTTTGTTTAATAAACCTGCTATTTGTTGCAGTCTAGCCCATTCAGAAGAGCAAAGCTAGAACAGTTCAGCATTTGCTTTTAGAAGTATTACTTTGAGCCTCAGGGCTAAGTCATCTCCAGCAGAAATGACTCGACAGGAGCCAGAGAGTAGGTGACTAACAGAGGCAGGGGAATTGCCCCAACTCCCTTAGGTGGTGGCCCCCAGCACCTCATTACCAAAGTTGCACATCTCCAGCCTCATTATCATTCATGTGGTTGCACAGGGGTAACTGAGGGCAAAACTTGCCCTGCCAATGGAACCAAGCAATGACTCTCCTGTTGATGCACCAGCTTACTCTCCCTTAGCGGTGTGGGCACTGCAGTACCCACAGGAGTACAAAACCCCTGGGCAGGATGAGAGAATGAACCAGACACGGTAGCCACAGTGCTTTCATGCACTATTGGAAGGCCCTCAGATGTAACACCGATGAGGGCTGTAGGATTGACTTATTTGTAAAACTACTCAAATTGTAAGCTCTTTGAGGTAGGGCTAATTGTTTTGTGAGAGGAAGAATGGTTCAGTGATTATTACACTAACCTAGGACTGGGAAAGAGCAGGTTCATTTCCCTACTCTGTCACAGCGTTTCTATATTACTGTGGGCAAATCATTTACTCTCTGTGCCTCGTCATGATTTTATAGATGGGGAAGGAACTCTCAGGGGCGTTGAGAATAAATACACTAAAGATTGAGACTTACTGTAGTAACGGAGGCTGCGTACCACACCTAGCACCATGGGGCTCAGATTCCTGGTGAGGGCCTCTAGCTACTACTGCAAAACAAGTCATTTTTTTTTTTGTCACTGCCCTTGGCAGATCTGCCTTGGGGACAGACCTCCTCAGGTAAGAAGGTACCTTAGGGGCAGGATTGGAGTGAAATGTGAGAGGTTTGAACAAATTGCTTTAAGACTAAAAGCGTGACGGTTAGCAGCAGGTGGCCTGAAAGAACACTAGGGTCTTAGTGGGTGAGTGCTTTGGCTAGTGAGAGCAATTGATTCAGTAACCCTGCTCTGATGCCTTTATTGTAGGGTTGGGAAAAAGGAGTTGTGTTTGTCAACGGAGAGAACCTAGGACGCTACTGGAAAATCGGACCCCAGGAAACACTCTACCTCCCTGCAACTTGGCTGCAGCCTGGGAACAATGAGGTGAGAGGCTCTCTCTTAAACATGCTTATCAGATTCGTGTCTGTCTAAGGCCAGCTAGGAATGTTCAGTGCCTTAAAAACTGACCTTAATGTGCCTCTACAAAGCATGGGGGGTAGCTCTTTCTGAAGTTGAGATTCAAGTTAGAGCAACACTGTTCCTTGGCTGTCAGTAAAAGAAAGCAGCTGTGGTGAACATCAGTAGTGTATATAGAATTTGAAGGGCAGCAGAACTTAAATAAAATGCAAGACCACCTGACTTGGGATTGGTGTTTGCTGGAAGTCTTAATACAGCTCAGGATGTCAAGTGATGGGAGTCTGAGTGGAGTGTATGGATCCAGCATTTGGGTACATACTGGGACCAGTGGGGTGGTATATTGATGACTTTCCCTTCACTGGGAGCCTCCTGCCCCAAAAATATTTCCCTGAGGGAAAGAGCAGTGATTGTCATTTTAAAGGGATTTCCCTCCTCCCGTCCCCAATCTCTTTATTCCCTAGATTATCGTTTTTGAAGAGCGCACCGCAGGCCGGATCATACAATCTGTAGATATGCCTTATCTAGGAAGGACCCACTATATGGACTGAGCAGGAGAACTGCCTCCCGTTGGGTTCATCTTGGATATTCCTTGGTGTATGTGTGGGGACACATCAGTCCAAGTACAGACTGGCTTGTTAATTTCCACTAAACCTGTGTAAAGGATTTGCTCCCTGGCAACAAGTTTAGGGGATAGACTTGGAGCACCCTGAGAGGTGAGTCCATCACTTTCTCCCAGGACATCTAGCTCTCCAAATTCAATACGACAGCTGGCCGCCAGCTTGGATCAGTGGCTGTGATGTAATGAGCAATCCAGGGATAACGAGTAAATAGGGTATTGTGGGGGAGGGAACCATCTGAGATTAAGGCATTCTATGTGGGCATCTCTTGTTTGATTAAAAGGGGAGAGAATTTGTGTGAAATGAAAAAAACTGGCTGAGGAATGCTGTGCTGAGCTTTCAGGCAGAATTGAAACAGCCTTTCTGTGTAGAGAAGGGGCTTGCTTTGTTCAGTTTTTGGAATCCTGATTGGATGTTAACAGTTAATTTTTAATATTCTGAGGTTCTCTTTTGTGGAAAAAAGACATTTCTAATGTTACCTGTGTTTCTCCTCTGTCAGCCTCTGCCAGGGCAGGACTGTCGTATCAACCTAAGGTTCCACTTTAGGCAAATTATGAACCTTCCACAGAGCAGGTTCAGAAGGGGGAATGGATAAGTAGCCCACTGCTTCACAGTTTTTTAATTAGTAAAAAGTTTGTATGGTGAGTACATGGCTAAGTAATATACTATCCGCTGTAATACTCCATACCATAAGGGGCCCAAATCCCATCTACTCTCAGGGAGAAGGATGCATGAGCAAGGTTAGCCTTGAAAGGAGAAAACATGCTCCTGTGTGTAAACAGGACCCAGATTTCAGCTGGTAGAGCTAGAGTGGTTACATGGGAGAACACAAATCAGAGCTCCCATTGTTACAGGAACCTAACACTTTTCTCTGGGCTTCTTTTTAAACTGATGTAAACAAACAGGAATAAGGGATCCTGGGAAAGAAGCACAGTGGGGATTATGTTAACTCCCCACCCTGGCAATCCCCAGATGGGTTCCTGTTTGACAGGTCAAATATTGAAAGGAGCCATTGCTGTCTCTGTAAACCTGCTCACCTTCTTTCCCCTGCTTAAGGTACAGGGAAGATGGTTTAAATACCCTCTGGCTGTCAGTGCAGAATTGGCAGTGTCCAAGAGCTGCTCATCTCTCCTGCAACCAACATGCCCTCTGGCCTAGAGGAGTCAGGTCAGTACTTATGGGAGCAGTTAGGCCGCAGTAACAATCAATTTCAAGGGAATTTTAACCATTAAAAACCATATTTAATTTTATTTAACAAATTAAATACAGTTTAATTAAAACTGAGAACAGACAGTGCAGCTGTAATACACTCCATCCTCCGTCCCAATCAGTGCCTCTCTCGCCACAGCATCTGTACCTCTGCTCTCCCGCCAGTAACCACCACACCAGCTGGAAAGGCCTGGCTCCTGTAGCTGACTTTCTGAGGAGAGTGGAGCATATTTGTATTTGCAGGGTTGTCTTTAGGACTTGGTCCTTTGCATTTCACCAGGAGTTGTTCCCTACGGAGGATGGAAGGCTGCAATCCAGCAGGGTTATTATAATAAACAAACAGACATGCAGCTAGGACATCAGTTGAAAACAACTTGAATATCATGAAAACTTTGTATCCCTTTTGAAAATACCTTTTTTTCCCCCTTTAAGATACACAGACTGAGCGCTGCACTTGGGAGGCTTGTAAAATAGTGGAATAAACCTGCTTTGATGCAGAGCACCACTGTTTAACATGAGCTAACAATGGCTGTTCCCAAAATGCAAGTGGATACCAGTTGCATAAAATCATTGCTATCCAGTTTGGATTTCAGCCATTGTATACAAAGGAAGGTTTTCACAGAAGCTATGTAGCAAGGCTTCCATGAATGGAAAGTAAAGAACCTTATCAGCTAAAGGAGGTAACTTTTTCCCCAGTGATTGTTTTGATAAATACAGCAGGGAAAATAAAAAATTCCACGAACAATTTTTTGTTTTTTAAATATTAGGAAATATAGATTTGGCATTAGTCCAATGAGTGATTTCTGCCCACTGAAGCTAATACTCTGCAAGAAATATTCTATATGTATTTTTATATGCTGTTAAGGGTTAAAAAAATAAGTGAGTCTCTTTACAGGTTTACATTTTCCCTTAATTCACATGTAAAATTGTGCTTCAGACTTTTCCACAAGAAGGGGAGATTGATTAGATTTTTGAAGTCTGACCAGACCTAAGCAGCAATCTAGGAAATCCATTTTCTAAAAGGGGCTAGATAGGAACGGATTAACTTCCTTTTGTGTGTCAGCCTGTCAGTGTGTCCAAGTCTCAGACACAGAAGCATCACCTAAGAGACTATGCTTCCCCTTGACTTTTGATGTCTCTCTACCTTACACAGAACAGTCAAAAAAACCCCACCCAGGTAACTTTCTCCTGCAGGAAGAAGCTTTGCACCACAATGGTTTCAGGTATTTGAAGTTATTTGGGTTAAGGTTATTTTGTGCTGTTTTGTTCAGATTATTTATTTTCAATCCACTCTTTGGGCAATTAGGTGTTGGAGCACCAGTGAGGCACTGGGCCATCGTAGTATAGGTGAGCACACCAGTAATAGCAGGTATGGAACTGCTCCAGTGGCTTTTTAGGGGTACCATGAAATGGACATATTTAAAATCAACACTAAATATACTCAAGAAGGTGGGGAGTAATAGATGGAAGGGGGTTTGTTTGTTGCTGAGTGATTCCTTCTTTTACAGTGAACATTAGAAATTAGGCCTAAGGTAGGAGTTGGAGACAACAGCAGCATTCAGTGAAATGCTGAGTGGTTCCCTCCCATATTGTTAAAAAAAAAAAAAAAAACACTTCTTGAGGTAGGTGCGCACTGCAGGGAGCCCAACACCTAACATTTGTCTGTCAAGTTAGCATTAGAGATAGGCCTGAGCCACAGGATTAGGACCTACCTCCAGTTAGTTTAGCAGGGATGGGGAACATGGGCACAGGTGCTGTAAACAAATCAATACAAGTACACAGAGGTATGTCAAATCGGTCAGACGCCCTCCAAGCCATGGAGCTGATGAAAGGGGGATGGGGTGGAAAGAATAGAGAGATTGTTGGTTAGCTATTACCTGCCTTGCTTTTCTCCCTCCCCGAAACCCAGTCTTGTGCCGTGTAATAAATACTGAATAACCTAGGTTCAAAATTAAGGGCCAAGGTGCCATCTCCACAGCCAGAGAGCAGCTGTTGCACACAGACACAAGGTATTGGTCACTCCTTGTGGTGCTTCTCATCCTTGCTGTGAAACCAGCTCCAGCTGGGCCTCCTCCCAAGTGCATGGTGCCCTGCACATGCTCCTTCCAATCCAAGCAGCCCACAGGCTTTGCACCTTGTACTGAAGGTGAGGTCAGTGCTACGGTTTCTGTGCTTCTCCTCTGTCTCCAGAGGGCCCGGTTCTGTTCAGAGTCCAGGAGGAAGGGCAGGAGAATCTGAGCAGTGCAGGTATGGTCGGTTGTTCTAACTTGCTTGTTTTTCATACATTTAAAACACTTGGAAGTCAGGAGCGGTCCTGGCAGCTGCTTGTGTGTCTGGCTGGCTGCTGTAGAGAGGAGCCTGCAGAATGAGAGAATCTTCTGCAAAGGAAAGACAACTGTGGGTGCATTACCCCTCTATCTCACTGCAGCTAGCCCAAGCCTGTCTGAGAACATGGTTTTTTGACTGTTGCTGCTAGGCAACTGGGTGTTGGCGAAAGTAGTATTAGACAGCCCCAGAAAGCAGCTATACATAGCAACAGTGCAGGCTTCCACCACTGTGTCCCCATGGAGCATGCAGTCTCTGAAATACCCAGAGTGCGGCTTAGTGGGACTTCGCTGTACTGTAACAGGGTCCACAGGGTCCTTTACTGCATGGCAAGGTGGTGCACTATATATTAACAATGTGGCTCACCATGCATAGAAACCCTCATTGTAAAGTTTCCTTCTAAGCCTTTCCCTCTTTCAGCACTATACTCTCCATTTCTCTTTTACTGCCCCCTCAATTAACCAGACCATTATCCTCTCCAGATTTTTTCACCCTCATGTTCTAAACACTTTCCTTTTCTGGGCCTTATTTCCCTTTAAATATCACCCCATCCTTTACATTACTCTCAAACTTGGCTTTCAGAGAGAGCATGTTTATACTTCCCTTGAAAAAAATCTCTAGTGCTTATTCTTTTCACTCAGTCCTTTCCTCCCTCGGGGTAGATACAGGAGGGTGTACCTGTTTGATCTCCGCTCAGCCATGCAGCATCAGATTTCCACGTTGGGATCTGTGAAGCCTTTCTTTCCCTCGTTCACGAGCACAGGTTTTTCCGTCCTTGTGTGCCAGACTAAAATCTGAACCAATCCCAAAGAAGTCATTAGCTGCATCTCTGCGTTATACTAACAAATAATCTTGCACATTAAACGAATAGTGCTATTTAACCACATACACTCGAGTGTAATGGTGCATTCACAGCCTTAGGCAGATTTGCCTATGGCCAGTGACATCTCAAAATGCACCATGTGCAAAAAATACCCATTTGACAGTATGCTGTCTCAGGCCATTAACCTGCTCCTTCCATCTATTTATCAACCAACCTCCACTAAAGACTTATCATCCTTTGGGCTGTTCTATCACCACTCTGGAATCAAAATTCTTGTATATGTTTACAGAGACAAACACCCCCCCACCCCAAAGTGTTAAGGTTGCAGCTAGAGATGTAATTTCCAGCTCAAGTAGGTGTGTATGTTGTGCCTTTGATTGAGCTAGCAGGCTAAAAACAGAAGTGTAGTCACCATGCACAGGCTAGCACCAGAGCATAATCCTGTCTCAAGATCCCAGGTGTGCATTTGGGCAGCTAGTTGAAGCTGCAGCCTATGCCACTATGGCTACTTTACTATTTTTATCATGGTCACTCAATCAAAGCTACTGCATGTATGTCTACCTGAGCTAGCAATTATTACAGTCCAGCTGCACCTAATTATACCCGTGGTGGCTGCATATCAAGCCACTACACCAGCATCATCCACTCGCTGGGCTGAAAATAGAAAGGCACCTTGTTGTGCTCTATACACTCGTTGGTACAACAGGAAGGAGACAGAGTTCATCAGTTCAGACCACCATCGATATAGACTGAAGCTATCCCAGGCCTGATTCTCAGAAGGGATCAGTACCTTTGAAAAAGCAGAACTGGAGGGGCTCTCACTTCAGATGTCGCTGACAGAAAAGCTCCAACTAGGGAGTTCACTATCCATTTATTCTTCTAAAGCATCCCCAAGAGACTGGGTGACTCTTGCTTTGGGATCTCTTCCCTTTCTTTTCTGATTCTCACACTGGCTTAAGGGTAGTTGACTGCAGGGCTCAGTGCTGGATATCTGCTTTGGACGTCTTGGGGTGCATGCATGGAGTAACCCTGCTGAAAATCAAATCCTCTGGAAACGCCAGGGACCAATGGGTTAAATTTCACGCTCCTCAGCCTCTCATGTTCTGTGCTGTTCATTAGGTCATCAAAATCACAGCTCGCCAACACACTTAGGCTACATTCCATTGCAACCAGATGTGGGAATGGGAGCTTGGGTACACGTGCCTGCTCTAGAAGTGAGTATGCCACTGCATATGCCCACCCCATCCTGACACCTTTTCCCCCAGGTGTGGAGGCACTGTTGAAGCCCACCCTGCATCCTGACTATTTTTAGTGAGCTAGTTCAAGTACAGCTAATAGAGGTACATCTACACAAGCTAACTGGGGTCCCAGAGCAGTGAAACTGCAGCTGCCCATGCTTCAGTGGGGGGTGTGCAAGTCCACCCATAATCCTGGGTAAAGTGCTCAAGGGGGTTTAGTGCACGCTGCTACCGCTTCACTGCTCTAGGGCCCGAGCTAGCTCAGGGGTGTGTCTACATGAGCTGCAATCACACCCTGTGACTACAGTGTAGACATATGCTGAGATGCTACTACCTTGCTTGTCCAACCCCCTGGGCCATAGTACTGTGCTGTCACCATGCCAGAAAATGCTGTTCCTATACTTCGCTACACTGTCTTAGGCAGTGGGCCATTACCTACATTAGGGGTGTGTGTTTAAAGAGGCCCTATTAATCCCATCCACTTAGTCTGCTGCTGTTAAAGCCTCTAACCCAATTTGAGCCTATTCATAGTGGCCAGCTAAACAGTATTGGGAAATAGTTCTGCACTGATCTCAGTGTGGTATACAATGTAGAACTGGATAAAAAAAACAGTTAAGTGAACAATTTCAAAATTGTCAGATTCTGACTGGATTTCTAGAAATGAAAATGATAGTTGTTGGGGCTTTCCTCTGAAAAAGTGGCAGGGGAAGGAAAGAAATCTTTAAAATCAGAACTTTCACAAATGAGAAATGTATTCAAAAAACTTTTTTACTTGGGGAAATTGTCTCACTCAAAAGATTTCTAGCTGCTCTATTAAAATGCCTATAAGTAGACAGAGCTGGAAGCTGGTTTACACACTCTGTACCACACAAATAAAGGTTACTTCTTATTGCTCTGCTCCTAGCACCTGAATTATGATAGCAGTTAGGTCCCTTCAGAGCTACAGCTTCCCGTTTTTCGTACCCGGTTTGCATTGATATTTCTTACCTTGTGAGGGCTCCCCTCTTGTTGCTATGACAATACACTGCATGTTTAATCCAAGCTTCCATGATCCATTTTGTACTCAAAGGTGCTGGCTTGCTTTTCCTTAGACCTGCAAAAGCATGTTTTGCTTCCCAAGAATGAACTCGGCACATTCCTCTTGCCTGTGGTTAAATACTCGGCTCCCTGTTACTCGCAGGCTTAATTCAGTTCTGGTTTAAGCAGGCACAACACTTACAGCAGAGGCGAATCTGTCTCTGTAATGTTAATATAGTTGTTTGCCTCCAACAGCTGGAAAGAACCTGGACTGGGCTGCTTTCCCCACCACTTTGTCAGCGAAGGGAACCTTTTTGTAAAACGTAATCTTTTTTTTTATACCAGCCCCCTGCAATCACAACAGCACAGTGCTTGGGGTCATTTCTATAGTACTTTTTTCATCAAGGTAAATACTGAAGTTGAGCTCCCTATCTCTGATTGCAAGGGGCTTCTAAAAAAAGGTAATTGGGCCACTAAAAATAATATACAGCCCTTTGTACAATTCTTACTTACGTTTTTACCCCATTGTCTTCAGTGGGGTCAGTGCAGTTATCACCTAGTACAGAGCAACAATCAAGTATAGAAACAGCTTTTCATTTCTCAGCCAACTGTCTGTAACTTTGAGGACAATGCATTTCCTTTGCTATATACAAAGTTTGGATCATACATAAAAATACAACTTGTGTTATTAATACAGTAGTTCTACAGGCCTTTTAAGGTCTGCCCTCATGTCTCAAAACTTACTTTCACATTTGTATTACTACTATGCTCAGAGCAACAGCAAAAAGACTTGTGTCCATAACAGCGTTCGGCACAATGGGCATTTTGAACAGTATTTTACAAATCACAGGTGTCCCCCCTTTAATATCTGTAATGGCATCCACTCATGATTACGTGCAGCTGTATCTCCTCTTACACATGGCTGCAGCATTTAAACCCAGGCAATAAATGAGTTTAAGAATCAGAGGACCAAGGGAAGGAAAAGACTTAGTTGATGACCCCCATACCCTGCCACTGCAGGATTCTTCTCATTAGAGTTTCACTGTTTTGTAGCAAGAAATTACAAATAGAGGAAATTCCACCAGCAAATTTAATCTCTGGAGCCTAGTGCAATTTAAGGGAAAACAATCATGGACCTAATTCTCCCATCTTTCACATCTCACCAGTGCAATGCAAGTATAAGATTGTATGGCTGCTGTGAGCACATGGAGCATTCTAGTTAGGGGCATTTTCTACCCTCTCTGCACAGGTGTAGTGACAACCCCAGGTGAAAGACAGGGGAGGATTAGGCCCATCTCCAAAGTGACCTGTTCATTCACACTGATGTGCATTTTAAAACTTTATTCCAAAGCAGACACTCCACTTGTGGCTAGAACCTTTATGCTGTTGCATGGGATGTTTTGCAAGTGGCTCAGGGCAAGGCTGGTATCCTGCACAGCCAACCTGAAGAAGCAGTTGTCTGCGTCTTGGGTTGTCTTTAGAGCTATCCTGCCTCCTCCCCACACACCAAATCAGATTTACACAGCTGTTTGCTCAGATTTTAAAGCATGCTCCCCCTGCAAACATCCAAGCTGTCAGTTTGCTCTCAAAGCAAGTTTCCACCTTGTAAGCTTGCCCACACAAGTAGCTGCATTGAAAGGGGGATAGCTTAGTGGATGGGACGTTGGTTGACATGGGGATTCCCCAAACCCTGACCAGAGGCAAATGAACCAGGCAAATTTCAGACAGTAGCTATTATAGCTATGACCATGCCATAGTTACTTTGACATCAAGATTTATGCTCTTCCCCAGCCAGTAAGGCTCAGAGAAGCCCTAATGTGACCAAGGGTTGAAGCTTCAAACAAATCATACGTGGCCCAGAAAAGAAAATGTGGGTTAAAATAAGGCTTTGTCTATGCTAGGGAGTGAATATCGGCCCAGCTGCTGGTGTAAGTGCACCAGCACAAACCCCCAGTGCAGTTAAGCAAAGGCACTATTTGCACCAGAGTTTTGCCCTGCTAGTTACAGGGATAAGCTGCCCTGGTGCAGGTTACAGCAGTTTAACCCTATGTGAACTAGGAGACTGCACTAGTGCTGATGGCTGAAATCTGAACATGTCCCCCATTCAGTCAAAGCCTAAATTCTGTTTATCTGCAACCACCGCCTTAGAGTCCCAGCCTCGGGAGCTTCCTCAGGCTTTTTCCTCCTGCACATTAAGGAGGCAGGCTCAGCCAGTCTGGCACCAGAAGCGAGAGCATGTGGCCTTGTGTGACCAATGGCAGCTAGAGTATCAAATAGCCCCTTCCCTAGGAACATTTGCAATCAATCCAAATAAGTGCAGCCCTGTGGGATGCTGAGGTGGCTGGCGTCCCAGTCACTGGGGAATAACTCCAGCAGAAAGGGAGGGTAAACCTGCCCTAGCAGATACTTGCTCAGCTCACACAGGGAGAGAACGAATACAAATGGAGTTTGCTGGTCTGATCTCCCCCTCCATCTGCACTGCATTCAGCACACACACTTTATCACAGGAAATCTGACAAGGAAGGAAGGAAGCTATTCCCCAGGAGCCCCTCTGGCCTCCTGCTTTCATCAGTGGAATCGCTCTGTCCTAGGGCCAGTTTGAGCTACATCAGATCTGTGACCAAAACAAAAAGGAGCCAGTTCCTTTCTGCATCTTGGGAAAAAAAAACAGGGCAAGAACCAGGGTTCATAGATTCTCCATCTTATCTAGGGAAGGGATTTATTTCTCTTCACAGAGCTAGTGCAAAACCCTGCAACAGCTGCAGTGTTCTTCCACAGATGCTAGTGAGGAAGCACCGCTCTTCCCCATCAACCCCATCCTTAGCTGGTAGCCTCGATGGTAGTTGATCACACTTACTGTGGCATCTCAGACTAGCTCTCTCTGTCCACAAATACTCTGCCTTTCTCTAATCCCCCCAGAAGCAGCAGCAAAACATCCCTGTCCAACACTAGGCAGCAGCGCTGCTGGCTTCCTTCACCCGCATCACCCAAACACAGTTTCAAACTCACAAATTTAGTCAGAGATTGGAGCCCAGTGCATAATGCAGCCGAGAGACAGGAGAAGGGGCAGAAGGTGGGCGCTTAACTGCAGCCGCTATAGATATTTAATTAAATGTGACTGATAAATTGCTACCCAGGCCATTCAAAACAAAAGTCTGCCTCTCCCAGAGAAGCACATCTCCCCCTATCTCCATGGAGAAAGCTCTCTTTTCATTTTTTCCTCTCAGCATTTGCAGCTCCTGGCAGGGATTTCAAGGCTGCCTGCCTCCTTTTGTCTAGAAATTCCTGCAGTGCCCAGATCATCTTCCTTTCATTCCTCCTCTTTCAGGCAGGTATTAAGCCAAGGAGAGCAACACAAGACTTATTTATTGGCCAGTAAATAAGCTTTTTGCAGGCGCTTCAAGAGTGATAAAAATGAATACCAGCGCAGCACACAGGGGACGTCTAAGGAGGCATCTGGTAAAGGGCTGTCTACCTATGTACCTCTCTAGCCCCCATTAACCATCATAGCTGAGAAAGTCACAATCTTTAACGTATTTATCCTCAACACCTCTGTGAAGCAGAGAAAAGTACCATTTTACAGATGGGAAACTGAGGCACACACACTAAGCACACGAGCCTCAAAGGTCTTTAGGTGCCCAACTGCCACTGATTTTATCCCCTTCACGTTCCACGGTCACACAGGAAGTCTGTAGCAGAGCAGGCAATGGAGCCCAGATCTCTGGTGTCTCAGGCTGGTGCCCTAACCCCTGAACCATCATTCCTCTCAGGGCTGGATTTTGAACAAGCCTACAACCACTAGCAGTGATGCTGAGAGTCTCAGCACAGTCTTCAATTACTCTTCTTCCACCCACCCTTGCAAGAGGTCACCGCAGAGCCGTTCCCATTAACAAGTTAAAGTTTCCAAGCATGCATTGCCCCTTCTTAGCTACCCTAAACCCTGCCATAATCACTCTCTGGGCAATGCCCCTGCATAGCATACAAACTGCTCAGCTCCGGTGTTTAGGCATCTCTCTGCTGACATGCCCTCACTTGTTGTGTAGGGAGTTGGTTGTTTTGAATTCTCTGAGCTCTGCCTCTGTTGAATTTGGTCTCTGTTTACCTCATGCTGGGCAGATGAGTTATGTGTTAATTGCTGAAGGGAGGCTGGTGGCAGCTGGAAGTAGAGAAGCAAAGCAGGACACCCGAAGTGCTGAGAGTTGGTCAGGATCACACTGTCTCCAGCTCAAAACTGAGTCCCTGTGATATCTCCACTGTCACGTCACAGAGAAAACAGCCAGCTCCTAATCTCAACCAGCGCCTCCTGCTGCCACCTCTTCAATTCCTGACCCACAGCACAGAAGTTTCCTCCTGTCCGACTCAAGGAACAAAATCTCCCCCTTGTCTGGAAACAAAGTCCTGACAGCATGTCCCACCACAGCTGGCCTTGCTCTCACCCCAGCTTTCCAGCACAATGCCTTACTCTGACAGCTACCTTCACATCAAAAGCTGCTCTTCTATGTGTATTTCTAGAGGCCACGTAGCCATTGCTGCACCAGCTTCAGGCTCTAAGCATTTGCAAGGAAGCTTTTTCCTGACACTGGATTCCCTTGCCTGCTGCATCCTGTCCATTTACCGTTCTAAGAGGGAATCAATCTGGAGTGTGTTCCACACAACATGCCTCCTCCTCCCCCCATTCACACCAGCATTAGATCTTGCTTCTCACCTCCCTCCGCTCTTAGAACACATTGTCGTGTTCCTGTTAGGCAGAGCAGCACACATTCAGTTCTGCCCAGAGCAGCAGAGAGGCTGAGTAGAGCAGATGGACTGTCTGATGTCAACATCTCAGTCAACTCGATTTGCTTCCTGCCTCTTCAGCTCTTCCCTGGACCCCATCTCTGCCACCACACCCCACATGGATGCCGGTCTGCCTCCCAGCATAATGCAGGACATTAATTCTTTTCCTCCTCACCCCTCTAAAATCCATGTTTTCCTGTAACGTCTTTTGAGAAGCAGGAACATAGTTGCAAATTCACTTTGGTGTTCACTATTATACATGAAAATGAAATGGCAAGGCAGCACATTTCATATAAGAAATGCTCTTTCACACACTGCGTAATTCATCTGCAGAACTCACTGTCACAGAACATTATTGAGACCAAAAAAGTATTAGACATTCATGTAAACAGTAAGGATGTCATGTAGAATAACCATAACTAGCAGAGACATTTATAGAAGGGATAAACCCTCACACTCCAGGGCAGAAGCCAGCCACTACGGGCCTGGGGTTAAGATGAAACTTCCCCACTATGCATTTTACTTCATAACTGCCCATTTATTGGGGGGGGAGGGGGTTGTGTCTTTCCTTGAAGCATCTGGTACCAACAGCTGTATGAGACAGGATACTGGACTAGATGGGCATTGGGCTAACCCTGAGGGATGGGAGATAAGATACTGGCCTGGTTAGACAACAGGTCTGATCCCATATGACAGTCCCTATGCTCCCTTTTCAAGTTTCTGCATCTCCTTGCAATTGTGATTAGTGATAGATGCAGGAGAGTAGGTCCTTACGGTCCACGTACCAGAAGGAGTCCATACCTTAGTGCAATTGGCAGCTTTCGGCTCAAGGTCATTCAAGGTCACTAGTTCCCGGAGAAGGCTGCTCTCTTGGTAACCACCCTTCACTCCTCGCAGTTTGAAGTAAGCCTGAGATCGCTGGAGTATCAGCCTGAGGTTCACGGCAAAGCCCGCCATGTCAATGGCAAACGGGCGGTGGGGGTCGAAAACAGTCTTCCAGCCATACACCTTCCCCGCTGCATTCACCTTGGGTGACTCGTAACGCAAGCCGCCCACAAAGGCCACCGGCCACACCGACACCTTCCTGGTGGTGCGCATCTGGGGGCAAGGAGAGAGAAGGGCACAGTGAGTGCGTGTGGTGGGATGGGAGGGAAGCAGACACTCGCTCTGACAGTTGCTAGCGCACACTCAGCGTCCAGTCCACACATGCAACATGCTGTGACTCTGGACAGTCCCCAGCAAGACCTCTGCGTGCACTGCAGCACCAGACCTGGATGTTCTGAAGCAGGTAAAGGCCAGTGGACACAGAGAAGCAAGGCAGTATAAATACTGTATACATGAAAGCCAGGAATGCTGGGTTCTGTTCCCAGCTCCACTCCAGGCTCTCTCTGTGACCTTGGCCATGTACTTTAACCTCTGTATGCTTCCATTTGCCCAATTGTATGAGGGGATAAGCCCTGTATTGCAGGGTGGCTAGCAAAGTGCTTTGGAGAGTCTCAGGTAAAGATGCTAGCGAATATGCAGATGCGCAGTTACGCTAATTACTCCCGCTGAGACTTCAGTGTGGCAAAGGCTTCATGCAAGGAACAGAGTAGCAAATAAGAGTTACATCCAAGGTTTTAAAATGTGCTTTTCATCCACAGGCCTCAACGCTTCACAAAGGTGGGTCAGAATCATCGTCCCCATTTACAGATGGGGAAACTGAGACCCGGGGGGGGGGGGGAGGGCAGAGCTTGTCCAGTGTCACATAATGAGTTAACAGCAGAGCTAGGAAGACAAGATTTCTGGAAACTAAGCTATAGAGGAGAATTAGCATCAAGCGGCATTCAGTGTAGCCTCCATTTTGTGAGTCACCGTTGATGGGAAATGGGAAAACATTTGGAATGAGGTACTACGAACGTGGTTCTCAAATGAGGGCAGTTAAGAAGTCTGGCTACCTAGTAAACGCCAAGCAAATGGGATGAGGTTTTGCAGCGATTTATCCCTGGTCTTGTCTCCACTCTGCTGGCAGGAGCATGCTCCCTCTCCAGCACCTTCTGCTTTTGACCCAGACCCTCAGACGGGATTTCCCAGAGCTAATCTCATGAATGCTATTACAGTGAGAGAGACCTGAAGAGTTGAAGGCACTTGCCCTTTTGCATTACACACATGCTAATGGCACCCCTTATCCACAGAGACTAGTCACCCATGTTTATTGTGCTGCCCCTTTCACTGGCTGCCTGGTGCCTCCTAATGCAAGTAGGTTTCAGGGGGAGGAGGATAGGGTTGTCAACCCTCTAGGATTGTCCTGGAGTCTCCAGGAATTAAAGATATCATGTGATGACACCTCCAGGAATACATCCAACCAAAACTGACAATCCTAGAGGAGAGGAATCCAGAGACAACATCATGCCGGTTAACAAAGGGGCCCTCATGCTTTCTTAATAGGTAGTCATTTCAGGGTACTGCTTGGTGCTGTAGCTAAAACCTGCCCCAGAGAAGGAAGTAATGAGGCAACTGGGTTGAAACAGCATTCAGCCTGGGTCTTATGTACAAACCTCATTTACTGGGTTCTTTGCTATAGGATTTAGGTCTGTGCCAAATGGCCAAGACAACAATCTGCCCCCTTGACTTCAATACACCAGTTTGTGCAAATGAATGCAAGCTAAAACAGAAGACCTCAAGAAAGGGGGAGGAATAGGTGCAGTATATGTACCTCATGGTAATGGGTGCAGTATATGTACCTCAAACAAGGGATCGTTTGGCATGGCAACTAGTGAATGAGGAGGAAGGGGATCATCATGTCTCGTACCACAAGAGCTTCCAGGAGTGCAAGGCAACAAATCATCTGAGATCAGTGATTCAGGGGAACTGCACATGTCTACAAGTATCTTCCCGGGGGGTGGGGGTGGGGGGGTAGGTTCATAGGGGGTGTAGAACTAGCAGTGAAGGGGTGAAACTAAAAAAACGACACTTCTGCTCAGGTTTCCAAAGCCCTTTACAAATGTTAATCAGGCCTCATGTCATGGCAGTAAAGAAGGTGTTACGATACCCATTTAATAGTGGAGGAGACAGGCAGAGAGGGGTGAAGGAGGGTCCTGTGAGGAAAGCACTGGGTTGAGACTCGAGATGCGGGTTCAGTTCTTGTTTGTGCCACAGTTTCCCTGTGTGACCATCGGCAAGTCTTATCATCTGTGCCTCAGTTTCCCTATATATACACAATAGGGATAATGACCCTTCTTCCTACCCCCACCAGGATAATTTTGTTAATGTACGAGAAGTGCACAGGGATTGCACTGATGGGGAACAGATAAGCATCTGCACAGATAGCAGTGACTTGCCTTCTTCCAGAGGATCTGTGGCATAGATAAAACTAAAAGCCAGGAGTCCTGGCTCACAGCCCTGCAGCTCTAACCACTTGAGACACTATCTCCCAAATGACATTTAAAACAATAGTGATTTAGGCTGAGTATGAAGAGATGTTTCCTAAGAGCCTCCAAGGGAAGTGGTGGGAGCCTCATTGCCTGGGATATTAAAACTAGACTGAAACATGGTGCAGGGAAGAAGCCCCTCACTGTTTAGAAGGATGGAAGTGCTGATCCTTCCTGTCCTTAAAATCTCTGGTTCCCTGTGAAGTTATCGCTATGCCCTTGTCAATGTGGTGATGGAACCTAAAGGACCTGTCTTTTCTGGGGCTGATGAAAAGCTGCATTGTTGGGAACATAATCCTGCCTCCCCAAAGGGCACGGACTATCTCATGCGGACACTAAACCCCGAGCTGTAGGCCAGACACAAGGCAAAGACAGGAAGCCTGTTCTGAAGTAACATACACAACCTCCAAACAAATAGAATCCTTCCCTCAGGAACATGGTTGTGCTGGAATAGGGACCATCAAATACACTCCATGCAGACTTCATTCTGAGCTCCCTGGCTTCAGCCATTATCACCCACCCCAGACTCAGAAATGCAGGGCTCGAAAGGACCTTGAGACATCAAGTCCAGCTCCCCATGCTGAGGGAGGACCAAGTAAACCTAGACCATCCCTGACAGGGGTTTGGCCAACCTGTTCTTAACAATCTCCAACGACAGGGATTCCACAACCTCCCTTTGGAAGCCTATTCCAGCCCTTAACTACCAGTCTAGTTAGCAAGTTTTTCCTAATAGCTAACTTAAATCTCCCTGGCTCCAAAACAACTCCATTACTTCTTGTGTTACTTTTAGTGGACATGGAGATCAATCAATCACTGTCCTCTTTATAACAGTCCTTAACGTATTGGAAGACTTATGTCCCCCACTTCAGTCTTTTTTGCTCAAGACTAAACGTGCCCAGTTTTTTGTTTTTTTTTTAAACTTTTCCTCACAGGTCAGGTTTTCTAAACTTTTTATTATTTTTGATGCTCTCCTCTGGACTCTTGTGACCCTTCACTACAATGAAAGTAGCATCGTTGTTGGGTGGTTTAATACACTGTGAATAAAGCCTTTTGAGGTTTGGTTCAGCAGCACCTCTTGAAGAAAGAAAAAAAAAAAAAAGTAATGCCTCCCAATTGAGATTAGATTAGGTTAGCCCACCTACAGGCAAGGCCCAGAGAGAGGTGCACTACAGATCAGACCAGGTTTGATGCTTATCTTCTGTAACATCTAGATGAGCGTGCATGCACATGTACACACACAAACACGCAGAGCAGACATGACTAGGAAGAGAAATTATGAAAGGACTCGGATAAATTCAGTCCCCTCTCAAAGCCACTTCTGGAAGGAAACAGTGGAAGACATTCAGGCTGTGATTTTAGCCGTCTCCCTGAGCTGAGTCAGAAAATCCTGGGAGCCCATTTGTCTCTGGATGCTGCAAATCAGCAGCCCCGGAGGCGAACGCTGCTTGCATGTTTACAGCCTAGGTTTGGTCAACTCAGTGGCAGAATCTGAAGGGTTACGCTCTTCAAAACAAACAAGCAAACAAGTATTGACAAACGCCTGCTTTTCATGCATGTGCGGCAGCCTGGAGAGACAATCGCACAGTGCGTCTCTGAACAAGATGTCTTGCAAGGGCAACCATTGTACTGCCTGACTTTGTTCAGAGAACGTTGAAAGGGCTCTATTCACCCTGAGGGAGGCCATGGATCTATGCAAAGCAGGCTCTTGCCAGAGACAGAATTTAAGTAATAAAGACACAGGTGGGGGCAAGCAAACAGTGAGGAAACAAGGGAAAGCCCAGTGATGCCTGAAGTACGATGGTACAAGCCAAATGGAGTGTGATCTGGGGAAGATGCCCTAGGTACAGGGTCAGGGTGAAATTCCCCCATGCAGCATGGGGAAGCATCCAGACCCGTCTCTCACATGCACACTCATCTATGCTTAGGCCCAGAGAGACCAGTGAAGGTTTCACAGCGGATGCATTTCCAGACAGCACTAATTAAGCAAGAAGCAACCATAGCTTATACTTCTACAGCTTTGCAAAGTGGAGAAAAAGGGGACTGGAGGAGCCAGCCAGATGGCTCTACCCTGAACAGCCAAGGTGATGCCAGGGAGCCTTCCATTTAAGACAATTAGGGGCCTGATCCTGCCAGAGGATCAATTTTCCATGTGGTGCTGCCCTCAATTCCCACAGAAATCAATGAAGCCGACAGTCTAAAGGGGAATAGCCAAGGTCTGCTGGGGGCAGGGAGTTCATACGAGTGGGCAGCATAGACCTGGGGCTGATTGGAAGGAAGTGGTAACTGAGGGTCACAATTTGAGCTGGGCATTTATTTTTTTTAAACTAAAACGTCTTATTGTGGCAAAAAATGCAGATTCCACAACAGCGAAATGTTTCATGGATTCATGTCTGTTTCACTGAATTTGTTTCAAACCCACCTCCCAAAAATATTTAAGAAAAAATAGAAACATTTTGTTTTTACATTTTCTAAATGAAATATTTTGAGTCAAAATGACTTCTTGTTGTGAAATCTTGATTTTTTTAAAAAAAATGTTAAAAAAATGTTTCAAATCTGGATCAAATTTGTTTTTCAACTTTTTGATTCACCAACATTTTTTTTTTAAATTCAGTTTGCTCCAAAGTGAATTTTTGTTTTTGATTTTTTGATACCACCAGCAAACTGATCAGTTATTCGCCCAGTTCTGGTCACCAAATCCCCCCGAATGGCAGGACCCTTAGAAACACTGATTAAATGAATCCAAGATGATGGGCTCTGGAACTGGCACAAACAGCAATGCCCAGTACCCCCTCCCCATCCATAGACCCTTATCCTAAATGTGGGGTCTACGCTACTTTTCCCATGGTCCCTTTAACATTAGCAAATGTGCCCCATTTTCACTGCCTGGTGCCCGGGCACCAGACCATGCTGAGAGGTGGTTTAAATGACATTGCTTTAGGGTTGTATTTTACTTAAACTAAGTGGCAATGACAGGCGCTGGGCTCGGGAGAGCGCGTAACCGTGTTGCCTGCTGGCTGGAGCACGTCACTGACACCAAGTGCCTTGTTACTCTGGGCTGCAAGCAGTAACGTTGTTATGGATGCTCCTGGATTTGGCCTCCGGGGACCCGTACGGAGGCCTGCGAGCTCAGGCAGTGGGGACGGAGGGGAGCGTAACCCAGCTGAGCAGGCCTTGCTTCCGTCTTACCTCCTCGAAGAGCTCCAGGCTGTAGGTGTTATCGTCATCAGCGAAGTAAACAATCCCAGGCTGGCTGCTATTTTTATTAAAGGTCTCTCTCAGCCACCGCAGGGCCAGGTTCCTCTGCATGGTCCCGCGGGGAATCCGGGGGTCCCTCATGTCTCCCCGCAGCTTGTAGTTGCGGGGTGTCTCCACATTGAGGTGGGTGTAGTTCAGCCCCGTGTCCCGCAGCAGCCGGGTGACAAGAGGAGTGCGCCGCTGCGAGTCCTCCACCAGGATCCAGTGCAGGTTGGGCACATGCAAGAGGGTGTTGGCCAGACGCGTCAGTTCTGCCTTTTGCACCGGCCGACTGTAGGTGGGGGTGATGACGTGGATGGTGGGGAGGGTGTCCGACCATGGGGGTGGCCGGGTGTAAACGTACTCTGTCCTCACCACCTCCACAATATCGCGGTCTGACAGGCAGTACTCCTTGGAGTCCGAGCCTTGGGCCAGATCACGCCTGGAGTCGCCACCATCATCTGCACAAAGGCATGAGAGAAAGAACACACACAGTTAGTCCTCTTACAGTCTCCTCACCACCACTCCCTCGGAAAAGCCAGCAGGCAGCTTGCTAGCAGGGGAGATCACCCCCTTGGTCTGAGAGCAAAGCTGGAAAACAGAGGCCTTTTGCAAGAAACAAAGAACCCACAAGACAGAGATGCCAGCTGGTGAACTAGCCACATGGGCAAAATTCTGACAGCTCCAGGATAGCAGGAGGGAACTGCTCAGCACAACAAGCTTTAAGGGCCCAAAGAAACAACAACCGAGTGGGACAAATGGGTATAGAATAACAGATACTTTGACACCGATATAGCACCTTCCAAACCCAAAGGATCCCAAAGTACTTTGTATTCCATGCCCCATGGAGCAGCTCCTGCCACCAGGGCAGAACTCTGCAGCTGTGCACGAATGCATAGCAACAGCTCAGGACAGCAAGTGAAGAATACCATAACCAGTGGGAGCTGCAGAGACAATATGGGTCAACAGAATGGAATCGGCTTATGTTGGGATTTGGCCTGGGTAACATTGTATCCCATTTATGAGATGTTCCTTAAATCCAGGCCCTGAGCTGAGATCTTGAAATATGTCACCTAGTCACTTCACAAGTGTTCACACAGCTCTGACTAACCTTCCAGGGGGGCCTAGGGTCATATGAGGCAGTCTCTGATGTGGCTGTTCCAAAGTCCTGATCACGAATCTTGGAGGGATATATGCAGGACATTACAGATACGAGCACCACCACCACAACTCTTACCAACAGTACGACGAGTACAAACGACCAGGACTTCAGAATCCTTCGCCAAGAGTTTCACTCTATATTGGCTCAGACAAGATAAACCTTCACGTGTAGACTTTGCTGATTTCAATTTGTACTTTTCTATAAATTTTGACCGATAGTACCAATGTTTATTTTTAACTTTTTTTCTGATTTTCACTTATTTAAATATTCATAGTTGCAGGGGTCAGAATAATTATTTAAGGACAGTAGATGTTGAGATTCAAAACAGCAAAGCTTTATAACCGTTAAAATACATATTGTCGGCATCATATCATAATACACAAAATAAACATCCTTAAATCAAACTAACAATTTCTCAAGCAGCATTTCTCTTACTTTGCCTGTCTGTAAATTTTGATGATTATGGATGGAAACATTTCGTCCGTGTGTGCACAACAAAATTGACGTTTATCAATAAAAATGAAATCCTTCCAAGTCTACTCATATGTTTGCCATTTCCAGGGAACTGCAGCCCTGCCATCAGTACCATTAAGAGCATAATCTACAATTGCACTAGAGATGATCAAACTGAATGAGAATATCAACACTTATGGTCCAGGATATAGGCCAACCATTGTCTGCAGGGCATGCGATAATAGTGTAATATGGGGTTTTTGACATTTCCCAATAGTGGCTAGTACCAGAGGACAAAAGGATACAGGAGTAGATGGACCATAAGTCTGACCCACTAGAACAATTCCTACATTCTTGGCATATCCTTCTATGTTATTCTGCAACACCCATCAAGCTGGATGCTGGGGTAAACACCACAAGTGACTTAAGACCCAATATGTCAAGTATCTGATCATCCCCAGCTGTAGTGAAAACTGATGGGCGGGTAGGGTGTTCAGTGCCTGCCAGGATCAGGCCCTTTCTAAGATAAACTGCCTCCACTGTGCACAGCCCAGCAGTGTCGAATTCTGAAACACGGGAAGCAATTCACACCCTGAATAAACTGTGAAATGTATTTGATAGCACAGAGACTGAACATAATTAGAGTGGAACTTGGCCAGGACACATGGGATCGTTAGTCATCACCCTGTGGGTCAAAACCTTAGCTTTAAATCCTCTGGCACTTCCACTCCTCACATACCATGCTGGCCAACACTAATTTGCTCTTCTCATCTCTGGCACCTCCCACTCAAGTCTCTCAAAGCTGCTTTACAAATATGAATGGATTTTTTCTGACAACACCCTTCTCAGGCAAGCCAATGTCTTCATCCCCATTGTACAGATGGGGAAACTGAGGTATAGAGCATAGAAGCGTTTTGCCCAGGGTGTACCGGTGAGTCAGAAGTCGGACTGGGAAACAAGACCCACTCCCAGTCCTGTGCCACACCCTCAAGGCCGCCCTTCTACCTTGCAGATCACCGTTCATTCATAGAAGTGTCTCCTCCCTTCCAGGGCACTGAGCTGAGCCTGGAGGGGTGGGGAGACGGGACTCCATTTTCCTTTAATAGCATCAACACACTCGCCTTTCAATTCCAGCATTCTCCTCTTTGTTGCACTGCACTTCTCCAGGCTTGGGGGGCGAGCTCTTGCCCCTCGGGGGGGGGGGGCAGGGGGAGCAGACTATAAATTCTCTCAGAGCTCTCCTGAGCCAATTGTGTGGCAGAGTCATACAGAGGCGCCCTTCTCCTACAGTTCATCTAGGGGAAGAGGTGAAGCCACTCAAAAGGCCTTGGAGCTGCTGCCAGATTTAAATAGCACATCAGACTACAGGTAGAGAGTAAGGCAAAGCCACACCAAATTGAGAGGGGAGAAGGGGACCTGGTGGACAGTGAGAGGTAAGGGAAAGAGAGTTTAGAGCATGGGCAAGAGATGGGGAAACAGAGCTTAACTTCCTCCCTACAAATACACCAGTGCTCCTTTCCATCATGGAACCCAGGAGACAGTGGGGCCCAGGAAAAAGGCAGAGAAGGGATACTGGCAAGTGTCCTGGGCGAGGTGGCGTCTTCCCGATGCTGCTTGTGCTCCTTGGACATTGCTACCTCTCTGAAAACAGAGCAAAACTTCACCACCTCAGAACCATCCACCCACATCTGATCTTGGTTACTCCAGACCGGAATTTGATTCTATGGCTTGGGTGCTAGGTAATTTAGAGGCTGCCTCTCTCCTGAAGTTCTGATCCAGATGGGGAGACGAGCAGGAAGTCCTGAGCTCCCTCTCCCCAGGCCCTTGACTCTGGAATGCACTACCCAGCCTCCCGCTTCAAGTCTACTGCTCTTTACCCAGCTTGTTTGGCGGCCCTGGGAGATATTTTCTGTTGCATTTGTCAGCATTGCTTCGGCTACTGTTTTTATTGCAAAATGCGTCATTAACTTCTACAGGATGAACTTCTGCAGGGACCATCAGAAGGGATTTCCTCTTTCCCCTCTAGAGTAGGACACACACGGATGGCTTCCTGTGAGTAAGAGAAACAGCCAGTGGTCCACATCTTCTTTCAAGGCTCGGTCTTAGAGACTGTATATTTATGACCACGGGAGCTATCCAGTCCCAACAGTAAACTGCCCAGCTTCCAAGCCACAGGATCTGAAGCTTAGGAAGAACCCCCCCAAGCTCTGGGCTTTCCCTGTAAGAGAGCAGGGGAGGCTGCTGCCTGAGCATGGTCCACAAGTGGAGATATGAGCATGGTTGTCATGAAAGGGATGGAATGAGACATGGAGATGTGGCATGGGCTGGTCAGTTTCTCTCACCCTTGTGCACTGCAAGCAGCGGAGCAATGGTGCTCTGGTGCCAGACGGTGATTAACAGCGTCCAAGGCAGAACTATCAGCACGATAGCCAGGATGTCTCTTCTCTTCGGCATCTCCAAGACTGACTGGACCCACAGCTCCTCATTACCTGACAGCGAAAACCCCAGAGACAGAACAGCAGAGCACATGGAGAACAGAAATAAATGGGCAAGAAGGAACAAGGACAGAGAGAGAGAGCAGCAAAGGCGACACGGCTCGCAGGTCTTACCAGCGCTTACAACCCACCCATTGCAGAAGTAGGTTCGGAGATGCAACAGCTGCACAGGCTGGAGGCCACGCAGGGAGTGCTTTCACGGGGTGTTGCCAGAGCCACTGGTGGGAGCTTCAGGGACCCATCAGGAAGGAAGCCTGAAACACAAAGCAAAGGAGAATAGGCAGAGAGAAGCTCTGGGAACAGCTGCCCTTCAGGGAGACACCCTGGTGCTAACAAGCCCTCGAGGAGCTGCCAGGGAGGCAGGAGAAGAGCTGTCTGGGTGTTCAGGGCTTTGCATTTCCAGTGTCCCAGAGCAGCCAAGCAAGCTCCAGCTTGCAAGAAGATAGTGTAGTGCCGCTGAGCCCTCCCCCAGGTGAGAAATGGGCACCCGGGCATGAGCTCTAGGCAAATAGCCGTGTGTATGGATCCCAGAGCATATCCAGCACACAGCCCCTGCCATTGTGGCCTGCATTAGCCTCTTGCTCCCCCGCAGGAGCCCTGCAGCAATACATCAGCCTCCATGAGCTGTAAACAGCCACATCACATTCTGACCTCTGCAGATTTTCAATCTGCTTTGCTACCAGCAAACTGCAAATGACCCAAGCAGCAGGGCCCGGTCAGTGAGAAAAAGGCCAACCTTCCCCACCCCCGAATGGTATCTGTTCCCAGCTTTGCACAGAAGAAAGAAATCCAGGAGTACCCTAGCCAGTGGGAGGGGACAATAACTAGCCCTTTACGTCTCCAGAGCATCTCTTGTCACTAAGCAAGCCTCCGGAGCCCGCTCGAGGTGCTGCTCCCATTGTACAGGCAGGGAAGCAGAGACCCAGAATGATTAAGTGACTTGCCCGATATGTATACCAGCGGTAGAGGCAGGCTTAGAATACAGAAGCTGGCTCCCAGTCCTGTGCTCTGACCACTGAACTGTGCTGCTCTCTGCCAGGTGGAAGGCTTGGCAAAGAATCCAGTGCTACCCCCATCTGATGGGAGATCTTCATTCAAATGCTATTGGGGAGGTTGCTGCAATGACATGGGTTACTCTGCACTCCATGTATCACTATAACAACCCCAGTGCAAATCTCCTAACCCCTCCCACTCCCATTTCTACCACCTGGAGGAACCTATTCCCCAGACTCCGGTCTCCTGTCCTCCTGCAGACTTGCTCTGCATTCATTTCTTCCCTCTCTGAACTGCCAGGACTGGAGTATATTAAGCTGCCACACTGGCTTAGTCTGATTCAATAGAAGCACACACAGGTTTTAAGCAGACTGTATTTTATCTGGGTGTTATCTTGGCAAGCGGTGTACAGCACTTAGCCGGCACACACAGGCTGGACAGTTTGCAAACACAGAAAGTGGTTTAGTGCACTCGTTCCCTGGGGGAAGGGGGGTGAATGCCTTAGCCAGCCACACAAACCCCTGCATTGCAGGTGACAAGGGGCACCCAGGGAATACCCTGGCCAAAGGCGGGGGAGGATCTGATACAGGGTGAGTTGCACTGGGTTCAGGAAAATAGTTGCCTACTTAGCAAAACCTCTGACTGATTTGTCTTTTTCTCCTTCATTGTACTCTGGAGCCCTCACTTTGCTCACTTCTTAGGTTGAAGGGGAGTCCCCCGTCTCCCCTCCCTCCCCCCCAAACACACACACTGTGCTGGGATATCAGGGTATCTACAGATGCTTATATGAAAGCTATAAACTGCACATCCAAAGATTTCTCATTGGTGGGATACGTGCTATTGTACATTCCAAAGACCTTGTAGGGTCCTCAACAAGAGGGTCTGATCTGCAGGTCCATACTGCCCAAGTATCATGCCCTTCTGAGGGCTCATGGCACACACACCAGGCCTCATTCAAGCCTCTTATCACAGGACGCATTCTGTATAATCAGAGTCGCCACCTACCCCGGTAGCAGCTATATTAGGAAAAAGGACAGACCCCAACAACTCTCGAGGGGCCTGTGAAGGATCAGGAAAGCTGCAGCCAGTGGTGGAGGATCTCATCTATTGGAACCAAGCTTCCCATTGCCCCATCATCGTAAACTAACAGGAAAAGGTTTTCACAACCCAGTTCCAAGGTGGAGTCCAGGAGGCGCTTTGTGTGGCCAAACACACTCCTAGTTGCTCCTTCAGCTTAGATTTCTCAGCACCAGAGAGCAGCTTTGTCCAGACAACATACACCAGGGACAAAGGGAGGCTCCTTGCCAGCAAGGATCTCCCTTTCACACAAACAGAGGCTGGCTCCTAAGCCAGACTGGGTCATGGCAGTCCCCCCGTGCACACAGCACCTTGGGGAGATCAAGTCTTATCACAGCTGGCCTCATCCTCTTGCCCTGGTGGTTTCCTGAACACAGGGCAGAGAGCTCTGGGGTTATTTACCCTAAAACCTGCACCCGCTTACATAGCATCTGCTCTTCGAAATACAACCTTAAAGTCTCTCCACGGGATGTATACAATGGACAGCTCTTGTGGCATGCAGCTCTAAAGGGACCGAACTCCTTGCTCAGTAGAGTACCTATGCTGTGAATGCACCGAGAAACAGCTGGTACCATTGGAAAGCGGGAGGAGAAACGGACACGCTAAGGAGCTTCTGAGAGCGGATGTACAGCAGCTGGCAAAAGATCACAATGGGTGGTGCACAGTGCATGCTTCTGACCCAGGGCAGGCACCTCAGAATTCAGTGCTCTAGCCTTAGAAGGTGCATCTATATGGAAGCAGGGAGGTGTATTTCCCAGAGCAGGTGGCTCTGCTTGAGTTAGCTGCCCAAGTACGTACCTGGAAGTTAATGAGCTACTAGTGCATGTACGTGTCTACCTGAGCTGGGAATCGCACATCCCAGATGCACTGTGAATGTACCTACAATGCTTTCTCCACTTGCTGCTCCGGAGCCAATTCACCAGCATCCTACCCAAGGACAGACAAACCCTGCAATCCATACAGAGGGCAGGAAAGGGAGTGGGACGCTGTACTGATTTCCCTCCCATTGACACAGAGGAGAGCACGTGCCAGCTATTTCTGCATGGCCTTATTCAGCATTGATTCCCTATAACTGGCTGCAGAGTACTTAACTGCTCCCGTGTCAACTGTCTACCACTCCGGCTCTCCAGCTGCCAGAGGTCAATGCAGCCCAGTGGGGATAGCTGGTGGGTTTGGCTTGCCCTCATTCCCCCAGTGGCAGCAGAGGGCAGAGAGTTCACAGGCACTCTGCCACGAAAACACTTCCTTCCCTAATAATCCTCAACTCCCTTGGAATCCAGAGCTCCTGTCAAGCCATAAAGGCCTCTGGGACCCCATGCAAATTTAGATAGTCAGTGCCCCTTAGCTGTGTCTAATGTTCTCATCACAAGACCTTTCCTTCCCTGTGAGTTACACTCTTCTTCCTCACAGAGACACGTTTCTAGCATAGGCAGGCCCTTTGTCTGGTGTTAAGCTAGGCAGTCCTGTTTTTGTTAACAGGTCTCCCTGTCCGGTACCGGAATGGTTTTGTCCGGTATCAGAACGTGCTGCTCCACCCCCGCTAGCATGACTTCACATGCACACTACACAGAGGTCCCCATTTTGCACAGCACCCCACCTCACCCTGCCAGCATGATGTGTGAGGTCACGCCATTCCGGAAGTACCTGGATGTGTCAGCAGCCACCCTATTTTAGCATGGCTGGAACAATAGCTTATGAAACTTTTGGAACTTTATGAAACTATAGAAAGGAGGCTTCTTATATGAGACCAATGATGCTGGCCACAATCATCCACTTGTCCACCCCTCCCCCTCTGTTTTCTCCCATCCTGACCCCCCACCATACATGGAAAAAATTCCACCCAAATTCATAAAGTTTCTACCTTAGCCTCTTTTAAACCCCGCCCTGAGACCTCTCTCTACTGCAGTGCCAACTAGTCACCTTTGTCTGGCATGAATTAAGGAGCCAGGTAGAGCACAGCTGTTTTCCTGCTCAACTGTTCATTTCATCAGTACCTCACTCCCAAATCATCCTCACCTCGTTTGTCTGTTTTGCCAACCTGCTGCCTCCCATCTGAAACCTAGATTGCTCGCTCTCAGGAGTGGATACCCTCTTCCTTGGTCTCTTGTCAGGACAGTACCTGTCACAATGGGGCCCTGATCCTTGATTGAGATTTCTAGGCACCACCACAATAATGCAGGCTGAAAAGGGCATAACAGGACCAGAGGATAGCGAAGAAATGGTCAACCTAGAATCGGATAGCCGCAGAGCAAGGAGAATGCACCACTGCTCTGGTTGGGTAGCTAGATCTAGGGAAGGGCACCTCTGGTCCAGCCTTACTGTGAAAAATGAAGAGAAAATATTGCTCTTTGGGTTTTTGAAAACTGAAACAAAACAAATATTCAACTCAGAACAAAACAAAAAAATTGCCTTTTTTTTTTGAAAAAAATTTCTTTTAGGCTGAAAAGCCTCTCTTTCCCAGAAATGCATTTTGATTCACTGTAAGCATGACTATGACACACAGTGGAGTAGTTCTTATTCCATCCAGTAGGGAGCAGCAGTGCACAGTCAGTACATTTCAATACTGAAGGATAAACAAACACTGAAAGAATTTTTTTTTTTTTTTAATATTGAGTTTACCTGACATCAGTTGTGTCACTTGTTAACTTTTGAAACAAGGCTGCTTTGATTTGCAATCTGGGTTATAGTCAGTTTCACCATCCCTTTTTCATGCACAGCCCTCATGCTGTTGTGTTTGGGTTTCCTGGTTTGCATGGGGGAATGTTTATAGGAAATTAATATAAAAACATTTTAACTGAATTTATGTAAATATTCAAATTACTTATTGCTGCAAGACATCAGTGAAACCAAGAGCTTGGCAGGACTGAAAAACTGACTGGATATTTATCTGGATAACAGGATGAGCCAGAATTACAATAATACATATCTTTAAAAACAAAAACAAACAACTTTGAAAGTGATACAAACCCTAATCCTTCAGGGCATGAACCAAACGTTCAACAACTAGGAGTCAGAAAGGAACTTGCCCTGGGGTCAGGTTATCCCATAAGTGACATTGCAGGGTTCTGGCCACCGTTACAGACAGGATTTTGGCCCAGAAGGTACACCGTACAGTGCTAGCCACTATATTCCACTCAAACCACGTCTATTCACAGGACAGTTTGAAAGATAACTTTTCTTACAAAACTTGTATTTGGGGCCAAACGTGAGCTGAATTCCCTGCCACCAAATAACATTTTAAGTTACACTGACTTTTTTGAGTCTCCTGTCTTGTATGGAAAATGACTTTGGGGATGAATTAGGCAAATTAGAAGATAATTCCCAGTTCTAATTTCCAGGGGCCACATTCACGGATTGGTGTAACTGCAAATGGGCCAGTTTCACTAGTAAAACTCCCCTTGGTTTCAGTGGGAGCTGCACAATAGGAACGGACCCATAAACTTCAGTGGAGTTGAACATCACACTACATCATACCACTTTGGCACTAAAGTGCTGCAACTCAGCAGGACTGGAAGGAGCCCAGAGATGTAAGCTTTAAGCCCAAAGATCCAGCTTTAGTCCAGAAGATGAGATGAGAATAAATTCTTCCCTTTTAATAGTATCATTTATCCAAGGATCTCAAAAGCACTTCATAAACATTAGCAAACTGAGCTTCACAACACCCGCTGCTCTAGAGAAGCACTATTATTCCCATTTTATAAACGGGATAACTGAGGCACATAGCAGTTAAGAGATTTGCCCAAGGTCACACAGCAAGTCAGTAACAGAGCTGCAAACAGCCCCGATGCCCAGCTCATTGCTTTAATTACTGGACAACACACAGGAAATATAAATAATTGGCTATCAAACAAGTAGTTCCTGATGAGTCCAGGTTTGGTTATTGGGGAGAACTGGGAAAAGGGGAGCAGGGGACGTCGCTGGAAGACGTTTCATTTGAGATTTTGGCATTTGGCAGAGATGGCCCGTAAAACACAATCTAAAAATAAAGGTAGCAATAAAACCTCTTGCTCATTAATTACTCTGTAAGCCATTACTGCCTAAACCCCCATAACGTTAATGGTGGCTATTATAAGTATAGTAGCAGAATTGTGAAGCTAATTACTGTGCAGTTATTAAGCAGAACAGAATGGGCATGCTTTCTTTTAAAGGACTCAGAGACAGTGCATAATAATAAGCACATGGGGGGTTAATCAGAGCTGCCAGCTTTAACCTCCGACTCCTCTGTGTGTGGGATAGGGGATGGGGAACTCAACACTACAATGATCCCAGGAGGATGTGTAATGGAGCACCCAGGCTTGAGCTGATGTACCAGGATGCATGAAGCAAAGCTCAAATCAAATCAAGGATTAGAGGCAGGTCAAGCGATTCAAATGATCTATTACTCACAGACTGCTGCTCTGCTGTCCAGCAGAAAAACAAACTCAACCATGATAGCTAAACAGCTACACCTTATTCCCATGGGCCAGAAGTCTATGGTGTTGAACCAGCAGCCCCAAGATCAATGGCGAGGTTTTCCATCATCTCTATAAACCTGAACACTCACCTCAGACAACTGGTAGCACAACGAGGGGCGCGCGCGCACACACACACACACACACACACACGCCCTGATTCAGCTAAGCACATGCTTGAGTCTATACATATTCACCAAAGCACTTAAGCCAATGTAAGTGCAGTGCTGATATGGGACCTAGCAAGCAGTACTTTAAGCCATGCGTAAGCCCACTGATTTCACTGCAACTGCTTCCAGAGTAACATACCAGGCAGCGTGAAGAAGGGAGCCCTAGCCCTGAGCAACATAAGACAAGACATGGCACTGACATATTTAACTAACATGATAATATTGTGCCGGTGCTAATCACCACTACTCTGTCCTTGACTTTCTGTTATAACCCCTCAACTATCTATGTCACCCATTTTGATTTGATGCTCCTCAGGACAGGGATCACGTCTATCATCTTGCCCGAAGGTGGCCTGGGCACTATATAAAAAGTTGTCATAATTCTGTGCCTTTTGCCATTGGAAACCAGGGTGCACAACCTCTCTCGCATCCCAAATAAAACCTCTGTGGGGATCTCTACCTGCTTGCTCTCATATTGTCCACATCACAAAACCCACAGAGGTGGCCATGAATTTGTAGACACTGCTCAGGAGGGGTCCCATGCTGGATTAGCAGAGGTTTCTGTAGGGCAGGACTTTGGCACGCCAGCTGAGTTGTGGAAAGGAGCCCAAGACTGGAATAGCAGGAGAGGCTGTTGGCCAGGGATGAAGTGGATCAGAGCTGTGCTGGGAGACCAGGATTGGAGAAGTAGGGTGGATTGCAGGTCAGAACGGACATACCATGGCTGAGCTATGCAGAGGGACCCAGGCTCAAATAGCAGAGAGGCTGGGGACTGAGGAGCAGCCCCAGAGCTGTATTGGGAGCCCAGAAGGAGAATATTAAGGGGTGCTGCAGGCAGAGACTGCGGTGCATTGGTTATGTGAGGCCATATGTTGGGTGCTCTTGTCACAATAAAAATTGCCCCCCCCCCCATGGGGTCCCTTGAGTTAAAAAACAGGTTAACTCGACAATCCAGCTAGGCTCAAAAATAAAAAACAAAACTGCAGCCCAAAAACCACACACACAAACAGAGCTCTCTGCTGCCAAACAGCCAGAAGCTTGTAAAAAACAAAACAAAAACTAAGCCGAACAAGGTTGCAAAACGAAACAAATTGCAAAGGCCAGTAAGTTTAAAAAAAAAAAAAAAACAGCCTCTCGACCCTAAAACCGGTGTGTTTTGAAAAACCTAAGAGAGCCGCAAAAGTCCGGTTCAAACTGGTACCGAGAGCACGGGGGGCAAAGGTCCCTAAACAAAAATGCCCCCGGAAAAACCCAGGGCTTAAAACCATCCCAAAAACTAAAGCAAGTCAAAAATCAACAGAAAACCCTAAACGGCCTGTGCACAAAACAACACTCTCGTCTACCCTTCCCCCTCTTCTTCTTACGTTACACCCAGGCTTGGCCAGCCTTGGGTTGTGCGTGTGTAAGTATAAAAGTGGGTTACGGCTCAGGCCCCAACGCTTTCTTCCAGACAACGTGGGGCGTACCCAGCACTCACCACTGTTATTTAAATAATAAAGCTTTAAAACCAGACACTTCGTGTGCTTCTTCATCTCCTCCCCTAAAAATCTTGCAGCCTCAGCTTAATCACCTAAAGCCCCAGGCAAATTGGTAACATAAATCTGTGACACTCTATCTGGCTTAGTTTCTGGGAGTGCACTGCGCTTCTGCACACCAGCCAGAAGGGCCACCATAGGGATGGGGGCAGGGGCAAAGTCCCCATCTCCAGGTAACCAAGGCTTCTGGGGTACTGCAGATGGGAAATCCCAGGCTGTCCCTCAGAATCCATGCAGTGACACATGCAGTCTTTTGCTCCCCAACAGAGCGGGGATTTGGCTAAAAGCAGTAAGGAACTAGGCTGGAGCACTGCCCGCACTGGATCAGCTGGGCTGAGAGGAGAGCGCCCTCCTCTCCCCCATTGGTTGTTATTCTGCAGTGCCACTGAGGCTCCTAAGATGGCAGCAGCATCTCTCCTGCCAGGGAGCCCATCAGTCTTGACTGGTATCCAGCAATTTCCAAGAAAGGATAAGGAAAGGCCAGGCTCAGCACAGGCCTTATGTCCCACAGGCCATCATAGTCTGGAGTGGATTACAGTGCACAGTGCACAGGGATTAGAGACTCCAGGGCATCTCTGCCCAGCTCAGACTCCTTGAGCACAGGCAAAGCCTAGCACAATCTCTTTGCCACACCCCTGTGAGTGAAATACAGCCAGAGAACCTGTATACAGATGGTGAAGCCAAGGCACAGAGAGGTGAAGGGACGTGATTAAGTTTGTTCAATGAGTCAGTAGGAGGACTAGAAATAGAACCCAGGAGTCTTGATTGTTAGTCCCTCTGCTCTCCCTACTAGGTAATACTTCCTCCAAGCATATAAAAGAGAACCTCCTTGGATACATGATTAAATCTCCACCCCTAAATATGTCTGCACAGGCACATACATACATACATACATACATACATACATACACACACACACACACACACCTATGCTTGCTTGAAAAATGGAAAACATTTTTTCATACCACAGGTTTCAAAGAGGACTTGTTTGTTTGAAAGTTTTCATGAAGATTTTTATACATTTTCAATGGTGTGGCTTTCTAGGGCTACTTGTCCTCCCCCTCCCCCCTTTTTGCTATTGAAAAGCAGGGTGGGGGGTGAGGTGAGAGGGGAAGATGGGGAAGGGTGAGAAAAAGTGAGTAAATTTTTAGTTTTCAAATGTCATCAAAAAATTGAAAACTGAAGAAAAAAAGGGAAATCTTCAGATTTTGAAAAAAGGCCATTTCTCACAAATTAATTTCTCATTTCAAAAGTTTTAACCAGAGCTACTTGGAAATCTTGCCTGTCTGCCACATTTGAACCTTGGTTACACAGAACACAGCCCCCTTCCAAGGGCTCTAAAGATGCGTTAACACTTTTCACCCATAGAGCTCAAAGTGCTTTTGTTAAGTATCATTATTGCCATTTTGTACACAGGAAAACTGAGGCACATGGTGATTGAGTAATTTACCCAAAGTCACACAGAGAGTCAGTGTCTAAGACAAGAATGGATCCAGATCTCCCAACTCCCAGCCCTGTGCTGTGATGACTAGGACAGACAAGGTGGATTGGGAACTTCAATTCACCCCATTCTCTCATTACAAGACAAAGGGGATATTCAATGAAATGTAAAGGTGACAAATTCAAAATTGATCAATGGAAACACCTGTTCACACATTGCACAATTAGCTTGTGGAATCTCATTGCCACAGGATACCACTGAGACCAAGAATTTAGCAGGATTCAAAAAGGATTAGTTGTGTATATGGATAAGAAAACTATCCAGATTTATAAAACATTTTTTAAAAAAGCAGAAGAATTTTAGGAGGGATATCAACCCTTAAGCTTCAGGGCTTAGGCCAACCTCTAATTTACAGGGATCAGGAAGGAACTTTCCCAGGGCCCAGGTTATCCCATAAACTGGTACTGCAGGGTTTCTTGCACCTTCCTCAGAAGCAGCTGGTACTGGCCACTGTTGGAGACAGGATGCTAGACTATATAGACCCCTCCTCTCACCCAGTCCGGCCATGCTTTATATTTAGGCTTGGATTTTTCTCTGTAAATATCAATAAATGTCGATTTCACTGTACACACGCAAACTGACAAAAAAGATTTCTATCAATAGTAATCAAAATGTATAGATAGGCAAAGTCAGAAGTCTACATGAGAACTTATTAGAGTTTGATTCAAGGATATTTACTTGGTATATTTGGACATGAGATGGACCACTGGACCACACTACCTGTTCCTATAATTCCACTGTGAGTGAGAAACAGCATATACAGGAATACAGACTTTAGATAAATGTTAAAATATTTCACGTTTTAAATGAGTTTCATTTTGATGGGGTTTAAAGTAACTTTTCTCTATCAAGATGAAAATGCCAGAAGATAAGTTGTTTGATTTATAGCCCACTTCCAAATAGAAAAATTACAGTAAATTGTCTCATTTTGGAAAAGAACAATGACCTTAATCATAAGTTGGTCAACTTATTTTTAATGTTGCTGATGGGTGAAGGTTGAGTGACTGGTTGTTGGAAAAAAACTTAGCAATCCGCTATATTTATATGATATTTTTATGTAAAACTTTCTGAAACTGGTGACAATGCTTCTGAATCCCCAAGACCCGGACATCTTGGGGAAGAGGAGTCAAGACATGAACTGACAGGTTCTGCCAGCCTCTCACCAGTCTCCCGACACCTGAAGGTTTGTTAGCAAGGAGTGCTGTTCTAGCACAACAGTACTGTCTGGCTCCTTGCCTACAGTTCCAACTCCTACCCTCAGAGTCCAGAAGACTGCTAGCTGAAGAGTTTGCAAATCCCCATTTATCTTCAGTATCTTTCCTTTTTTCCACTGCTGTCCTTTGTTTTTATTAGCTGGGAGTTGCCCCAGTCTGGTTAGATTCTCTATGGTTAGGGAGTGGAAGTGTAGCAATGCATTTTTCATCCAGATCTCAGTGCACTCTACAAAGGAGGTCATTATCCCCATTTTACAGATGGGAAAACTGAGGCACAGAGAGGAAGAGACTTGCCCACCCCTGAAGTCCACATGGGGCAGGCCCCAGGAGAAGTTTCCCAGCCAAAACACCCCTAGATATTGTCCCACAGAACTATTAGTTTCAGTGTGTTCTGTGTTCTATGTTTAAAAGTCCTGAGGGATTTAAAACTGTTGCCTGGAATTTCTGGCAAACAAGAGTTGTCAAAGTGATGCTTCTCAAAAGTGTTCTGTTCAGGTCTGTATTGCTAATAGCTCTCTTGGTGGGAGGAAAGGGTTAGCCACAGCACAGGAATAGAACTCCAAGAAGGCAGCTCTATAATTGGCTCTGAGATGGTGGTTCAGACATGAGATAATAATTTGGTTTCAGTATTGAGACATTTAATCAGCTCCAAGTTATAGATTTGATTGACATTGATCAAATTCTTTTGCTGGGATTTATAACCAAACTGACAGCCACTTTCTTAGAATCGTCTTTAAAAAATCTATAAGGGTTGGTTATTTTGAGTATTAATTTGATGATTTAACTTATTTCATGATGAGTCTAATTCATTTATTTGACTTTGATTTGATAGCTGTTGGCCTTTATTCTTGGTTCAAATTAAGTAAAAATAACATTTTAGCTTTGGCGAGATGTTTTCTTGATTTTAGTTTATTTAATGAGTTTTAATTAAATTTATAAATTGATACCAAGACACATTTCTTGCAAGAAGCAAGTGGGTCAAGAGTCTTAAAGGAACTGGGTGGATACCAGCCAGACAAGCTAAAAGCTTGACTAGCTCCCCCTAATTAGCCTTTGGTTCTCACAACCGTTGTATTCACTTTGGGGTGGGGGAAGTGGATAGAGCAGTAAACTGGGACTCAGGAGACCTAGACTCTATTCCTAGCTTTGCCACAAGCCACTGATGACCTTGGGCAAGTCTCTTCATCGCTGTGCCTCAGTTTTCCCATCTGTAAAATGGGGATAATGACCTCCTTTGTAGAGTGCACTGAGATCTGTGGATGAAAAGTGCAATTGTCATTATACAGATTCACCCATGCCAGGATCACTGCTGATACCTTGCATTGTATTATTGAGACTGATCTCCAGCTAAGATCCAGCCCCTGAAAACTTGCTGTGCCTTTCCTTGTGAGACAAGCCTTGCACAGACCCAAGAGAGCAGGAGACATAAGGACACTAAGCCAAGTAGTTACTGCTGAGCCAACAACCTGCTGCTGTCGTGGCTCTGCCAGAGATGCTTGGGCCTCCCACTCCGTCACGATGCCAGGGCCTCAGCAAGTCACCAGTGAGGAGTAGGAGAGATCCATGGAGGGAAAAGGGGGGCAACAGTCTTTCTCCAACCTCCTCAAGTGAAGAAACGGTCCTGAGCTCTCTGCCTCCCCCCCACAAGACCCAAGAACCCTTCCTTCTTGCTGTTGGGTTCCAGACTCCTCAACAGTTTCAAGGATAGCAGACAATCCCAGGAGCTACTGCCCACCCTAAAGACACTGGGGACTATGAGCCGATCAGCAGGAGATGGGAGCTGCACCCAGAGCTCCACATTCCCCAGTTTTATCTCCCAGATGGATCTGCATTATGTTCTCAGTTATAGACGTGGAGATGAAATTCCTCACTTCCCACACAGCCTTGCCATTTGACTCGGTGGCTGGGAGAGGCAGAGGGAAGTCTGCAGGGCCCGTTTCCCGGCTCAGCAATCAATCAGAGCCATTTGAACATCTCCCCCACACACGCCTTTCCCTACTGTGAACGTCAGCTGGAAAACATCCTGCTAACTGAGTGTGCGAGCCTCTGCTTTTGAGGTGTCAGCACTTATTTTTAATTGTTGAAACCAGACGGAAAAGGAGTCCTGCTCTATTTTAAAAATTATTAATAACCCGATTCTAATATAATATTTAAAAGGAAAAAGCATGAAACTTTGCAGCACTTTGACTGTAACATGAGAATAGTGAGAAACCTGCCTCTCTCCTACTGTGAGTAGGGGACAGACAGAGGGACAGGAGCAATTTATCTTTGCATTTTATCTGGTGCCTTCATCCTGAAGGATCCCAGAGCTGTGTTACAGACCTTGGCCAAGGATTTTCCAAAAGAGACTAGTGATTGTGGGTGGCCAACCTGGAACCCCTTAGAAGAGGCCTGATTTTCAAAAGGCAGTTGGCTCAGCACTCTGAAAACTCAGACCCTTTTGAGGGGTGTCAGGTTGGGCGCTGAAAAACCGAGGCACCCAAAATCAAGTCACTTTTGAAAGTGTTGGGCTTTGTATGCCGGTACCACTGAAATGTGGCTGCATCTGGGGACAGTTGGAGAGTTGTTAACAACTCACCCAACAGCTCAGGGCAGGAAGCAAAGAGGAAGGCCATATCCAACTGAAAATGCAGGTGGAATTCTGGGAGGCAGGATATCTCCAAAATGAGCATATTGTCAATCCTTAATCAACAACTAGAACCCTTGGGTTAAAACTACTGCATCCTACTCATGCAGCTAGAGCCACTGGGTCTTGAATCCCACCACCACCACCACGTCTGAGCAACACCAACTCCAGCATCAAAGCACCCCCTGATGCCATGCTGGGGGCATATAGTATCAGCACCACTTCAGAGGAACCAGCGCTACCTACTGAGTCACAAACACCAATTCCTGCAGTCTGGCTGGGATTGAGGGACAGGCTGAAGTCAGGAGAACAGCGGAATACCAAGCAGGCAGGTGGGCACCAGCCAATGCCAACCAGAGTTTATGGCCAGAGAAGATCCCTGGCTTATACTCCTGTTGGATGGTTTCTTTAAAGGTATGGCTCAGCTTCCAAGCCCTGCTTAGTCTGGGGGTAGAGGAGGGATAGAGATTGCCAGGAGGTGACCTCTGTACAAGTCACTAATGGGACCAAGGGATTAGCATTGATTTTTTTAAAAGCCACAGTGAAGGGAGGGGGTAAGAAAAAAAAAAAAAGGCACAACATTCAACAATAACTCAGCAACTTACAGTGCGATCAATCCCTGCTCGCAGACCCACAGTCCATTAGTGCAGCCATAAACCCACCCACCCGTCTGCTTGGAAAGAAGGGGAGGGGTCATTTTAAACTGTCTGTCATGTCTCTCTTCACCCGTTTCTCCATGGTGGTTGTGACGGACCCCACCTCTCTGGGAGCCAATGGGGTTCCAACACACAGGGAGTCCAAGCCCCCTGCACACCAAGAAGCCATGCTCCACAGGACCCACCTCTGCAAACTTGGCCGCAAGGGGGACCAGGCCAGGCTGTTTCCCCCACCCCACCTGAGCAGGGCCACACCAGCAGCTATTATTACAGTCCCAAGCAGAGTGGCTCCTTTGCCATTCGGGGGCCTGAAAAAAAAGAGGACTCCTCCTCCCCCACCCCACATAAATCCCTTGTGCCCAGCTATTCAGGCTTGGCTCAGGGAGGACAAATTTGGGTCCTAGTCAAACTCTAGGTCAGAGTGCCTGGCACTGGACGTACCAGCTATGCAGGTCGCCCAGCTTCCAGTGATGGACTGACCATTTTCAATTGGAGGTGCCTACCCTAGTTCTACACCTGGCTCTGACACTATCTCCTTCCATGGCCCTAGGGCCCGACCAAATTCATGGTCCATTTTGGTCAATTTCACAGTCATCGGAATTTAAAAATCATACATTTCATGGTTTCAGCTATTTAAATCTGAAATTTCACGGTGTTGTAATTGTAGGGATCCTGACCCAAAAAGGAGTTTGGGGGGGTTTGAGCAAGTGGCTTCCCCCTCTCCGTGCCTCAGTTTCTCCACTTCTAAACAACACTGGCAGCTTTGGGACGTGCTCTGAAATCCACAGGTGAAAGCACTAAAGGTGAAGTATTGGCATTATGGGAGTGCCCATGACCCAGACCCAAATCAGAACCAACACTCTTAACCCTCAGAATGGGGGTCCCGGCTCTGGCTTGCTGCACAGTTTGCAATTCCCACGTAGCAGGAATGACTCAGTCTGTAACATAAGTTATTAACTGCAGCAGACGGTGTCTCTTCCCATTAGAGCGTTGTTGTGCGAGCAGTCCGGGTGAGACAGAAAGGACTGCCAGGCGAAGCGTGGAGCGAGGGTGGCATGTGAGGCAGAGATGAAAAATAATGTTGGCAGCGTTATTAAAAGATAAATTGGAGGGGGAAGAGGGGCTGAAGGCATTAAATTATTGTAACAAATCTGTTGTCACCTAGGGCTTCACGGCTGTCAGTATACTGCATGCTGTGGACAGGGCAACAGCAAACTCTGAGCCTCCTACTTCCAGAGCTACAGCACCCCCAGCAATTTGAGCGCCATGAGAATCCCCATCAGCTACTCACAGTGTAGAGCCTATTGCAACTGGCAGAGGGCAATGGCATGCACACAGCAGCTCATTACAGTTCTTTTGCAGCAGTAGCCACAACAACTTATGGGCACCACAGGCAACTGCTCCAGCAGCAAGTGGTACTATCTGAGCCTGCTGACACTCACCCACCCTACTGGCTTTTTGCTTTTATTTTATTTATGGAAAGGCACCTTTTATTGTGGTTTTCCTTCTCCCTACCAGGCTGCTGGCAGAAGCGGTGTTGCATCTACTGGGCCCCAGAAAGCTCCTTCCCAGTGCTGGGGAGTTAGCATTTCGCCCTGATGTATCATTATACTCAGATATTTCTGCCTGACACCCCTCCCCGGATAGATACTTGCTGCTTGTGCTCGAAGGATTTGGCTATGAAGGGAAATAGCAGGGGACCAGCAGTGAGAACCCCAAGAGTTAGTTATACAGGAACCAGCTGCATCTCAGAGTCGCTCAGGAATGGTAATTGGAAAGGAATGGAATTGGAATTCCCATCAGAATCACTCAAGACACTTGTGCAGCTGAAGAGTGCGTCTCCAGTACCTATCATAGAACCATAGAAATGTAGGGCTGGAGTGGACCTTGAGAAGTCATCCAAGTCCATCCCTCGGCGCTGAGGCAGGACCAAGTAAACCTAGACCAGGGGTAGGCAACCTATGGCACGCATGCCAAAGGCGGAACACGAGCTTATTTTCAGTGGCACTCACACTGCCCAGGTCCTGGCTACCGGTCCAGGGGGCTCTGCATTTTAATTTAATTTTAAATGAAGCTTCTTAAACATTTTAAAAACCTTATTTACTTTACATACAACAATAGTTTAGTTATATATTATAGACATAGAAAGAGACCTTCTAAAAACATTAAAATGTATTACTGGCACGCAAAACCTTAAAATAGAGTGAATAAATGAAGACTCGGCACACCACTTCTGACCTAGACCATCCCTGACAGATGTTTGTCCAACCCATTCTTAACAACCTCCAACGATGGGAATTCTACAATCCCCCTTGGAAGCCTATTCCAGAATCTCACTATCCTTAGAGTTAAAAAGCTTTTCCTAATATCTAAGATAAAATCTCCCTCTGGGCAAATTATGTGCATTACTTTTTGTCCTTTCTTCAGTGGACATGGAGAACAATTGATCACCTTCTTCTTTATAACAGCCCTTAACATATTTGAAGACACTAATTTTGAATTCTAATCCTGTCCTCCAAAGCGCCTGCAACCCCTCCCAGCTTGGTGTCATCCACAAATTTGAAAAGCATACTCTCCACTCCATTATCCAAGTCATTAATGACCATATTGCATAGTAGTGGACCCAGGACTGACTCCTGAGGGAGCCCATTACATACAGCCTCCCAGTTTGACAGCAAACCGTTGATTACTCTGAGTACAGTCTTTCAATCAGTTGCACGCACACCCACCTTATACGAATTTCATTTAGACTGTATTTCCCTAATTTGCTTATGAGAATGTCATGTGGTGCTGTGTCAAAAACCTATTTTTTTAGCTTTCCATTTTTCCATGCAAGAATCTGCCGAAATGTTGGATTTTCTGTAACTTGAAAAGTCTTTAAATCAAGCTTTGAGGACTTCAGTAACTCAGAGGTTACAGGCTATTGCAAGAGTGGGTGTCTGAAGTGCTGTGGCCTGTGATGTGCATGAGGTCAGACTAGATGATCATGATGAGTCCCTTCTGGCCTTAATCTAATGAGTCTAATGAAATATGCTGCATGCTCATCTACACATGGAAAGAGAAACAAAACCATCCAATCCACAAGAATAAAAAATTCAAAGACATGTGTCCAATAAACTTAAGTAATTCAGAGAAAATCATGACTGGATATTCCACCAGAAGAGGAAAATGATGAAAGAATTATGCTTTGCAGGTTACTTCCTTAGCGCTGATTTCTATAACCCCCTGCCAGGAAATGGAACCCAACATGTATACATCTAAGCCTCTTGATATTGGTATCACATCACTGAAGCGCAGCCCCTTCTGTGTAGGGAGAAACAACAGCACTCTACGACAGTTTAGGACAACAAGGGAAGAAGAATCCCGTATCCCGTTGAAACCACAGGAGGAATATAGAAAGACAGAATGCAATACATTTCCTTGGAATTTAGCCTTAGTGTTCTTACCAATACCTCCACACACTCGAGCAAAGTCTCAGACAAACAAGTGGTCAGTACCTTGATTTTACATCTCATCCAAAAAAACTGACTTCATTAACCCCTGACATCATGCTGGGGTATAGTCTCAATACAGACTTAAGGAGGAGAATGCCATCTGAAATCACCAAATTCACTCCCTGTATTTAGTTTGCCAACTTTCTAGTCACACAAAACCAAACACCCTTGCCTCACCCTCCGCCCTGAGGCCCTACCTCCCACTCACTCCATCCCCCCCCCCCCTATATTGCTCTCTCTCCCCCACCCTCACTCACTTTTACCAGGCTGGGGCAGGGGGTTGAGGTCCAGGAGGGGGCGAGAGCTCTGGCTGGGGGTGAAGGCTCTGGGGTGGGATCAGGGCCGAGTGGCTTGGTGTGCAGGAGGGGGCTCCGGGCTGGGGTGCAGGCTCTGGGAGAGAGTTCTGACCTGGGGCAGGGAGTTGGGGTGCAGGCTCTGGATAGGCGGCGCTTACCTCAGGCAACTCCCGGAAGTGGCTGGATGTCCGGCTCCTAGGGAGGGGCCAGGGGGCTCTACACACTGCCTGCGCCCACAGGCACTGCCCCAGCAGCTCCCATTGACTGTGGTTCCTGCTGTGCTCGTGCACCTAGGAGCTGGATATGCCGGACACTTCTGGGAGCCATGTGGAGCCACAGCAGGCAGGGAGCCTGCCTTAGCCCCACTGACCATACTTTTAAGCAGCCTGACTGGTGCCGCTAGGGTCCCTTTTCGACCAGGCGTTCTGGTCGAAAACCCGGACGCCCGGCAGCCCTACCTATATTGCTTGGTTTTCTGTTCAGGTCTCCCTTCCACACACTGACCCAGCCCAACCTTGCTTAGCTTCTGAGATGTGACAAGATCAAAGCTTAATGTACGAGGACTGCAGGGTTAGTCTGTGGGAGGGATCCTCTCCCCCCAACAGCCATCCACAGAAGCTCATCCCACCAAGACTTCCGCCCCTTTGAACGTTCAAATCTCTCCTCTATCATGTGGAAGTAAACCTCAAACTCTTGATGGGCAAACATAGGTTCTTGGCTTTGAAGCCAGCCTGTAACAAAGTTCCTGTTGTGCAGACACCACTTCCTCTTCCTGGTCTGGAAGGGGAACTTTATAGCATTTCTCCCCTGGTTTAATCCCACTAGTGGGTTTTATGGCTTCATTAAGGTGAAGGATGAGAGTTAATAATCCTAGCAAACCTCCTCCTTATCGTTTAGTTAATGTACCTCACTAACGGCTACAGTGCAGCATCACTCACTTCCCATACACTGCACAAACTCCAACCCTTCCTGTGGGTTTTCAATTACAGCTCCCTGCACTCTGTGATGGAGAGATCATGGACCGGGGAAAACAGGAGGGAAGCGATGCAGCTCCCTGCAGAACGAGAGATTGATGAGGAGGAAAGAGAAGAAGAGAACTGGGTGTTACTAGGCCCTTTGCCCCAAGCATCCACAGAGTCAGGCTAAGAAGGAATCCAATATGGGGTCATAAGCTCAGGTATGCTGCAAATCCCCATCAGTGGAGTTGCACCTGCTTTCACCAGGTCTGAACATGCCCTAGCTGACTGGTCAGGGCAGTGTAGCGGCTTCTCCTGTGTTGGGCAATGGCTCCTATGCCTCCTGGAAGATCAACAGTTTTATTGAGAGAGGGAGTGTTACGGTTGCTTCTGGTTTACACCTGCAGAAAATCCACCAGTAGGCTCAACCTCTCCAGGGTTAGTGTGAGCAATGCTGGCTTGGGGAGGGTGTGGCAAAGGAACCTGGAGGGGGTGGAAATACGCTGATTCAGTGCATCCCCCCTGCTGCAGCAATGGCAGTGTCTAAAGCAGCCTTTATCTAGCACTGAAAGCACCACCATCGACCATGCCCCTCCCTGGGGATGGACCCCTTCCCCTTGGGCCACAGCAGCCCCGGCTGACACAGGGAAGTGATTTGCACTAGTGTGTGGGGGCAGGGGGATGCAAAGGAAAGTCTGGCCCAGAATGTTGCACATGACAATATGTAATGTCCTCCCCTTGCATAGACTGCAGAGATGGGGAAAAGGGACTTTGGCTGAAGTCCTCATTGGAAGAGCAGTGGCTCCAGTAGTGCCAACTCCTCCTCCTCCTCCAGGCCAGTACTGCAATGCAGTCAGCACTGGATGGGCCTAGTTCCTGCTGTTGCACGAGACAAGGCTCAAGTGGGGGGAAAATCCACTGGATCCCTCTTGCCAATAGCAGCACCGGGGAATGGGGATGTCAGTGGTTCAGCATAGCTGGTCTTGCTTCCTATTTCTTGCTGCACCACCTTCGACAGACGTTGGATAGAAAATCCTTGTCTGTCCTCCACTGGCCAAAGCAGGAGCATTCCCCACAGTCTATTCTCTAGGGCTCTGCACCCATTTCTCCCTCTTCCATTCCCACAGCAACGGGATTCTCCCTGCATCTGCACATGCAGAGTCACCTCTGGTATTTATAGCCTGGCCTCTAACAGGGTCACTGGTGTTTGGATAAATATATGCATGTGTTTCTTTTGCACGTTGGAGGCTTTAGAGAGAAGCGGATGGGGAAGGAGAGAGCAAATGAGAAAGCTAAGAGTTTAGCTGGACTATCTTAGAGCCATTCTGATATTTATAGCCAAGCCCAGGGTGAGGTACTCCAGGCACCCAGTCCGCTGTCACTTTGTGTTTCCATACAATAGGCTGCAAAGGGCTGCTCAGAGTCAGAGTTACTCTTACAGCTTGCTCAGCCCCTCCACATCCACACACACGTGATCACATGCGCGCACACACACACACACACACACACACAGTTGTGCATACAAATTCTTTTGCCCTGGCTTGCTCAGATGCACATGTACAATCAGAGAGAGAGTGTGGAAAATCAAGAATTACATTGATTAGAAGGATCATGGTTCATTGAAGGCAATAGGAGTTTTGCTTTTGACTTCGCTGAGAGCTGGATTGGGCCCTGAATTGTTCTGGTTTCATCTTTGGTCTCTTTCCAGGTTGATGGAAGGCAAGGAAACTGGTTGAGTCAAGCTTTTTCCTTCCCTGAACTAGCACGCTTCGCTCTTTCAGGTGCGAGTCCAGGGAGGAAGGGAAGAGACCATGTTGCTTGCAGAGATGCTTAAGAACCAACATCCTGCAGAACAACTGAGATAAGGACAGGGGTGTCAAACTCCTGTAACTAAGAGTAAAGGTAATGCAAAGTATTATACAATTGTACACTAATGAAATGGTTGGAGCACAGGGTTAGGGGCCAGGATTCCTAGGTTCTATTCCTGACTCAAGTCTCCGTTTCCTATCTTTAAAATGGGATAATAATAGTAATTAACGTGATTGCAAAGCCATCCGTGTTCCTCTGGCAAGGGGCGCTTTAGGACAGCAAAGGATTATTGCACCCCAGCTCTATACATGAAACTGCATGGGCTGGGCACTGGGGGCAGGACTTTAAACTCAAGTTTCCACATTCCATGAAATAGAAAACTGGTTGCTGGTATTTCAGAGGAGATGACAGAGCTTAAGGGGTAACAAGTGGAGGGGATTTTTAGAAGGGACTGAGTGAGAACTCTGCACACCTGCACTCTGTAGCACACTGCCCTGTAACAGCCCAGGGTTAAATAGGGATTATTCCCAATTAAAATTTGAAGCAATACATTCCAGTGGCGGAAGCTGACGAGTGCACGGCCTTTAAAACATTTATCAGCACTGCTCCAGTCAATTCAGCTGTGACTGTACTCTGGTTGCCTATTGACACACTACAACCTGCAAGTAGGAGAAAATTCCTAGAAATTAACCTTCCTTTCACTGGTCTTATCCTCAAGTCACACTTGAGGGGCAGCTGCTCCGCTCAGCTATACGAAACCCTGCTCTGCACGTTGAGAGGAAGGATGGTCTTGTGAGTAAAACACTTGACTGGGACTGAGGCGGCTTGGGTCAATTCCTGGCTCTGTTATAGACTCTTGGCGTGACGTCAGGCAAGTCATCTCCCCCCCTGGCCTCAGTTACCCATCTGTAAAATGGCACAATGATGCTTTCTTTGTCTGTCTTGTCTATGAACACTAAGCTCGTTGATGCAGGAACCGTGTGTATGTACAGCCCCTAGCACCCTCATCGCTGCTGGGGCCTTGATACACTACTGTAAAACAAACAATAACTATCATTACAGACTGGAGTTAGAGCTTGCAGTGGGTCAGCAGTGACCCATTAACCCTTTCCTGTTGAGAATAAACACATCAGCTGTTCTTAAAATACTCATAGCAGCCCAGGATCCTTCCTACAAAAGCTTTGGTCTTGCCCATCTACGGGGGAACTGTCCATAGCAAAGTAGCAGGCCTGCCTGAGCAGAGGATTTAATCTGCAACCCAACACGAACGCCCTCGCATGGGGCTAACTTCACCCGAGCTGCAATTTTACCCTGTATTCCAGTCTGAGACCCACTAGACTTATTTTCCCCAAGATTTCCGAAGTTGCAAGGCGGCAGAGTGAGTCGCCCAGGCTGCCTCAGCCACTAGGTTTGTAGGAAAGGGGGCTCGTTTTCCTTCTAACAAACACCAAACCAGATTTGATTGTCCCACCAAAATCCCCGAATTCCTGTCTTTGGTGGAGTTCGGTACCAGAGGGGAAAAGGTAACCACCTCTTCTAGGGTTAGTCTGTCCTGCTGGCTGAGGGGGTTATACACAAACAGCACAACTGCCCTTCCATGCTAGAACCAGATTGTTTCTTCTCCTTTGGCCGAGTTGGCACGTGCTGGTGGATTTCCAGGTCTTTCCCACCTGGGGTGAGCATTGCTTCCACCCTCATTACCATGGCACATCACCCAGGGGAGATGCCCAGAATGGGTTTGGGGATTGGGAGCTTCCCCGCCTTGTAATCAGGATCTACGGAGCACAGTGCAGACTCTCTCATCACTGACCAAAGAGCTATAAAGTCTTGTTTCCCTGTAGCAGTCAGAGACCTTAAATACCTCCTGTTTATCCCTTTGGGAAGGCTGTGTTCACTATCTCTGCATTAGCCTGGCTGTGAACCAGGGCCTGGGGTGCAGCAGCTGGCAAATTGCTGAAAGACATTATGGTTCCCAACACCCAGCCGGTGGTGGAATTTTAAGAGTCTAGAAACCCTCCATTAGCAGAGAGGTAGGATGAGGCATCTGGAGAGGAGACGGGTGGATTCTGTGTCTGCATTTCTTGGTGAGAGAGCTGCAGATCACAGACTGGACATGCAGGCCACAATGTGCACTTGTGTGTCTATATATCGAGTGCATGTGCACAGGGCCGGCTCCAGGCACCAGCCGACCAAGCACGTGCTTGGGGCGGCACCTTATAAGGGGCAGCAGGGGGGTGCTCACGGTGTTTTTGTTTTTGTTCGTGGGGCGGCGCTCGAGGGTTTTTTTTTTGGTTGTTTCGGTGGCGTGGCACTGGGGGGGGCGGGGGCTTCGGCGGCGCAGCGCTGGGGGTGGGGTTGGGCGGCCCGGCCCGGCGCTGCGGTTTGGGCAGCCCGGCCTGGCGCAGCGCTCCGGGGGTTTGGGTGGCCTGGCCCGGCGCTGGGGGGCAGCGGGGGTTTGGGCGACACGGTGCTGGGGGGGGGGGGGTTTGGCCGGTGCGGCGCAGCGCTCTGGAGGTTTGGCCGGCGCGGCACGGCGCTCGGGGGGAGCGGGGGTTTGGCCAGTCCGGCGTGGCCCTGGGGGGGGGTGTCGGCGGCATGGCACTCGGGGGGGGTGGGGGAGGGAGTGTTACGGCAGGGCAGCACTCTTCTTTTTTGCCTGGGGCGGCAAAAAAGTTAGAGCCAGCCCTGCATGTGCAAACACATACATGGGGTGCACTGCACTGTGCGCATGCATGTTGAACCACTAGTACAAGTACATATACATGTCACAGGGTGCACATGTAAATGTATCTGAGGGGATGCACGTTGCAAGGGCATATGTCAATGTTTTTATGTACGTGGATTTGTGTGGGAGGTGCACGTCACTATGTGTGTTTGTGATCACACATGGGTTTATGTTTGCTTGTATATAAACCTTTGGGTGAACAACTGACTAGTGACATCTAGTGCAATTCTTGAATTCCTTCTGATGGAAGGAAGGAAGAAACAAGAAAGTCTAAATTTGCTGAGGTTATGGACCAAAGACATCAGAGATACAGAAAAGCCTGCTATCTAATGACAACCTGTCAGAATTGCTGATCTTCCATAGACATACTGAATGAATTATTAAATTAACCATACTGCTCAGAAGACACTATATTAATGACTTCTGGAAATCTTTGTCCATATATTTAAGGTACCAATAGGATGATGGAGCAGTCTTACCCCTTCCAGGGTCTTACTCCAGCACTCTCCATGGTGGGTTTTGTCCAGATTAGATAAAACTTCTTTACAGAAGGGATCAATTCATACATATTTCGTCCTTCTATGGCATCTTTCATCCAAGGCTCTCAAATGATTTACCTTAGGAGGTAGGGAAACGGTATCCTTGTTTCACATATAGGGAAACTGAGGCAAGGAGGGGCAAGTTACTTGCCCATGATCACATAGTAAGTCAGCGGCACAGCTGGCAGTAGAATCCAGGAGCCCTGTCAGTGTCTTTCTCTAGCCACTAGATATTTGCTTCCTCCACCACCTCACGTTTCTTCCACTCCCTTTCAAAATGGATTTGAAAACCTTGCCCCCAGTGAGTGGATAATGCAGCTCTCACACTTATGGTTATCAGGGGCTCTGCTACCTGCGGATCTCTAGAAGGGGTGCAATGACGACACAGCTCCAGGAGAAGGACTGGGCCTGAGGAATTTTGTGCAACCATTTAGCAGCAAGTTAGAACCAGTGGGAGAAAAAAAAACCCACCCCCACTTAACATCAGCATATAAACTAGAGACAAACGGAGCAATATGCAGGCTTGTCTGACCAGGGATTTGGGGGAGTGACACCTAACTAGTGGGCACAGAGGCTCATCTGGGTGGCAGCAGAGAGCTGTTGTGGCCCCAAGGAAGTTTAATTGAAAATCCATTGTGTGAAAGTGATTCACACCCTGGTGAACATATTAGAGCATTAAGGATGCACTAGACTGGACACTAAGCAGAGTGCTGCAGACGTAGGCACACACACACACACTCTCCCTCTGCTGCAGTTTAGAGCCCTAGGCTGAGAACAGGTCTATCCCCTACTCACCCCAGGCAGTGACACTGCAAGCTGTGCGGAAAGCACGGAGACACTCCAGAGAGGATGTTGGACACAGTGAAGTACATCAACATGTCACAGAGTCCTGGTCAGCAAAGGTTCTGGGGCTCAGAGTCTTGGGATGTTGGGTACCACATCCTGCTCTGGAGGTGGAGTGTGGAGAAACTGGGGGGAGGGATTGCAGAGAATGAGCCGCTCACTCCCAAGTTCTGGACCAGACTAATGCAGAGCAGCAGGTTCATTGTGCCCACAGGAAGTCATCATTGCTGAATTCCTCATTACAGAACCTTTTATTTAGAGCCCAAATGGCCAGGATAGCCTCAGCCAAGAAGAGGATATGAGGACCGCTACTTAGAACCTCACTGGGAAGAGCAAGAATCCCAAGAGTTATTAAGGACACGGGATTTGCTCTTCTGAATCAGACCACTGGGCTAGCTCATCTGGTATCTTGCCTCCAGCAGTGGCCAATATCTGATGCTTCTCAGATGCCCCTTCCCCTGTCCAGTTGTACAATGCAAGGAAATTACTTGCTATATTCAGATGATGCTTTGAAGCATGAGATTAGAATCCATCCTATTATATCACTGCTTGTAAATTAGCCAGCCCCTTTAAAAATCCCAGCTGCTTGTGTTTGAGTTGGCAAATTCCACAGACCGCTGACTATACACTGTGTAAAGCAGTGTTTGCTTTTAAGAAATGTATCTGATTTAGGCTGACTGTTGGAAAAATATTTCCTGCAAATGAGGTCTAGGAGCCTGCGGAAGAGTCACCCCTGGGGAAGGGGTGAAATCTCGCTTGATTGGCACATTTCAAACTTAGATTGGATAGAATGCATAGGGAATAATCCTGCATTGGTTAATTAATATTAACCTGCCAAAGGAGGGAGTGAAGCATGATGTTATTGCACATGAATTAACAGGGAGAGCAAGGATGGTCTTGTGGCTAAGGCACAGGACAGGGACTCAGGAGAATTGGGTTTAGTTCCCAGCTCTGTCACTCCCTGTGTGACCTGGTGCAAGTCACTCCATCTCTCTGTGCCTCAATACCCCTGGGGTGTGTAGCTTCCACTAAGGGATGCGGGGAGATATAGTCATTAGCTATGGCAAAGCACTGCGATGCTACCGTGATGGGGACAGCGTGGGTAGCTAGATTGGGATGCGGAGATTATAGGTCCCACCCTCCAATCTTTGCTCAAGCAAAATTCCTATTGGGTTCAGAGGATGAATTTGACCTAGATGCTTTGGGATGTTTCATTTGCAGCCTTCTCTTGGCAAAACTCATCCCCCTTCTCTGTCCCAGATGTATATTCTGGACACCTGATCCCTGGGAGTGAGGAGAGGATGGGGGTCCAAGACAACTAAGTGGTTCAGGGTCTATGCAGAAAGACAAACTGCACACATTACAGAGAAAGGGGACCAAGGAAGCTCCCATGCTGGTGATCTTTCTGCTCAGTTGCTCCCAGCAGACACACAGATCTAGAGGGAAGCCCTGCCAGACGCTCCCGCATCGCTGGGGCATCTAGCCCTCTCTGGACTTGCTGCAGACGCTACTCCCTTCCCCAACTGCTGGAACACAAACGCTGCCAGACTGGATCAGACCAATGCCCCATCTAGTCCAGTAGCTTGTCTCCAACAGCAGCCAGCAACAGACATTTAACAGGAAGATCCTGGAGTTACAAGACAACCAGGCTACCTCACCAGCCATTTGCTTGCCCTGGATAATGGGCTTTTTCTGTGCTATTAAATACTCCCTTCAAATGCAAGGCTCCTTTAGCTTTAGCCCATCCTGACTCCCAGAGCAAATGCCTGATACTCTGTGAAGGAGGACTCTGGATGAAGAGGTCGAGAGAGAATGCCTCAGAGGCCTTTACCCTGAAAGAAGGGGATGCAGATAGAGGGATGAAGTGTCCAAAAGAAAAAGAAAATAAAAAAAGACCTCTGGCAAATCCACAGGGAAAGAAACCCTGGAACCCAGCCAGGCTCTGGGACTTGATTCATCACCACAGGACAAACGGGCAGCAACACAGTGTGAGCTACTATACCGCACCTTCTCTTCTCTCCGATTTTAACCTCCCAACTGAAGGAGGCTTTGGGAGAGAAATTGGCTTTTGTCCAACTTCTCTGGAGCTGGCAGTGAAGGGACAGGAGTTACAGAGCGCAAGGGCCTTGCAAAAGGTCCAGAACAAATACAAAATACCAAGAGCTCCTCAGAATGCAGTATTTGCCTTAGAGTCCCTTTGATGGCAGCTCCTTCCACTTCCCTAGGCTTCCGCTGTTGCAATTAAAATGAGGATTCAAAGGACAGCTGAGAAAAATCCATTTTCCCCTTAAAAACCATCCCCCTCTCTATTTAACAGTGAGCTCTCCACAACGCAAATGTGCCTGAAAACCCCCTGTTGATCTCTCTTTGTCACACTCGCATTCTCTCTCCTCTCCCCACAAGGGAGTTGCATCAGTCATTATGGGAACTGCAGCTCTCCCCAGTTATTGCTACTATTTGTCACAAATAATCATTTCTCGTACTGCACCATAAACGGCCCTTTGCATAGAGCGTGTGAGGTGTTCTCTTTGCTCCAAAGAGCTTGTAGCCTCAGATCAAACAAAAGACAAAGACAAGACAGGGAAGAACGCTGAGGTAAAAGCAGGTTGTGGAGGCAGGAGGACAAAGCAGAGTACGGAGGATTTCTTGCTAAAGGAGAGAGAGTTTGACACCTGACCCAGAGCTTATGGTAGCCTTACCTGCTACTACAGCTGGACAAGAACAGAACGGAATCACCGGATGAGGCCTGGGGTGCACAAGAAGTGGGAGACTATTCTAAGTATTGGGATGCTCCTGCACATGCACTTTTGGGACAGGAATGGCACTTCCCATCCTGGTATTGGTCACCTGCAAGACCAACTCTAACAGAGGGAGTTGCAATTTTATTTTGCCTTGGGAATGCATAAGCACAAAGCAACATCAAACATACCTTCCCAGCCTCACAGCATGCAGAATCCAAACAGTCGGTGGTATGGGGTGAGGATCTTCACTGTTGCCTTGTGAGGTTTTGAGAAATGCTGCCCCCACCCCAAATCTTCCTGTATGGTCACTAGCTTCCTTGCTCCCTCCTTCATGTTTGTGAGGGGCTTCTCTTTGTTTTAATTATGAATTGAAGGCACCCGTCTCCTTCCCTACACACGGGACCTGATCCAAAAAAAATCAATGGCAAGCCTTCCATTGACTTCTGAGAGCTTTGGATCAGGCCCTTGAAAAGCTCTTCTCAGATCCTAATAAACCCTGCAGTTCCCCTGCTGGCAGTAAGTGCTTGCCTGGAAACATCACACGGAAAGGAATGGATGCACGGACAAAACGTGGGATTGGTGCACCCACCGCCTGGCTCACATCAGCCTTGCCCCCATACCCTGGTATTGAGAAAGCCGGCTCTCATTAGGATGGCTGCTGGGTTGCTAATGACTCCAGTTCACACCGCTACCTTGGAAGGGCTGACAGCATTTCATTAGGAACTCCTATTTTTAGAGGGATTTGTAACTCAACTGGGTGGAAAAATGAAAAAGTGCTCTGAGCCACCAGCCACAGTATGAATTTACACACACACATGCACAGACACACTCCCCCTCACACGTGTGTGTTCAACCAATAATCAGGGTTCAAGAAGGGAGGAAAATAAAATGACAGGTCAACTGCCTTTACCCTCTAGTTCAAGTCCCCCTTTGGCACTCCAATGACTGCTTCCCGGGCCCTCAGTCCATATCAAGGACTGGACCCTTGTGGTATAATTGTCTCATTTGCACAGCTCAGTTATTTAACCTCTTCACTGCCAGACCCTCCTCCTCCCTGATGCTTCAGCGCTGCTCAGTGAAAATGGAGCTTCCATTGGGTTTAACTGGCATCTGTTTGAAGGGTGAACCAGAGCCACCAGGCAGTAGTTTTAATTCGTCCGTGTTTGAAAACTGGTTGCTATGGAAAGTGCAAGAACTTTTTTCGATGAGGATTTCCCCTACCCCCTTTCTCACTTTCGGCCCAATCCTGCCTACGCTTAGTCACATAAGTAATCTTTACTCATACAGCCCCGAGCCAAATCTTACCCACCTCACTCATGCCAGTGAGTAAACGGGACTACTTGCATGAGCAAAGCAGACAAGATTTGGCCCATTGACTTAAAAGAACCTACTTGTGTGAGCAAAGATTAGTCACTGTGCATTTATCCCATCCTAGCCTCACATTTCGACAGCACTCCTTCTGCATTTACACAAGCTGGTGACGCTCACTGCACAGACACAAGCGATTACGGATGAATACAATAGACTGGTATGGTCCCTTTGAGTCTAAAGAGTGTTGGACTAAGCTCCCTATATTTGTCTGGAAGCAATTATCGCAATCAACACCACTTCCGAGTTGGTGAAATATTACACCCACTATGCTGGGCCCTTAGTATCAAGTCATGTGCGAGAAACTAACTGCAAGCGCCCCCCCAAACTGGGTCCTATTGAACTGCACTTGGGGGCAGCATACAACATGATGTACCCCTTGCTGCTGCAATAATCTCTGCACGGCAAATCAAGTTAGGGACTCCCAGACAAAATGGGGAGTTCCTGGGCTTTTGTCCAGTCGGGTTTCATACCCATAAACGTTATGCCCATTTCAATGCTTCTCCTAGAAACTGCTGGACTGAATTACCTCCTCCCCCTTCTCCACCCCCACTGCTATTTCAAGTTGCACTTTCTGCTCTGCTGAGGATGAAATATGACTTCCAGGAGCAGGGACCCAGGGAATGAGTCACACAGAGAGAGGGGCCCCAAAGGAAAAAGAGAGAGATCTATTTATCCATACCAGGCTCCCCCCCGCATCCCAAACATAACTTGCTCTGCAGATTCCTCAACAGAGGAGGGCTCATCCATTTTCCCCCCGTCTTCCTCCAAGGAAGAGAGCTCTGAAAGCTTTTCCTTTAAGCCAGTCCAGAAGTTGGCTCGCACCAGAGCCGGCAAGAATGAAAGAAATTCCTCCTCCCTCCCCCCAATTAACAGGAGGACGACGACTAAGGAAAGAGCCAAAGGATGCGCCCACTGCCCCGGCTTCCTTCTCTCAGCCATATCTAACACACACAATTACTGTGCACGGGGGTGGGAGGGAGGAGGGCAGGGGCTTAGCCCACTGCACTCCCCTCGCACCTTCCCAGCCAGCCAGGCACAGCGCTACAGGAGACCTAGGAGCAGGTGTGCCAATGGAGATGCAGCCTGGGCAAGCCAGGGAGATTCTCAGCTTCCCAGCAATGTCCCTTGGTACTTCCGAGGCGCTGGCTCCCTGCATCGGGGTCGAGTCCCGCAGCACCCCTGCACAGCGGGCAGCCTTACGTCCATGTTGCACCATCCGAAGGCGGCTGGTGAACCTCGGGCTTTGCGGCTCACCCCCTCCCCGGACGCTGACCGCGGCGCACAAAGGAACTCTGTCCAGCTCAGCCATGCAAACCCGAACACAGGGAGTTACCTTATCCTGGCAGCCTGAATCGCCTCCTCTCTCCATGGTGAGCTGGGAAGCGGCTCCCATTCATTCCTTAATCCTTGGGAACAGAGGCACGATTGAGAGCGGCGCCTCTCCCTGGCATATGCCTCCCCCCCCCGCCAACTCCTCTCCTCTGCCTTCTTTGTCTGGGGTCGTGTTTTAATCCAAGCACAAACCGAGAGCCCCCCGCCTCCCCCTTCACCCAAACCAGATGACAGCAGAGCGACCCTCCTCCTCCAGCTGCCGGCTGCTGTGCGCTCCGCTTCCCCAGGTCTGGCTCTCTGCAGCGCGGCGGTGGGAGAGAGGGGGAGAAGGTGGGTGGGTGGGTGGAGGAAGGGTTTGTGTCTAAAGCAGCACCGACAGCCCCCCTCCCCCTCGGAGAGGAGGGCCCGCACTGCTAATGGTCGGTACCAATTTATTCCACTTAGGCAGGGGGCACTTCTCCCTGCAAGGCGGGGACAGAGCCTGGGAACGCTCCGAGATGTTCCCTCGAGGAATTGGTTTCAGCTCCCCCGCACCCCTGGCTCAGCCTCTCCCACGGAGTTTCAGCCCAACGTGCAACCAAATACAGAGAGAACTGGGGAGGAGGGGGACTCCGGGGCAGCTGTCCCTTGCAAATGGGCTGCAGCAGCAGCGGCTTCTGGGCCCCCTCCCTCCCCTGGGATTCTGAGGTGGGGGCTCAGCCCTTTCGAGGCACAGGGGACCATGAGCACAATTCAGATCCAACTAGGGGGGCTGGGGAGCAGAAACCCCCTGGCTTGAAGTGGTTTCCATCACATACAGGGTTTGCAATTTGGTTCAATGGCTCTCAGCACCTCCACTATACAAATTGTTCCAGCATCCCTGGTTTGAGGGTATTGGGATCCAAAGGAGTGGGTTGGGTCCAGCACTCCTCTCCGCATGTCAACTTTTCAGCACCCCCTCACCCCCCCATCTTCCCCACGCCTGCTATTGCTGGATCCTAAGTAGGGTCAGCCTCTAAGTTTTGCAGGGGGTGGGTCACACGGGCCAGACCTCGTCCCCCGACTCCCTTTCTATCTAGGACCTGTTCTCCATGCCATTTCCTCCTTCTCCCTGATCTTCCCAGGATGTACTCCCAAAACCCCCTCTGCACGGATCCCAGCATCCGATCGCCCCCTCCCTCGTACATGGGCCAGGAAGCCAGAAGGTGGAGCTGAAGCGTAATTTTCCAAGCGGGGAGCACAGGACAGAAGTTCGGGAACGGAAGTTCTGCTGCAGCCGGAGTCACAGGACCATGGAGAGGGAATGGGAGAGCAGAGAGCTGCCCCATGTGGCTGCATGGATACAAGACTGCCCTCATTTTGTTCAAAGAGACATTGACCCAGGCCAGCTCAGAGGGGCAGGCTGGGGGAGCTCCAGACCCAATGGGCAGGCAGGGAACTTATCCCCTCACCCATAAGCCAGCAGGGCCACCAGGCTTCGGTGCCCTGCACGGCATCATGGAGGAGACCAGTCTACAGCGGGCAGCATCCTAGCAGCATCACCAAAAGGGTCCTAGCCTCTCTCTGGAAAGCCCACCTCCACCTTCTTAACCAGCTGGCCCTGCCTCAGTGGAAAGATCTATGTGGTAGCAAGCGCCTCAGGGACAGGACAACATCCCAGTGCACTGTTCCAGCCATTGGGAGAGGGGAAGAGTGCCAGCAAGCAAAAGGCACCCATCATAAATAGAGATTAAAGAAAAAAAAATCTAATACCTTTCCAAGACCTGAAGAAGAGCTCTGTGTGGCTGAAAAGCTTGTCTCTTTCATCAACAGAAGTTGGTCCAATAAAATGTATTACCTCACCCTCCCTGGTCTCTATAAAAACCATCTGGCAAAATTCAGAATATCCCTGTGATTGTAATAATAGCATCTACAGGCCCGCATTGTGCTGGCTGCTGCACGAACACATGGAAAGAGACAGTTGCTGCCCTTTATAGCTTATGCCTAAATAGACAAGACAAAGGTTGGGGGAAGAGGCAGCCAGAGAGGAATGATTTGCTAACGGTCAAAAAGCAGGTCATTGTGGCAGAGTCGTGAATAGAACCCAGGTCTCCTGATGCCTAGTCTAGTGCCCTACACACTAGATCCCACTGTCTTTCAATAATGGGGAGGATTAGGTACCCTGGACATCATATACACCAGGGGAGCCCGCACCTGAATAACTGGGACACTAACACTTCACTTGGGAGTCAAGGGTCTTCCCTAAGTCCCGGCCTTGGTTGTCCATTGGTTGAAGTAGCACAAGGACACCCAGGACAATTAATTCCTTTCACACGCCAATCAATGTGGACTTCCAAGTCAAACTTGGGCTAATTTACCCTTTACCTGCCACCTCCCGCTGCCAGCGTAAGCAACCTCATTTTTGCCACCTCTGTTCCCGATAGAAATGCCCCTTACCTCCCACCTGCAACATACACCCTCCTGTAGCTGCAGCTATGCCCTCCACCCCCAAGGCAGATCACAATGTCATCACTAATCCTGCCAGCATGGTGAGAAAGATCTAGCTACAGGATCACAAAAAGGACCAGTGAAAAACAATAGCTACCTGACAGTTGCTGTAAGAAGCATCAGCCATCGAAGAACTGAGACCCAGGCCATTTCCACAGCCCCACTGACAACTGCATTCTCAGGACTTTGCCGTTAAGGCAGCAATACGAGCGCCCCAGTTTTCCGACTCATATGTAAGCCACCCTGTCTCCAATGGAGTTCAGAGAGTTCTAGGCCTTCTCTACAAAATACCAAGGACCCACGCACAGTCAAAAGGTAGCAGGCATGCACCTCCCAGCTCTCTGCACTATAGCAAGACTGGAACTTTTAGCACGTAAACTTTATCTGTTTCTCTTCCCCCCCTTTCATCTCTCTGGAGTTCAGATGCAGTTTCCGCCACCTCCATGAATTGGATCCCTAACCGAGAAGGTGTCATGGACTCAGCGGCCTGCTAACTGTCCAAACCGAGTCTGTTCAGGCACCATTCAGACAGATTAATAAGCACATTAGCTTTCACCTTCCTCTCTGTGGGCCAAATTCTGAGGCACTTACTGAGGCAAAACTCTCAGTGAAGTCAGTGAGAGTCTTGCCTGAATCCACTGGGGTTTTGTATTAGGGGGGAACAGAGACTATGTTGAAGTGCCAACGAAGGTCAGACATGAGCATTGCAAACTCCGTTCCAGACAAGACATGGGGGACCCGGATGGCTCTGGACTAGATAATGGAATACAGAGCAGTCTACATCTAGATCACTGGTTCAGCGTGTGCCCAGCCCAGGAGTGGCTGAAAGTCACCTCTGTGGGTTCTACGTGAAGTGAGTTGATTGTCTCCATCCAGTCCTCAGCGGACAGGTGTCCACCATGGTCACAAAAAGCACTAACGGGTCCCTTGTTGCCAGTCTCAGCAAAGGAGCCTGGATTAAATAAACCACCAAGTGTGATGTGTCCTTTCTCTTTAGAGGCCAGGTCACCAGGGCCAGTGGAAGTATAATGGCAGGAGGCTGGTGTGCCAGAGAATTTTGCCCAGTGGCTGCCCCGCATGTGGTACCTGCCTAATGGGTAAGTAGAAGACAACTTCAGTCTCCAGGGCTGTCAATCCAGCACCTTTCCCCACTTCTGAAGTGTTACACAGAAAAGAAAACCCAGCCAGGCCAGCCTTTCCCCTGCTGCATTTCCCACAAATGATCCAGTTCCGGCATGGGAAGAGAACATGGCCCTTTTGTCACTGGGCTTTATCATTTTCAGCAAGGTACCTAGGGGGAGCTCAGCTCCAAATACTCTACTCGTTTGGCAATTTTGTGCCAATTCAGCTGGTAATAAGGGTTTCGCTGAGCTCTACGTCTATTAAAAATTCATGATGTCCAATTACATCGAAAGGGCGGACGCTGCTCAGGGAGCCAGGGGCATGTTTAAAAAGCAATTGGGGTGTCACCCTTATTAGGCCAGGGATCTGTGTGGAATTCCACACAATGCATGGTGCAGGCTTTATGCATGTGTGTGTGTGGGGGGGGGGGGGGAAGGAATAAAGAAATTGAAAATGGACTCATGCCACAAAGTCCAGCTGTATATTTTGAACACTCAAAACTCTAACGCTCCTTGGATCGGGTCATAACAGGAAATAGCAGGGAGCTGCAAATTCAGGGTCATCTCTGAACTGGAGTCTCAGAAGACCCATACAAGTGAGGGGTATTGGGACATGGCATTCTAGCCCTGGCCTGCTGCTAACAGCAAAGAAAATGGGCCGGGGGGGGGGGGGAGACAAGCAAATTGAAAATTACAGACTCAAATTCAGTTTGAGCTTGTTCCATGGTCAAGCAGCGCAGCAATGGTGCAGGGCTGCTGCTTAGCCATTCATCAAGGGTGTCTCTGTGACCCTGGCACTGGCTGCACATCGACTTGTTCACATGCATGGTATTGTGCGCACCATATATTCGCTGGTGCCACCTTCCAGGGCTAGGACAAGCCTGGGCAAGATGGAGATGGGCACGAAGAGGAACTCAAACAACCTCCCCCAAGAGACTAAGGTGTAATGGGTGTGTGTGTGTGTGGATGTTGTTTACCTAGAAGGAGTAAGAGCATTCTACACTGGACATGAATCTAAAACAGGCAGTGTAGCAGTTGACAGCAAAGTATCTAAACTGAGCAGCATGATTTCCGTCCCCGCTCCCAAACCCCGTTCTTGTTGCAGCACAAATACCCTCAACAAAATATACATCAAGAATATACTTTGGGTGGATGCAATATAAATTCAACATCTTAAATGTCATTTTTTAAATATTAATGCTGTGCTTCTGGCTAGGATTATGTAAGGTTTATTACCACAGGATGGGAGGCACAAGAAACCCTCCACTAGACACAATCGCTGGAGCAATCAGGCTCCCAGCCTGACAAACTGCCGACTCGCCAGAGTGGTCGGGTGGCCCAGTTCCTTTGCAATGCTCTTTACAGTCACGTCCCAGGCCCAATACCCACTTGAGGCAGGGCTAGAGTCGTCTGAATCTTGACTGGATTTTCCCCAGGAGGGGGCAAAGCTGCAGCTCGACTCCTTTTCCTCCCTTTCCCCAGTGCACACAGCTCACCATCTGGCATTGTCAGGAGGATCTCTGTTCAAAATTTGGCTACGACTAGAGACAAAAAAAACAAAAAACAAAAAAAACAGGAGAGTATGCTTCTCTCCATTGCTAAACAATAACCTCATTAGCAGAGGTGCAGTGGGCGAGATAATGATGGCAGATATTTAGAAAATAATGGCATGTTTCAGCTGTGCGCGCGAGCATCTAGAATCATAGAATATCAGGGTTGGAAGGGACCTCAGGAGGTCATCTAGTTCAACCCCCTGCTCAAAGCAGGACCAATCCCCAACTAAATCATCCCAGCCAGGGCTTTGTCAAGCCAGGCCTTAAAAACCTCTAAGGAAGGAGATTCCACCACCTCCCTAGGTAACCCATTCCAGTGCTTCACCACCCTCCTAGTGAAAAAGTTTTTCCTAATATCCAACCTAAACCTCCCCAACTGCAACTTGAGACTATTATTCCTTGTTCTGTCATCAGGTACCACTGAGAACAGTCTAGATCCATCCTCTTTGGAACCCCCTTTCAGGTAGTTGAAAGCAGCTATCAAATCCCCCCTCATTCTTCTCTTCTGCAGACTAAACAATCCCAGTTCCCTCAGCCTCTCCTCATAAGTCATGTGCTCCAACCCCCTAATCAGTTTTGTTGCCCTCCGCTGGACTCTTTACAATTTTTCCACATCTTTCTTGTAGTGTGGGGTCCAAAACTGGACATAGTACTCCAGATGAGGCCTCACCAATGTCGAATAAAGGGGAACGATCATGTCCCTCGATCTGCTGGCAATGCCCCTACTTATATAGCCCAAAATGCCGTTAGCCTTCTTGGCAACAAGGGCACACTGTTGACTCATATCCAGCTTCTCGTCCACTGTAACCCCTAGGTCCTTTTCTGCAGAACTGCTACCTAGCCATTCGGTCCCTAGTCTGTAACAGTGAATGGGATTCTTCCGTCCTAAGTGCAGGACTCTGCACTTGTCCTTGTTGAACCTCATCAGATTTCTTTTGGCCCAATCCTCTAATTTGTCTAGGTCCCTCTGTATCCTGTCCCTACCCTCCAGCGTACCTACCACGCCTCCCAGTTTAGTGTCACCTGCAAACTTGCTGAGAGTGCAGTCCACGCCATCCTCCAGATCATCAATGAAGATATTGAACAAAACCGGCCCCAGTACTGACCCCTGGGGCACTCCACTTGAAACCGGCTGCCAACTAGACATGGAGCCGTTGATCACTACCCGTTGAGCCCGACAATCTAGCCAGCTTTCTATCCACCTTATAGTCCATTCATCCAGCCCATACTTCTTTAACTTGCTGGCAAGAATACTGTGGTAGTCTGTATCAAAAGCTTTGCTAAAGTCAAGGAATAACACATCCACTGCTTTCCCCTCATCCACAGACCCAGTTATCTCCCCATAGAAGGCAATTAGGTTAGTCAGGCATGACTTGCCCTTGGTGAATCCATGCTGACTGTTCCTGATCACTTTCCTCTCCTCTACGTGCTTCAGAATTGATTCCTTGAGGACCTGCTCCATGTTTTTTCCAGGGACTGAGGTGAGGCTGACTGGTCAGTAGTTCCCCGGATCCTCCTCCTTCCCTTTTTTAAAGATGGGCACTACATTAGCCTTTTTCCAGTCATCCGGGACCTCCCCTGATGGCCATGAGTTTTCAAAGACAATGGCCAATGGCTCTGCAATCACATCCCCCAACTCCTTTAGCACCCTCGGATGCAGCGCATCCGGCCCCATGGACTTGTGCTCATCCAGTTTTTCTAAATAGTCCCGAACCACTTCTTTCTCCACAGAGGGCTGGTCACCTTCTCCCCATACTGTGCTGCCCAGTGCAGCAGTCTGGGGGCTGACCTTGTTCGTGAAGACAGAGGCAAAAAAAATCATTGATTACATTAGCTTTTTCCACATCCTCTGTGGATGCACAATAATATGCACAATTATAAAGAAGCAGGAGTATTGCAAGAAGCTAGCATTGCATACATTTCTCCTGGACAATGCATCTCTTCCCTGACTTGCAGCCCTCACCTGCTATGCCAGCCACAGCTCTGCCAATGCACCTCCATCCTCATTAGCAGCAACTCCTCCTGTTTGGGCCCTGGGTAGCCCCATCATTGTAACCATCTACTCTCAGTTTTTTGTGGCATTTCTCAGACCATCAGGCCTGCCTACATAATACCCAGCCTTTCACTGCCACGACTCTGGAAGCAACATTGACTGGAACAGAGTTGACAAAGAGAGATGGGTCCTGCTTAGGCATGGTGCAAATACAACAGCCATACACGCTAAAGAGCTACTTGAAGCCAGGGAATATATTTGTTTTCCTGATTTAATGCCATTTTTGTCACACGGCAAACAGGAATCATGGGATCTGGGAGCAGCCGAGATGAAAATCACAAGCTTCTGGCCCCCACTTGGCTTTGCCAACGCACCTTACTGCTGACCTGAGGCTCCTTTATTTCTTCCCACCTGGGGACTTCCCCCAAATGCAGGCTGCCAAGACCCAGATATCAAGTTATTACTAGCACTCCCATTACTCTCTAATCAATAAAAACCTCATTCTGTTTTGAAGCCTTACAAGGAGGCAAAACAAAACCTGTCCTCTCACTCTTGTGAATGCATATTTTCCTCCTCCAGCATGAATACACCATGACCTAGCGTTTATGACACATGCTTGCTATGCATGTAGTGTTCCCCTCCAGTGATTGGTCCACATGGAGGATAAGAGCCTACTACTGCAACCAACTGTGTGGAGAGGCCTGTGGTTTGGGGGCTGAAGCTCAGTCTACTAGGATGGGTAGTGTGATGCCTTCTGAATACCGATGGCTGCAGCTGGCAGCAGTGGTGCTGGAACAATTTTTATAGTGGGGGTGCGGATAGAAACCATGTATTTGGGTTGTTATTGTTACTTCAAGCCAGGGGGTGTGGCAGCACCCCCAGCACTTCTAGTTCCAACCCCACTGGCTGGCAGAGTTCACTTCCAGAGAGGACTTCTTCCTATCGCTCCTGTTTGGGCCCTTGTGCTACAGGAGACCATGGACCCCAAATGCCTCCCAGCTTTCAAGTCCCTGGGCTGGCAGTGCTCTGGGACATCATGGATGAGACCTAGACAGGTTGCAGGTGGACAGCGATTCTTTAATAAATCCACAGCCACATGCACTTAGCATGGCCCTTAACTACATCTTTCATCCTGTAGTGCAGAGGACAGAAAGTTCAGGTTTCCACTTAAAAAAATACCTCTTCCACTTCAGCTAATGGACAAGCTTCTTCAGCACTGTCAGCTGTCAGAGGGCATATGAACTAGTCAGTACTTCACAACGTGCCAGTGCCTTCAGGCGGACGCTAGCACTCTGCCTTCTTTACTGTGCCTAGGAAGACAGGCAATGACACTGACACTTCCAACAAGGAGAGAGAAAAGAGAATCAGTGGGAGTTGAGGGAAGGGAAAGACTCCCAGCATGAAAGGGCAGAGAATTCTCATGAGTCCATCTAACTAGCCCAGCTAACAAGGATGACACCCGCATTTGAACATTGCTAGAAGTCTGCAGCTATGTTGCCTCTGGCTGCCATCCCGGGGGCTCTCATAAGCCAAGCAGGTGGATTAGAGTGCGGATGGGAGGCCTTCGAGAAAAACCCAGGGTGCTGTTGCAAGAAGTGGAGTTCAGACATCAGACTCCTCTTTGAGTGAGCGACAAAGTTAAGCCCTGTAGGGCTTGCATGAACAATGCAAGATGGAGGAAGAAATCCCAGCAAGCCCTAGCCTGGCATTTCACTACTGGGTTCTCTCTTCCAGTGGTGGAACCTCCACACCGAGCCAGCAAGAAAGTCCCCTTTCCCCGGGAGAAGGGCTCAGTCAATATTAACACAGAAGCAAGGAAAGCAATGGAATAAGTCACACAGAGCTCCCACCTCATACCAGTGGTTCTTAAAGGATTGCAAGAAACCAGTTGCTATTAGTCTCTATCCCTGCATGGGCTAAAGATCCATTGTGGGTAGAGTTAAATCAGGAAAATGTCTAAAAGCAAATGGTTTAGTGAGTTGCTGGGAGCTGGAAGGAGTGATTCAATAACCTCTGGACTCCTTGTCCTGCTACAGCCATTCTCTGATCATTACTTTGGCCAGGGTCCAAGGCAGAGATTGTTCAGAGACTAGTGCAACCTGCTTGGTGCTAAATCACAAGCCTTTAAACTGTTCTCAGTGGGATTTTAATTCAGTAGAAAGCTCCCCATCTAAAAACAAACAGAGTCAGCGTTCCAGCTCTCTGTGCTTTGCTCTGTAATTAAGCTCTGTGTTTCCAAACCAACAGCTCACCGAACAGGCAGCAGTCAGGTCAGCTGCTCTTGCCTTTGCTTTGGAACTTGAGAACCTAAAGGAGGGAGACAGAAAGAGCGTGCACCTTGCTGAAGCTAACTCGGGGAGTCTTAGCCTCTCCAGGAGACATCCCAGGGCAAATTCACCCTTGGAGCTCATAACCTCCCCCCCTCCCCGATTTTAGGGCAAAGAAACCTTGCAAGGAAGTTCCAGAAAGTCGCATTCTTTTCTCTCTCTGCATAAGTGCTTTAATTGCTTTGCTGACATGCCCTCCCTCTGCTATTGTTGGTCACACTCTTCTCCAGCTGTTCCCCAGCCACCTGCAGGCTTGGCCAGTGGAGAATCTTCCTGCAGGCACAAGCTTGTGACAAGGTAGGACAATTATCCCTTCCCCCTTGTGGGACCGCAACAATGAAGTGGAACAGCAAAAAAAAAAACAAAAAAAAAACAACCACAGGCACAAAATAACATTCCACATGCCCCAAGCACCCATGTGCAATTTAGACAAAGACTTTTATGTCTCATTTATAAATATTAAGTTTTAGGGCCATCTTAAACCAATAACGTGGAAATGGAACTCAGTGATTAAGAAGCTCCGTGAAAGTCCAAGCAGCCTGCTGTTATTGCACAGCAAATAACACACCATGGTGCCAAATCTGACTCTCATTTATGTCCCTACTCAATCCTGTTGACAGCAGAGAGATTGCAGAGGTGGCAAGCCAGTGCTGCATTTGGCCCAACTGCACCACAACCTCACACAGCACAATCCACATGGCGCACAGTAGAAAGGACCGCAAATGCATCTCTCTCTCTCTCACACACCCCCTTTGTGTGCATGGACCCATATCACTCAAGCACTGTCCAGGTCCCTGGTGTATGCATGGCTTTATCTCCCTCCTAAGCATACTCACACGTACATGGCCTCATCATATATGGCAAACATTGGAATCATGCCACCTCAACTATATCCACACAACTGCTGCTAACTAGAGTCATTCGGATCTATAAAAGCCTCCAGTGCTAATGCCTGAAAAAATTAATATGCAAACATGGAGATAAATCCTCTGATGTGCACATTTATGTTTTTATCATGTAGTTAATCAGGGCAGGGAACGTTCAGTTTAGCTACAACTCCACACTCTGGTTCTATAATCCAAATCCCAGAAGGGCCCTATAAAACCATAATCTGCAATTCAAAATTGCAAAGCATATGGGAGTGTCTATAGATTTTCCAAATCACCTGTGTCCTAATTTAATATGAATAACAATTAGTTTACTTTTATCAGTTAATTGTGCCCCTTGTGGATTCAGCAACACTGTATCTCGTCACCAAATGCCTTTGTCTGTGCAAACTTTAATTACACTTCGCTCTTCAGACCAGCCTGGCTTGCTGCTTTGACAACAAAGGCAAAGTCACTATTCGACAAAACAGAGGAGCCTCTCTCTTTTTGATGGGATCAGAGGAATAAACAAAAGCATCTTGGGGTTAACACTGGGGAGCATTGCTCAACTCTAGTCCCTCCAAACCTGCCAGAGCAACTGATGCATTCCTGGACGCACCGCTGGATGAGTTTCACCATCCTTGGGTGGGGCTAGGAGAGTCCTCTTTGCACTTCAGCTCCAGCTGTTCAGAGAGGCAGGAGAACTACCTTCTAGGCCTGGGCCTTAGCGGTAGCCCATCAGAAAGCTGTTCATGTCTGGTTTTGTGATTAGCACATAGAAGTGAGAATCAGGACTCCTGGGTTCTATTCCCAGCTCTGCCACTGACTGTGTATGACCTTGAGCAAGTCACTTCACTACTCTGCACCTCACTTTCCCCATCTGTCGAACGGGGATAATATTTACCTACCTCAGGAAGAGCAATGAGGCTAAGTTCACTGTGTTTGTACAGTGCTTTGGGATCCTTTGAGAAGGTATTATGAGAGCAGGGTTACTACTAGAGATGTAGATATGGCACTTCCTTTAAAGGTCCAGAAGTCCTCCCCCAAACCAGGCAGAAAGCAAACCCCTTGCAAATGAAGGTTACCTGGTTACTTCCATCTCAAACACTACAGGGTTTTGCATTCACAGGGTCTAATTTTCAGTTACATTAAGGCCCCTACACACTGCTCTGGCAGTGTAACAGAGCCTTCGCATAGCTGAGAACGCGGGCTACAAACTCCATTTGCAATGCTGAAGGAGCGAGTCTGCAGAGTGGCAGATAAAACCTCTGGTGTTAAGAATGTTTCCAGCCCACAGGATTTAAGCCAGGGAAGGAGGAATTGCAACAGCAGAATTCGACGTGGAATTTAGAGGGGATGTGTATGGTCATACTAAGGATTGTGAAAGCTCTGATGCAACCCTGGATAGCGGTCGCCTGGAAGAGAGGCGCATATGGCTGCACATCAGTTACAATATTCTGTACACACAGTCTTCCCCTCAGAACCACCTGAGACTCCAGCAGCCTCTCATCTGCCAGCCTCAGAAAAAGCACCCGATTCTTCTGTTTAAAACAGAGGCCTGGAATGACATCCTTGCTGCTCATTTTATTGCCCGACAACATATGGGATGGCCTGGACTCTTGCTACTGGCTCCAAACTGCAGCAACCAAGCACAAAATCATCTCCCCAGCACACCCATCTTCACACACCATGAGCCCTTAGAGCAGTGGTTCTCAAACTTTTGTATTGGTGACCCCTTTCACACAGCAAGCCCCTTTGTGCGGACCCCCCCTTATCAATTCAAACCACATTTAACATTATTATAACTGCTGGAGGTGAAGTGGGGTTTGGGGGTGGAGGCTGACAGCTCGCGACCCCCACATAACAACCTCACAATCCCCTGAGGGGTCCCGAGCCCCAGTTCGAGAAGCCCAGTCTTAGGGAGACTGTTTGTAATTGGGCTGCATGAGGATCTAAGCCTCCACTGAGTTTCATATAAGCTCAGAACTTCCTCCATAACACCACAGTTTACAGACAACAGATATCCCAAAAGGCCCCACATACCACAAGAAAGCCCTAGCTAGAGATTCCCATCTCAGTTTGGAGGGTCCAAGTGGTTCTGGGTTTTGGTTTGATCAGTTCTAGAGCCAGGGGCACAGATCTGGATCCAGACTCCATTGTAGTGCACCATGGCAGGATGCGTGTGCTGGATCCAGGGTTTTTGTTCAGGCCTATCTCTGCTCCCTATAGATCTCAAACCTCAGGTCTGAATGTTGCATCCTCCTTGTTTGGGCTTTTGTTCACCTTTGCACCTCGTTCGAAGGCTCTAATTATTATCGCTGTTGACAGGACAGGCTGCATAATGGGCAACCTCAGCAGGATGGCCAAAGAGTGACCGAGTCATGGAGACTGAAATTACCTCTCGGTCCTAGAGCCGAGTCCCGTTGGCAGGGCAGGCTTGCACCCTAATATAGCCTGGATTACAGCAGATGAAGGGGAAATCAGTCTCCAGCATAACAAGGAGACACTTCCACTGACCCGGATAACTAATTTTGGCAGGTGCAGCTCATTAACTACAGCCCTCATATAAAAGGGAGGCTGGGCAGGTCCCTACGGGGAACTAGGACAGAGGATATCCTAGCAGGGGCATCACAAGTTCCAGGAGAAAGTTTGGGCTGAGGTTTACAGCACACTGCTGTGGTGCAGTCCAACCACACGCCAAGTAGAGAAGAGGTGAGTTTGGACACACGTTCAGGGTCTGTGAGCTCTCTTGAAGATGTGGTAGGAGTCTGGCTGGCTCCTAGCACTAAATTCTCCAGAGGCTCAACTCTAAGTAAGATACTTTTGTGCAAGAGACTCTTACAGAAGCATTTAGGTAAGGAATTTAAATAAAGCAATCGTGGGCTCAATCACCTTTCCCTTTCCACACAATCAAGTCCTCTCAACAGCGCAACCTCTGCTGCCCTGCCAGCAATTCTGTCTCATATTCCTCCACATTTAATTGCTTTTATTATTCTCCTCTAATTGCTATCACATCCCTCCCACTCTCTCTCTCTCTGTGCACTTCTCACCGAAGCATTATTGCAGAATCACAGGCACTATAAAAAAAAAAAATCAATTGCTCCGTGCTTCCCCCATCAGATGGGACCACAAGCCCTGTCATTCTTCTCTCATGTTCGCATCAGTAGGGCCGCCCCCCCTCGAGAAAAAGTGACCTGGTTGGGTCCTGACTCTGGAACCTTCACAACTTGGTAAATGACCTGTTACTTTGTCAACGAGTCCTTTTATCTCTTTCCTCTTCTCAGCAAGCAGTGGGAAATAGAAGAATTATGATAAAAGGAGGCCAAATGTCATTCACTTGAATAACGGGAGCAAAATATTGAATGAGAAGTTCAAGCTGCAGCGCACAAGGATAAACCCAGCAGGTAGCGTCAGTTCTTAGAACAGCAGAATACGTTGTTATTTTTGCCTTTTTAATGGAATTAGCGAAAACAATCCAAATCTAATCCATAGTTAAAAGTCCAAATAGAAGTATCTTTACAATACTCATCTCTATTGGGAGACTATTATTGTAAAGTCATAAGAGTCAGGGCAGGAGCCGCCATTCTGTAATTTAGATGAGTTATAAAACCAAAGCCTGACCACAACTAGCAATTAGAGATCCCACGACAGAAGGGAAATTACCTCTAATACCCTGGTGAGTAATCTTATTCTGCCTCTTCTAAATTTCCCCCATGTCGTTGCAACTGGATTCAGGGTGCTGCTTCACTTCCTGTCCCATACTGTTGCCCAACACTGCTGTGCACTGTTCAGTAGCTGCTGAGGCCCAGAGGCATTGGAAACCTGCTATATACTCCTGTGGGAGCATGCAGGGATCAGGGCCCATTGCCTCCAAAGGCTAGTGTCACAGCTGTCACATCCCGTGGCTGGGTGGCATGAGTGAAGTGATTCTTGTTTTTTAAGTTTGCTTTGCAATCCTTTGGACGGAGTGGTGTGACAAATATATGGCAAAGTATAATCATTAAACAGGCGGGCAGGATCAGCTAAAGTATCCCCTGCCTCCACCAAAACAAATCAAGCAGTAATTATTGGGCTGAGCAACTTGTATTAACTGCCCCCATCCAGTTCTGCACCCCACAAGGATTTTTATTTATTTCCCCTCCTCTCTCCTACTCTTACTCTAGGGATTTTCCTCATCCAGCATCCTCACCTTCTCAGTCAAGCCAAAGGTCACAGGCTTAGTCTGGATTCAAACCCCACAAACTCTGAGTCTTGGCAAAAACCTCTCTTCTTCCCAGCCTCTGGACCTTGTCAGCTTTGAGGAATCCTTGCACCTCTCTCTGTGGCTGAAGTGCATTCCCCCCGGGGGCGGGAGGGGGGGGGGACTCCCTAAATAATTCCAGAAGGAGAACAACTTGGATCTAAAGCTGAGTGAGCATGATGTGACATGCAGACCAGTGGAAGGTACACCACTGCTCTGATGGCATTAGGAGGTGCAGTTGCTCCACACTCCAGACCAAAAAAAAAAAAAAAAGTCAAGGAACATTCAGGTGGCTAATTATGCTTAACTTTAGATTCTCCCTTCCCCCTACCCCCCATCCCCAAAATGGGCTTTAACATCGTGGGCAAGATGTTCAAAGACACAAATGGCACTTACGCACCCAACTCCAACTGCTCTTAATGTGCCTTGGAAAACCTTCTCCTTTCAACCTTCACCCCCACGTGTCTCCATTTCCCCCATCAGTGCAGTGGAGAGAGAATTACACTGACCCACCTTCGTGAAGCCCTTTAGAGCTGTACCTGGATAACGCTATAAAAGTAGCATTCTCTCAGCCTTCTCTCCCTCTGCCTTTCCATGCCTGTGGTGGATAGGAGTTTGTATACGTGCTGTCATCTATAGCCAGCTGTAGTGAGCTCCCCCAAAGTTGGAGCAGGCCTACAGCACGCAGAACTCTTAATCATACAGGGTTATTATTTGCCTGCTACTGACGCCGTCCCATTTCTTTGGCAGCAAAGAGCTGCTTCCTCTAGGAAGATCTTGCAGGGCGAAGGGCAGCTCAGCCCAGGGAAAACATGAGAAAAAGAACATTTATTTTCCTTTTCTCAATGGGCCATTCTCCCTTAGGACTCAACAGAAGCTAACGCAGCGTTTGTCACATACTGACTATTCAGCTGGGTCCTCGGCCAGACGCTAGTGTAGGTGGCAATTGTGGTATTGGGGATGGGCCTTTAGGGACCAAGCTTCTCAACCCCACAGAAATGACCCAGAGAGAAGAAAACATGAACTGACAGTCACAGGCACATAATGAAAGGCAGACAGTGGCGAGTGTTTTAAGGGGTCAAAACTCAGAGTTTGAGTAAGCTGAGGAAGCATATGTAAGTAAATCTTCCACTGGCTAGTCTCTAGCTCTAGGCTGCTGAGCTAGGTGGAGTACAGATCTGGTCCTAGGTGCAGCACGGGAATCTCCAACACAGCCACCTGCTGCGTGTGCATTAGAGGGGGCATAAAAGTGACTAGAAACAGAAAGTGAAACCCATCAACCTTCAAACTGAGTGGAGTGGGGGGAAACCAGCAGAGATAGCAAATCAGCATTTTTACATAGTGGCTTTGGCGCTGGTGGACTGAGGACCCTGAAGGCTGCTTCTCCACTGAGCAGCTATAGCCTGGCCAAGCGGCAGGGCAAGCTCGCCTCACCAACATGGCTCAAATCTGGGCTGGCGGGAGCACCCCAAGGATGGGAGAAGTGTTCAGACTCCATGGCCCATTCAGCATCAGGCCTCTCTACTCAGACTGCCAGCAAGGGGATGATTTAGTGCCAGCTGTTGGGATGGTTTTGCACCGTGGACACAGATTTATTGGGAACTGGACACACACACACACAAATGTTAGGATACTACATTAATGTGCTGTAGCTAATGTGCTGCATGCCCCTGTGAGATCCATTATTATCCCTCGCTTCACAGACATGGCAACAGGATGCAGAGGGGTTATGTGGCTTGCCCAGACAGTGGATTGCAAAGTTGGAAGTATAACCCAGGTCTTCTGGGTCCCAGTCCCATGCATATTCCTCAGAGCCATGTTGCCCTGCATGTGTATGTATGTATATATCGGCATATCCTGGTCCTACAGATGTCAGCAGAACCGGGATTTACCTGATCGGAGAAGTGCTGTGACAAAGAGAGAGTCCAACCTAGGCTCAGTACCGCTCTGACTGAAATTCATTATAAAATTTCTCATTCACTTCCAGTGCAATGAGATCAGGCTGTATAGGAACCAAATTAAGTTCACAGTCAATTCACATCCAAGTCACAGGTTCAGATTCCAAATAAACTCACTTCTTCTCCAGTTCCTCCAAGAAGGGAATTTAGTAAACTACATGTTTTATACCACCACCTTGAAGATATTCCTTGTTCTATATTTCTCATGGCTTCCTATCTCCTAGCACCTTTCTCAGACTGTAAACTCGTCGGGGCAGGGACAGTCTTCATTTTTGTGTTTTGAACACATTGTCAATCCCCATTCTAACAATAAAATAGCAAATTTTTCCACTCCAGATGAACAAGGTATTGTTCCCTGGCCATTTGCTTCACAGCTTGGTCTAAACACATTTCCCCTGCACTGCTATTGATACAGAGTAACGTACTTAGTTTCTGTTCATTTAATAATGTTAGGGGGAGATATTTGGCAACATCTGAAAGCCTTGTGGTGGTGTCTGGGCCTCCTGTGCTCTGATTTAATTTTACTCCCACGTCGCCATCTGCGTCAATAGTGAAGTCACATCATCCCAGAGACGTTAAGTGAAGAAGGAACCACAGACATACGTTTGCCAATATATATATATATATATATATATATATATAGGCTGTAGGCTGGGAGAGTTTACACCTTCCTCTAAAGTGGCAGGAAGCAGGATTTGATGGAATCAGTGGTCTGATCAGCTATGGCAATTTTCGGATAGTTCTGAAATTAGTTTCTTGTTGTGGATTTTGAAAACAAACAACATAATATCCCCAATATTTTTAGTTAGCCAGATCATTAGACACAGATAGCCCGTGACAAGGGCTCTCTTATGTACCCCTCCTATTGGTCGGTATTATCTGGGTAATTACAATGATCCAAACCCTAAAGCTGCCTAAGCGCCCTTCAAAGTTAATGCCCGAGTAAGAGGCTTCTAGCTCTAGCCCTAAATGCAGATCAATAAAGCAGTGAGCTTCCCAAATCAAACACATGAATTGAGGGGAACGATCATGTGAGGACGGGAATGAGTTCCATGAGGCGTGTTAGTGGCGTGTCTGTTCAGGCAAATTAGAACCTGCCCTGATGAGCCCTACCACAAATAATATTTCCAACTTGCAGCTGAGAGGGGGCCAGGAGTGAAATTCTTTCCTGGCTTCAAGGAATCTCCAGTGCTCTCATCCTGGTGAGAGGAACAAATGCATCACATCAGTGGAGCATGGCTTCTGGAAAGTCACTTTTAATACATATGTTGTAGCTGAGTTATCACTAGAGCCAGTGTGCTGCAATATCTTATGGAACAGACAGATTTACACAGATTAGCCACACACAGGGTAAGCCTTGGAGAAAGTCCACCTTGCAGCATAGCTGAGTGTGTGGTGGTGGGTCCCACCCTCCTCCAATGCTGAAGCTGGCTCTCCCTCCCCCCACCCAAACACACACACAGTTCCAGGTAACAAGATGGGTTGTTACCAGATTACTCAGCCATATTCACCCATCCCTACAACTAACCCTTCCCACACCCCCAAGCAGCAACCTCAGTTAGGAAGACTGATGGATTCCCTCAGGCATTTATCGATGGAGGAACAGTTGTCTATTAGAACTCATCTGGCATGAGAGCTGTCACTTGCAATCAGCTCTGTTCTCCTAGCTACGTTTCTACTCCGAACAAACACACTTAATGCTGGCTTTCAAGGGAGCATCTCCCCCCAGGCTGTACTGAATCTAAATCTAAATGGTAGATTTATTATTTTACATTAAGGTGGCCAGATTCAGAACTTTGCAAAGCTGCTTGTCAGACAGCATATCCACTTGAAGGCCTCCATGATGAACCAGAAAGGGAGGGAGATGATTTTGAAGGATCTAGGGGAGTTGAAATGCAGCGGACTCCTCCCCATTTTCTCTCTTCTGTACCCATAGTCTAGAAGAGAGAGTTGCTTCTTTCATAATCCCTTAAAATAGCCCATCCAAGCAATTGTTATGAGTTGTAAAACATTAATTAAGGCCCCAAGACCACCCTGTGTAAAGCAGTAAAGCAATATTTGATGTATTTGTAAACTGGGTATAGGTGGGGATATATCATTTACCCAAGTTCAGCAAGTTAATAATAGAACCCAAGTCTCCAGTCCTCTACTGTCCATTAGCTAACAGTCTCCAGAGTAATATTTACAGTTTTACAGGCAACATATACACGGATATGAATAAATAAATAAATACACACACATACATACACACAGTCCTGTAGCTTTAGAATGTCACCTTGTCCTGTAGGGTGAATTTCAACAAGCTCCTGTTTTAAAGAGAGAGAGAGAGACATTCCCTTCCTCATGCAGTGGCTGAATTTTCAGACTGCAAGTCTATATTTAGAGCAAGACACATCTAATATATAAATAATGGAGTCATCACTGGCAACTCCATGTTTAAGTTTGCACTGACATTTGCGCTTAAAGCAGGACTAAATATCCCTCTCTTTCCCACTTCACTGATTGAACCGGGCTTCCAAACTTGACACAGTAACTCAAAGGACAATTGCACTTTCCACGTAACAAGTAAAGTAGTTACTAACTTTTTGCAGAAGAAACATTTCAAAATGTTCCTTTCTGAAGCATTGTCTTGTTTTTTCTTGTCTCTTTGGGCCCTCCTCTAACTAAAAACGTCCACAGAACAATCCCCATAAACGGCATACTGCGCGCGCACACACAGCTCACAAGGAGTCATTCCCCTCATTGGACAGAACGGATTTGATCAAGACCAAGCATAGCTGACGGAACTGCTCAGAACCCTCCCCCACTTTGATTTTCCAACACTACCTCTACAGTTCTGCTCCTCACAAAGACCCTGGGGAGCCAAAGGAAGCAGGCTGGGTTGGAGGGGATATGGGGGAGCACAAACGGGGCTTTCAGGAAGCAGAGGAGTTCGCAGGTGGTGTGTTGAGAGCCCTCGGGATACAGGTGGTGTCTGCAGATGTGTAGCGGTCAAGTGGAGGAGCCTCGTTGCCTATGCACTTGGAGGTTTCCCTGACTATGGGGCCTGGGTGCTCCGTGGAGCAGAGACAGAAGTGCCACAGAAGTCCATCGTACACCAGTATCCTGGTGCAGAGATAAGGGCTCCCACCCACAGCCCCAGTCACCACCCCACACAAATCCCTGATCACTCACTTCAATTGTCCCAGATTGCCCTGGCTTGTGTTTGTGTGACAAAACAGACTCTTAGCTTTGGGTCAAGGTTGTTTAATTATACACAGGGTAGGGATTATATTACTGACATATGCAGTACAGATGTATAATATGTGCATGCATTCATACGGACACTCTGCTCCTCTCCCCCCCTCCCCGCGCACACACACACACACACACACACAAGTCAGGATGGCTGTATCACGAATGTTTCCCTAAACCTTGGGCTCACAAGACTGCAGATTTTGTCTCCTGCCAGTCTAGGAAGCCTGCCTGATGCCCTGACAGAGCTCTCCAAAATTCCTTTCCCCCTTTCTAGTGTTAGAGCAGTTCAGGAGGGCCACCACCCTGGACACAGTCTCATAACAAGAACTTGTTCACCACCCGCATACAAGATCTGCAGGGCATATGGAAAGAGAGAAGCCAGAACCACGCTCCAGCCCCTGTGTTTGATAAAGGCCCCACTGCACTTTCTTCAAAAAAATAAAGTGGTTCCATTCTGCCTCCCTAAATTTCAGCAGCAGTTCCAAGTAGATCTGTTACTTTTGACTCCCTTCCTGGCCTAACCTGTCGTATGCGCACAGGGCCTGGGCTGTACCCTGGTATAATAGAGTCGTTGGGCCAAGTGAAGGCGGGGGACCACCTGACGGGCAGTGATGCCGCTCAGCGCAGTTTGGTGAGCAGCCCCTTCCAGTGTGTTCCCTTATTCACATGCTCTGCCTGCCGCTTGCTAATTGCTTTCTGAAACAGGAGAGACAGCTGATGAGCAGAATGCTGCCGCTGATAAATTCCCCAGCACTGTAAATACAATTCACCTTGCTGTGAACAAGGGAATGGTAAATGGAAATGTTTGTTTGTGCTGAGATGTTTAAAAACAAAAACAAAAGCCATCTCCAGTGTGGTTATGAATATTTATCTATTTTGCTTATTTATGTGCCGAGGGACTTCTGCTCTCTAGGGCTTGCACAGGTCTGTTGAGAGCCGATGCTAAGAGGGCAAATGCAAACTATTTTGCCAGTACTATTAATGCTCATCGAACCCTCTTTGCATTGGAGAGGATGCCAGTGACTGTATGTGCATCAGCATTCCTTGTATCCTGCAGAATTAATTCAATTGAAAAGCATTGAGCTCCTGTTTGAAAAGGGGGGCGGGGAGAGAACACCTTCTAGGGTGAGCAGATGTCCCGATTTTATAGGGACAGTCCCGATTTTTGGGTCTTTTTCTTGTATAGGCTCCTATTACCCCCCAACCCCGTCTTGATTTTTCACATTTGCTGTCTGGTCACCCTAACACCTTCCTTCATTTCAGGCGGAATATTAAGACTTTAAACACTAGCCTCTCACTCTTCCAAAGTTAGACAAGCTGAGGCCCATGCATTTCATTTTATGTGGGTCTTCCAGATGCAATCCTGAGAACCAAGGGCTGTCTTTCTGAGCCTTGTGGTGATCAGATGATCCTTTGACATTTTGTTTATAAGGAGCACAGTTTGTCCCAATGGCCTAGGAAAATATTCCCCAGCCCAGTGCTGTGCTGCCCAATGCTGAGCCTTCCACCCAGGCTGCGTGTCTATAATTGTGAAGCAGTTGGGGACCCCTTAGGATGAAAGATACCCAGTATTGCTAACCCCAAGCATTCAAAAATCATGAGATTTAAAAATAAATACGTTTTCAGTTCTTTTTTACTTGCCTTATGGTTTGGGAACCTTTAGGTTACACGAGCCACATTTTCAAACTTTTCTCTGCAGCCATGAGGGTTAGAAACTTTTATTAAAAACAAAACAAAAAAGCAGAGAGCCCCATGGCTTCAGGAGCTGAGACTTTAAGATAGACACCAAATACCATGACACCCAAATCCAGCTGCAGGAGTTGGCAATACTGCTGTGTAGGTCTAGAGTAATATTATTCACTTATTGTCCTAAACCTAGTGTGTAGCATTACTGTTCAACCGTCACTGTTGTTCCACCCCAGGGTCAGCTGTATTTCAATGGCAGATTGAGGAGCCACGTACAGCAGGATGCATATTAAGAGTGGCTACGTTTGCAATCCGAAGGGGGATGGAAGGTGCTGGAGGTGTCTAGATATTATGGTCATAGAAAACTTCAAGTGATAGGTAGGTGAATTCTAAGTTACTGATACATCTTCCTGTAAATGGCAACTAGGTGAGCAGAGAGCCAGCGGCTGTGGGAATTAAGATACAGAACCGTCTGGGGCACTGCGGGGATCAACTATGATGGAAGATACCAAATAAAAAAAGTCAAGGAGGTTAGAAAAAATGACCAGTTCAGAGGATCCGCCTCTGCAGACAGATGGTCCTTTCAGGCTTTCTATTCTCTAATCCCTTGCTCTGCAAAGCAAACATCCTAAATCCCAGATAATGTAGGTTTTACCATCTCATGTATATCCCAGAGCATTAAGGCTGGCTCCAGCGATAGGATACATATGCTTAAACATCTGAATGCCTAAGTAATTTATGGCGGCAGGAAGCAATTACCTGCATTTTGCACAGAGGTGAACTTGACAGCCTTGCCTCCCGCCTCAGAAGCCAGCAGTGGCCTCTCTCCGAGCAGGTCATCTTGTTCCGTGGAGCATCACAGTTATTAAACCATCGGCTGAGTCAAACCACTAATGCAGGATTGTTGGGTTCATGTCAGAATTCTTCTCTATTCCCCACCTGGCGATCTCTATTAGGATGGGGACAGGAGGCTCAAGCATATACGACTGATGGAAGGTCTTCTCCATCACTCTACAATAGATCTTGTTAGCACAATGCAATTTCCTTCCTGTGGGGCAGCCTCTCTATGGCATGGGTAAGTTCTCTGAAGGTGAAGAAAACTAAGTTCATCCCATAAACTACAGTAATTTCACTGTTAAAAAGTCCACGGACACCTAGGACTTCACAGCCTTTATTATGCTGCACACACTGGCCACTTGGAACACCCTGGAGACAGCAGGGCTAGAACTTGGGATCTTCCTACTCCAAAAAACACAAGTCCCTGCCACTTGAGCTAAAGGAGAATCTCCATCAGCTATTGCAATATAGGGTCTATGAAACAGAATTGAATCATCTGGATTCCATCCAGCAGCATATACACACTCCAGTAAATTCATTACAATATTTGGCCTTTATCCTTTGGTGGCAGGCACTGTACATCAATGTGCTTACAGACATTTATGAATCCAACACCAAGCCAGGGAAGGGGTAAGCCTCTTCATTCTGTAGTGGAGAAGCTGTGGGACAGAGAGGATTAGCAATTCTGTGATAGGGCTGGGAACAGAATTCAGGTCTCCTGACTCCCCAGACCTGGGCCTCAGCCACAAGATCACCCTTTCTCTGACTCTGGGTAATGAGGAGTGAGGAGCTTTCACATCCTGGCCTGTGCTCTGGGCCACTTTGGGTTCAGCGTTCCTCTCCAGTGTCAGATGCGAGAGCCAGATCCTGGAGGGAAAGGGAGCAAGACAAGTAGGTGGCTGGCTGGCAGAGGTTTAATTCATTATCAGTCTCACAGCCTCCCCGTTAAGTCAGCTCAAATGACTTAACAAGGAGCAGTTAGCGTCTCTCAGCCTCACGGAGTGCGCTCACAATTAAACAGACATGGAAATGCATTTCATGAAATATATATATTGTTTGCCTCCTAAAGAGCTGGTTAAATCAGACCATGAAAAGACCAGAAATTAATGCTTAGAATAACAGTCACTCTCAATTTCCCTTCTAATGTGTCCCAGATGAGTGCAGAAAAAGAGGATGGGGCCAGTGAGATCTGTGCAATTCTTAGAGCTCTCAGGGAGCAGTGGACATACTCCCAGGTGGTATAAATCAGCATAGTTCTGTGGAAGTCAGTGGCACTTCACGCAAGCTAAGGATCTGTCCCCATCTCTCTTTTCATGTTTGGAAACCCCCTCGTCCATAATGGGCACTACTGAAAACAAATCATAGCTGCAGTGTTAACGATAATTGCCGTTGTGGTGTAATCAGCAGCCCCTTCCACAACCGCGTAATTCAGGCCAGGATTTAGGAAGACCTTGAGCGAGGATGCTAGGCAGCACAGGCTAGAAAGAACCTCCAGGTCTGTCTGTGTCCAGGATCCTCAATAAAGAATCCATGGATTGTTCAAAAAGCCCCGTCTTGTCCCTTCCCTTCTGTGACGGACGCTCTGCAGGGCTATTTCCCTCTGATTGCAGGTGGGGCAAGGTGGTAGCTTCCCATGTGGGTGCAGTGCTGCTAAAGAGCAGAGAGAATACAGCAGCCCTTCCTCTGGGTCTGTGGCAGGATTCAGATTCCCAGCATTGGCCAGAAGAAGGGCCCCTCAGCCTCAAATTAGAAAGGCTCCGCACAGCAGAATATTAGTGACAGGATTGGAATCCTCAGCCTTCAAGTGCATAAGGGCCCTTGTGGCAGGATTTTCACTTCTAGCCTCCAAGCACCATAGGATCCCCGTCCTTGGGGCTTTGAACAAAACTGCGAGTACACCGCAGGATTCCTCACACAGCAGGGCCCGAACATGGCAGGATCCCCGCACACAACAGCCCAACACCCCAGGGCATTTTCTTGTTGCTGTTAAATGCAGCATTTAGTATCGCGGGCCGTTTGCTTATGACAGACGCTCTCGTCTCCCATGACTAATGGCTCATTGTTTGTATCTGTGCTGGAGGAGTAAATTCTTCATTATTGGAGAGATCTGACATGTACGAACAATTGGAGCAAATTGATTGTATTTTCCAAATCATCACACAGACTCTAATTCTATCCACAAGAGGCACTAATTTGAGCTAGAATTACCTTCTAAATTAGAAATTAGAGCTCTTGATGGAGAAGAGCAATGATTCCCGATGCGCTACATGGCCAGTTGGGGAGGGGAGCAGAGTCCAGCCTGATTCACACTCCAGACAAGATTCCTTTGGTCTCCCTGCATATCCTGCTGTGATGTGGTGCCTTCTGCAGAGAGGGTACGTCTTCACTGAGGTATTAGCATGGGTGATTGGCAACTGGGTAAGCCTCACCTGGGCGTGACCAGCCACACTACAAAGCCAGGCCTGTGTTACTGGGTCCTCTCTGGTGCACTCACCCATGTGCGTCGCTAGGAATTCTGGAGGCATGGTTCTTTATGCTGAAATAAGCTGAGCTGCTGTGTGATTCTTTCCCAGTGAAGAGTGGGAGACCTTGTCCATCCTTCCCAGCGAGCAGTGGGAAGGCACTAAGGAAGATAGGAGAAACAACACAGCTGACTAAACGAGGCCCGGGATCACCAAAGCTATAAGGCTTCATTGGTCTTCACAGGCCAAGATATGAGGTTGGTTTGCTCTAATCCCAGAGACTGGGTGTGCTGCATTGTCCTATTGGCAATTGACTAGATTTTTAGAAGGGGCCTAAGTTAAGACATCTCAAAGGGTCCTGATTTCCAGAGGGTAAGTGCTCAGCACTTTCTGAGCATCAGCCCTCTTTGAGGTCTCAAAAGTTAAGCCTCCTCACATTGAGGCATTCAAAATTACTAGTCACTTTTGAGGATTAAATATTAAGCTTATGATTATTCCATCAATATTATGAATATTTATTATTTTTTGATTGCCCCAAGTGTTCCAAGCACCCCACAGAAACATGTACAGATACAGCCCCAGCCCAGATAATGTTCCCAATATAAACTAGACACAACAAAACAGGGGAGGGTCATAGACAAATAGGGGGGTGAAGTAGTGAAGGCCATACTTCCAGTCTCAAGCAGCCAAAAATCATGAGGCAGGCCTGAAAAACAGTCATGAGATCAGCTTAAATCATGAGATATTCATAACTGGGCTGGAAAAAGGGGTAAACAGTGAATTGGCAAAGTTTGCAGATGGTACAAAATTATTCAAGATAGTTAAGTCCAAAACAGACTGTGAAGAGTTACAAAGGACCTCACAAAACTGGGTGATCGGGCAACAAAATGGCAGATGAAATTCAAATGTTGATAAATGCAAAGTGATGCACACTGGAAAACAAATCCCAACCATATGTAGAAAATGATGGGGTCTAAATTAATTGTTACCACTCAAGAAAAAATTTGGAGTCATTGTGGATAGTTCTTTGAAAACATCTGCTCAATGTGCAGTGGTAATTAAAAAAAAAGCTAACCATGATAGAAAAGCGGTAGATAAGACGACAGTAAATATCATAATTCCACTATATAAAGCCATGGTACATCCATACCTTGAATATGATGTGCAATCCTGGTCAACCCATCTCAAAAAAGATATATTAGAATTGGAAATGGTTCAGAGAAGGGTAACAAAAATGATTAGGGATATGGAACAGGTTCCATATGAGAAGAGAGTAAAGAGACTGGGACTGTTCATCTTGGAAAAAAGATGGCTAAAGAGGGATATGATAGAGGTCTATGAAATCAAGAATGATGTGGAGAAAGTTAATAAGAAAGTGTTATTTACCTCTTCCAATAACACAAGAATCAGAGGTCACCCACTGAAATTAATAGGCAACAAGTTTGAAAGAAATATAAGGAAGTATTTCTTCAAACAATGCACACTCAACTTGTGGAACTCATTGCCAGGGGATGTTGTGAAGGCCAAAAGCATAACTGGGTTCAAAAAAAAGAATTAGATAAGTTCATAGAGGATAAGTCCATGAATGGCTATTATCTAAGATGGTCAGGGATGCAACCTTATGATCTGGGTGTCCCTAACCCTCTGACTGCCAGATACTGAGATTGGTTGATAGGGAATGGATCACTCGATAATTGCCCTGTTCTGTTCATTTCCTGTGAAGCATCTGGCACCAGCCACTGTTGGGAGACACGATACTGGGCTAGATGGACAATTGGTCTGACCTAGTATGAACATTCTTATGTTCTTAGATTTTTTTTTTTAAATAATACATTTGATTTCTCTCTCTTTACCTTCAGGTTTCTGCTTGATGGCTTCAAATTTGTCTCTACAACCATGAGGGCTAGAAATTCACGTTTTTATTTGAAGCAAAAGCTGAGATCCTAACATAATCACATGACTCCAGGTGCTGCAGGTTTAAGGGGGAGGTATGAAATAAAAAAATCACAAGACCCCCAATAAAGTTGTGAGAGCTGGCAACACTTGGTAGGGTAGAGGAAGCATAGACCATATCACACAGTTTGCGCCAGTCATTACAGCACGTACACATTCAGGGGCTGTATTTCTTTGTAAGCATGTGTGAACTTTGCCTCCCCAGTTCCTTGTAGGCAAGCAGGTGTGACTTTTTAGGAAGGATCAGTGACAGATTATTGTTCTGCTATAGCCCCATCTGCAAAGTATTGATGGGATGGATGCATGCTGTCTATACAGATTGTGCTGGGGTGGTCATGGACATACCCCATTCTGTTGGCCCAGTACCCGAATCACATGCTGGCTGCAGCTGGCTGGATGCTAGAAAGTGTCTTTCTAAAAGATGTAAAACTCATTGGGACATTAAGAGTGTGGTGGTTCAGCTCAGATACACATTCGCTTTGTCAAATCAAGATAGGACAGTAATTTTTTAATGAATATTAAATTTTTTGCTCAGTAAAGTAAATGAGTTTCCTTTTATGAATAAGAGAACAAAGGTAATATCCTCTTAGGTCACCCTCCTGTCTTATATAGGGCTACTTCTTGGGCAGTGTCTCTGTACAATACATACCAAGCCATTATCATGCAGGGAAGAGGGGTCTGGGTAATGCGATAGAGTGGTCTATCTCTGAAAGCCCGAATTTAAATGTGTCTTCAGTCACACGTGAGTCAGAACTGGCCTTCAGCTAGTCCTGAGTGAATATGAAACCATACTACGCCACACAGATCTGAACTACTGGTGCTTAGATACCACTGTGATAGGCATTAACACATTGCCTACCCCAAACATACACAAATCATGACTCCGCACGCCCTGAAAAAAGGTTACAGGATTAGCGTAACAATCAAAAGATATTAAAAATAATATTTTTTTGAATATTTATTTGCCTTCTTTGACCCTTTCGGGGTGGGGAATGACAATTTTAAGCTTTTTTCCCTCAGCCATGAGGAGTATTAGACAAATACAAAGCAAGCTGAGATTCTCAGGAAAAAACATGACTCCGGGAGCTGGGGCTTTAAGAAGAAAACACGGGATATCCACAAGAGTTGCCAACACACTTATGTAGGAATAGGATAGCTATTGGCATGCTACATAAGAAATCCAGCAGTGGAATAGGAGGACTAGCAGTCTCCAGTAATAGAATTGTGGGTCAGGACTGAGATTACACTTTGTTGTGTCAGGGGAGGGACATGGGGCATAAGTGGCTTGGAACAGCAGGGGCTGTCAGGGATATTCTGGCAAAGCTTCAAAGGTGGAATACGGGTGTGTTCCAAATGCCTGCCTCCAAATGTGCTAAGGTAGCCACAGCTCTCATTTACAAGATCACAGAAATTCATCACATTCAACCAAAATGTATCCATAGGCACTGTGCACTTGTATAAATATAAAGGTAATTGATTAGGTGCTTTATCGGGTGTGCGTGTTAGTGCCCTGGCTTTATGGCCCATTAGTAGTTAGGCTCAGTTATGATTCTGCATTCTTTTGATTATGCAGATACAATCTATCATATTGTTCCAGAAACTTGGTTAAAGCTGCACTCAGTGGTGGCTGCAGCTGCAGTTCGCTCTTTCAGAGACACACATCATCGCTCTCTTTTATGAGAGATAAAATTGGCCATTGCTGTTCCTGCAAAAGCAGCTGTTATTTGTTGTTTTCCTTTTTTTAAACTATTATGATGAGTTTGCCTTCCCTTCCCTCTTAACTGAATTACACCGTGTTTATCTTCCCAGTGCTCTCACGGAAACATACCGGCAGGCATGCCAAGCTGAGGCTGCGTCTGCTTGGAAGTGATAAGCCTTTTCCAGGAAGGATGGATTTGTGGTTAAATTTGTGGTTCAGGACTCTTGAGCTCTGTTTAGAGCTCTGCCATGGGCCTGCTGTACCTCTTCACCAATCTGTGCCATCAGCAAAGCAGGGGTTAATAAGGCTAAATTAGAAGGGCCCAGGCCAGGTCTTCTGGTGGAAGATGATGGAAAACTCCGTAAGGAGTGGGAAGGGAAGACCCCACCATGGAAAGTGGATAGGGATCTACTACAAGAGCATATCATGATGGACAGAGACATCCATGCAGAGCCCATGACTCTACCATGGCTCTCAGGGACCTTGCTCCCCCAACTCCAGGGCAGCATGGCTCAAATGGAACCGCACTGCAACATCTGTTACAGAACCTGCCTCTCTGCCTGATAGGAGATTGCGTAGCACAATGGAAGGGCCATGGAACACTTCTCCGCCTGATTTCTCGTGAGGGCGGAGGGGAAGGGAATTGTGCCTCCCAGTGCCTCTCACCCACTTTCTGCTCACACACCACACATGGATTTGTGACATCACAGAGGACATTGGCCTTTGGTTGTACTTCTGTGGCAGACCTGCATGCGAAGGGGCTGTACTATCAAAGCTGGCAACTGGTCAGGACCCATTGCTAATCTCCAGACTGCTTCTACAACCTACTAAGGGGCACCTAGAGTGTAGGGGAGGTTCAAGAGTTATTTTATCTGAAAACAAATCTGCCCAGATGGAGGAATTGGGGGAGGAGGGCTGGTACTAGAGGCAGCTGTTCACCCTGGCACTGAAGAGAGACAGAGCAAAGCAGAGATGTACAAATAAGGGGAAATATGAAATAATAGCGCCACACAGGCTCTGGGAATATCAGGATCCAACTCCAATTCAGGAGCTAATCATCACAGTTTGGGCCCATTTCTCATATATTAGGTCCCCATCCTTCTGGTGGAATGCCCCCATTGGAGACAATAAAGTCCATGAAGCAGCAGGACTCTGCTTTTTCAGAGGTCATTGCAGGACCAGAGGCCAAGCCACAGTCTAGTCTCTAGGGACAGGAGAACCCAGCATGGTTCATGTGGAGAGGAGCACCCTGAAGTTTTCAGGAGTAGATCTGGCATTTCAGACACCACTCCTCCCCCACCCTGAAGCTCACCTTAAAAGGCAACATTCTCCCCTTACCACATAGAAGGAAGCAATCACAATAATAGCAGGGAGTCATTTGTGCTTAACAGGTTTTCATGAAGTCAACACTCATCCGAAAGCCAAAAGAGCATCTTACTTTTCCCCTACATCCTGCTACTCCCCCTGTCATACCGGAAGACACAGATAAAACAGCTCATCTTTCCAAACAAACAGTAACATCCAAGGATAAGAACCTGCTCCACGTTCCAAAGGGAGAACTCAATTCAAACACAAAACAAAACACAGCAATGGTCAAAAAGGCAGTGCCATTTTTTTTACCCATAAACAAGATTTTTAAATATACCAACTTATCAATTTCATAGAAGCAACTATGTTTGCATTAAAAAGGTTCCCCCCCCACAAAACACCATAGCTATATATTTTTCCTGTAACTCATGTTCTTGGGGGGGGGGGGGGACCCTCAATTTATTTTTTAAATATTTTAAAGAAACAAAATTTCTATTTAAATGCAATCTTTCCAATCTCCCTTCCCCAAAATGTGAGACTATGGCCTCAACCTTGCAAATGTAACTCGCTTGTCAGTATGCATTACACATTTCCCCCCTGAACTGATCCACAGAGGATCTGGGGCTATTGTAGCACTAGTAACAGTTTGTAGTTATTTAGCTCAAGCTATCAAAGCTCATTGTTTCAACAATGGAGTTCCCCAGTTCAGTCCCTTGGTGCATCAGTCAAGACGGAGGCAATCACACTAACATTTATGGATGTGCTTAATATACAAACAAGTAGCCCCACTGAACTCAGGAAATGTTACTCATGAGTAAGCGTTGGCAAGATCAGAGCCTACGGTCCCAATCCGGCAATCAGATCCAAGCAGGTGAATCCTTGCACCTACACTGAACTTCAGTATGCTACACAAGCACGTAGGGTTCATTACACCCTCTCACATTCAATTGACAAATCAGGGGGGTGTTTTCTTTCTTAAGAAGCAGGGCCTTTCATTAACAAAAAGCATCTCATTAAACAAATAAATAAATAGAGCCAAGACGCCCAAACATCATTTTGGTCATTTTTTAAAACAGCGTTGCAATTACTTAAATGCACTAGAAAACAGTAGCACAAAATAAATGTTAAAAGAAAAGACTTACTCTTTGCTGCCCACTGACTCCAAATCCGGATGCCTCCAACAGCGATGATAGATACTGGTCATGTCTGCACTAATGGTAATGAGGCAGGCCCTGTGTTGGAGAAAATTCTGTTCAATGCCCTTGCAGAAATCTCTCTTTGCTTAGTATGGGGACTCTAAGATTAAGTCCCCCTCCCAGCCCCTTGAATGCCAGAACTTCCTCCCACATCCCGCTCCAGCCTCCTAGGGGAGCCCATGTGCTGGTCTAACTCTGCCCCCAACCCTTTTGTTTCTAACCTGTTGTATCTGTGGCTTGTTCTTGGAACTTCTAAATCCTCTGTCCCTTGTTGTTTGTGCTCTTTTCGCTAGCTCACCCCAAATGGAAGCTTCGCTCCCAGGCTCAACGCTCCAGCAGCCCTGTGGCTCCACCATTCCTCTTCCCTCAGAATCTAGTCCAAGCCTTAGCTACTCTATTCCCACTGGGTTTGGCTTGGCAGAGAAGTGCTCTGGCTGACGATTCTCTAAGACTTGCGGCAGTTGTGGAACCATTGCAACTACTGGCAACTCAGCCTCCACAGAGAATAAAACCAAAAGCCAGGTAGCCTGTGGTCTTAGGTCCAAAGGGCTCTCTGCCTTTTCAGTCTGTAAATCCAGGCTGGGAAGCTAAGAAGCATGTAGCTATCCCTCATGAGTTTTCTAGTATTTCCAGGCAGCCAGAACAACCCCCTTTGCAGTATTTTGACTCTTCTGCTTTTGAGCAGAACCCATGGGAATGTGAGAATGTAAAGCAGGGATCAAAATTAACTGAACTACTTTGAACCTAAAAATCACAACATTTGATGGCTGAGATTCAGGGGAGAAAATCTCTCAGTTTACCTAAACCCCAGGGGACATTTTGATACACCCCAAGGATTAGCAGCCCCTGCTCAAGAGAGGCCCAGAACTGGAAAAGAATGGTAGAGTTCTGTGTGGAAATGGAGGAGAAAAACATGTGAGGGGATATAGTTTCTTAACACAGAGTGGCCAGTTTGCCCTGGGTCTGCAGCTGTAACTGATTACCCTGCAATTACTATGCTGTTGCAGGAGGACTCAAGCCTGCTTGTGCCTATAGCCCAATGCAAAAGAAAAGGCTTCTCACCACCAGAGAGTACACAAAATAAAAACTAACCCCAGTGAAGCTGTCTGTGACCATAGCCAGCCACGGCTCTGTTGTCTCAGGAAGCCTTTACCCAACACTCCACAGTCTGAGAGCCTGAAGAACTGCTCATGCAGCTTCTCCTTCCTGCTTAAGGAATTAGCCCCAGCTGATACCAAACCCATTAGTTACCTGTTGTGGAATGCCTCTGCAACCCAGCCTGAACACAGGGATAGGGATTTAACCCTTTCCCACCATGCCTGGGGCAGGAAGATAGATAAAATTCCCCTCCACATAACCATAATTTTGAAGCACTTCTTACCCATTGATCTCAAAGTGGTTTTCAAAGGGGGTTGGGTGTTGTGATGCTCATTTTACAGATGGGGAGAAACAGAGTCAGAAAGAAGTGAAGTAACTTGCCCAAGGTAGCAGAGGAAATCAGTGGCAGAGCCAGGAACAGTGGCACAGATTTTCCAAGATATTTAGGGGCCTATTTAGGAGTTAGGTGTCTTAGTTCCTCTGAGGATGTGAGCCAGAGTCCTTATCTCTGGACTGCTCTGCCACTTGCCTGTCCCATGCCACATTTAAGCTCCAGTGCTTTCTCATGTACTGAATTCACACAGCAATTAAAAGGAAAAAAAAAAGGATTATAGAGAGAGGAATATGGTATTTACCAAGCAAGGCTGCTGAATTAACCAGGCAGGTGTGCAGAGCTTAGCAAGCAGGGGTGCAGAGTTTATCAGACACAGATAACTATTGTAGGAGCTGGAGAAGAAGTGTTCATTAGCTGGTGGTATGTATTTCCATGCAGCAGAATTTTTTTCCTGACGATTAGTAAATTGCACCCCTTTGCAGCAGGATTAGTTGATGCTTTTAATGATAATGTAAGAAGATTATTTTTTTCCTCTTTCCCTTCATGACTCAAACCTTTTAAATACACAGAACAAGCTTTCCTGAAATAGTGCTACAGATTTCTCTCTCTCCCCATACAAAAAGTAGAGAGGCCATCAGCGTGGAGCAGGGGTATTTGCCTTAAACACATTCTCACAACAGCTCAGTGAGAGAAAATAGCAGCAGCAGATGAACCCTTCAGATAGTATCTCCATCGAGGTTTTGTCAATTGCCATATACTCTGATCCAATTGCATTGCTCATGAGAGCAACAGATGTTCTCCGCTTTCAGCTGGAAAGACCAAGCTATAAGCCAATCCAAATGTTGAGCAGCACTGGCCAGTTGCATTCTTTGGGGCCGTTTGAGAGGCAGCTAAGGCTAAGGCAAATGGCCATTGATTCATTGGAATTGGCAAGCAATGGAGAACTGCTCTGCATTACGCACTCTTTCTCCCCAGCAGCTTCATCATATGAAAGAGTTTGTGGCTCTGAGCATTGGCAGCCAGAGGACATTTATGTTGGAAGGGGTAGAATAAAAGGGCATTTCTCTAACGTAGAAATGTCTAATTAACAACCCGTCTGGATTCCAGGACCCAATCAACTCTGCTAACCTGCCGCGTCAGCAGGTAAATAAACTGCCCCAGCCCGCCACGGTGCTTACCCTGGTGAGCTGCATGCCAGAGGTTGCTGACCCCGATCTAGATAAAACATGATAGTAACAGTATCTAATCAGGGCATTGGCATTATCACTATGTCCTTGTCTGTGACATGCAACAATGATGGACATTTGAGAGAGAGAAATACCAGTCCACATAAATAATAAATACAGCCCCAGAGCTTTGTGGGGGTCGAAGCCCTAGAGCTTCTCTTTCTCTAGTCTGCATGGTTCTAGAATTCCATTTAGTCAAGTCAATGGAGGCAGATGAGCAGGGTGGACAGAGATGGACATGCAGAAACTGCCAAACTGGATGAAGAAAAGGGAGATGGAATGAGGTTTATTATTTATCATGTGTATAGTGCCTAGAGTGTGCAAAGCGTTTTGCAGACATGCAGAAAGACACAGCTCCTGCCCCCAGTTAGCTAGAGACTGGAGCAGCTCAGGACATGAAGAGACGAGGGGCCAGATTCTCCTGCACTCACACAAGTGTAATAATCCATTTGCTTCAACTTCATTGTCTCTAAGCTCCTTGGGACATCAATGGAGTTACTCCCTATTTACACTGGTGAACATGAGACAATTACAGGGCCCATCGGCTTCATTGGCCAGGTGAGCCAAGTGACTGTGGGAAGTGGAAAAAGTAAGGAGGAGACTGAGGAGAGTTAGAGGGGCAGAGGTTCTGGTGTTCGCAGGAGAGCATATGGAACATGCCCAAGCTCAACAAGGGGATTTCCTTACAGTCAGGAAGCCATGTTGCATTATTTGTCTTCATATCCTCCACTTATCCTGCAGCAATATCTCCACCTATTCCATCCCCTACACACATGGATATCAGCTGTGTGTCTGCTTCTCCCCCCACCAATGAAATGAATAAAAATCCCAGACTGAATCATTATTAGTGTATGCGATGTGAGCCAAGCTGCTCTGAAAGTCCTCTCGTTGGGTATTAATGCAGCATGCCATCCATTACACAAGTATTTTGCTGTGGCAGACAGAAAGTGACATTTATGGGTCTATCATGAGAATGAATTTCACCATCCATTAAAATGATGTACAGGTAAACACTCCATTCATTTTTAATCTATGAGCTTTGGTTCTTTCTCTGGTCTGGTAGATGGGCCCATCAATATATCCACTATTAGCAAAACTATTTAACAAGAAGTAAGAGCTGCTGAATAACATTACATACTTGTAGTTAAAGAGACTGCCGCACAAATGGGGAATACGGGAATTAAAGTCATAGCCGCACAGGACTCCCCTCTTATGGATTTGCATGTGCTAAGTAGCCATAGTCTATCTACAAAGCTGTGTTGTTGGAAAGGTCACATCTCATTCAGACACAATTAAACACCTCACCTGACTAAGTTATCTCCTGTGATTGAACTCAAGGCATCTGAATCTAAAAGTATGAGCTACTAGGACCAACATACAATCAAGCTTGTTGGCAGCAGTAGACTCATAAAACAGTTTATGTGAGTTAGCCACTAGAGAGGGACACCGAGCCACATAGGGTTCGCTACTGGACATGCTCTTCAATTGCTAGCCTGAGTTATGGGGTAGTGTTGCTGTGTGTTTTGAACAGTTGCCATGTTCCACCCCAGAAGTGGCTGCATTTCAATTGTGGGTGCCTGAACATTGTATGTAAAGGGCTTTGGAATATTCTGAGGTGGAGGACACATACTTTAAGTTACTTTTATTATTACTGATAGAGATTTACTAGGTAGAAAGAAAACACACTATAACCACAATTTCTTAGAAACTGAAGAAAGTTTTTTTTACTGCTATAATTCTAGAAATTGAGTTAATAACAATTAAGATTAAGTGACTCACATATATTACTATGCAATTAATTTAAGTTTAGTATTATTGTTATTGTGTATTAGATAAAAGCCAGCTAGAGTATAGTTCAAGTTGTTAAAGTGACTCAGTTGGCTGTATACTTCAGTTCGAACCAGTACTGGATCAATGCATGCAATATGATGTTAGAGGATGCTGTCCTGATGGAGGGGTCCCTGTTTTGAATGCAACGTCAAAGCAGAGCCCTGCTCACTAAATATCTTATGACTCTTTTTGCAAAAGTAGAGTTATTAGCCCAGCTTTCCTTGCCCAATTCCAATTTGGGTTAGTTGTATTTTGTCTATTTAAAATTGCTTAAACTTCAACAGAATTTTTGTATGCTTCCTGTCCTAAACCTGTTTTACAGTGTTGTTATGTGCAGCTTAACAGTTGCCATGTCTCACTTTAATTTTTGGTGCAATGTGAAGTATTCCTTATGTATGGCTCAAATCCTGAAGTCCTTATTAGGGTTTACCTCGTCCTTACTTAGCCAAATGTCCAAGGATTGAGTAAAAGTTGACCCAGGACCTCAGGAATTGACCTAAAATATGTACAGTATTTAATTCTGTACAGCACGCAGATGCTTGCAAGAAGTGCTGTGATCATGAAAAGACTCTGTCTGAGTCTGCAGAGAGACAGGAACAAAACAGCATCTCTAGCAGATGCCCGAGCCATCTTGACTGTATGTTGACTCTGAAACATTATAATGACATTTCCCTGGCCCAGATTTTTACACGGTGATCCCCACTTTCACATATACTTATGCATTTGTGTGCCTGCTTTCCCCACATCAGAGTTGCCACAAACAGGTTTCGAGAAGAGACTCATGGCTTGGATCTCTATGAAAATCTAATCCTCACTGTCAGCTTTTAACTACTCCCTTGCTGAAACTTCAAATGAAGCTTTGGCCTTTCTCCGTGGATCAAAAGTGAAGAAAATATTTATATAACAACCTGTAAAGCAAAGATGACACATTTCCTACAGTCTTAATCTTCCTCACTCAAGATCATGATTTGTTTCATGTGACCTGCTCCAGTGACCATTGTGTGTTTTTCCCAACTTCAAATGGAGGATTTGGAAGTTGGGACAGAAAAAACTCGGAAGAAGGACAGATCCTCCTTTTCAAGTAATCATCTTAGAAACAGAGAAATTATATTAAGGGGGAAAATGAATGAGGCAGCATTTATTTCTAAGTAAGATGTTTTCCAAAGTTTTCTAAAGAGGCACCAGCAGTATTGGAGTTCCCATAAATATGTTTTTCATAATCAGCAGGCATTTAATTAACACCCAACAGCTGTCTGACAGAATCTAAACTGAATCTTTATTTAAGACACTTAAAAAAGTGTACTTGAAATGAATGGGGAGTGGTTCTCACAGCCTGGGTCATCAGTCACTTCTTGTCTACCAGCATGAAGGGCTCCCGTTTATTGTGTGTGTCTCATGTGACTTTGGGTAACTACAGAAGCTAACATTCACCTTGAAAGAGGATCCGGTTAATTCACGGTCTTCTTTTTTTCTGGGACATCCACTTCCCTCAGGTAGGAAAATTAAGGAGAATCTATTAATCATGGTTAAAACAAGGGATCAGAGAGAAAGTAGATGAAAATGTCCATTTTCTTAAAACAGTTCTAGGATCAATCACTATAAACATTCAGCACTTGTTACATTATGTGTATGAAATATCTTTGGAACAATTCTCTGTCTCCCTGCCAATTTCTGCCCAGATTCTCTTTGACATATATTTCTCTTGCTAGTTTTTATCAGCTCAGCTATTCCTTTGATCCACTGAGCATCACTGACCATCGACAATTAGTTTTATTAAAAGCCATTCCGTGGAAAACATTCCATTCTAGAGTCAGTCCTGCTGAGGTAGCATGTCTTGGTCTTTTGGGCTAGGATCAAAGGCACGATGCTTCTTTTGTTGAAGTCAATGGGAGATTTGCTATCAGTGTTAATAGGAGCAAAGTTCAGTCTGTAGTAACATTAGACCCTCTATTTGTGGGACTAAGGCCTGCATTTGCAAGGAGCTGGGCTTGATGCTCTAACAGGCCTTATAACCATCATGAAACTATTGTCTGGCATCTCTATTTCCCACTCCTGTTTTATTTACTGTGCCTGGGGGCAAAGCCTATTCCTTCTTCTGTGGCTCTGGAGGCCCCTACCTGTAGTGAAGACCCATTGTATGGGGTTGTGTAGGGTTACCATACGTCCTCTTTTTCCCGGACATGTCCGGCTTTTCAGCAATCAAACCCCCGTCCGGGGGGAATTGCTGAAAAGCCACACATGTCCGGGAAAATGGCCGGCACTTCCTCTCCCCCTGTGGCTCTGCTCCACTCCTCCTCTCTCAGATTTACAGAGCCAAGCTGCCCGAGCAAGCGCTACTGGCTTCAGGCAGCACCCCCCCCCCGCCTCCGGACCCCGAGCCCCCAGCCAGGCACTTCTCCTACCCGGCTCCAGCTGAGCTGCTCCCACGGTGCAAGGTCCAGAGGCAGGGGGGGTGCTGCCTGAAGCCGGTAACGCTGGCTCCTGCAGCTCTGCTCTGTAAGTCTGAGGGGGCGGAGCCGAGCTCGGCTGGAGCTGGGGAAGGGACGTGTCCAGCCAGCTCTGGGTCCTGAGGTAGGGGAGGGCTGCCAGAAGCCAGCAGCTCGGCTCTTACAGTCTGAGCTGGGAGGAGCAGCTCAGCTGGAGCCCAGGTAGGAGAAGTGCCTGAAGCCGGTAGCACTAGGGCAGCTCGGCTCTTAAACAGAGCCGAAGAGTCAGGGAGCAGCAGCAGTCGCCAGAGCCTGCTCTAAGGTAAGCCAGGGATGCCAGCAAAGCTGGGAGTACCATGCGCCGCTGATTGCACAGGTGGGGGGCAGCGCTGGGGGAGCTGCTCCGGGGAGTCGCCAAAAAGCACTGACTGGTGGGGGAGGAAGGGAGGGCAGTGTGAAAAAGGCAGGAGTGTGCAGAGGGATCAGAGTTCTGGCTGCGATGGGCATCGGGCTGCCTTGCCTGCAAGTGGATCAGAGCTCCTGGGGCTGGGGTGTGCTGTATGGCACTCAGCTCCCCATTTGTGATGAGACACAGCAGTGTGGTGGATCACTGCGAATTGATGAAGAGTGTGACAAATTCTGTGCTGAAGTGAATAATATGTACAGCAGATGCTTAGAATATTTGGAGATGTGGCTTAGACCCCTTGAAGACTTCTCTTGTTTCAGGTGGATTACCCTGAGTGAGACACCGAATTGGAGTGATGTGGAACCTTGTATCAAGTACCTGACCGATAAGGGGATGCAAATTGATGACGTGAAGTGTTTTGATCAGTTCAGCAACCTGAAGAAGTTTACAGAAAGTTGCAACAGTGATGAAGAGTTCAGTAATTTGCTAGCACACCAGAAGTGGACCAAATATTTTGAGAAATCCAAAAACATTGAGTGTCATTCAGAACTGTTAAAGATTGCACAGTTTTTCTTTGCTATTCCTTCTCACAATGCAAATGTAGAGCGAATTTTTTCACTGATGCAAAGCCAGTGGACAAAGGAAAGGACCAACTTGAATGTTGAGTCGTTGAAAGGAATTCTACTTGTACAGTACAACTTCAGACAAACTTCTTGTAAAGACTTTCATGCCTTCTTAAAGAGCAATCAACCACTGCTGAGAAAAATGCCATCTGCAGAGAAGTATGCGTGGGCACATGAGGAGAAAGAAAACTGAAGAACTGGTGAAAGGAAAGGACTCACTACATATAAAGAATTACGTTTTAGAATTAAAGAATTAAATAGCTCAAAATGTCCGGGATTTTACCCGGCAGGGAGGAGAACTGGGTGCTCCAAGGCATCTGGGGAGCTGGGAAACAGAACAGTGTGAGCTGCGTGTCCTGACCGCTCCCAAAAACGGAGCGCTGGGGCAGATCCTCCACTGAGCAGCTTCATTAAAGTCATGGGAGTCTATACTAGTGGAGTGCCTGACTTTAGAATTGGTGCAGTTGTTTCGTGTGGCTGGGAGGGAGGAGGGGGAATGTGGGGTGCTCAGGGGAAGGGGCGGAGACTTTGGGGAAGGGGTTGGAATGGGGGCAGGGAAGGGGCGGAGTTGGGCGGGGCCAGGGGCGGGGAAAGGGGTGGGGCGGGGGAGGGGAAGGGGCGGAGTTGGGGCGGGGCCGGGGCCCCGTGGAGTGTCCTCTTTTTTCAATGTTCAAATATGGTAACCCTAGGGTTGTGGAGAGTAAGATCGGGGGGGGGGGGGCATGGAGGCAGTCCCGGTCCTGTGCACACTGTAGGAGCAACTTTTGCACTGTATTTTGGGGACAGGGATGAGATGGAAGAAGTCCGGGGGGCAAATTAGCAGAGCTGCACTGTATGGGTCTGTTGGCCTACAAGAGCTGCACCAGCAATAGTGGATGCTCAGCTACTCTCTCCTGCCACTCTGTGGCACTGTGGGCAGGGGTATTCATCCTGCAATGCCTGAGGATGCTAGCAACTCAAGACTTGGTGCATATGTGTGTGTGTCTCCTTGTGTGTGTGTGTGTGGATCGGGATGGGATAGGAGAGGATTTGGCTCTTTCCTACAAGGGAGAATTGACATAGAAGCAACCTGAAACATTTCTTTCTGGCCTCTTGCTGCCTCGTGCCCACCTTTGAGCTCTGATCCTCCCATTCTGTTGCCACGGAGCCTTCCCACAAAGGCCAGTTGTGATACCAGCAGTTGCAGAAGGCCCTGGCTTCAGATGCAGAGGCAGCAGCAGCAGGAGTGGATGAACTCCCTAGGAATAAAGAGCGTATTCTCATGCAGAGGTTAGCAGCGTGGCAAGAAATAGAGAACAGAAATGCCAACAAACGCAAGCAGAATGGTCTCTAAATAGAATGTTTTTCCAAGCTTTCCCCTAGGCTGTGGCAGTTCTTTAATAAAAGGCACCGAACTAACATTGGTGAACTGAGGAGACCCCTTCCGATAGAAACAGTGGGTTTGATTTCCTGCTTAGCCGCAGCAGTGTCACTCGGGACTAGCAACGCTCAAAGCAATGGCCTTACACCAGCGTAAAAACCGGTGTGAGTCAGAGGAGAATCAGGCCCAGCCTCTTTCAAGCCCCATTTGTCTCAGCTGTGTTATCCCTGATGGAAGAACATCATTTTGACAATAGTTTAAGACGTTAGAGTAACAGATGTGACTTGCTGGAAAAATCCTACCCCTTCCCCAAGATGAGCCGTGGATAAGATGCCAGATGATGTGGTTCATTCAGGTTACTGACCCAAAGATGGGAGCGGGGTGGGGGTGGGGAGAAAGAGAGTAAGAAAACACATATGGTTTTAAATGTAAGACTAGACAAAAGGAGCTGCAATGGGATAATGGATTATTATTCCTACAAGAATAGGCAAGAACCTGTTACACAGGAGGACAAAACAGAGCTGACACATGTTATGAAATTTCTACGCCTCAGCTAGTGGGAGAAATCTATGTTTTCCAACACTATCTACTTCATTTCTCCTGACCCATGTTTAATACCCTGATTGGAAAAAAAGTAGCTTTTGAGAGGCACTAAGAATGCATATGAAAATCCAATTTAGGTTTGTTTATTTGTTTTTGCGCTGTTTATCAATAAATCTTCCAGTGCTATGCAAAAACAGATAAGCATTATTATACCCATTGTACAGATGGGGTAACTGAGGTACAGAGAGGCGTGATGTGATTTACTCAAGGTCAGACAGCACGTCAGTGGGAGAGCTGGAATGGGAACTCCATGCTGTCTGACTCCTAACCATACTGTTCCCATTCCTCCTGGCTATGCAATGGAAAACATAGTTCAGACAAAATAAGCACCCTGTCCATTGATGTCTCTGCCCAAACAGAATTTAGGTTTAAAGAAGTGCAGATAACTTTCCATTATTGTATTTCTCACTTTCCTAGCAAACACTATATTTTCTGGTTGTGCTGGAAACCAGAAACTCTAATGTGATGAGAGAGACTTCTCTCGAGATATTTCTGGATCAACAGGAAGCAATGAAAGAAATCCTGTTCTGGTGAGTCTTCCAGCTTGATTATGCAGCATCTGAACATCTGGATGTCTTTCCGTGCTGAACTTTTGGCTGTTTGTCCATCACCAATTTGCTCTGCACACAAGCATATCAAAGAGGGCATTCTTCTTATATAAAATCCTTCTGGGTGAAAGAAATGCCCAGCTAAAGTACCTGAGTGACCTCATCTTTGGAAGATGCAGGCATAGGAAGAGTTGCAGAGCTAGATGGTGGCCAAACTTTTTCCAAGCAGCTTTGCTCAGCCTATTGTTTCAACCACAGACAGATAGGTCCAAACATCCCAAGCTACACTGGGAATGTCTGTGCTACACTTTTTTGTTGTTGCCTTGAGTCAACTGATTGCCAATGAATGCGCAAAGCAGTCAACACATTGGAAAAGCCACCCTTGGGTAAAGAACAATTGTTTCTATCTTGTGGACAAGGGCTTTGAGAAATAGCCGTTTCTCTCTGTGAAGCAGAAGGTTTCACACAAATTAAGAAGCAGACAGGATCATATGGAAGACAATTAACTAAGCTTGGATTGGCCAATGGTCATCTTTAGACCTCCCTTTTTTTTTTGGCACCATGATATGATACATTCAGATCCAAGCTGGGATCATGTTCTTCTGCTACTGGAAGGAAAATGGCTCAAAAATTTGTTTCTCTCACCAACTGAAGTTGGTCCAATAAAAGATGTTACCTTGCCCAGCTTGTCACTGGAAGGAAAGTCATTCTGAAAATCAGTTTCTAGGTCTGAGCTGACCTACCCTTGGTAGCCTTCTCGTCTTTATAGCACTGCAGAGTGTAATAAAGCAGTAATGTTTACATTCCATGTTTGAAGCAAACTGTTGATGAAGAACCTTTTGTACTTGGGACGGGGGAATGAATTACTGGCCCACCAGCTTTGGGAACGAAAGTGCAGGGGTGGCACAATGAATCCTAGTGCTACAAACAACAACTAGCTACAGTGTATCCCACACCCACAGGGAGCTGGATTTAGAACCCTAGTTCTTCCACTTCAGAAGCAATCTTCTACCACTTGAACTAACGGAGCTGGTCCTCAGCTGGCAGTGGGAATCGGTCCCTTAGCCTCTCTGTGGACTGGCCAGTCACAAAAAAGATTTTCTGGCATGGGAAATAACTCAGGAAGACATGACATAAACTTTCTAGGAGACAGTCTGCAAAACAAAAGTCAGCCCAGCTGTGGTAAGAAGCAAGACACTGGATGCCCAATCCCCTGAGATGGTAGCTGCCTTCAACTCCCATTCAATTCAGTGATGAGGGTGCTCGGCCCAATGCAAGACTGGGCCCAAACAGGACTCACCCAGAGCAGAGAATAGTGTCATGGTCCATGTGAGATTTGTAAGCCCCTAATCAGGGGTGAGGGAGAACAAGGCATCACAATAGGCATTAATTAATTCATCTTTATAAAGCACTTTGCAATTCTTACATAACAGTAAATCCAAAGTTTTGGTGTTATTAACAACAAAATGCTCAGACTTTATACAAATTCATTAATTTGCTATATTTCCTTATTGAGAAATATTGTCTCATGAAGCTAACGAACAGTGGATCAAACACACATATTAATAAGAGAGAGTGTGATAGGAAAATGTCTTTAGGGATTAACAGGGAACTAACAAACAAATAAACAGTCACATATGTTCTTTTTCATTTAATTTCCGGGATCTGTTGTGAATAAACATTTCATATCACACCTTTTTTGATGGCTGCCACAACATCATATCAAAGAAAAAGCTCCTTCTTCCTGAGAAAGTTAAAGTTGCTTTTCTATGAGCAGAGATAAATGAAAGGCAGCTTTGCTACGTGGTTCCAACACAGTCCCAGACCTTTTGAACCGTTAGGATTTATATGTCATTAAATAATTAACTCAGTGATGCATGAGAGAAACTAATGCCGGTCTCGGTAAAAGACCTCAATTAATTGCTTTCATTTCAGTAGCACACTGCATTTTCATGATGGGAAATAAGTGAGTGTGAACCTTATTTCAGAGACTGTTTGATAAATGCAGGCATAAAAAGGTGAAAAATGACCTGTTCAGATAAGACTTTTGTTTGCTGAAATGTTTTTTGTATTGCACAGTCTTTGGTTCCAATTGCTGCTGACTTGATCAGACACTGGAACAGATGGTTAAGAGCCTTGGATGCAAGCTACTCTGTATATTTCATATAGTCCCCCCTCTCCATGGATTCTTGGGGTAATAAGTGGCATCTCAGTATATGTCTACACCAGAGTTTTTTAACTGAAGTTAACTGATTGCCAGTTAACTAACTGGTTTGGACACCCTATAAATATTTGTTCCAGGACACAAACATTTTTGGTTTGCTGAGACCTAAGGTAAACCACAAATGTGTGCCCTGATACAAATGTTTGTGGAGTGGTACAAATGCGTGAACCACCTCCAGTTAAATGGCAGTCAATCCACTCTAATTAAAAACTCTAGAGTAGGGACATATGCTCATGTCTACGGAAGAAGAGCAGAATGGGTCTGTCTTGTGGAACGCTGTCTGGACAGACTATATGATGAGGTGTTTGAATGTTATCCAGCACATCTTGCAGTTAGAATTAGTAAGTAGCAGTGAGTGGGTTACCAAGACTATACCCTAGGGAAACATGAACTTGCTATAGGGAAGATCCAAAGGATGATTTGGGCTATCACAGAATCATAGGAATTTAGAGATGGAAAAGACTGATTAGGCCAACTAGTCTGGGTGCAGAATTGTTCTCCAGTGCTTTCTCCAATTTGGTTTTAAATGTCTTCCACCACATCCCAGCACCTCCCTTGGGATTATTCCACAGTCTAATAGAATATAGTTCCTGACTATCAACGTAAACCTCCTTTGCTTTATTTAATCCCATCGGTCTGATTTACACTTTATTGTATCACGCTGAATGCCTCTTCCTCCTGCCTCAGTATTCACCAGCACTCCAGGAATCTTGTAGGATCAGCTGACCATCATTACACTCCCTCAGGCCATTTTCGGGATACCCCTTAGACAGGAGATGGAAGGAGTCCTCCTGTCCTTAAACACACCAGCAGTGGAATGTCCTCCAAGTTATAGGCCAGACTGCTCCAGTTAGGAGGGAGTGTTTCTAATCCCAGATTCAATGGGGGATGAAACCGTGTCACTTCCATTTCCAGCTGTGCGGTTTGCATGCGAGTGCCCAAGCTCTCACCTCGTCCCATGGTGGGGTGGTTTGAACTGAGCCCTACGAACAATTGGGGATATAGGCTCCAGCTGGGGTCATTTTAACCAGGTTTCAAATTCATTATTTAAAAGGTTAAAAATGGACAAATCTGGTGCCATCTGTTCAGGAGGCGGTGATAAGATTCCTGCCAGCTTCTCGTGTTCACCCCTCTCTGCTGGGTTCACATGAGCATCCATTGCCGCTTAATTACACGCTGTTACATTCACTGCTGTTGTCTTTCAACTGGCACCTGAAGCCTAGTGACTGGCTGTAGAGGAGGGTTCCTCTCTGATCAGCAGATGGTATGGCATGAGCCAGCAGGCGATAAGTGGCAGTGTGTGTTGAATGGATGCCCTCTGCCCCATTTCCAGCAGCCCCCCTCTGGAGGCTCTTCCATTGCTGGCTGGCTGGGACATTGAAGCTCTCACTACAGGGCAGGCGTTTAGAATAAAAAAACCCAACCCAAATCAAGCAGCCGCTCCACTCCTACAGAGAAGTAATGCGTGACAGTACCAGCGACCTCTGCCATGGCTGCCCTGTATGCTGGGGACGATATAGGGTGACCAGACAGCAAGTGTGAAAAATTGGGACATGGGATGTGGGGTAATAGGATAATATATAATTCCTGTATAAAGAAAAGCCCCAAATATCGGGACTGTCCCTATAAAATTGGGACATCTGGTTACCTTGGGACGATAGCAGGAGCCTGAACCTGCAAGCTCGCTGCATATAAATGACTCCTGCACATAAAGGGCTAGCAGAGTTGAGCCCTGAGTCTCTAAATCGGGCTTGTCCATATAATGGAGGCCCCTTCACTTTCCGTCATCAGGTCCCAGTAAACCCCCTTTTCCAGTAGACTATAAGGCTGTCTTCTCCCACAATAAGCTCCAGGTCTCCTGGGTGGGAGGAGGGGACAGAACAGGGTGAGGAGAAGTCCTTCTGACTTCTTATCCTCTCTGGTTTCTTCAGGCAACCAGTCCTCCTTCATCTAGTTTGTTAGGGCAGCTGGCTGACCTGCTCCCCACTCTAATGGCTTCAAAGGATGATCAGCAGTCTAATAGATCTTTTAGTCTAATGTTTCCAGACTGGGGGCATCTGGCTTCAAGTCACAGACAGAAATCGGAAGTGAAGTCACAGGTGTCCAAAGAGGTCAGAATTTCAGAGTCAGATTTTGCTGTGTGGTTTATTAAATACATCTTAAGAGGGAAGCTACATTTTGCACTGTGAGAATGAACCTGTTCAAAAAGCAGATCTCCTAATCTAGGCCCAGATGTAAACACATGAAAAGGGTTCTCCAGGAGATCATCTTTAAGAGCCAGTGGACTGCTGCAGGACCTTGTGTTGGCCAAATTAAGCCAAAGCCCCATGGTGCTCTGCCGCTTGGCCAGAGGTGAAATGGAATAAACACTGTTTGCACAGTTTTTAGATTGCTAAATGCTGTAGGAGCAGTTATCTGATAAGGAATGGACTTCATCAAGGGTTTGTGAAGCTGATTCTTGTAAACAAAATATCTTGGGAAAAGAACTCTCATAAACAGAATTATTAACCAGGAAGGTAAATTGCGTCAAAGCTAACTACCAGGAAATATATGGCATTCAGCTCACAAGTAAAATGTATTAATCAAATCATGGGATTTGTTTGTTGTCGTAGCTGTAAATGTGATTAAAAAATGAGATATTATGTAACCACAATAAGAAAGTAGCTTACAGGGAATAAGTATAATACATTATATTTAGAATGCTTTATATGCATGCTGATTTTTATTACTCTAAAACTCTACTATAGTTAGATGTCTGTAACCTTTGCATGACTCTTGCTCTGTATACTGCAGGAAAATACAAGGCTTGAGAAATAACTCAACCCGCCAACCTTTACGTATTCTGCTATGCTTGGTTACTACAGATCTTTCTGTCTTGCAGATGTGTGTAGAGCCAGGTGAGGTAAGGTCTGTATGGTTTAGTGTTAGCCAATATCATATCCAATATTATATATAATAGCATGTCTATTTTTACATAACTATAAATTTTATTCATGGTAAGTGCTTTCAAATTGCTTTTCACTTAGGCAAAGCTGTTTAACCAAGTGGAGATGTGAAGTATTATAGTCTCAGTGGTAGGTATAGAGTCATTCCAGAGAAAAAGGATAAGACAAATAATTTTGTTGATGCTTAGCTAACATATCCTCTGTACCAAGCTATAGCTGATGCAGGATGTCTCTAAAATTTTGCTGACTTTTGAAATGCTGTGATCGAAATAAGATAATAAGCTAGTTACAATCTCTGTCCTGTTTACCGCAGGGTCTCTGCAAGCCTAGCAAGAAAATTCCAAAAACATGTCAAAGAAGATAGATAGGAACGATATGTTAAGTTTAAAGTAATACAGCGAAATGATTGTAAACAACCCTAGTATATCTAGAGGTAAAGTGAAGCTCAGATTGTAAAACAGCTGACCAGCTGCACTGCTGCCTCCACATGGGATGGTAACGTAATGGCTTTTCTGTATTATGCTGTATTAATCTTTGGCTAATAATCTTTGATTAATAAAGTTGATTAAGCCTAGCTATTTGACATCTCTTTTTAAATCAAACCTATAGCACTTGATAGGCAACAGGCAAAGGACATTAGTGTTTTCTCCAGCATAGATCTTCCTATACTCAGCACAATGGTACCTGGTAATGTTAGATCCGGGACAACAAAAACAGAACTGAGTTGAGAAGTTTGTCTTCTTAACATACCCATCTCTCCAGTTGACTTGCACGTGCCACAGCCTCAGTGTATGATGTTAATATATACATTTACAAAAACAAAATTACCCCACTAGTGCAAGTGAAGAAAAGGTGATCTTTAATGGGCTCTTAATTTGTGTGTGTGTGGCGGGGGACTGATAGTTAGTTGCGGTTCCTCTCACTCATGGCTATGGAAACCAATAGAAAATGGACTTTTCATGTAGCCACTGTCACTCAGCTCTGGTCAACATATGGGTAGATAGGAATGAGTTTTAAGTCATGTCTTCCTCTGCATAGTCCACCATCCCCTCAACCGTGCATTTTTGATAGTTAATTAGACTCCACGCAGTGGAATAACTAATGCCATGTTTAGAATTATAATCCATTACTGAACAACAGATTGTGTGAGCCATCTCACCAGTATGAGCCTTTGGACATTTTAGGTGTTTTTTTTTAACCCAAAAGCTTGTTAAACTGTGTTTAGTAAATAAGTCTGTAGCGTGTCTGCAAATGGCTTGATCACAAAGAGGAGTCCAGGAATCAGAGGTTGCCTGTTTATTAGCAGAGGCAAATAAATACATATCTGACCCAACTGTCATTATCTGTAAGGGATCAGAGTCAGTACATTAGAAGTGAAATTTTAGCTCCATTGAAGTCAATTGTAAAACTCCTAGTGACTTCAATGGGGCCAGGATTTCACACGAGCAGTCTGTTGCTCAGAAGGCTGCACTGCAGAGATATTAAATGGGCCAGTGCACACTTGTTCTGTCTTGTTTACTTTGATTGTCAGTTCTTTGGGGCAACCTCAGTGTTCAGTTTCAATCCCTCATGGTTGTGGAGAAAAGCTTTTGATCGTGACCCAAGTACACACTAAAGGCTCAGAAACCAAAAGACAAATAAAACAAGCCCAAAATGTATTTTCTTTACAAAAATCTCACGAATTTTAAGCCAATCTCATGATTTTAAGACCTAACTCATGACTTTTGAACTCCTGACTATATAGAGTGTCTCCTTCTTTAGCTCCAATATTTAGCTAGTACAAATCTCTCTCTTTAGCTCCAGCTTCTGTATTACATGCAGTACAAGAGGGGCAGATCTATAGATTTAGTTTTACAACCTTGGTAGTCGTCACATACTTGTTTTACTTACCAGGAGGTTATACAACATTTGGAAGCAATGTCGATGCCATGCCTGCCAGAAAGATGATTGCCGCTTCTGTGTAAATTCCTTTCACACTATAAATATAGATCTTTCCCCATAATTGCAACACAGTCTTGATCTGCCTGTGGTTATTAAAAAAAAAGCTGTTTAATTTAATTAGAGTCCATTTGAAAACCTCATAGCATGAAAGAATTTGATATACAGAAATACCCTTTACAGCTACAGACATCATTTCATGGTACCTTATCTTGTTGTAATGATAACGTGTGTAATCCAGACCTTGAACTGATATACTATATATACAGTGTGGCTAATAATTTATCAATTGATGTAGGAATATTACCACGTACTCAGCTCCCAGTCATCTGCCAAGAAAGGATACAGATGGTACTAGAGTAACGTTCACCTTGGGGGAGTTCACAGCTGCTTTAGGCCTATCCACTTTTAGCAGGAGTCACTGCTAGTGTAACACTGGAAAATATGTTGTTATAGTGTTGGTCCCAGGATATTAGAGAGACACGGCGGGTAAGGTAATATCTTTGATTGGACCAACTTCTGTTGGTGAAAGAGACAAGCTTTTGAACTTACACAGAGCTGTGACCTGAAAAAGAGTTCTATGTATGCTTGAAAGCTTGTCTCTTTCACCAACAGAAGTTGATTTAATCAAAGATATTACCTCACCTTCCTTGTCACTGGAAAATGTGTGTCACATTTCCCTCAAATGGCTGGTTCACTAGTGGGTAACAGCCTACTACTGCTACCATGGGTCAGTGCTGTTGTGCAGCAGGTCCTGGGTTCAATGGAAGGTTATTATTTAAACATTATTCTAGATTCTTATTAAAATAGAGTAAAAATATATAAATAGATAGTAATGCCTCAAAACTCTCTATTAGAACTGCTCAAAAATGCCAATTTGTTTTGGTGGTGAATTTTGAAAAAAAGATAAATGATTTGAAAAAAGAATCTTAAAAAATATTTTATGAAAAGTGTTTTTTCTTAAATGTAAAACTGAAACAAAAACAAAATAGTTTTTCAAAAACTGAACATTTATGAATTTCAGTAAAAACAGTTTTCAGTTTTAGAAAACTGAAATCCATACCTTTCTACAGAACATTTTTCAGTTTTTGTTTCTTCATCAAAAAATATAAAATTTCAAAGGAAGCAAATTTTTCCCATGAAGAATTGCCTTTCCTTTGAAAAGCCATTTCGCACTGACAAAAAGTTTTGACAAAAAAATGTCAACCAGCTCTACACTGATACTACAGGGCTGTGGGCCATTTGTTCAGAATAGTTTAATAGTTTCATACAGCTTAAGGCCAGAAGGGACCATTCTAACTTGCTGGATATCACAGGTCATTACATTTTTACCCAGAGTCCCCTCTAATGAGCTCAATAACTTGTGTTAGACTAAAGCATTTCGGTGCTTGGGAGACTAAACTGTTGTGTGCCACTGGAAGAGAGCCCTAGAATCCTTTTATTTTTTAATAATGGAAAGCTATAAAAATGCTCCTTTACTGTGATTACAGTATTAAACCTGCTTCTGTGTGATACAGGAGATAAAGCTATAGAAAACTGCTCTTATGTGACTGTGTGTGTGAGATTGTATATATACAGGAATTAAAGCAATGGGAACCTGCTCATCTTTGTGGGAGAGAGATATAGGAGCTAAATCTATCAAAAACTGTGGGTGTGTGGGAGAGAGAGATGTGCAGGAGCTAAAGATATAGAAACCTGTTCCTCTGCGTGATAAGGGAGGTCTGAAGGCATACTCTGTCCAGAGATAGGTGAATCAGTCATTTTTCTCTTTCCTTTCAGTCTGTAAAGAAAGCTTGAAAGAAATCTAAGGTATTTTTCCTCCTTAGGATATTTTCTCGTGGGGCATCAGGAATTATTAATTTCTGATTTCCATTTACAGTTTAATTTTAGTCTGATGGGTGGGTGCATTAGCAGAAGATAATGTCTCACCTTTAGCAGAATAATTTAAAGGGACACTGCAGGTGTCCAATTTAGAGCCCAATGTTGCAATGCTACTTATCCTTTGAAGTAAATGGGACCACTTGCAGTAGGTTGAAATTCAGCCCTGTGTACAAGGCCTAAAACCATGCAATTCTCCATTAAACCTTCAAAGCAGTGCTTAAGTGGGACCGAAATGGAGTATTATGCATTAGCCTGGCCCCTCTGCATAGAGGGAATTCCATTCACTGAGGAATTTCCTCAATCATGCCATGACCCAAAGTGCTAACTGGCGGAGGGTACAGAGGTGTATAGGGTGACAAGGATCTGTTGGGTCTGATCCCTACATAATAGTTGGTCAAAGGATTCAAATAAGGTCTCTGCCGAAAGCCTGTGTCACACTGACTATCATTATTATTGTGAAATGTGTGCTCAGATAACATGTAAGGAGTTATATGTATATTCTGAAAATTATACGGTTAAGGTCAATGAGTCGGGGCTGATCACCAAAAGGTTTTTTCAGGCAGGAGACTTTTCTCTACCTCTCTGGCTGTATGTGAATTGAGTATTGTATACTTCACCAATGAATGCCTATTTACAGTCTGAGCAAAATGCTAATCAAGAGATTGCAAAATCTCCAGAGGAGATTCTCTACTGGCAAAAACAAGTAGCAGAAGGTATCCTGTTTACAAGTGAAGACAGTGGTTTGTTGGAACTATATCTGGGGGGGGTACAGAGGTACACCTAGATATCCTTCACCTAGTGGACAGGCTGTCAGTGTGCTTGTCTTATGAACGGAAGGTGACAGCGAAGCTGGGAGAAAGACTTTAGGAAAGCTAAGCTTCATTAGACAGGAAAATGCCTTGGTAGTTGTTTAGGCCCTAAAAAGTGTGTTCTGATTTTATTTAACCATTTGTTTCCATTCCTTCTATTTGCTTCTTCTCAAATCACTATTCTTTGTTAAATAAACTAATACGTGTTTTCATTGTAAACATATCTAAGTGCTGTGAGTTGAGCACAGCGGTGATCCTGAGGTGTAGCTGGTAAACTGAGGTTTACAGTTCCTTTGGGAGTAGTGGATCTTTGACTTTTGTGAATATCCAGTGGAACAGGAGCTGGACACTCCAGAGGGATTCTTGGGGGCTGGTGTGTGTCTGTTGCTTACCTGCAGAGGGACAGCAGAGCCTGCATGGGCTGAAAGGGTTGTGGTTGTGTTGCCTGTGAGTGGTGCAATCAAGGAGCTAATCCCCCAGCAGGCACAGACAAGGCTCCCTCACACTAAGGACAGGTGGTAACAAGATGCCTCACAACCCTGAGTACCCTTGGAGAGCATCACACATGCCACCTAGCCCCGCTCTGTGTGATAGCGATTAAAAAGGGGTGCCAACAGGGTTGAACTGAACATATGTATTGAATGTGGACAAAGGTTCACAATGGCTATTTTCCCATTACTCAGCCATCTCTTAAAAACACCTGCCAATGTGGGAAGGAACTGGGCAGGTGGATTTCTATTAATAAAATAAAATAATAATTAGTAATTATTTGTGTTGCAGTAGCACCTAGAGGACCCAGTCAGGGATCCCATTGTACTTGGTGCCTTATACAAGTAACAAAGAGAATTTCTGCCCCAAAGAGCTTTCAATCCACCCCCCCTCCCCAAATGAGAGACAAGAGAAAACCTCCTGGAATGAGACTGTGGAATGGTATTCCTGATTCCCTCCACTGCAAGGTGTTGCCGGTACCCATTAATGAGCCATCAGCTTCATTACGTTAGTCTCCAAAGAGCACAGTGGAAGCCCCATTGCTTGCAGCATTTATGGCTGGACTGGGCAATCCCCTAGAGAATACACCAGATAGGGAACAATCCTGTCCTGGGATCCTTACGGGGGGCGGGGGAGGAGGAGAATGGACTAGGTGCTGTGTTCTGCCAGGTCTTTTTTCCACCTCTAATTCCTATCATTCAAATTCTACCCTTAAGATATTATTTCAGTGGCGGTTCAGAATAGGCACTCATGTGGGGACGGGTCATGGACTATTTCTTTTACTGTAATGACCAGAGACTCCAATCACCATCAGGGCTCCAATGGGCTGAGGGCAGTACAAACACACAGGAAGGCACAGTCCCTGCCAGATGAGAACCTGCACACAGTGACCTGGCAATGAGAAGAACAGACCGGCGCCCCTCTCTGGGCTCTTACCCTTCAGGAGCTCAGATAATAGAGCCAACCCCTCTGTCAGCTGCCAGCAAGAGAACTCTTTCCAAGAACATAGGCTTATCCCTCCCCAGCCCCCTGTCGAGCTGGATCTCCATAAACCCACATTTGTCTCTGACGATAGCCCAGTTTTCTCTCTCTATTTATCTACCTGTCGGCTCCTTTTACAATCTCTCTCAGGACAGACACAGAGTGGGAGATAGAACCAGATGCCGAGGCATGCACTGAATGCCAACTAGTCCGGCGGGATGTGTGAGTATCCTCATGCGGTGGATAGGCCTTTTTGTAAACATGCCTTGTGATGAAAGGGCCGATCCATGCTGATATTTTCAATATTAATAATCTCTCAGCTGCCTCTCTCCATTCCCCGGCTCCCTATTTACCCATCCTTCATGATACACAGAGAGGCAGAGATTAAAACAACGATCCAGTGGCAAAAAAGGGAGGGTGGTTAAGGCAGGAATCTATATGGAGAATAAACCATATAGCTATTGGCCAGAAATGCACCAAATGTATATACAAATATTAACAGACATACTCAGTACATGGCACATACTATGTCAGGGGCGTGTGCGTGTACATATAGGTACACATACACTTTATATAGTATGTGCCATGCACTGTATAGGGCTGTACACACACAGACAGGTGTATTTATGCCCATCTTCCTGTCCCCTCCTCACTGATTTAGATATATTTCCTTTCATCCAAAGATCCTGAAAGACTCAGCGAACTTAAAAAAAAAAAAAAAAGGCTGATTACAAACTATGTAAGCCAGGAAAACGCCACCTGTCACTTTAAATGCAGCCATCTCTGGGTGGAAGGCAGCTAACCTTAAACAGTACACAGCCAGACTACACAACAGTTCAAGAGAGATAGTGAAACATGCCACATCCATCTGAAACTGCAGGGGTATTTTAAAGTGGGTGGAATGAATGCAACCAGAATTTAGCAAAAGCATACAGGTTAACACCCATATTCCTGCAAATAGTGCTGTGGACTCTCTAATGGACACACACTGTTAAGACCTTGGTTTTATGACCTCTGTGCAGAAGCACACTTTCAGCAGCACTGCTTCCTCTAAAAGCACACTTGGGGGCCATTTCAGGGCTAACTCAGGGAAGAGTCTGCTTGTTGAGTCAAAAGCACCTAGATTTTCTTGAGGTAGCATGACCACACTTACTGTGAAAGACCACAGCCTAAAAGGTGCTCTGCTGTATGATTGTGAGCTGTTTATCCACACAAATGATGTATCAGATACATACAAACCCCTACTTGCTCTCTTTCTCTCTCACACACACACAACACACACATATCAGATATCACCCATATCCTCTACAGGATTTATTAAATAGTTGACAATGTTTCATTAATTTTGTGAAAAAAAAAAATTCCGTATTTTTATTTTGCCATTTTCAATGCCTCTGATATTTCACATTTTTGTGAAATTTTATGGAAATTTGGAGGCAAAACATGACCCGTTGCACCATGAAGCCATTATTGCTAGAAAATTGGTCCACTTTAATTTGACGATGAGTCTATTTTAGACTGAAGAAATGTCACCAAAAATGGGACTCATCTCGAATTTGCAACACAAGGTGAAAATTTCAGGCATATCAAAAATTGTTGCAAATTTCTGTGTTTTCTGTGGCATTTAAGTGCTTTCTGGGCCCAAAGATCACAGAGAAACTGCCGAGAGGAATCAGAATGAGAGAAACCTGCTCTTTACGAAGCAGAATCTCTCCTCAGGAAACACATACTTGACTGACAAAAAATCAGGCCCTTGCTTTATATCCCCCAGGACGGTACCATCTGTTATTTGGATTAACATACTCAGTTTCAGGCTGCTTTTTAGTGGCTACATCTCATAATGTAACATTAATTCCAAGGAGTAGTTTAGGCCCCCCCCCAATGTCTGTTTTATCACCTAATCCCTAACATGTGTAATGCACAGTGGTTTTACCATTCGCTAGGATATTACATTCCAGAGCGGGAGCCAGACTTTAGAACCCTTTTATACAGGTTATAATTTCACTTCCTTCCTTCCATACACAAATAAATACAAGCATTTAAATGCAACAGGAGACACGCCAGGGCATTAGGACTAAGATGAGTACTCGCAGTGCAGGAGCACAATAGGTGCTGCAGAACACTCACTGAAAGATTCACACTCCCAGGCTCCGAATACTGTAGGACTCTCAGACTGGAGCATCAAATGCCAGGGAAAATGCATCACTGCCAATATTCACACATCAGCTCATAAAGCTCTAGTTGGTGGGTCCTAAAGTTTTCAGAGGCTGGGAGTGTGAATACTGAACATATCGCCGTAGGTAACATTTGTCTGTGCAGGAAACAGAGCTTTTTCAGGGTCCAGTTCAAGACTGTAGAATGAACTCCCACAGGAATTAAGGAGCATCCCAAATCTCACTGCCTGTGCTCCAAGTGCAGGGCACAGTTCTTTGACCTGCCATCTCTAACATATGCACAAAACAGCATGTACATTTCACCCTCCCCACCCAAAAATAACCTCAAACCAAAGGCCTACCAAAACAACCCCTCTTCATTCCTCCCCCCACAACTCTCCCCCTAGGGGAGGGTGGGAGTGCACACCACACATGACAAATGTTAGTCATGTTGTTTAATGTACTACTGGAAGACATGCCAGGTATGTTTACAGTACAAAAAAAGACCCATGGTAGTGACTCTCAGAGCCTGGGTCAGCTGACTACGGCTATCAGGACGCATGCTATGGGTCTAAAATAGCAGTGTACATGTTGAGACTTAGGCTGGGGCTCGCCAAGTTTCAGAGCCTGGACTCCAGCCCGAGACCGAACGTCTACACTTACTTTTAGTGCCATAGTGAGTACTTCGAACCAGAGCCAGTTAGAATAATAGAATCATAGAATATCAGGCTTGACCTCAGGAGGTCATCCAGTCCAACCCCCTGCTCAAAGCAGGACCAATCCCCAACTAAATCTTGACCTAGGCTCTGAGACTCACTGCTGTGGGTCTTTTTCTGCAGTGTAGACATACCCTTAGATACCACAGTGATGGGGGTAGGATAAGACCCTGTATAGAACTGGCTTCTGAGCATTGCATGATTACTCACTACAGCAATGGTGCAAAGAGTTACCCCCCTAGATTAAGTGCCATAAGACTACACCTTTCAGTTCTTTGCCGCTGTTTCGGGTACCATTTAACTGCAAACCAGCATACAATAACCGGTGTATTTGTCAGGGCAACCACAGATTCTCTGAGGTGATCACCATGTCGGAGGCCAAGTGTACTGGAAGATTTCTCGTTAGGTCATTGCAGGGCCAGTTAGGTTTTTCCAAACTTGTCTCTCCCAAGCAGTCCCTGGTTCCCTCCAGCATCCTGCCTACGATTCTGGCATGTATCCATCAGCTGCCCATTGGTGTTCACATGGCACTTTTCCTGGCTAAGCAAAGGCTGTTCATTATGACTCCCCATTTCACTTAATGGTGAAAAATCTCCTTCTGGGATGGCAGGCAGAGAGCGGAGTGAATTCCAAACTCTTCATCTCCTCCCACGCCAGGCTTGGGAGATAGACCCAGCAGAGGGAGGGAGGGAGACGGCTCAGCCTGTCACCACCAGTTTGCCTTCTTTGCCTGCGGACGTTTTAAATGCTGAGGAGATTGTTGTCGAACATGATGAGGAATAGGAACTTGCAGAGAACAGGGGAGTTTGCTAGACACTGAATTTAGCGATTTTTTCATCATGTGAGTTTAGTGCTGGTGAAACAAGCTGGATTGAGAGCCCCAGAGACTAAAATCTTATTGATCTACAGAATGCATACAGCATAGGCAGTGGCAGTGCCAGGATCTTCTACCACTCTGTCACTCTGACCCAGAGGGGCTCTCACTGGGTGAAAGGGGAGTTCAATCTCTTTTGTGCAGCACTTGAGATATATAAAACACAATATAAATCCTCAGTGTGTGTGTGTATATCTATATCACAATACTAAAACAAGGTGACATTGGGTGAAATCGGAAAGGCAATACATTAAACACATTTAAAATGAATATAAGTAAATGATGTATTTTAAATGCATAATTAACAGGTGGAACTCACTGCCACAAGATATAATTGAGAACAAGAGAATTACAAAACAGGACTGACATGAATAATGAGAACATATACAGTTACTTTAGAAGATAAAAATGCATTAGGGGAAGAAACCCTCCTGCATCAGAACACATGCCAACCCTGGTTACACAGGAGCCTCCCCTGTGGGAAGACAGGCTATCCCATATGTGTGCATTATGGGGATTCTTGTACCTTCCTCTGAGTGCCTGGCACTGGCCATTGGCAGATATAGGGTACAAGATGAGATGGGGGCCCATTGGTCTTATCCACTAAGGCAGTTCTTATGCTCCTATTCGTTATTATGCCTATTCAGTACCAAGCCTCGTTGCTACAGAGTATTAACAAGGAGGCAATTTAATTCTAAAGGATGGGTTGTACCTAATAGACACAGTCACGTGTTGAGGGCAGTGCAAGTGGCACTGTGCTTCAGTGGTGCTAAGCAGCTCCTGGAGCCCCGACGGAACACAGCTGCTGGGCTACCCTTTTAGAAGCGTGCAGAGTGTGCTCCCTCCACCGGCAGACAGCATGGCAGGCCTGGGCAGAAGAACATAGGGCCGCAGCCTTACCTCCTTCTTACTCCTTTTGGGGTAGCTTGCTGCCCTGGGAGGCCCTAGGGATCTGTCCCTGCACTCAGCAGATTGCCAGGCCTGAGACTGTGACTGGTCCCGGGATGGGTGACCCAACACTTTTCCCCAGAAAGAAAAAGAAGCTGAAGTGCACCTGTGCCTGTCTGCACCGTACTGCAGTCCTTTGGCACAGGATCTGATGCGGCCAGGTGCTGAGCAGCTCCTGAGACACAGTGAGCACCCTGTGCGGAGGAAATGGGGGCAGTTGGCAGCTCACAGGATCAGATACTTAGCCCTACCCATTCCTTGGGAAAGGGGTTTGGGAATCCCTCTGCGCTGGATGCCAAGCTGCTGGTGGCGAAGACGCAGACGGCTCCTAATGATGGTATATAAACAGCCACCGTCTGTCTAAGATCTGGATGAGACTTTGATCTTTGCAGCCAATTAGAGACGAAACTTCCCCAGAGTGCTTGCCAGCAGCCAGCCGAGGACAGTGGTTCAATCTAAGGGAGGGGTGGGAGGGGAAGGGAGTGTGGGAGCTCTCCGAAGGCAGCTATAAAATATAGTGGGGATAAATCCTCTGTGACAAAGAGCCAAGTTTAACATTTCAAAATAAATTTACAGAGACCAACAAGCTCCCCTCCCCTCCGCTTGAGGAGCAGCACTGACACTCTCTGTAATCATCGGCTTAAAGCAACAGGGGAATGGGAAAGGGCTGCGCCACGGAGGGGGAACTGAGTCAGTCTTCAAGGGTTGGGTGAGGACATTTTAAATGCAGACAGGATGGGAGGAGGATCCTGGAAGGAAATGCATCTATATTTTCCCACGTTTTCTCCCCAGGGACCTGGAAGGATGGAGGGCTCTCAGGGGACTTTGAGAACAGGGACTGACTGTTACTATGGAATTCCTGCAAGGATAAGGTGAAGCCTCCATCCTTTCGTCTTCTCTAGGCCCAGTGGGAGGTTAACTTGAACTGTCATCTCTGTTGCTCTGAGAACCCCCTGGTAGGAGTGTGATGAGGATGAAGTGTGACTGGGACTCAGACACATTTCTCCTTTAATTTATCTCTCTCAAGTGGCTGTAGTGTCCTAGTGTCCCCACTTTAGTCCAGTGTAGAGGGGAGACTATAGTTTATGGGGTTTATCTCCCTTTTGTCCCAGCAGTGGACTCAGAACATGGCAGAGGATGCCAGCTGGCTGACCTACACCTGGGGAGTTTCCTCATGTCTCCAAAGCCTTGTCTACACCAGGGAGAAAGGTGGGGTTTAAAACATGCTCATACCTTCTGAGGACAGGTTTTAGCACCTTTGAAGATGGTAGCCGGGCATGGTCAAACATAGGCACCATCTCCAACCTTGCACTATCCCACTGCTTTTCTGTTGTCTCCCCATTTGATTGACACTGTTTTCCTTTTCATCTTACCCCTCTACTTGAGTTTCCCCTGGGTGAAGCCCGTTTCTCCACCCACAGACCCAAGTTGCTTCACTCTGAGATTCCCCAATGACACTATTTTGTCTCACATTTGACCCCATTCCTTACCCCAGCCTTTTGCTTTCCATTGACCCCTGGTCTGTTTCTTTTGGTCCCTTTGGGCTCTCTCTGAGTGGCTGGGCTCTCAGTTCTGCTTGGTAAGGAGCTCTTTGGGGGCTTTCTCCATTTATCTCCCCCTCATGTAAAAAGACTGCATCTGGTTTGCCTGAGAAAGAGACAGCAACTTCCTCCCACTCCAAGGACAGCAGAGAGAGTCTGAGGGGGCAAAGCAGACAGCCACCTCCTGCTGGCTGGGAAAATTAGACAGACACAGAGTCCAGCTGGGACTATCTGAAAGGGGCACAGGTGGGCAATCAGTTGCAGCTACCATGGAGCTAAAATTACAGGGCACGGTTACCTAGCAAAGGTCTGAGCAGTAGCCTAGAGATGTTGGAACTCAAGGGAGATGAGACACATTCCTGGTCTAGCTGTAGGGATAGAAATCAGACTGGAGGTGCCCGCAGGTGCAGTCGGGGGGGGGGGGGGACTGGAAAGTTTCTTATTTCATTAATTAAGGTCCTATCTTACATATATTACTGCCAATTTGTCTAAGCCATCACTCCTCATCTGATCCTAGCCACTCAGCCCTGTGACAGGCTGAAACTGGGGGCTGGGGCGGGGGGAAACCTGGTACCTGATTGACCCCAACAGACAGCCCTAGTCAGGAACTGACTATCAAACGAGGAGACTGGACTAGAGGGCCTCAGACAGAAAAGGTCCATGATGCGTCAGGGCCAGCCAATGTCCCTCTCCTACAGACTTGACTCTGCTTTCCTCAGTATTGAGATGTTAGTGGGTTTAGTTATGACAAATACACAGTACAAGAGCTGATCAAAACCATTAATCACTTTTGAAAAATGTGCTCCTAGACATGCTCCACTGCATGTACCAGTGTAACCCACTGCTACTTAGCATGGCTCTCTGTCCCTCTTTAGTGGTGGCTGGCCTTACACAGAAGTTGATGAGCCTGCTACAATCTTGACTAAAAGAGAGGAGTCTCTTAGCTCAGGCAGTAGTGGCTCATGAGTTTAGCCCAGCGCTGACAGATTCAATCCCTCGTGCCAGCTGACCCACCCAGGAGTGCAGTGTTAAAACAGCAGCAAACTTGACTGGAAAATCCTTTCCCATCGTTATATCAATAGACTCCATTCCCAACCAGTGCGGGGAGAACACCACTGTGCCACATGCGGCTAATGAAGCTTTGGTGTAGATCAAAGTGCCTCTTGTTATTCAGTAACCACTCCATCTCCCCCCCAGTTCTGATGTCCCATTCATGGCTATTCCCGGTCCGAAGATGGCATGAAAAGGTATTTACATGTGCACAAGGCATTAACCTTGAGTCATGGGATGTTCTCCTGAAGAGTTACACTGGAAGAAGGCTGTGCAATCTAGGGGAGGAAGTGGGAACACAGATTGCCGCTGTCTGCGTAAAGGTCAAAAGTGGCTGGAAATATGGCTGCTAATTAACTCCGGCACGAGCCACGTCATTAATATAGACCCGAGCCTGTTGAATTCTCCTCTCTGGCTTTGTCTATGTATGTTAATATTGGGAAGAGAGAATTATAAAAACATAATGAGAAAGCAGTGAAATATGACCAAAGTCTTGTAATGATGAAATATAATGACTTGTAATGAAGAAAAGGCATGGACAAAAAAATCAATTCTTGTGAAGCAAAAGTAAGAGAGCAAGCAAGAGAGAGCAAAAGAAGAGAAAGAAAGCAATGGCTGGAAATGACTTTTAACTTTCCCACTTAGCGTTCTAAACCCAAAAAGCAATTACTGCCGGCCCGGTATTGCCTTTCTGCACATTAATTCCCTATTACGAGTAAAATTAATGAGTGTAGCAAACGCCTTGTCCTTGTAAAGTTGTGCTCTTTATTATTGGTGTTAATAATCTGCCTGGGACTTGGGCTCCCATGTTCACCACCAGCTCTGACTTTGAGAAAAGGAAAAAGAACAGGAGGGAAGGGTGGGGAGGGGAAGATGAGTTGGCAAAGTGGATGGCTCTGGGGATTGAAAATGAGATCCAGAGACTCTTCCTCTCTTGGAGTATGCCTACATTGCAGCTGAGGGTGAGCCTCCCAACCTGGGTAGACAGACTTGTGTTAGCAGGCTCAAGCCAGCATGCTAAAAATAGCTGTGTGGCTGTTGCAATACCGGCAGAGACTCAGGCTAGTAGCCACCTGAGCTGGGACCCACGGGCTTGAGAGCGTGAGCTGCCCGAGCTGCAACATCTATGGTGCTATTTTCAGCGTGCTCCCTTGAGCCATGCTAGTGTGAGTCTGTCTATCCGTGCTGTGAGGCTCACTGCCAGATGCAGTATAGCCATGGGCTTGGTTACGGGTTCTGATCTAGGCCAGGTTGATGGCAACTGAAAATCCCCCTCTCTTGGGTTTGTTGGCTTATATGGTTAAGAGGCACCATGCAATAGCGCACTGGGCTGGGAGTCAGGAAATCCACGTTCTATTCCCTGTTCTGCCACTGCCTGCTATGTGACCTTGGGTGCGTCACTTCCTTCTTCTGTTTTCCCACTTACCCATTGTCTGTCTTGTGGATTTAGACTGTGAGCTTTTTGGGTCAGGGACTGTCTCTCATTAGGTGTTTGCACAGCATGTGGCGCTATGGCGCCTCCGGGCACTGCTTTAATACACAATAATAACTATACAAGATGAGGTTGGAGGCCTCAGCCCAGATCCTGGTGGATGAATCTCACAATTGGCAGAGGATGGCAAGGACCATGGCGGATGAACTGATCTTTTGTGTGCACATCAGTGAGGAGATATGGGAGTAAGGCTGGGTGGGGGAATCTCTCCCTGCTCCTGGCCAGGCTGTACATGAGATCAGTCTGCTGCAGCACTCCACTGCCTGGTGTGCAAGGGCTATGGGTGTTGGCAGGGAGATTGCAATGGTGCTTGGCCTCTGAGTTTGGGAATGGGGTGCACATGGGGAGGGTGGGAGGGAAGGCTGCAAGCACTGTCTCCCAATTGAGCACCCGTGCAGGAACCAAGCCCAATCTGGCCCAAAAGGTACAAGGCATTTCACAGCCGATTGGAAAGGCAAGTTGGCAATGTCCCTACAGCCGTTGCTCCTGCTGCCTCATCTCCGCCTGTGCATTTGGAAACCAAGATGCAAAGGATGGGGTACATGCATAATTTAAGAGGCATACAGGTGGCAATGGAGAGAAATCTCCTCCAGCTACAGAAAGCCCTACAAGGCTTTACACATTGGCAGATGGTGCTGAGTACTTGCTGCTGCCCCATGGGTTCTCATTCTGTAAAGATATGAGACTCGGAACTGCCTGACTCCCCTGCCTGTGATCCACTATTCGTGAGCTGAGCAGTAGAATGCAACCTCCTGCATCACAGGGCTGAGAAGGTCAGGAGATGCAGTGTGATGAATGGCACAGTTTCCAAGGATGCTGCCCTGGGGCTGGCTCAGTGTGGGGAGGTGGGATCCCTGTGGAGATGCCAGATGGCTAGAGCATTGCTAACCCCTGTACTTAGCTTGGACTTTCAATGCTGTGCAGGTGGGAGATGGGAGCAGGAGAAGAGAAAGAATGGGAAAAGAGAGGGATAGAGACAGAGGAGAGGACGTGGGGGAGAAGACTGGAAGGGGAAAGGGAGAAGAGGTGGAGGGGATGGGGAGAGAGAAATGATAGTAGGTTAGGAGAAGGGAAAAGAGAAATGGGTCTGTGTCAAAGGTCCTGGGAAAGCTGTTAGGAAAGCTTATAACCAGCTAAGCAGCATGTAACTAGGCCTATCAAAATATTGGCAGGAGTAGAAGTATGGGGGGAAGATCCTACCATTATCTGGGCACCTTAATAGGATTTACATTGCATAGAGGAATTAAACCCGCATGGAGTTAGGGTTACTCCTGTCCTGTAAGATTATGGGGATATGGCCAGTGGGTATGGGGTAAGAGTGTTAGAGCCTCTATCATATTTGTGGGGCAGACTGACAATCCTTCTGCAGTGTTTATGCTTCCAGTGCTGGAGCAGTCCTGAGTTACCAGAGTGTGCGAAAGGATGAGGAGAAGGGAATTGAAGGAGATAGTCTCCTGCTGAAGTTAGCTGCCTTCAAAAGAGCTTTAAAAAATAGGTATCATTTAACCCATCACTAAACTGCAACCATTTCTGGGGTGGTACATAGGTGCTGTTTGACAGCACAAGATGCTTTTAGAAAACAGTTTAGACCAGAGGGAAGAATCCTGTATCCACTTGAAACTAGAGCAGGGGAAGTTGTTTAAGGTGGAATAAAACCAGGACACATGCGGCTCCTGCCAAAAGTACCATGAAATCTTTAATGACCCCAAGAAATCAGGACCTTGGAATCGCAGAACCTAAACTTTGAGATTGTGACCCTGGTCATAAAGATCCCACTAGCAGCATGTTTAATCTAGCACTATTCTGGGTCATTAATTCCGGGGGAAGAGTCACTAACACACCTCCCTGCAACACCTGCGTTTTAACTTGTAGTCTCCCACCCAAGCACCAATTAGGCTTGAGTTCTGAACAGCCCAAGTTGGGGTGTCTGTGTTGTATCCCATGCTCTGGGATTGGGTTTTCTGGATCATAGAGGTCACAGCAGCTGTAATCAGAACATCCCTGGCCAAATCAGCAAGCGTTTTATGCCAGTTACTATGTTAACAGGGTGATGCTAACCTTAGACTGTTTATCTCTATAGAACAAGCAAACCCAGCACAGATCCCTCATGGGCCTGACACCGGAAGCCCAGCTGCATTTATGACACCAGGTTCACAACCTTATGGGCCAGAGGGTTACCTAATTACCACAGAGTACTCTTTGCATAACAGCAGCCAGAATTCACCATGCAGAAGCAGCTTTAAGTTACCTGCCTCAGTCCTCTCCCTGCACATTAGAATTTAAAACCTATCGTAAAAAGGCTGAAAGGTGAACTGCAAAGCTTTAATGGAAACAATTTAAAAAACTGTTTGAGGTCTCAAATGATATGGCCTATTTCACGATACCTAATATTTATACTGCACTTTCCACCCAGATTTAAATACAATCAATATCTTACACTTATCTTTTAAAACAAATTGCTGGGAAAATCCCATTCTCCTTCCTAGTCTGCATTATTTCTAAAAGCAGTACGGCCGGATTCTGATCTCTCTTACATCTGTGTAAATCCAGCCTAGCTCTATTGGAGCCAATGGGATTACACTGCTGTAGTTGGGGTAAACGAGATTAGAATCAAACCCAGATTCACCACTGCCTTGCAGCCTGGGGCCTGAATTTTCAGTTACACTTTTACACCACTCCCGCAGCATAAAGGGGCCTTGATGTGGCATATATGTAATGTACCCCTACTTTACGGCCCCTTTACACTGCCAGAGAGGTGTAAAGAGGCCTTTGTTTAAATGAGAATCAGGCCCTGTGTAATCATTTGCACTTGTGCAAAAAAAGTGAAAAATGCTTTGAAGCAATTGAGAATCAGGCCCATACTGTTCCAGTCCCTGTGCATATGGGAGCAGGTTCTCCTCTCTGTCACCCAGCACATACCCATTAACTTTAATGGGGCTACAGGTGTATAACAGCAGAACCTAGCAGATGATCTGTTGTGGATTTTGTGGTCTCCATGTACAGTGTTTGGCTTTTTAATACAACTGTAGCAATTCACCTCTTAAGCCCAGGCCTATAAAGGGAAGAGTGAGGTGCTCTATGGGGCTTCAAATTGTTCCCTGGTAAAGGAACCATTCACTGTCACTGATAGGTCACCAGTTCATAATCCATAACAGGACAGTAGCGGCCAAGAGGTGCCACCATCTGATGGCTGTTAGATAGCTTGTGTGAATTGAGTTTTAAAGTTCTCAGTCCTGATCCTAGCAGAGAAGTCTCTGTATCAGGAGTCCAACTTTGCAACTGGCACTACTTGACCCTGTTGCTAGTAATCTCTGCAGAGACCAGTGCATGTAAGGGACAGGAGGAGTCACTTTCATGGGGTGCCCCTTCAGTGAGATTTGAGGTACATTGATGGAGCAAGGTGAGGGGAGAACTTGCTCATGCTGTGTCCATTCAGTGGCTGCATCATTTCCCCCCCTGCTTGGAAACCATCCTCTCTGTCTCTCCCGTAAGGAGAATGAAGCCATTTGAGTGGGGAACAAGATGAAATCTGGATCCTATCCACAGAAAGTCATTATCCAAATTATGTTCCTAAATTGGATGAGAAGCCACATATCTCCCGTTCTTGTGGCCTGTCGGTTGGTTCAATGCTATGTAAGCACACAGCACATCTTTCCTTGTTCATTGCTGAATGGAAAGAGGCAGCTCTAGTGGCTTAATGCATTATTATAATAACAGACCCACTTGCCAGGACTCACAGACACTTTATTTCTTGCCACCAGCCAGGAACAACTTATATTTTGTATCAAGTATCAGGGGGTAGCCGTGTTAGTCTGTATCTACAAAAACAACAAGGAGTCTGGTAGCACCTTAAAGACTAACAGATTTATTTGGGCATAAACTTTCGTGGGTAAAAACCTCACTTCTTCGGATGCATGAGTGAAAGTTACAGATGCAGGCATTATATACTGACACATGGAGAGCAGGGAGTTACTTCGCAAGTGGAGAACCAGTGTTGACAGGGCCAATTCAATCAGGGTGGATGTAGTCCACTCCCAATAATAGATGAGGAGGTGTCAATTCCAGGAGAGGAAAAGCTGCTTCTGTAATGAGCCAGCCACTCCCAGTCCCTATTCAAGCCCAGATTAATGGTGTTGAATTTGCAAATGAATTTTAGTTCTGCTGTTTCTCTTTGAAGTCTGTTTCTGAAGTTTTTTTGTTCAATGATAGTGACTTTTAAATCTGTAATAGCATGACCAGGGAGATTGAAGTGTTCACTGACTGTCTTATGTATGTTACCATTCCTGATGTCCGATTTGTGTCCATTTATTCTTTTGCGGAGGGACTGTCCGGTTTGGCCAATGTACATGGCAGAGGGGCATTGCTGGCACATGATGGCATATATAACATTAGTGGATGTGCAGGTGAATGAGCCCTTGATGGTGTGGCTGATGTGGTTGGGTCCTCTGATGGTGTCACCAGAGTAGATATGGGGACAGAGTAGGCAACAAGGTTTGTTACAGGGATATTTTGTATGACTCTTGAAGTGCATTTGCAGCTGCCCCCTTGCTGCAACTCAAGAGATAGGAAACACCTACTGATCCCTCAGTTTAGGGAGATTCCTCTATACATCCTGGGTCTTTGTCTGTGATTTATTTGCTACGTGTGGGGGGAAGCACAGAAGATCTGGAGGTTCATTTTGGATAAGGATCAGAACAAGATGATCGTCTTAAATTGGTGATCCTGGGTTTAGGATTTCATGAGAACAAGCTCTCTGGTGATATTTAGGCACTTCTGGTCCCAGTCAGAACCTGGATGCGCAGAGATCACCAGAAAATGCAAACAACTTGATTCCAGACTTTCAGAGTGTGTTCAAAATGGGAACTCAGATCTGAATCTGAATTTTGCAACTTGCTCCTATTTTTCTAATAGGCTGAACTGAAACACTGGCTCTAACTAGATTTAGGATCATATTATTATTTTTCTAAAGAAGGTTTGGTTCAGCTTGAGCTCTGGGTAAAGGTTCACTCAGGTTCTGAATTTATCCACCACAGTTCCTCTGTCCCTACTTCTCACACAGAAGGAATGACTGGAGTTTATCTGGACATAAAGGAAAACCCTGTTAAAATAATGGAGGTTCCACCAACCTAAATAAAACTGTTCCCTAATGGGAAAGGGGGCAGGTTTCTCCTGGCCCAGGAACATTCATTTGTAGCTTTTGAGGAGGAAATTGTTTCTGTTTGAGTTTACTTCCTAACTTGCATCTAGGCCTTGCTTATTCTATCCCCATTCCCAAGGCTGACACCAAGCACTGGGCCACAGACAGTATTCAGAAGTTTTTAGCTTGCTATATAATGCCTATACTGTAGTTTTCTTCTGATACAGGACTCAATCCTGCAAGGAGTTGAAGTCGGTGGGAGTTGAGAGCGCTCAGCAGTTTGCAGAAATGGGATAATGTGTGACTTCCTAGGAGGGAGAGATCTGTGGAGCTGTAAGGTCCACAAGCAACCCAACCTGCTGCAGGCTGGTCAATGTTACCCCTTATTTGCAAGCAAGACTTTATAGTAACCACCTCACCAATTCCAGCCATCTAACCTATCTGCATCCTGGATTAAGCGCAACTAGGGGTCTACTATTTAGTTTTAGGAGCATATGGAATCCTACTGTTTCAGCAAAATGTGTCTCAGTGTAACAAAGACTGTATACTTCAACCTGTCATTATTTCTGACTAAGCAGCTCAGATTTTACATTCTCCCTTCAGCAACAACACCCACCTGCTTCCAGCCAAAGCCCCAGCTCAACAAAGTGTTTAAGCACATAACTTTAAGCGTACAGGCAGTCTCTTTGATTTTAACAGGGCTACTCATATGCTTAAAATCAGGAATGTGCTTAAGTACTTTGATGAATCAGGGCCCGTGTTTCCTGCACCTCTCACTTTTGTTCATTGCTACCCAATTAGCATCCTTGTCAGAAATATAATGGCAGTGACTTTGTCCTCAGACCACTGCACTGTAGCATTTAACCTACCGCTACATCTACATTATGCTTAGAGTTATAGCAAACCATTTACCAGAGCAGTGAACTCTAGTGAACTGCATTCCAAAGCAGTGATTTATTTGTTAAATTCTTAAAGGAGGGGAGGCATGCGAAGGCCTTCAACCTTCTGACTGAGGTAAATAGCACATCACAATATTATCAACAAACAAGAATAGCTAGTGTATGAAAAGACAGAGAAGTGATGGAGGTGTTGGAAATACATTACCTAGGTAGGGTGTTCTTGAACATGCAGCTTTACAGTTTTGAAGATGGATACAATGGGTATGCCAGCAAAAATGTATGCATTCAGAGATAACCACAATTACACACTCACTGGGCGTACCAAATCGGTGAGTCACCATAGAATCATCACCATCATAGAATCATAGGACTGGAAGGGACCTTGAGAGGTCATCTAGTCCAGTCCCCTGCACTCATGGCAGGACTAAGTATTATATGTACACAAATGGGCACAATAGGCGCACTTTCCCACATTGCGTGTGTGCGTGCAAACAGTGGCTCATTTGTTATTTCAGTCACAAAACATGTAACCTAATTTCTGTGGGAGTACAGAGAAGAGAGAGTTTAGAATGGGCAGGATGAGAATTTCTCTGGCTCTCCCCCCCTCTCCCCCACCTCCATTAATAAATCACTGCCTTGAAAAGTATGAAAGCACCTCATCTCAGAAAGTGCAATCTTCTCTGGCAGCCAGCAAACACCCACGCGGGGACCTGATATAAAGCATGGCTCAGAAATGTGGAACAAATGGTCAAGAGGAAGGCTGGTGCATTGGGATCTCACTCCAGATTTGACTTGTGGGGATAAGTGTGATGTAAGCTTGGGGGTAGAGAGGTGTGTTAATGTGTGTGAGAAAGAGAAAGAGAGAGAGATGTTAAGCATCCAAGGAAGGGGAAATGCGTTGCGGTTGCAGGAAAACATATTCAAGAAGGCAAACAGAGTCAAGTGCCTGCTGCTGTGGTGGATGACTTATGCCGGTGGTTATTGTCAGCTGCTGCGTTACTTGTTCCTCACTTTCAGGCTTTCTCTACAGGTAACCAAGAGACAGCAAATTTCTTTGATCCACCCACACCGTGTGCCAAACAATCCCTCCAGAGGCTCAGCAGCAGGTGAGAGGAAATGTAATGTGCTGTGGAGGGGGATCTGCAAGCTGTATCATGCATGGAGCCGGAGGAGGAATGCTTGTGGGTGCACAGCGCTCAAGCTTTTCCCATTTCTGAAGGGCATGACTGTGCCAGCTGCTGCTAGCAGTTGTCCGCTTTTGTTCTTTGCAGAGCTATGATTCAGCTGGCTACAGGGGCCCAATGCTCTTTCAATGAATCCTAGGGTTCAGTCTGCACTTTAGAAATAGGCTTTTTTTGTCCACAAAGAAAGCCCCTGAGACTAAGATTGGCAATGTGTGTGTGAAGGAGAAGGAAAAGAATGAAAAGCTCTAACAGTTAGCTTTTAAATGCATTCATTTCCTTGGGGGATTTTGTTGATATAATTCATATTACACACACAAAAATTAGGTTAAAGGAACATTATTAAGGTTTCAAAATCAAGCACTCAGCAGTTGGGAGATGCCAGAATTAAGGTTCCCTATGCAACTTTAATTCAGCTCCCTTTGTGTGTAAGCATTATGATAAAGTCTTTTATTGCATGTTCACATGCTATTTTTTCCATAATGGCACCGTCTCATTCAATGCACCTTTCAGCTCCTAATCCAATCTCATTGTACCCTGCAACAAACTGGTTCCCAGTCCCCCAAACCATTTCCCTCACTGGTTCCCAGTCCCAATCTCCTTGCCCAACCAGTCCCAGTCTCCTTCCTCAAATTCCCAGTCACATTTCTCTCTCCCCCCCTCCAATTCCAGTTTCACCAGACTCCTTGCACCAATCTGCTCCTTTCCCTTCTCCCTGGTCCAGCTTTCATCCCCTCTGTGTTCAAATCAGACAGCTTCCTTCTGCGTGATGCCTGGATGTCATTGAGAGCACAAGAGAGACAGGCTTCCTGCTCTCAATTTCAGTGCCTGGCCCCACTCCACCCCAGAGCAGCAATTGTAGGGAAAGTCTATCTGTCTTTGCCTCTGTAGCCCTGGGCTGGAGCATACTCAGACGCTCTATGGTGATAGCATATACACACTGCAGTCATAGTTAGGAGCTGTGAGGAAATGTTATAAGCAAGTGAAAACAGGATCTTACAATGGGAAGTGTTGGGGCACTTTAGTAACAGGCAACACTACCAGCCCTGTCTCTAATAGATATAGCATATATTTAACCAGATCCCTTGAAACATCAACCTATAGATCTATTTTCCCCTGCTATTGCTCTGCTTGGGTGTTGCTTTGCATGCCCCTATCCTTTATCTGTTTTGTATGTGAGTGTGTGTCCTTTTTGACTGGAAGCTGTTTGGAGCAGGAGCTATCTTTTTCTAACTGTCTGTGCAGCGATTAGCACATTTTGGGAGCAACAGCAATACTAATCAACAAAGTGCTCAAAGGCCCTAACCCTGATTGGGGCCCCATTGTGTTGATGCCTGGGATTTTCAAAGGAAACCAAGGGAAAGAAGAAATGCAGTGGGATCTGTGTGCCTAGCTCCTTTGGGTTTCTGTGAAAATCCCAGATTATGATGATATGAGCAAGATGCCACTGAGCTCCCCAAGAAAAGTTTGACGCAGCTGTTGAGCCAAAGCAAAATGTAGCCCTATCGCTTTAAAAATCATATCCACCTCCAGAGCTTCGTTTTGTTTCATACAGTTTGAGACAGGGAAAGGGCAGAGAAGAAAGACCCTGAATTTTGAGGCTGACCTGAGCTCAGAGACTTGGGATTCAATCAGAATGAAAAACGGGGGTAGCCTGGGGAAGAGGCAGATGACTATTGGTGCTGCATGTGTGAGTGGGCCCTGTGGCTTGTGCTGTTGTAGTTCTATAACGTGATCAAACTTCCACCAGGGGACTATGTATCTGTCTGCCTATGGCTTTGTCCAGCTCCTGGGGAACTGTCCAACAGGATCAGCTCCTGAACAGCACCAAGCACATCGGAACTGAGAGCCAGCTTGCGAGCACAGTTCGGAGGCTTTCCGTCATAAAGGGACTGATGTATCAGACCAGGTAACTCCTCTGTAATTAGATGTCACAGAGCACCTCAGGGCCTCAGCCTGGCAGATGACTGGATTTTAAACTCAACACTGAGCGCTAGTTTCCAAGCAGTTTTCTGATCCTCTGTCACCAGAGTGAAGGGGTTTGATCAACTGAAAGGGACGTTGTGGCAAGGATCCCAGTATTTTGAGATCCCACAGAAACAACAGGAAACAGAGAAATGGTAAAGGAGGAAAGAACGTGCTGAGGCCGACTCAACCATCCAGATCCACCCCTTTCCCTTGGGAAATGTCTGCCCCAACTGTGACAAGATCTGTGGGTCCCAGATCGGTCTCATTAGCCAAGACAGTCATCCTTGAACTCTGAGGGATCACTGACCAGACCAGTGTGAAGGGACTTGAGAACTGGTGTAGCTATAATTTACTTAAACTTCAAGACCCCTTTACACTGTCAAAAGTGGTGTAAAGGGGCTATTGTGTAACTGGAAATTAGTCCCTTTAATTTTCAGGGCAAAGGTATTCTTTGAGTTCCTTTTATGGCAAATGGTGGTGATGTGGTTGGGCATTTACAGATAATACATAGATAATACATAATTATAGGGCAAATACTTCTAATGATGGCTAAAGGGCAAAGGCTCAGAGTCTGAATTTATGAGAATATCCCAAACACCCAGAAGTATTTCTAAATAATCAAAACCACCTGAGACTGCAAAACTGGTCTGGAAATCACTATTTGGAATCACAGAGCCAGCTTCACGGATATGCGCTGACTGCTTTGCACCTCTCAGGTGACTTGGTGTAGCCTGCTTAAATGACCAGATATCCTGGGTTTGTAGCTGCTTTGCATGACTGCACAGGCACAAAGCACCGATGTGTACTGAGGAATCTGGCCCTAGAAGGGTCCATGCAAGGAGGAAAATGAGTAATCTGAACATTTCAGACCCTTAGAAAAAGTTTAGTTCAAGCTTGGTTCCAAAGACAGGTGAAGGTCCAGGGGCAGGCGGAGAGTTGAGAAGAAGGAGGACTTTTTCTTTTCTCAGTATTGTTTCACATCTCACTAGTGAACATACAATTGTTTCTCACTTGGTGCTTTTGGGGAGTAGTGTGATCTAAGGATAGTCATGATGCCCCACCGACTAGGTTGAATCGAATCTACAAGCTGCATTTTGCTTGTGACGGTACAGATCTCAGCTCTGGCCTTCACAGCTCAGAAAGCTAGTTCATTAAACTGCTTGTTGTGACACCTTGGGCAGCCCCAATGAAGTTTAGTCTTATCAAGTAACAGACAAGCTTGGAATCTCAGAGTCAATACCTCTCAGAATGGAGATCCTAGACATAATGATTAATTCACTGCTGGCTGCCTGGATAAGAGGCTATAGAAATACAGAAGGAATAGTGTCTAGGCACTCAGATGCTGCAGAGATGTGTGTGTGTGAGAGAGATCCTAATGTCTCAATATGCTTTTTTTCCCCCTATCCCCATGGATGGTCACAAACAGGTGTCAGAAGATTGCAATCACCCTGCCTTTCTCATATGGCTAAAGGACTTACCCCTGTAAAATGAGTCTAAGTCTACCTCACAGGGTAGACTTGATTCATTAGCATTTGTAAAACCACGTAGAGATACTCAGATGTAAATCTCATCTGGAATGGCAAATTGCTAATGATAATTAATAGTTATTCATTATAATTTAAAAAAAATTCTGAGGGAAAGGAGGGAGGGGATAGGAGCTCTTGAGATGAAGAACATCAAAAATCTCACAATACACATTACCCCCACCCCCCCGCCATCCCTCCTGCCACCTCCAGACTAGAACTGATGGAAAGAGCTGACATTGTATGTGAAAAGAGATGCTGTAATGCAATAAGCAGTGATAGAGGCTTCGGGTGGACCTGCATTCACAACACATTCCTCCTCTCATATTCAACATAGTTTAGGGAGGGAGGGGCAGGATTGGGGAGCGAGAGAGCAAAGTGGATGAACAGGGTCCTTACATTGCTCTCTCAAATTGATGCAAAGGAGGCCCTAATTAAACAGATGTTCTTAATAATACTCTGACAACTGTCCCTGCTTTAATTTGCTTTAGAGTAAAGATTAATATAACAATGCAGCAATACTTTTCAAGGGGAGAAAAAGGAGCAGAGCTAATAAAAGCCAGTAGCTTACATGGTATATTATTGCTTTTCTTTCTGCATGTCTGGCAAATATTTATCTCCTCTGGGAGCAGTTTTCATATTTATTTGATCAGTCCTCCAAGCTAAAGCTGATTTTGTGGTACATTGCAAAAGGATTAATACCAGGCCAAGAGGTGTGCTGGGGACACAGGCACATCAGGGATCTCCATGGTGATTCTCAAGCACAGAGGGAAATATCCCAGTGGCAATAAAGTTAGCAAAGCTATTAACCATGAAGGGTGGCCTGGAGAGGCTGGGGAAGGGAGTGCATTTCAGGCTTGTGAAGCAAGGAACTTGTCAAGCAGTGACAGGTGAACCACAAAAGGTTCTCAGGTCCGATTACCTCAATCTTTAGGACTGAGTCTCAGGTCAATGGGAGAATTTCTCAGGCCTCCATATTCTCAGGGCTTGCTGTGGTGACATGGTTGGGGGTGCCACATGCACCATGGCCATAGATGGCACAACCATGAGAGTGACACTGAATAGAGTAGAGGGAAACAGAAAGCCTACGCAGGCCATGGAGATGATAAAACTTCAGTTCTTGGGCAAGAGTCTCCTCTGCCATAAACCTTACTTACATCTGTGCAAAGTAAGTATCAAATAAAAATGGCAATGCTTTGCCCCCATTTTGGTGTTTTTATGCTGCCATTAGTCGTAGAACAGGAACATAAGAATTGCTAGACTGGATCAGACCTAAGGTCCATCTGGTCGAGTATCCCATCTGTGACAGTGGCCAGTGCCAGATGCTACAGAGGCAAGAACCCCACAATAGGCTGATGTGGGATAATCTGCCCCCCACATTATGTCTCGTCCTAGCTTCTAATAGAGATTGGTTTAAATCCTGAAGCACAAGGTTTAATAACTCTTCCAAAACTGCTGTTGTCACTAATTATGATAATGCTGAATATTCTTGATATCCCAATAATTATTTGATCCCTTTTTGAATCCTATTAAGTTCTTAGCTTCAGTGATTTCTTGTGGCAATGAGTTCCACAGTTTAATTGCACACTGTAGGAACAAGTGTTGTCTTTATCAGTTTTGAATTTCCCAGAATCTAGTAGCGAGACAGAAACTGATCTGTCTGATGAGTTTTCTTCAAGTTCTGCAGGTGAGGTTGAGCCTTCTGTAGGCAAGACTACACAGAAAGGTCCATTTGATAGATAGCATTAAACTGTAAATCCTCACTTTGGAAAATAATTTGTAGCCTGAGTATGAGCGTGCAGCTCTTTTCTCATGCCAAGCAGCACAGCACCTGTTGGGCCATAGTAGGGTGACCAGACAGCAAGTATAAAAAATCGGGACAGAGGGTGGGGGGTAATAGGTGCCTTTATAAGACAAAGCCCCAAATATTAGGACAGGATGTTGTACCATTACAATGGTCCTGCTCTGAAATACCCCACAGAAATTCTTTGGGACCTCTGCAAATAATGTCTTTCAGTGCTGTTCATATCCTTCATTGTCAGATGCCTTCATGAGCTGCTTTGCTCTGAGATGGACTCCACCTGAAAGGCAGCCTGTTTGTATAACTCTTCCTATCAGCCCTGCCCTGAGCATGCCCTGGGGACGGGCTTAGCTTGGGTTCAACTGGACCCCAGGGCTAAGATTCTTCAGCCCTTTGTTATGCATGGAGGAAGCACGTGAGGGGCCTTGTGTGCCACCGTGGGCTCTGCATGGCATTGATATTTTGTCCCTTTAATTCGTCTAGTGGATGTACAGATTATCTGAGGCCAGCAGGAAACAGACGCAAATGGGAAACAGCTGGTTTATGGTTCACCTCATTTAAATTTTCCACCCCAAATCTCTGACATCCCAACAGCCAGGAGAACAACTGTGCAAAATGCTCTGGGCAGTGGAAGCGATGAGGCATCTGGCGGAGTGAGCAGCTGAGGGAGAACATGAGGGAGGAAGAGGGGAAGGCAAAAGAAGAGAGCAAGGAAGAAAGCCATGGGAGAGAATACACAGATCAGAGAAAAGGGGGAGCAGGGGACAAGAAAGAAAGAGGGGAAGACTCAATCCACCCAATGGGAGGGCATTACCAATTACCCATTCTTGAAATATTTCAGAGCTCTGCTTGTGCTGCAATTTGTGAAGCCATTAATGATAATGAATCCCTTAGACAATAAGGGGGGAAAGCAGCAAGTTAGAGAAAAGAGGAGAAGCTGCCAGCTAAGTGTGTTGCCCTTTGCTGGAGTTAATGAAGCTTGTTTACTTTCTGGCTTTTTACAGTTTTTTGAAATGTCAGATGCCACCCAGACTCCCTCCCTCCCATTTCTACACACAGACACGCACACACACACACACTGGGAGAAGAACCTTTGAATGCAGCTTTGAGCTAATCTTCTTTTCAAACTAGAGAGATCCCCGCACGCTAATAGGAATGGTAAGGACTGTTGTTGCACCAGCAGAGCATGTGCACTAAAAGGGGTAAGTATGACTAATGCACTAATAGGACTAGTGCACTAGAAGGACGGGCGCATTCATTATTCAGTGGCTCACAACCATTCTCTGTGGCCCAAACCACACTGCAGGCTCTTCAGGCCTCAGCAACTAACCAGTCCCTTGGTCCAAACTTCAAGTGTCTATGTCACTGAACAGGAAGGGACACTGCTGAAGCTGTGCATCTGTGGGAATTATTATGGATGAAATGATGGATGCTCCAGGGTTGAACTGACTTAGGCTTATCATTGGCATTTACCTTGCACTGCTCTGGGCTGTTTGTTTATCCAATTATGGTTCCTGTATGATTATCAGTTCCTGCAAGGATTTTGCTGGTTTGCAAATTTACTCATACTGCTGAACTAATTTTAGATCCTCCTCACTGATCACCTGAACCTGGAATCCTGGATAGCCCAATAGCTTATTGCTCTGCCAGACAGAAGTGATGCAACTGTGAAGTGAGATACTGATAAGTACCCTTTCTTTGCGTGGGATGGTGAAAGCCATCCTGAGGTTAAACACCTCTACCGGCTCTGTCTCTGAAAGGTGCTTGGATTTTCTTTTGCCCAAAGAGAAAATAAACTAGTGGTGGGCAGCTGTCAAAAAAGAAGAACAAAGGCAAGGGGCATAGAGTAATGAAATGTGGAATGGTCCCCAATTTTATGGCACACTGAACAGCATCTGGATTTTCTGAAGGCTGAAAATGCATAGGGGAAAAAAGTCAGAATTGATTTTAAGCCAGCATCACCTCAAAGAAGAAAGTAAATGAATAATAACACTCTTCTCATTCCATCCCATAAGCCCACAGTACTTTACAAACATGACTTCAATATTTAAGCATCCCAATCTGCCTGCAATACGGTAGGTAATGAACATTGCCCCCACTGTACAGATGGGGAAATCTGAGGCAGAGAGAGAGAATTGACTTGGCCAAGGTCACAAGGTAAATCAGAGTCAGGAGTAGAACCTCGGAGACCTGACTCAGTCCTCTGCTCTAACCAACAGGAAGCGTCACCTTCACAGAGTGTTTTGGCAGTCAGAGAAATGCCCATGTAATAATGATTCCTTCTTCCCTGATAAAAACAAGCTTTTGCTCTCATTTCTCCCATAGAGCTGACACAGCTGTGGTAGAGTAATCTGCATTCTGCTCTGCCTCATACACCATCATCAGCTAAACTGCCACCTAAGACTTAAACGCAGGATCTCTGTGAGTAGAGAAACTGGGTTTTCTTGTCCCAAGGGCTGAGTTCTCAGGGCAGGAGGATAGAGGGGAAAAAACCAAAACCAACAAACCAAATAATCTTTTGACTTGTAAACAGAGCTCATCCAATCCAGAAAATCCTGGGAGGGGATCAGTACAGAAGCCGTGGAGCTATTCTTCCAGCTTCCGTTTTTCAACTACATTTGTGCTTTAAAGGCTCAACTCGTATAGCACCAGTACATGAGCCTGCCAGCCGAGATTGAGCCAAGACTGAAATGCCACGGATCCTAATGCTTCCTCAGATCCACCAGCTCAAGCAAAGCTGAAGATGCCTGTGAAGACCCTAGTTACAGAGCCCAGGATTCAGGGCCTATTTCTACATTGCCCTGCCCCATGTACAGTCATTTTCGTCAGTGCACAGTGAGTGCAAAGCGCTACTAAAGGAGAACAGTGGTGTTCTACACCTGCCTGGCACTGGTGTAAATAACTACACAAGGTGCAGGACAATGAAGAATGAGGCACAGTCAGTGCCCAACCTTCTTCCCCCAGCCTGCTCTCCCTTCCTGGCTGCTGACAGTGGGGAAGACTTACTTCATAGGGAAGGACGGAAGGGAGGTTTTCCAGTTCAACGAGAAGCAGGTGTGGGAGGAAAAAGAGAGATGTTAGTCTTACCCCATAAAGTGATTCCTCAGTGGCTCCAGTTATTACTCCCCTGGTGATGGTTTCCCACGCATGGTGGAACTGGAATGAACACTATCCTAATACCAAAGGTTGGAATAGGGGCAACCTGGATGGCTGGAGTGGGGGCACCATGTGCCTGCATCTCCCAAAATCTCTGTGTCTGAGAATCCTTTCATCAGCACTAGCAACTGCTTTAGCTGCCTATTCCTTCCCTACCCACTTCTCTGGTCTCAGCTCACATCCCCTTGGGGTATGCGAGGGGAAGGAACTTGTCAGGCAGCTGTCCTGAGCCAATCCGCCCTGACACATCTCAGCCCAGTGTCAGAGGCAGAATTAATACAGTGATGCGGGGGCAGGCTGAATTATTTACTTGTCCCATAAATCAGCCAGCTGGAGCTTTTGCTGCCTGGTGACAACACCAGCCATTGCTCACTATTCCTTTCTGAGTACATCTCTCCTTGCTGGTGCTGCCAGGGAAGGTTCCAAAGATTAATGACATAAAGTATGGATGCCTTCTCCTTTCCCAGCAACCTTCCCTTCCGCTTCCACTGATGCCCTGGCACCGCAGAGGGTCCTGTTCAACAATCAAGAAAGCACGGGCCCAGGCACTAGTCTAGCAGCTTCACATCATCTCACCTTCCCCACTGAGCCCAGCCCGCCCTCCCCCCGCACTCACTGCTGGGTGCTGCTGCTCCCCGCACTCACCACTGGGATTCTCTGTGCTCTCCACTAGGACCTGCCCCCCTTGTACACCCCACTGGGACCAGCTGTCCCCACTCCCCACTAAAACAAGTCCCCTGCACTCACTGCTGGACCCAGCCCTACCCGCACTCCAACATGGCTCAGCCCTCCCCATTCTCTGCACTGTCTGCACTGTCCCCATCCAAGATTCTCTTAGCATCCCCAGGTGTGGGATCGGAATGGGGAATGCAATGTTCACTTGGTGTCTTTAAATAATGCTGAGTTACTGCAGGGTCTAGCAGGGCTCTGCGAAGGGCTGGCTTCTAACCCAACATTATTCAATTAGTTCATTTTGTTGATTACCATCTGGGTCACTGTTGTCAGGGTTACAGCTGGCGCAGCATTCGCCCATAGATCATATTTGAAAATCCACCTGGGGAAATGGGGATATTAAAAAACTAACCGGGTCTGAAAGTAACATGGTTTCTAAGCATCCCTGGGCTGCTTTATTGATCCCAGAGTGAGGTTCACTTAATTAATTTTGTCCAGCTTAAATACAATAAAAATAAAATAAACCCATTTGTGAGCTCTCCATACTGAGAGAGCGCTTGTGGTGGGAGGGGGGTTCTGTGTGTGTCTCATTCGGTATGCATAGAGGATGTTGTAAGGGCATGCAAATCCACGGATTTCAATGGAGTTGCATCTGATTAGCCCAGGGCTGAATTGGAACCTATGTGTGTGTGTGTGGGGAGTTGGGGGCTGTTGTGTGTGTATGTTTGAGAGAGAGAGAGAGAGAGAGAGATAGCATATGTGAGTGTCAGTATGAGGTATTGTGTGAGTGTCTGTGGAAATATGAGAGAGAATGTGTGGCTGAGTGGAAGTGCTTGTGACTGTATGTGGGATTGTGTTTGAGTGATTATAAAATTGTGTGTGAGAGAGGGTAGAGACAGTGGAAGTGTGTGTTTGCATATGTGATTAGGATTTTGAGTGCTTGTGATCTCATGTGCGAGCGTGTGTGTTTGCAACAAATGCATTTGCTGAGCAGCAGCACAATGAGATCAATTTGGGACAAGCCTGTTACAAAAATAACATTTTCAAGAAGTCTCGGTTCCAAATGGGAAGAGCAACTGAAACTCAACAGTTCAAACCCAAATGAGCTTGTGTCACGCAGTCACAAAGGGTTTGCAGCTGAGCCCTGGCTTGAATTATTCCTGTGGTCACAGGGAGTAAGAGTAGCGGTTGTGTGAGCCCTGATTGCGTTATATTCCAGAGAGGCAGAGAACCAGACTAGTCATTTGTTTTCCGAAAAAAAAAGCTAAATCCTTATTTCCTCTGAGATGTGCCATTGGCCTGAAGTTCTCAAGGTCTAGGCAAAGCCATCAGTCACAGTCAACTGGGCCCGGACTCTGGGAAAGCAGCAATCCATACCTTTTAGAGACAAGTAGGGACGTGGGGAGGGACTGCTGACCTGGCAGAAAAGCAACCACTCTAAACAAATACATAATGGAGAGATCTAAGCAGGCATCCAGTTTGCTTTCAGGAAGAGGACAAGCCAGCTCCTTGTCACTTTATGGGAGAGCCTTGTTCTCTGCTTTCTAAAGGTGCCAGAGCCAGGGCATTCATGGGGAGACATAATGAGAAGAATACATGCATACAAATATAAGGTAGGATTTTCACATGTGTTCAGCCCACACCTGACTGCTCCAGCCAATGGGAGTTTTACTGCTGACTTCAATGGGAGAAGAGGTAGGCCAACAATGAGCACCTGTGAAAATCCCACTCACCTCGGGTTGAATTACTCTTGCCTGTTACTTCATTGACTTCAGGGTAGTTTACACCAGAGATGAATTTGGCCCCATGTCAAGATAAAAATCAGATCATTTCACAAAACGTAACGCCATAATTAGCACTAATGGGCACCAGTTCTGGGCATCAATTAGAGCAGCCTAAAGGTCATTCTGGCAGCCAGGGATGAACAGACGCAGGGCCATCCCAGCCACAGCTCCTTTCACCCTAGGAACAATTTTTGTCCCGGGGACCATGAATATGATGGTTGGCTCTCCAAACTAGTTAATATAGCTTTCCAGCTTCTGCGTCTCTCTGGAGTAGTATGAAGCTGCTGGAGCAGGGCTCAGAATCTGACTCAATTTATATACAATGTTCTTTATATATCAAAATGGGAATCATTTCACCCATCACTGAAATGCAGCCACCTCTGGGATGGAATGTGGCAGTGCTTTAACAGCAACACTACCCGCAGTTCGGGATAGGATGTGAAGAAGGATGCTGTAGCCTGTTCAAATGCCAGGGGACAATAAGTAGGCAAAATGTAAGTACCCAAACTGGAACTTAGCAACCCCTGCACTTTGGGGACCCCTAATGACTACAAATAGCCAGGTACTCAATCTGATATTTAATCCAAAAGATAGCACCTTTTACCACCCTGCTGAAGTATTGTTTCAGTACAGCCCCATAACAGGTGTACTCCCTTACTGAGTGCCTGACTACAAGAGGTGCTAAGCACACTCCACTCCCATTCGGGTGCTGGCTCACCAATACCATTTCCTGTAACACAATGGGTTTTCCTCCGAGGCGCCCAATTTAAACACTGACCGAGTCCAACTCGGTTTAGCTATATAAAAGTAAGAAATCTGGTTTGTGTTCCCATTCCGCCTTTTCCTACTCCCAGTTATGAGCTAATCAGGCAACAGCAGCATTGTGGTTATAAATAAGAAAAAGTTGATTTTTTCCACTAGAGTAAGACTTTAGTGCGGAATTGTTTTAAGCTCTCTCACACAGCAGGTTTGCATAACTTGTTGCATGAAGACAGGTTTCAGAGTAGCAGCCGTGTTAGTCTGTATCCGCAAAAAGAAGAGGAGTACTTGTGGCACCTTAGAGACTAACAAATTTATTAGAGCATAAGCTTTCATGGACTACAGCCCACTTCTTCGGATGCATAAGCGGTCCATTTCCTGGACACTACTGTGCTAATAAGCGATGGTCACATAAATACCACCCTATACCGGAAACCTACTGACCGCTACACTTACCTACATGCCTCCAGCTTCCATCCAGGACACACCACATGATCCATTGTCTACAGCCAAGCTCTAAGATATAACCGTTATGCATCCGAAGAAGTGGGCTGTAGCCCACGAAAGCTTATGCTCTAATAAATTTGTTAATCTCTAAGGTGCCACATGTACTCCTCTTCTTTTTGTTGCATGAAATCACTCACTCAGTCCAAGCAGCTGTGCTGTTCAATCCAAACGCTGCCCTTCCTCCCTTCCCCCTCCCCCCGCCCTTCCCACAATACAGCTTCATCAATTTATCTTCTTTTCCCGGGGATCATTGCAATAGGTTTTATCACCTGGCAAGATTTTATCAAGACAGAAAAGCAAAAGGAGACCTGCATTCCAATGACCATCAAGTATTTAATAGATCCTGTTTCAAAGAGGTTCCCTGGGAGGAGCAGAGATTCATGCTTATGACATGAGGGATTGACTGCTGGCCACTCAGAACAGTCCATCCAAGCCAAGTCACAGTTGGTGTATATGGGACTGACAGTGATAGAGCCTGAGTATGAAGGAGAGTAGCTGAGACTCCAAACGTGGCAACAGTCACTCAATGGAGAATCTACTGTAACATGAGGCCAGGGAACCAACCCCCTCTTGCTCTGTCCATGAGCATCTCTCTGTCTCTCATGAGTCTGTTTGCACACTTATCTCCTACCTTCTTTCTATCACTGCTGCCAAAGCCACCTTGCTCCTCTGCTGCTTTGACCATGCTCTTGCTGCTTGGATCCCTTCACTGACCTCTTGTCCCAAAATATATCGCTTTCAGACTCCGTGATCACATCCCTTCTCCATCTTTGCTTAGATCCCTGCTCTTCCAGATCTTGTCCCCTGTGTTTTCCCTGTCCCCTTCCTTGCCCCAGCTTCTGCCTATGCTCGGATTCTCTCTCCTCTTTCAAATCTCTCTTTAAAGCCCACATCTTCCAGGAAATCTTCTATTGCAGATTTCCTGTTCACCACTCATCTCTCCTCATATTTTTGATCTTCCAAACTGTTGGGCTGGTTTTCATCTGGTTCATACTGGTCTGTAAGCTTACAGTGGGAGACACCACGGGTGAAATCCTGGCCCCACTAAAGTTAATGGCAAAATTTCCAGGCCCAAGTTTTCACCCAGGTCTTGTGTGTGTGTGTGTGTGTGTGTGTGTGTGTGTGTGTGTGTGTGTGTGTGTGTGTGTGTGTGTGAAGAGTAGCAGGTGCATTTATGGTGCTAAATAAATAATAACAAAATAAAAATGTTAATAGTGAACATGCCCACTACATACTATGTGATAGACGTGAGACCTGGGAAAGATTTCAAATGACTATATAGAAATGTGCTCGACAAGCAAGGATTTTTGAGACAATACTTGTTAAATAGATTTCCTGGGAAATCTCTGAGGAGTGGGTAATGCTACAACTCTGGGTTTGCAAAAAAAACCCCAGCCTTTTGAAGCTACACCCTGAGAAGGCGGCCATTGACTGGTGATTACCTGTTCCCAGAGACAGGAGATCAAAGGCCCAAGCTGTATAAAGAAACAACTAATCTGCCCAGCCTTCATTCTGGTTCCCAATTTTAAGACTGATATGAACCTGTAACCACAGGAAAACCCTCGTTGTGGGCTTTGAAGGACTGACCCCTACCAAAGCCCTGGGCTGGAGCTGGGGGTGACCCCTGGAAAGCTTTTTAGCATGTGTGTAGGTTCTTTTATTGTTATTAGATGCTTTCTCTGTAATGGTTTTACCTTAAGAATAAATGTGCTTGCTTAATAGGAGCTTTGTGGTAACTAGGACTGCTGGTACTACACTGGTCAGAGCCCTTGGAGAAAAAAAACAGAGCATAGGGGCTGCCCTAACTGGCAGACTGGCTTGCTGGGGATATTACAATGTAAGGCAGGGAGCTATGCAGCCTTAAAAACCCCTAGCCAGAAGGGAGTGAGATGTGGATCTCTGCCCAAGAACAGTGACGTCTGGGAGTCAGAAACCTTTAAGTGGGTGTCCTCAACGGACCATTGAGCGGGAAATATAGGTGCAATTACCCTGACACTGTAACACAACACACACTGCAAATACACATGCATGCACGTACACACTCGCACACAGAGTTCACCCTAAAAATGTCAACATTTGCCAACTCACTGTATGGGTGCGTATGTATATGTGTGTATCTAAGTATGTGTATATTTGTGTAATGGGTATGTAAGACTGTGTATGTGTGTACAGTTATGTATGTATCTGTGTATTTGTCGTATTGCACCTATGTCATTTATTTGTTAAATGCTGATGCTGATAAAACAAATCATGTACATTGTTTTTCCCTTTGAAATGAATAATCCTAAAGTTGTATGAAAAGAAATAATTGTTTGTGGAGCAGAGAACTGGGATTTTGTGGAATCACAGCTTGAGAAGCTCTCAACAGGGAGAGAAGGAGACTTAAATGGCACACTGAGATACAGAGAAGGATGGAGAGAAACAGGAGACAAAGAGATATTTAAGGGAAGCAATTGCATAAGGCACTGGGATACAGAAAAAATGTAGGAATAAAAATAGGACAGAATGAGATTGAAAGATGGATATGGTTAGATAGATTAGATACAGGTGTATCTATCTATATATACACACACAGGTGTGTATATATATATATATATACACACAAACACACATCTAGCTAGCTATCTCTCATTTATTTCTCTTTCTATCCTGTTTTTATTTCCACATCTGCCTCTGTCTAAATTGCTCCCCTACTCTCATCTCTCTTTGTCTCCTGTATTTATCTCTCCATCCTTCTCTGTGTCTAAACATTCTATTCCAGTGCTTCTCTGTCTGCTCCCACTGAAAGATCGTCTTCTTCAACCCCTTTCAGTGCATCATGGATCCACATTTATAGCTCTTTGGATTCTATGCAATCCCCGTTCTCTGTTTCACAAACAATTATTTCTTTTCACGTAACCTCAGAATTATTAATTTCAAAGGGAGGGAAAGAAAATTTAATGAATTTTTATAAATGCCAAGATTTGAAAAACAAATTACTGGGGTGCAGCAGGACCTTATTAAAATACAAAGAGATTAGCAAGGTCTTATTCCCTTCAATTATTAACAATGTACTTGTTCTCCAGAAAAGTACCCATGAAAATTTAAAACAGATGAAAATGGTTGTTCACTTAAAACTGCTCAGTTAATCTGTGAGTAATGTTTTATTCAGAGGCGTTAAATGAATACTGCAAGATTTGATATGTGATAATCCATCATTCATGTGACACAAACATGGGGATCAATACTATGCAGTGCCCAGAGAAGAGATGAACATGGCAGCTTTTGGGGACCTGAGTGCAGAATGCTCGTCTTAGTTCACTGGATGTCCAAAATCAATATCAAGCCATAGATTTTATAAGCTGTTTTTTTAAATAACTCTACAGCCTCAGATTGGATTCAGAGCAGGTTGCAATGGCATGAGGTGAAGGAGCGGGAGGCGGGGGGTTGTGTGTGGAAAGACATTGAGGAGGAAGACGACTAAGAGAGTCAGATCTGGATTTTGTTCACTCTAGAATCTGAGGGTGGTCAGATTCCTGGGGGTTTGGGTTACCCTATTACAAATATAGGAGTCATTGGCAAAATGTGAATCTTGAGCAGGGTCAATTCCTCAGCTAGACAAAGATCAAGGCGGGGGGCTGCATCACTAGATTTAGGTCATCCCACTCTAAGGACAGGGAGATGTTTGTGAAATTCAAATCTGGATCAGGATTTGGACTTCAGCCTCCTCTCTACACAACCAAGTTTAGGTGTATTTGAGTTTGGGGGTTTGGTATAAGCCTATCTCTAGCTGAAATTAGGGGATGCACAAACTCTTTTTGCATGCATCCCAACCCATTCTAACAGGATGGGTTTAGAAGTTTGACTCCAACTTGAACACTGTTGTCCTTAGTGTATTTATTATCTGTGTTAGGGTAGTGCCAAACAGCTGCAGATGAGACTGAGGCTCTGTTGCGCCAGATGCTGTACGCATAGGTTTGCATCTTATTGGGAGGAGAAACTGAAAGATGGAGCAGACTGGGGAAAACAGAAGAAACCAAGTGTAAAAGAAATACACTTTATGCAAAATGCCCCCTTGTCCAAGCCAAGGTTTGGGCATGAGGGGCTCTTCTATCCTGAACCCAGGACCTTGATTATCGCTTAGTTATAAAATATGCATTATCTATTTATTTTAATTGAATCAACCTTGTAAAAAGATAACTTTCTTTTGAAGCAAGGTATAGAATGAACAGTGTTCTGAAAATCTCTTGCAGGGAATCAGGTGTACTAGCTTGGGAGTAGGGAGCCCTGCTTAGTGTGGGCTCTCCCCCCCTCCCGCTTCATTTTTGTGTTTCTGCAATTGCTGTGTCTTCTGAAGTCTGATTAGGCAAAAACAGTGCTGCTGATCTAAGCACACAGATTAGTTTTATCTCCTAAGGATAAAGCTACTAGGCCTGAGATAGCCTGTTATCTGTATCCATAATGAAGAGGGACGTAATGGAGAACGGCCAGACTTCAATAAGCAGCCAAAGTGAATTGTAAGCAGTGCCTGTGTCTTTTTGTTTGTTTGCTCTATGATAATACCAGACTGGGCAAAGAGATGGCAAGTAACTCTCATAAGGACAAGGACACAAAGCTGCAGCTTTGAACTGTTACGGCCAGGGACAATTCCAGCTAGCCTCAACTATGCATAGCCCAGATAAAGACAATCAGACGGTGACAAAATAGTGATTCTGTATTTTAGTGATGGGACTGGCAATGAGAACTTCTGGGTTCTGTTCTTAGATCTGTGACACTGGTCTGCTGGTTGATCTTGGGCAAGTCACTTCATCTTTCCGTGCCTCGGTTTCCCCATCAGTAAACCAGGGATCCTGATAGCGACTTCCTTTGTAAAGTGCTTTGAGCTCTACTCATGAAAAACACTGTATAAGAGCTAGGTATTATTATTATCTGGGTATGAAAAGGAGTGTAGATCACTTACTTTCTCATTTCGGTAGAGTTTTGTCAGTTCCAAACAGTGTTCTCTCTGCAAGAAGAAGCAAGTTCCTGTTAGATTTCTATTTTTTCAGGCTAGGAAGGATCATTATGACCATCCAGTTTGATCACCTGTATAACACAGGCCAGAGGATTTGACTAGGTGATTCCTGTGTCTTATGGCTGTTGGAGATACAGCATCTTCTTAGCAGCACATGTTCAATACAGGTGGGATCACCATGCTGTACCAGTGTCTAAGGGTGTTCTGACAACCTAAGTCAGGGTGGTCTTGAATGCACATGGTTTGCAATTAATTAGAAGGCAGAGGAGACCGAACACTACTTTATTAAGTCCCAATGTCAACTGATGTGAAACGCATTTGCAGAAGTCCTACCCAGTCATCAGTCTAACCAGAACCCCAGAGCCAAACATCCCTGAACCTTCAGGCCTGAATTTTGAAGCTTGGGCTCATTCCTGTTTCTGAGCCCTCTCATTGGGTCAAGCTTGGGTAGAGCTTCCATCACCATCCACCTCATCCCATATATGTCAATGGGGCATCTGCGAGGACAGGTACAAACCCATCCCTAGACATTATAACTGTCCAATGTGCTTCTTTACAACTGGCTAGCATCATAACTCTCTTTGAAGTCACTGTACAAGATGACAAATACAACCCTCCCACCCTTTGCAGATCCTAAGAAGATGGGGGAGGTTCCCAGAGCCACTTTACACAACCTCTGTGATGCTCCCAGTGTTCTCAGAACCAATACATCTATTTCCCTGATAGCGTCCTCCTTGTATCCCAGATTAACTAGATACATATTTATATTAATTCATCATCTGCTTGTTTACTTAGTAATTCATTTTCTAAGGGGTCTTCAAGATAAGCATGGTGATGAAGACAAACTACAGACAATATTTCTCAATAGGCAAGGAGAGGACAAGTTTGTTCCTATCTTTACAGGAATAATGACTGAAAAAAACACAGTTGCTTTGTCAAGCTGTCTTTGGGCAATGGCACCGACAGTATATAACTGTCTTGTTTCTTCTTGAATTAGCCTGGACAGACCTACTCTGCTCCAGGCAACCCCATTCTGCTGTCAGGCCCTTCTTGGTAGAATAGGGGTGACTGGTAAAATGACCTTCCACTCTCAGCTTGGTTGCCTGAAAGATCTAGGACTACCAAAGAGGAAATGTGACATTGATGGATGATTTCTTGGCCACTGAGGGCATCATGGGGGCATTAGTGGGTTACAGGAGGCATCAGAGTGATGAGCCAGGGCTGCATGGACCATCAAACCTGGGCTTCGGGAACAATTATTTCCCACTGGATACTGGGCGGATGCATAGCTTGAGTGAATGGACTGTGAGGCAGGTTGGCAGTACAAATTCCTCCCCAGACCCTCAGGTCCATTTCTGAAGCTGTTACTGCAGCCTCAGAACTTCATTCACTTTGGCAGATTCTACACCCCCCATGACAGGAGGAGGTAGGAAGGGTGATCAACCAGGGAATTCACTTCCTAGGCTCAGCCCCAAGTCCATCTCCACAGTTGCACAGAAGGACCTTTCAAGGCATACAACTGTTTGGCATGTGAGGGTGTAGAAACGCCGGGCAGCAGGACTACACCACTTCCAGTGCCAGTCTGATGATATGGACCCATAGATTCAGGTGGCATGACTCACTTCTTAATCACTATCTCATTATTAAGATCCAATGGTCAAGCAATGTGAGAAAACAAAAGAAGAACTTGACCCGAAGGGATGTTCACTGCAATAGAATTAGAATGATTGATACCATTTGATGATCTGGCCCTAAAACGAATTCCCATCTCACCCTGAAGGAGGGCAGTTCCTCCAGGATAAGGGTTGAGGATTGTCTTGGGAACCGTAGGAACATAGGAATATAGGGAGGGAGGATGAGATTTGCAAAGCTGCCTTGGGCATCCACATCGCTTAGGCAGCTTTGAAACTCTCCATCTGAATTCCCAATCTCACCATGGGCAAGTCCCTGCAGAAGGTTGGCCTAGGTGTATCTGTGGAGGAGCATGAGCAGTGCTTGGAAGAATACAGAGTCAGTATTCACCTGCAAATCAGGGCTGAGGAGCAGAATGGAGAACATACCAGCTAAATAAGCAAGGAGCTCCTAAGTGTCTATATCAAGCAGAGGATCTCTGGTTGCCTAGGAAGAGTTGATGTTAATCCTATCATGTGCCTAATGAACTGATACAAATCTCATCATGCAGAGGCTCTTGCTAAATAAACCTTTAGCCAGCATGCTTTTCAAGGATAGAGATCTTTGCATGAACAACAAAGCCAAACAATCACCAGAAACATCCTCCCTTCCGACTGCCACCATTTGAATTCTGGGAAATTGGGAAAGTTTTATAACTTTGGTGCTGCCAGGGAAGAAGTACTCCTGTTCTTCTTTTTCCAGGGAAGAAGCTTCTTAGAGGGCACCCCCCTCTCCTGTTGAGAAGATAGATTCACAACATGGATCAGGTAGAGAGAGGAGTCAAAGCAGGGAAAGAATCCAGGAAGGAACCCTATAAACCATTTAGGAAGTGCAGCTATACAGTCCCAGTGCAGCTTTACTGTGTGCATATGGCTGATTCCTGTTCTGATGTGTGTCACAGCTTCATCAGAAGAAACTTCATCCAGTGGCTTAAGCCAGGATGCCTGGGTTCTGTTCTGTCCATTCATCAAATTTCTAATGTGACCATCACCAGTATATTTCTAGTTCTGCCGCTGACTCATTGTGTAACTTTGGACACAGTTATTTTATTTCTCTGTGCTTTAGTTTCCATATCTAGCAAAGCTCAGGGACGTGTTGTAAGGCTGAAAGAAGCGCTTGGAGAGCCTTGGATGGATGGTGATATAGAAGGATTGTTATTGTATAAGGTCATCAAAACTATAAATAAATAAACAAAGGATCAAATGAATTATTTAAAAGTATTTGTAAGAGCTTATGGAAACATTTTATAACCAATCCTAGGGCCAGATAAGTGGGTGCTATTCCTATTGCTGCTTTGATGGGAGTTCTGTCAGTTTTTCCCAAGGTTCAAATCTTATTTGCAATAGAAAAATCTGTCCCTCTCGCAATGCACAATTTTTCACTTCCATACACTGTCCACTTCTTTGTCCAGTTTAGTTTTAAATGACTCAAGAGAGAGGGCTTCAGTCACATCCTTCAGATAGACAATTTCATAGTCTAACACTGCTCTCCTTTTATAGGGTCTGATTCTTAGAGCACATGCAGATCCCATTGACTTCAGTGGCAATGTACTCAGGAACAGACCCACACTGCCCCTTCTCTTGTCCTTGGGGGGGGAGCAGGATGGCCCATCATTGCAGAGAGACACTCTCATCTCCCAAAGAAAGCTTGTCCTGTTTGGGCCTGATCCCAAGTCTGCTGAAATCAATGGGAGTCTTCATTAATTTCAATATGGCTCAGGCTCTTAATGCCTATGAACAATGATGAAAGAACACTATGCCCAAAATAGCTGAGTCTGTGCTTCCTCCCCCTCTCCCCCAGGCTGCAGACCGATCCAGAAGCAGTGTTCCAGGCACATTTCAGTTCCCAACTTTGCCTGGAGATAAAAAACACGAAGACTATCAATAAATGCCGAGTTGCGCTGCTCACTTAGCTGTCTCTTCATTGATTTCCCCCTGCTTTTGTTGATGAAGCTGCATTGGTAAGTAGTGATAAATCCATTAGACAAACATGACACTCCATTATTTACCACGTCTCTTTGGCCTGGGGACGTGAACTGCGGCAGGACAAGGGCGGGATAGCAGAAACTGACAGCACAATGTTCTCTTAGGGGCTAACGTACAGACTTTTCAGGGAGGTGATAGGATGGCTCAGGGGATTGGTGTCAGGACATAAAACCTTTTTCATGTAAGACTTGTCTACACTAGAAAGGATTTGCTGGTATAGTTATACTGGTTTAACTGTACCAGCAAATCCTCATAGTGTAGACGCAGCTTATACTGGCAAAAGAGTATAGTTTATAGCAGTTCCCTGAGGGCTTGTCTACACCGTGCAGCTTTTAATGACGAGGCTGTGTCGACAACGCTCTTTTTCGGTACTTTGTCGGCACTTCCAATACTTCCAGTCCCGCAAGCAGCGTTAGGTTTGTCGGCAGGAGAGCGCTCCTGCCGACAAAGCTGCGTTCACACTGCCACTTGCGTCGGCAAAACTTTTGTCTTTCATGGGGGGGCTTTTTTAAGTACCCGCGAAAGACAAACGTTTTGTTGACAACTTTGCAGTGTAGACAAGCCCTGAATGAAATAAACTCTACTGGCAAAAGCACTTTTATAGTGGTATAACTGTGCCTACACTAGGGCTTGTATTGGTATAAAAATGTAAAAAAAAAAAAAAAAAAAAAGAGATCCCTAACCAATATTACTATACGTGCAGAGGCTCCTAGTATAGACCACACCTAGGTCACTGGGTTGAATTCAGCCAGGTTGGGGTATTGACTGAAAGTCACTCCCATTTCATGGCCTAATCCTGGCCTATAGGAACTGAGCTGGTGGTCTCAATGGCTTGAACCCACAAAGTGTTCCTGAGTGGTATCTATGGGCCAAAACCTCCCACTGAGGAGCTTTGCCTGAATGAGAACCTCAACATGCTGCTTTACATGCATAGGGCCTGACTGGCCCTGTCTGAGTGCACATTGAGGAGAGGTGATGAATACTCACTCACTTGGTTTCCCCTGTGCATGGTGGCAACAGGGTGGGATGGGGGGCTTAGACAGTGCACCACACTAGTGCTGGTGGCAGAGCGGAGCAGGGTCGGGGACGGAGGAGCTGGCTGGACCCTTTCATAAGGGAATGGAGTTCCCACTCTAGCGTGCACCATGCCTACAACCCCTGCCCTGGAGTGTTCTGCCCGAGCCACTCTGAATTTTTCCAGGCAAACCTACTGTAATATGACTTTTCCAGCATGGCCAATGGCTTAAAACTACAACCTAGCCCATAGCATTTAGCAGACTGAGATCTTTCAGCTTATTTCTGTGGGCTTTTCCACCATGGGTGAGAAAGAGTGATATTGTATTGTACACATAAAACTCAGGGATCTCTTTGCCAATTAATCTAATCTAATCAGATATATGAAGTTATACAGTAACCCACTTGAGAGTCAAAATAAAAAAAGAAAGAAAGAAAGGACAGTAATTTTCTGACCTGGAAAGATATCGATGTGAACAAGTTTAGCTAATAGCTTTCATCCTTGCCAAGTAATGTTCTACTTACAGGTTTCTCAAGGTTGGGGACAGTGCTGCCTGGAGAATGTATCATTTTTATCATGGCAGTTTTTCATTTCACACTTGCCACTTTCCTTACTCTCTCTTTCTCTCGCTCTTTCAATTTCACCTACTTTTGTCAAATGAGTCTGATTTATTTAGCCTGACCCAGTGGAGGGGGCCCTGGCTTGGTACTCAGGAGAGTTGGGTTTGATTTCTAGATAAATCATAAATTTCCCGTGTGACCTTGGACAAGTCACGTTGGGCAACACCTTCAAAAGAACCTAGGAGATTTAGGAGTCAAAGTCCCACTTTCAAAAGCGACTTAGGTACTTTTTAAAAAATGGATTTAGGCTCTTAAGTCAATAGGTGCTTTTGAAAATTTTACCCTTAATATCTCTGTGCCTCAGATACTTTTTTGTACAATGGGGATTATGTTTCTTTACTTCACAGGAGGGTTGTGAGGATAAAATCAGTTAGAGATGCAGAAGAGGAGACTCAGATGCTACAGTCATGGGAGCCATAAAAGTACCTAGATAGACAGATCAGTTTGTTATCAATCTCCTATTTTTTCTTGTCCTATGCAACCCTCCTATCAAATTCCATCTTTGATTTTTGGTTTCAGACAAACCCTGACACAAGTGCAACATGGCTCTAAACTGCTGCTTTTTGCGCGTTCCTGTGACCAAGCTATGAGAAACTGCAAATTTCATGTGATTTCGATTTAAAAAATAAATAAAACAGCCACAGGTTCAACTGAAAAATTTGTGAACTTCAATGATTCAAACACGGACCAATTTTATTTGGAATGAAATCCAAATAAGGTAAATTTCATGCTATTTGGGGTTTCACTAGGTACTCTTTTCACAGCCCCAATGTGGATGAAGGGATGTACTTCTCCATACACAAACACATACACTGCACACACGCACACAAGTGCTTTTCCTGTCTTTTATATGTACATAAGACTTTTATGAAAAAATAGAATGTGAATAAATATGAGGAAAACAAGCATATATCTGAAGAAGTTAGGACATGCTTCAAAAAGAGAGATGATCCCAGACCAAACCCTTGGTTTTGAACTTCTCTGACCTGTTGGAAAATTTGGATACTTACACCCCCTCCCCTCTATTTCTACTATCTTTTTTTTTTTTTACCAGAACTGAACAGCGCATTCCATGTGAGGGCACCCAATTGATGCATATAATGTCATTACATTATTGTCAGTATTATTTTCTATCCCATTCCTTATGCATCTTAACATTGTTTGCTCTTTGACTGCCCCTGCAGTGTGCACAGAGATTTTTGCTGAGCTATCGCTGAGCTATCCATTGACAGGTCTTGTCCCTGAGTTGTTACAGTTCATTTCGAACCCACGGAGGTTTATATGTGGTCCAAGTTATTCTTCCTAGTGTGCGTTACCTTGAATTTGTCAACAATGAAGTTAATCTGCCATAGTGCTGTCCATTCATCTAGTTTTGTTAGGTTCCTCTGAATGTCCTCAGTCATCTCTAGCCTTGACTCACCTAAATAATTTTTTGTTGGTTTTGAGCACTCCTTCCCCCAGATCATTGATATATAGATTAAGAAACTCAGGCCCTAGTACTAAACCTCGCTGCATGCTATTATTGTTAACCTTTCACCAGGTTGAAAATTGACTTCTTATTCCTTCTATTTGTTTTCTGTCTCTTAGGCTTGGTCTACACTACCCCCCCCCAATTCGAACTAAGGTACGCAACTTCAGCTATGTGAATAACGTAGCTGAAGTCGAAGTACCTTAGTTCGAACTTACCTTGGTCCACACGCGGCAGGCAGGCTCCCCCGTCGACTCCGCGGTACTCCTCTCGCCGAGCTGGAGTACCGCAGTCGACGGCGAGCACTTCCGGGTTCGACTTATCGCGTCCAGACTAGACGCGATAAGTCGAACCCAGAACTTCGATTTCCAGCCGTCGAACTACCTGGTAAGTGTAGCCAAGGCCTTAGTTTCTTATCCATGACTTCATGATTTTCACATGTCCTTAACTGCCTCTTGGGAGGGAATTTGTCAAAGGCTTTTTGAAAGTGCAAATAATTGCTCTCATTGAGTTCTCCTTTACACACTATTTTGCTGATATGATCAAGGAATGCTAATAGATTAGAGAGGCATGCTTTATCCTTCCTGAAGCTGTTCTGGTTTGTCCCAATCATATATCATATATTTTCACTCTATTATTAATTATTACTTCAGTCCATTTTCTTGATACTAAAGTAAGGCTCAATGGCCCTGAGTTATAAACCTGTTCTGAATCCCTCTGAATTTTAGGTGAGTTCAGAATCAGAACACTGGGTGGATCTAAATTCAAACCCCAAATTCACAGTTCCCTCCCTATTTTAACATTGGATTAACATCCATCCCACAATCTAAACTGTCTCCAGCAATGGATGGAGATGAGTTAAAAATCCAGAACTGAATTTCCATGGTTGGTCTGTCTCCAAGATCTATACACTGGGCCAGATCCTTTCCTTGGGATAACTCCAATGACGTGAATGGAGTTAACGCCAGGATGCTGCATGCTGTAGGGAATTATAGACTGTATTATAGACCCAGGAACGGCTCCAGGTTTTCTGCCGCCCCAAGCGGCAAAAAAAAAAAAAAAAGCTGCAGCAGCACGATCCCACCATTCCACTCTTCGGTGGCAATTCGGTGGCAGGTCCTTTGCTCCGAGAGGGACTGAGGGACCCGCCACCGAATTACCGCCAATCGGAATGGTGGTGGTGGAGGGTCTGGCTGGAGTCAGGGGACAAAGAGACTTGGCTGGGGCAGCGCATGACTACCATGATGGGTTGGAGAGGCTGAAGATCCTCACTGGAGTGAAAGAAGATAGGAGCCCAAATGATTGGACAACAGAGTATACGATTCACATAAAGTAGAATAAAAAATAGAAAAAATAATACATTTATAAAAAGTACAAAATAAATTTAAAATAGTAATAATGAATAAAATACAAAAATATTAACAGACTTAAAAAAGTAAAATAATAAAAACTGAAAAATAAAAGAATTGTAAAATACATAAAAACCATAAAAGGGGAAATAAAATAAAATGAAACTTAAAATATATATAAACAACAATAAAATCAAAAAGGAAATACAAGTAAAATATATTAAAAAGGTAAAAATGTAACTATTAAGAAAAAACACACACAAAAAGAAAGAAAAGAGAAGAACAATTGTAAAACCGAGGGCGAGAGTCCATGGGGCTTGTGCTCCTATATCACAGGTGAGGAGTTCTGGTGTGTGCCCCCGTGTACCCCTCTCTGCCCGCCATGTGGACAGGGCTAGACAGCAGTCTCACTCCAGCCATGCGGCCACCCCAGCCTGGGAGTGAGGGGCGGCGCCCTCCCGGGCTTCCGGACCCACAGACAAAGCCCGGGGGGAACCACTCCCATTTATATTTGCCGGACACAAGACTCTTACTCGTGTTGTACAGGAGGCTAAGCGACCCCCTTGTTATACACTGAGCAATGAGGGCTCCCTCCGTGTGGGGCAGAGGCGAGACCCTGCGCTCCAGGGACGAGGTAGCTGGTGGACAGACCCCGCCGGAGCGGGGAATGTCGGCAGGCGCCACTCTGCCTTGGACGGAGTCATCTCCACTTGAGCAAGCGAGACTCCCCACAACCGCCAGGCACCTCTTCCGTCAGTGGACGGTGACCCTGACTCCGAGAGAGACCCCCGGGAGAGCGAGAGAGAGACGGGGTGTCCCTCGGCTGGGCCCCCTGGGGCGAGATTGAGCCCAGCCGCAGCGGGGTACACAAGGTACTAGGTGGAGAGGGGAAGGAGAGAGAGAGACAGGCTGGAGGCCTCCGGGCTCTGCTCCCCTCTCTGCACCAGCCTGAGTGGGGAGCCTCAGGGCTTTTCCCAGCGTGTACCCAGCTCACACAACCTTGTGACACAGGTCTGGGCCAAGCCTTCGGAATGAGGGGAGAGAAAAGGGCAACGCTGCCTCTGCCCAGGCTACGCAGGGAATCACCCCGCCCTCCTGGAACTGCCCTGTGGGGACCCAGCTGGGATTGTAGCTCATTGAGACTTCCAGAGCCTGGCCCCGTTGCGGTCACACCATGAGGGAGAACAGAAACACCTGCCTTTAAAATTCAACTGTATCTGGGGTGACCCCACCTGTATTTCAAGTTCCCTCATAGAGGACATTGCTGCGGGGCGGGGGGGTGAGCTCAAGGGGGTATTTCGAGGTGCTGGAGGGGTGTGTGTGTACTGGGAGATGGTATTTGGGAGGTGCTGGACAGAGTATTTGGGGTATGTAAGAGCAGGGGCGCCTCTCGGGGATGAGGGACCTCCCGCAGGCATGCCGCTGAAGGCAGCCTGACTGCCGCCCTCAGGGCAACTGGCAGACCGCACCCCGCGGCTTGCCGCCCCAGGCAGGCGCTTGCTGCGCTGGTGCCTGCAGCCCCCCCTGTATAGACCCCACCTCCTTCTCATTTCTTGCTTGATTCAAGTAGCAGAAATACATGATCAGGGCACAGGCAAATTGTCATTGCTTTATGCCCACAGGTCTGGTTGACTGCAATTCAGAGTTGAATATCATTGGCTTTTATCTAAAGGAGGAAGGAGGGCTCCATTTCTGAGGCAAAAGAGATCATATAAAATTATATACTATGGCTGATCTATACAGCTACCTTTATGAATGAGATGAACAGAAAATGAATTACTCTATTCAATGGATCTGGAGAGCGAAATCTCCCATGCAACTGGGTCCTTTTTCCTGAACTTGAGATACACTACACTCCAGTTGCTTGGAAACAAAGAGTTATTTGCAAGAAGAGTCAAAAAGTGAGGGTTGTAAATAAGGCTTTCCCTAACATCACTGGCACATCATTGTAACCAAGGTGTGCTAATCAGATGTCATGGTGATGAGTGTGTTGCAGACAGACCAGATAAATCACAGACAGACTATATCTTGGATTTCTGGACCAGAATAATATAGTTTCCACTAACTTAATTCTGGACCTTGTATTTGCCAAATAAAAATTGTACACATTAAATGTCAATAGTTTTTCTTGATAGCCATAATTGCCCCCTAATCTTGCCTCTTTGATTTCCATTGGAGTTTTTAATCTTATCTATCTGCAGTGTGTGTCCATCTCTCCAGCTGTTAGGGGTATGTCTAAGATGCCTATCACCTTGGTATCTCAAATGCCACTTAACAAATAAGCCTGAGTTAATTACTACATCAGCCAATCCCATGCACTGAAGCCACTGGACCAGTGAACAAGCATCAAATGAGCTGACATCCAGAATGGGTTACATTTCAATTGTGGGTAAGTAACTCCTGTCTGCATGTTTGAGATTCTATGGGATGAAAGTTGCTGTGTAACAGTGATATTATTCTAAGTATTGCTTCCTGAAGCTTTGCATTCTTCATAAGGTCATTTAGACTCTGGTATTAAACCCAATTAAAGCATTTTCAAAGGCTAAAAGTTTAATTCTTCACCTAACATGTCTTCTTAGTTATATTGCCTATATATGGTGATGACTCTGTACAGTCTATGAGAAATGATCACACCTGTGATGCAAATTATATTCTCTCACCTTTTGGAACAGGATGCCTGACTCCCGGCATGGTAAAATAGCTAGTGGTAGAATGCATGATTGCAGGATAGTTGTTATCTAATCATATCTACCTCTGGTTTGTTACTCTGTATCTTTCTGTCCTAATCCAAATCAAAGCCATGTCTATAAACTGATTTCTGATCTATTCTGACTGATACAATTGTTAAGATATTTACTAAATCGGATTTCAAACTTTATCTATCAGGCTTCATTAAAGTCTAGCACAGCAGAAACCCTTTACCCAGAACACAGGGATTGCCATACAGGATCAGATCACGTCCCATTTAGCTAAGTATCTTGCTGCTGACAGTGGCCAGTATCAGCATTTTTCAAAGGAAGCTACAAGAAAACCCATAATGGAGAATTATGGAATAACTTGTCCACAAAATAAGTAATTTCTTGACTCTTGTCAATTAGATAATGGCTGATGCCATGAAACATGATGATGATATGGTGGCATTAGTCTCCTAAGGGGATTCTAGTCAATCCACAGGTAGCAACAACCCCTTTCCTAAGATTATGGTATGATATGGCTAGAATATAGCTCCAGGTACTCAGTATGAAGTCTGTAGATGGAATATGGCTGTCTTTCTAAAAGATACGTTCTCTCGTTTGACCAGAAGTTATTAGGCTGAATAATGTGTATTTATGTAGTGAGAAAAAATAATTGCCTGTATGAATTTCTATGGCCTGTGATATTCAGGATGTCAGACTAGATCAGGGGTCAGCAACCTTTCAGAAGTGGTGTGCCGAGTCTTCGTTTATTCACTCTGAGTTAAGGTTTTGCGTGCCAGTAATACATTTTAACATTTTTAGAAGGTCTCTTTCTATAAGTCTATAATATATAATTAAACTATTGTTGTATGTAAAGTAAATAAGGATTTAAATTGTTTAAGAAGCTTCATTTAAAATTAAATTAAAATGCAGAGCCCTCCTGACCGGTGGCCAGGACCTGGGCAGTGTAAGTGCCACTGAAAATCAGCTCGCGTGCCGCCTTCGGCACACGTGCCATAGATTGCCTACCCCTGGACTAGATGATAGAGGCCCCTTCTGGCCCTTAATTATATTAATTTAATAACAAGAATACCTTTTGTTTTTTTGCCTAATGGTTAGAGTCTGAGACTTTGAATTAGGAACTTTAGGTTCTATTCTAACCGTGTTATAATCTGTGCGTGCCTCAGTTTCTCTCTGTGTCAAATGAGGATAGCACCTCAATAACAGGGGACTTGATGAGGCTCATTAATCTAATCAATTATTGTAATCAGTTAATTTGTAGTAGATCATTGGCCCATGTGCCAGACTGAGAGACACACAGATAGCAAGGGCGATAGCTTGGGTTGGCACTAGCTTGTACTGGCCTAGATTTTAGACACTCAGGGCCAAGTCTCTGCTGGTTTAACTCCAGTTAAGTCAATGGAGTTATGTTAGCAGGGAATGTAGTCTGTCTCAGTAGCAGGCCACGGGTATGGTGCATCGCTCCAGATCTTAGAGTTCACTTGCTGCTCCATGTGTGGTGAGGTTCTGTAAGGGAAATTTGTCCCACTGAACGTCGCCTCTGTGCCCCATTGTTGCTGTCCCAAGTGCTGGCTACTCCCAGCCTCTCTGTGTCTTTTCAGCAGGGCTCATGTGCATCCTTAAGAAAAGAAAAGAAAAGAAAAGAAAAGGAGAGTTGCAAATCCTTTGTGTTTTCCAGCTTGTTTGAGCTCGCCCGTCACAGGAATGTGTGTGTGTGGATGCTTAAGCTTCACCACTGTTCCCCCCGGTGACTACACTCAGCGCTTTTTTCATGCAGCGCCAAGGATTATTCTAGTGGAATTACCAGAGATGGGAAAATTCTGCCTTTGCAGAGAAAACAATTTCACAGAAGACTAAACCAAGTTAGGACAGGAAGCAGGGACACAAAGGCAGTGAGAATGGAGTCCAATCTCTCCTTGGTTCACCAGAATGAAGAGCCAATTAGACTGAGGTATAGTGCAGACTGGCACCCAGAGCAATCATTTTCGTTAAAAGGTTGGGAGGCACAGAGGCTTAAGGTGATATGATTTCACATAACTTTCTAATTACCGTTGCATCTCCATCCATCCCCTACAGGCCGCTTTCTTCTTGCTGCTCTCCATTGGCTACAGAGAAAACTTTTTCTGCTTTGATGACAGGGCAGAAATCCTAAGAGCATCATGTAGTGGTTACAGCAGGTAGCTAACGAGTCAGGAGGAATGCTGGGTTTGATTATCAACTCAGTAGCTGACTCTGGATAAATCATATAACCTCTATTTGCCTCAGTTTACCCAGAAGGTATAACAAAACTACACATGGGCTGTGTCAGGGTTTTGCAAAAACTAAAACCCAGAAGTGGATTAGATCTCGCTTCTGTTTTATTTGAATCACCAAAGAAAGTGAAGTAGTTAAATTGGTACACCTTTCTCATGCACAGAGAAAGCTTAAAATATAAGTCCCCTAGATGGAAATATACATGACAGTTGATACAAGCACAACCTACAGATGGACAATATGATCCAGGAGATGAGTGCTGGACTGGGGCTCAGGAGACCTGGATTCTACTCCTGGCTGTTGACCTGCTTTGGGACTTTGGGAAAATCATTTCCCTACTCTGTGTCTTAGTTTCCCCTTCTCTGTTTTGTCTCTCTTGACTAATTAGATTGTAAGCATTTGGGGGCAGAGACTGCCTCTGACTATGTGCTTGTAAAATGGCCTGCACAATGAAGCCCTGATCTCAGACACAGCCTCTAGGTATTACTGTAATAGAAATAATAATAATAATGATAATGTGACATTTTGGGTTTCCCCCTATTTGAGCTACTCCCATCACTGCTCATGACATTCTCTCTTCCTGCTCTCAGTGCCAGCAACTTACTTATTTCCAGCCTGAGACATCGGTAAGAAAAATAACATATTTAAACGCAGTCTCTCTCCCGCTCTCTTCTCTGCAGGAGAGAATGATCGATATTCAGAATGTGCACCCCCTTCCTTCTCTCTCCCGCGGCTGTGATGCTCACTAGCAAGGAAAAGGTTACGACGAGGTTCCCGTGCCATTGCTCACAGATGTGATTGATGACAACTGTGCTAGAGGCTGGGAGAAGATTGGTTTCTGGGGCTGATTGATAAAGTCTATCATGCAGCATGAAACAGTTGGAAAGAAAAATAATGGACCGTATGATTCCTCCTAGCAGTGAATCTGTGGTGGGAATGAGTTTACTGTTTATTTTTTCCCTTTAATTTGTAATTAAAGAAACCTACCTCTGTGTGTTCATTTCTCCAGTGTGTGGGTTTGTCTCTTTGCTTAAAAGGATTCCAGAACTGGTTCTTTGAGGTGAAGGTAAGTTGCTGGAATCCCCTAGGGGTGACATGGACTTTCTGAATGTTCATTTCAGGATGAGCGATGAGCTGGGTTCAGAGCTGATGATTATAACAAGAGAGACACTTCTTTCCCCTCTTCTGACCCTGCAGATTGCTTCGCTGCTCCCAGCATTACTTTCAGTGGAGCTCAGAATAAGGTATGTTCCCATCTGATTCTGCCTTGAGAAAGAAAGATTCCAGTCTCCAGCTCTGATCTACTGTAGTTTTCTTTTAGAGATGAAACTGAACCAAAATCCAGGATCTAAAACTTCCAGGATTTAAAACTTTGAAGACTTTGGAGCTGTATTCAGAGCTGCTTCCATGCTTTGCAGCTGGCTCCTATAGCTAAAATAATGGGGCAAACTAAAACCCCATTTCCAAACACTCAATCCTTGGGGAAGTTTGGATTTGGATTCAGGTATGAATTTTGCAACTCCTACCCTAGCTAATTTCTTTCCATCTCTTACATGGCCTAAATCCAACTATCATAATAAAGACAAATACATTTGACAGGTAAAGTAGAACAAATAACAAATGCTGAGTGGGTTGCTCAGGGGATTGATAATGAGCTATGGAGTATTTCACCTTCATGTTACCAGTTTAAGGCCAGTGCAGGTTCGTAGTAGCTTAAAGTTCTTCATATCTGATGGCTACTCAGTGGACACTGTATGGAATTGATCAGTTTAGTGGTCGTGGTGGGTCAAATGTCCACATCACAAAAGCTTCCACCAGGATTATCACTTGAGAAATCCTCTTCACATTCTCAAGCGAGAGGCCAAGGAATGAATGGGCCACAGAGAGTAAGCGAGCCAGTCGTGCCTTGACACAGTCTCTCCAGGTCAGGGCAAATGCGTATACTGGTGGGAAAGTTTGCACTGTGGCACACCAGGGTCTTTCAAGGATTTCATTTTCCTGGGCTGTTATCTTGGCAACTTTTGTTTTTAAAGAAAGTCGTGTAAAGTCTGTTTTGTCACTGGCTAGAGAGGATGGATGGACATTCTTTAGTAGTGGCCAAATCTCTTGTTTGGAGGTTCAGTTCAGATAAGCATCCCAAAGTTCAGATGCTCATCCAAACTTCTTGGGTCTGCAAAGCAAGGCTGGAAAGCCTGTTTCCATGAGATTTACAGACCCTCCCAAAAATCCAGAGGCTGATTAGGTTTCTGACCTTGTGGGTGTTTAGCCAGTGAACCTTTGAATCATCTGAAATTCTCCTACCACTAAGACAAGATCTGTTCATCCCCTACCCAAAGGGATCAAACTGGGCTTGGTGTGGTGAAGATTGAACATAATGACCTCCCACTCTGTGACCTTGTGCACTGACAGCAGGCACATGGGAATCCCACAGCTCATGGGCTGAGTTCGCTCAATGCCCCCAGACCTGCCAAAAGCAGGACCGTACACCAGCAGTAGCAATGAAGCAAGAAGCAACTGGAGACATCACAAGACAGGTGAAGGGACTTGTTTACAGGGATTTACTTTCCATGGCAGAGACAGAACATGAATTAATGATTGCACAGGAGAGAGATCATGCTGGGGCTGAGTTTTTAGTGTGTTTTCATGTATATTTCATAGTCCGGTTTGCTTTTCTGATGCTTAAAGCTCTTTAATTATCCCTGCCCCCTTTTTTTGTAGTGATTTCTAAGTGCAGGGTGCAGTCCTGCTTTTAACTCTCAGGGTGGATGGGGTGAGCGGTTCTTCCTTGTCTGGCCACGGTGCACTGTGCTTCTTCAGATTCACAGGGAACTGTAGATATTCTCCAAGGTTCTTAAAATCTGCAACAGTAAGATGTGAGATTGTGTACCTTAGGCCAAGCAAATTCCCTGATATAAAAATGGCATTACGCTAGGGTTGTACAGGACCTATTGCACCAAGTCCTTAAATGCTTTCAATGGCTCTAGGGTCTTGCACAACTTAAAGAAGGAACAGGATGAACTTCCATTATACAAAGGACCCAGGCAGTGATCATAGAATCATAGAATATCTGGGTTGGAAGGGACCTCAGGAGGTCATCTAGTCCAACCCCCCGCTCAAAGCAGGACCCATGATAAACCAATGATGCATGACTCTTCTGTATCCCAAAATAGGAGAAGGTGGTGAGGTACTGGGCAACTGCCCACAAGCTGGGCACAGACAATGGGACTGCTCAGAACACAGATTCACATGGCCCAAACCCCACGAAGGAGGGAGCAGTGGACCATGTCTGCACTTCTCCCCTTGTACCGAGCAGGAGCGCTGGCAATTGTGCAATCACAGGGGCAAGTACCCAATTTGTGGGTATAAACTGTGCCCAAAAAAGGGAGGCCACTCAATAGAAATAGTATCCTTTAACCACCAAAGTGATGCTCCTCCATCACAAAATCACACTGTCTGAAGGAATCATCCTCATAAATGCCTTCCTTACAGGCATCCCCAAATTTCTGCATGTGACTGCATCCTTCATCTCTTGGACTCAAAGCTACTTAACAAACCTTGCTATGAATCACCCTCTGCCAGAGGCTTCATGGGGGAATTGCAATGGCAGAGAGAGGGGGTCTAAGACAATGTGCAACAGGATTGTCATGTCATTTAGCAATTCAAGATTAAAGGAATATTGTTAGGTTGTTTTAAGCCCAACACCTAAGTTTTATAAAATCACCCAAACCACTAGAGTTCAATAGACATATCTCCATGGAATTCACTTTTATTGCAACGAAAACAGTTTATTTGTTATTTCTCTTTTCTTGTGTATGCAGCCATGTCACATGATTTTATTGTACTTATACAGCATCTTTAAATGACTTGACTCTGCTGTCCTCTGACAGGCAGCAGTGTTTTGTGCAACACAGAAGTGAAGCCAATACAGAGGAGTCATGCCCACTGTGCTCACTCTTATGCAGACTTTACTCTTGTTCTTTCTTGTTCCTCTGCTCTTGTAATCTGAAATAAAGTTGTTCCAGCAGAAAGTATCTGATTGTATGGGGGAAAAAATATGAAACATTCCTGGTCTAGTGCTGTAAGCAATCCTTAGATTTACAGTGTCACTTTAAAGGTTCCTGCAATGCTTTGTCAACATCTGGTTTGCTGGAGCTTCTTCAAAGTAAGGATAGGGCCTGGCAATTATAAAGAGAAATAAAATTCCTAGATTGCCCCTGGACAGGGTGAAGTTTAAGCAAATTGGCACTCAGTGTATGTGTTGTACTCACAGCCTTGGAGATGCAAAAGCAGGAGAAATTATCAAAATCAAGAACAAATCCAGGAAATTTTTTAAACAAGTTTTAAATAATTGATACGGCATTGGAGGCAGCTTGCATCCATGGAGGGGAGATTAATTATGAATGAGAATGCTTCTTCTTCTCTGGGAACAGAAAGGTAGCGAAGTTGTCTAATGAGGCCTTTGTATATCACAATCAGTATTTACAGCCCAAGTGCAGATGGGCAAAACTGCAGCTGTTGCTGCTTCACTCTGGATTTCGGGTGCAGAGACTCACTGGAGCAGGAAGGGAAGGGGAGACCTGCCAGTTCAGGTAACTTCACACCCAGAGGGGGTAGGAACTGGGAGGCAGGGGGATCAAAATGAGCAAAAGGAATCAGCAGGCAAGATAGCAGGAGACATGACCCAGTGCTGACGGCACTGCTGGGCTGTGGAATGGTCTTCCATGTAAATGGTGAGTGGAAGACTCATCTCACTGGTCATTTAATATCAGACTAATTGATGAGGTACTTTTGCACTGATCCAGCAAAAAATCAGAGCACATGCTTAACTTTGAACAAGCCCGTAGTTCCATTTAATTCAACTGATACTACTCACTATCTTATCCAGGTATCACCACCAGCCATTGTCTATCTACCTATGTTCATATATGGCCCTCATCACCGTAGTATTAAAGCTGCTCCCTTGAGTTAAAAGATGAGAATGATTTTCCCCCTCTCTTTTCTTACCTGCCACCTAGAGGCAAGCTTTTTGGCTTTGTTTCCATGGATCTGTGCAAATGAGTAGGCTACTGTGGGGAAGTCCGGGCAAAAGAGGGGGGCTCTCAGTAGTTAGCTGCAAGGCAAGATTAGCAGATATTCTTATTTCTTCCAGCAGTGAAAGGTAAGCACATCCTGGAGGGCTATGCTGAATTGGGACCCATGGATCAGTTCTTTGGAGTATGGTGCCAGGTTCATGGCTTTTTCTGGAGCAATGGGCGGGTGGAAGTATATTAGGGAAATCATTTCCTTTTTTGCATTGTGTAAACACAGAGTGTTTTATTAACGTGCCCCCTGAGGTACCTAATTAGGGACATGCTGGAAATCTAAAGCAGTAGGAAATAAATAATAAATGAGAATATTATAAACACATGATGATAATCAATAATACTTTGCACTTAAATAGCGCCTTCCATCCAAGGATCTCAAAGAAAGTGACACACATTAATTCATCAACTAACCAGCCCTCAGAGGCAGGTGAATAATATTACATAGAGAGGGATGCTGTGGCAGAGCAAGGTGAAGCGACTTGCCCAAGGACACAGCACATCAGTGGCAGAGTTAGGAAAAGAACCCAAGTCCTTTTTAGCTCTGACACTGCCTTCTGCATTCATAGATGTGGAACCAAGCAGGGACCATTCTGATCATCCAACTTGACTTCCTGCAAAACACAGGCCAGAGAATTTCATCCAGTAACTCCTGCATCCAGTCCAATAATTTGTGTTTGAACTAAAGCACATCTGAAAAACCCAGGAATGAACTGGATGATGAAAAGGTTGTTTGTAGGTCTAATTTTGGTGACTGGCTATTATGAGATGTATTCCTCAGAGTGGAATATCTGTCATGGTGGGATGGGATGCCTGTATTCAAATGTCATATGTTATGTGTATATTTCAATATGCAATAGAGATAATGTGACACAGAGGCAGTGCAGGATAAGACTACTGGGGAGTGAGCCAGCAAAATTCACATTTAAAGTTGTAGCTTAGTGTTAATTTACAGCAGTGAGTAAAAATCATATGTATTTGATTTAAAATAGGATTAACAGTGCTCACCCACCTCCACTACACCGTGGATGGCACTGTGTGATCTGTCATCCCTGCTGCTTATGATCAGCATCGTGAGGTTAGCGGTACCTCTGTGAGGTGTGTGTCTTTGTGCAGATCGGGAAATCAGCCCTTAGGATGGAGGGGGAAAAGGCAAGGGAGCAACTGCAGGTAACTGGAGAATGACTTAATTAAAAACATTCACCAAACTGGTTCTTAAAAAACAAAACCAATGACCCCCCATAGACACTCCAGCGAGAGCTGGATGACTGTTCTCTGTGTGGCTGCAAACTCTCTTTGCACCCCCAAGGATTCTTGCAAGACCATCTCAGACACATCCATTAACACTCAGCTGTTACAGATGGCAGCGAGATGGAGGATGCTTGGCCCTAGGTTGAGAACGTTATTATATTCTGATCATTAATACATTGAGTGGCTCCTTACAAGCTGAAATATTGCAAAAAAATGTGAAATGCATAAAGAACAGAGCACAAGTTCACTATAAAAATATCTTCTGGGGATTGAATCCAGGACATGTGGTTAATAGATGCCTTCAAGATACAGGGGGTTGTTCTCTCAATGTGTGCATATGTGTATTACCTTCATCAGTCCCCCTCCAGTGCCCTGAACCCAGAATACACGTCATACTGGGAATCAGCTCAAGCCCTAACATTTGGATGTGGGGCCAGAATGTGGACACCCAAATGGTTGCAAGTGCTCAGATCCAGGGTTTTGCTTGGTCCCATCTAGGGCCATTTGCAAAATTCAAATCTGGATCTGGGTTCAGATTTCAAAACTCCACCAAATATGGAGGGATGGTTGGGTCTGGGGTTAGCTTTCATGAAAGAACCTCTTTTAGAGAGAAGGAGAATGAGTCACATGTGACATATATTAATCACATCATACAACTTTCTGTTGGTAGGCACTCAGACACCACAGTGATGAGGACAAGTAGAAGAGCAGCATAGAAAAGATGGGAGTGGTCTCCACAATCTACTCAGTTTTGGCCTCTCTACACAGACTCCAAGACAGCGTGTCTCCTAGTCAGGGGCAGCGGAACCGGGCAGGAGAGTGTGTGTGTGAGGGGGCAATGGAAATATTGGAGGGTCTGATATAAGTTTCTACCTCCTCAATATCTCACAGTGGTGAGAATGAGACCTGGAGGCGGGGCTTGAACAGCTGCCACAGAGCATAAGATCAGGCTAGTTGCTGGGGAGCAGGTAGGAACAGCTCTCCTCTCCCTATCTTCTTTCATTCGGCTGCCCATAGTGGCTGTGGGTGGTGTGCAGGGACTGTACAGGGGGGATACAAGGTATGCCACTAGCTAGTGATCCTGACCCATGTCATATGATTGGGGCCAGGAAACAAAGTTCCATTTCTTGCTGGCACTCTGGAGGGTCGCACCCTCAATACAGTCTGAATCCTGCATTCCTGGCGTGCCCAGAATACTCCCATCGGCCCATTGGGAGGTGTAAGTGTGCAAGGAACACAGGACTGGTCCTTATCTCCTACTCCAGATTGCTTTTAGTGACCTACGATGTTGTTAGAATGATGCAGCATGAAAAGTTCAGAGCATTTAGTGAATGACTGAATTACAATTTAGATTTCATTTAAAACCCCTGCCCCCAGTGCTAAAGCACCTGCACATTATTAATGAAAGAAACACACCCACTAAAAATACATCAGATCAATAGCGACAAAACTCTCCCAGCTCCCCCCCGCCCCATGCAGCAAGAAAGCACCTCAGTCAATCCCGTGCCATCAAGAGAAGCCAGAGACAGCAGACTGGCCTTGCAGAATGCCCTAAAGGCCAGTAAGCCCAGGCCTTAAGGAGTACAGTAAGGTACTATCTACATTAGGGAAAGTTGCAGGGATGTAACAACATCCTTGGAGGGGTGCAGACCCCTAATGCAGATATTGTACCAGCATAACGTGGGATTTGCACTAGGGTGGCTTAATCTAATAAAGTACATAACCAAGCGATGCTGGCTTAAGTCCAGCTTTACATTAAAGCAGCACGTCTACATTGGGGGTTTGTATCCCTACATCAACGTAGCTGTGCCAGTACATATTTCTCCAATGCAATGTCGCCAACTCTTACAATTTTACTGCAAGTCTCTCACAATATTTGTTGTTTTTCTTTAAACACCAGCTCTTGCAGTCATGTGACTGTGAGCAAATCTCAGCTTTAATAATAAAAAAAGTTTCTAGCCTTTGTAGTTGCAGAGAAAAACTTGGAAGATGTGACCCAGAAACCAGGAGGCAAATCAAAAGACTTCCCACCATTTTTTTTTATAAATCTCATTATTTTTAAGCTGATCTCATGATTTTGGGGGCCTGACTCATGATTTTTCAGTGCTTGGGGTTTGCAATATTGCTGATGTAGACAGGGCCCAATTCCCAGAGTTTTACTGTGTAAACCAGGGTCTAATCACTTAAACTCAGTAAACAGCAATTGATGTGGTTTCACGCAGGGAGAGAACTGACTCCTGAGACAGCCAGCAAAAGCCCATACAGGGTAGGGTGACCAGACAGCAAGTGTGAAAAATCGGGACAGGGGGTGGGAAGTAATAGGAGCCTATATAAGAAAAAGACCCAAATATTGGGACTGTCCCTATAAAATCGGGACATCTGGTCACCCTAATACAGGGTCAAAAATGGAAGCTGCTCTGTATTGGAGCAGTATGCACTAAAAGCCTGTGACTGTGATAACCGACTAATTAATTGCCTGCTTTACTCAGGTTTGGTTGTGGGTTTTTTTTTTTGGTTTCTGGTTGGCTGCATTTGCATCTGGCTTTGCAGCCTGGTTTCCCCCCGAAGCTTCTTTATCGGATTTGCTTAGTCTCATGACTTATTGCTTTTTTAAACAAAATTGTAAATAACTAAAATAAGTCCCCGGATGGCTTAGTTTGCTGTAGTCCCCACTTTTTGGGGGGGGGGAGAGAAGCGAGGAGCTTGCATGCAGCGAGCCAGCTCAGCTGTGATGTCAGCTTTGCATTTAAAATACCTGCCCAGGGATAAAGTCCCTCACAGACCAGTGAGGCAGCCCCAAGCGTAGCCACAGCTTGTGGCACAAACATTGTAAGTATTATTTATAGGGCCATTGTTACTAACAGCAAAGTGGAAATTAGCAAGACCTAAACTGTAAAGCTGATACATTTCTATCCCGTGTGCACTCTGGAATGGGCTCCTGTCTCCGAGTCTGAGTCAGAACAGATTTAAGTGGTAGATTTCCGCTCTCCCTCCCAGCGTGGCTCTCTGGGGGCAGCTGCCCCTTCTCTATCCCAGCCTGGGGGAGCAGGGACCTGGGGAGCAGTTCTCACTTAGGGACATTTGGGACAGCTTGCTATCTAACCAGTCCCACTCTCACAGGGATGTAGGAGGAAACCAGACTCCACGCAAAGTGCTCCCTAGGCAGGGGGCTTTCTGAGCAATGCTTGTTTCATAACATCCCCCAAACACACATGGAGTGGAGTGCAAATCCCTCAGAGGGGCTGGTTGTGATAATGTAATAAATTCCAGATGGGTTCATCATGATTAAAGATCTTAAGATAAATGGCAGAGGGACAATTAATGAGCCATTTAAATGCCCACCGATCACCAGCTTGGAAAGGATTTTTCTTTTTTTCAAGAAATTTCCTCAGCCTGTTGGAAACTTTGGCCACTGTTTCACAATCATCTTTTGGGAAAGCAGAGATTATTTCTGGTGCCTATTCTTGTCACTTCTCTTCCTTTGGTCCCCTCTCCTCCAGCTCACATTACTTGGCAGGAGCTCCGCGATGCACTGGCAGAGGAGGGTTGGGCCTGACCTTTCCTCTCCGTTGTTTACATCAGTTGCCGAGCTGTTATTTCAAGGCCTTGACAAGCTGGTTTGCCCTTTTCCACAATCTGTAATTGGGTCAGCGGGGATGGAGTTCTTGGCTATGCCCAAAAGCCTGATGTATTTTGTTCAGGGTGGGAGGGAGAGGGAATGGAGAGCTGAAGCATCAGAACTTTCCTGAAAGTTCTTCAGTGAAGATTCATCAGGTGCTGGCGTTGCTTGGGTGATGAATCCAAGCAATGAGCAGGTAAATCCACCCCCACCACAGCAGAGTTGAGGAGAGCAGGAGCTAGAATCCCAGGTCCTTTTAGTTCCAAAACCACAAGGCTCTGTCACTTAAACTAAAGAAAAGCAAAACCATCAGCTTTCTTGCTTTTTCTGTGGGGCAACATCACAGAGAAGGGATAGAAGAGAGTCATCACCCATTGCATCGTCACCTGGGAGAAGAACATTAAAGACTTACTGCTTGTGACAGAAACCCCAAAACCAGAGAGGAGACAAAACTGGAATTGAGTCTAAGTACCTTCAAGTTTCAGGTGTTGAATGTGCTAGGGTTCAAATCCCCAGAACCACACCACCCCCTATAATTTTGGTCCTGGATTACATCCATTAGAGGCCAATCTTCTGATCAAAATCTCATGAAGAGAGCTGAATCTGACAGTCCTCAAATAGATGGAGTCTCAGTTGGGTCACGATAAATATCTCAAAGTTCCTATACTTCTCTGGGCATCTTGGAAATGTAGGATGAGCTGAAAATCTCAGGAGAAAAAGTTTTTTTGGGAGATTTCTAGTAATCCCTGCTTTTCCAGTCAGGCTCAAAATAACTGCCTCTCTTGTGGCATTTTTGGCACTTCTGCTTCCCATCCCTGGTGAAGCAATAAAGTTCAGAGGCTGCACTCAACGTTAATGATACTAGAAGGGGAAAACAAAACATTTCCAAACCTACAAAAATGTTTAGTTTGAGATTTCAGAGAGAGAGAAATTGTCCTGAGGCAGCGCTGAGGACTCCTGTGTTCTATTCCCAGTGCTGCCACAAACAGTTTTTGTGACAGTGAGCACATGGCCACTTTGGATAATATTTTGAAATTGATTAATGAGCCTAGGGGACACATTTTAAAGGTTTTTAGGGACCTGATTCCCATTGAAATACTTGTAAAAATCTGGACCTAAGTCACTTACCTTCCTCTCTCTGCATTTCAATTTTCCAGTGGTAAAACAAAGGTAGCAGGAATTATATACTACCCAGGGTGATGTGTGGCTGAGTTCATTGTTTGTGAAGTTGTTTATTAATTATTATTATTATAGGCAGAGTGGTAGTGATGCCTATACTTTAGATTGTCCAACATTTCCCATTATGGGATCCTGTTTTCAGTTGCCTATAACTTTGCCAAACTTTAACCATTTCATCTGAAATGTGCATTGGAGCAGGGGCTTGAAATTTGACAGGCAGGTCCCCCTGATGTCAGGGCCTTTCACCCTCCCCATGAAAGTTCATGCAAATATGGCCAAGTTTGAAAAAATCAAAGTACAGACAAACTCAGTAGAGATTTGTTAGAATTTGGCAACTAAATTTGCTAAAGATTCCAACTGCTCTGAGCATGCTCCAGCCCAGGCTGGCAAGGCCTTAGCTAGACTTTCTCTACAACTGCTGTTCCTGGCCGTCAGGGCCTCTGTGGTGCCACACACAGGAGCTGAGAGCATGGAGACTGTCTCCCATGTGCTCTCAATGCTCCCTGTGAAGGTGCTCAGACAGCATGGAGGAGGAAGCAGCCTGACTGAAATGCAGAGGGGTGCACAGCTGGGTCTGGGTGTGTGTGCAGGTAATACACTGGGACAAGGAGTGCTATGCACTGAGTGAAGCAGGGTGCCCTCTGGAAAAAATAGTTCATGAGCATGTGATTAAAGACTGTATTATAATGTATACATACAAGAGGGTCAAATTAAGGAAGCCTGGGCAATCTTAATACTAACATTTCCTAATTTATGAGTGCTTGACTTTGCAACCTAATTAATCCTTTAACATAGATTTTTGTTTGACCACATTATTTATATTACGACTCCTATTGCCCCCAAAGCAATTGGGTCCCTATTGTGCGCTAGACACTGACCTTGCATCGAAGAACTTACAATGGAAATAAACAAAGCAGACTATGGGTGGGAGGGGAAACAAAAGCCCAGAGAGGTATAATGATTTGTCCGAGATCACACAGCAGGCCAGTGTCAGGAAAAGAACCTGGTTTTCCTGGCTCTCACATCAATACCCTATCTATTAACCCTACTGCCACTCCAGTGCTTTGGAGTCTTCAGATTGAAGGTGCTATAAAAGAGCAAAGGATCATTCAGCTATTTATCAGGCTGGTTCTTCTATATTTTGCCTAAATGTTAGGCACGGGCAAACCCAGGTCAAACACTTTTGAACCTTGGGAAAGTTCAGACATGGATCACGATCTAAACATTACATCCGATCTCAAATCCATTTTAGCCCATCCCTTTCAAGTCTGCATTTCTCAGGTTAGGTTACCCTGCTCCGTCACCAGACTGAGGCCTTAGTGTTTACAGCTGAATAGACTTCCTTCATTTTTTTTCTTTTTAATATTCTTATCTGCCGTCTGTTGTCCTTACTGCAGGATTAATGGATGCAATGCTTTGCGGATTGTTTATGTAAATTACTGGCAGCAAACAACCGTCATAATACACTTTGATGCAATGAAATGCAGTCTGTAGTGAAATCTATTATAGTTCAAATATAAATTAATTATAATCCCTTCTGCTGTAGTGAACCTTCATCTATAATTAACATTTACTGTAGGGGAAGAGAAAAGGAAAAAGAAATCCCCACTGGAGTGTTTCAGCATCCATAATAACTCCTGCTTCCCAACAGACCCTTTTGAACTGACTGTCCATCGGAAGGTACATTGCAGAACGCCTTCCCTATTGCACAACACTAGCTGCATCTGTCCTAACTTGCAGCCAACGGGCCCTTATGTAGCCCAGAGAGAACATGAATGATTTAAGATCCTGGGGTGGTTTTCAGTCTCTTTGGGATACGGCACCTGTAGAGTAGTCAGCAGTCCCTTCCAAGGCTGCTACATCCAGGCCAGGACTTAGGGAGATCCTGTGTGGTAAGAGTAGGCGACACAACTTATTATGCTACTCTGCACTACAAGCTAGGGGTGTGATCCCCCTTCTCATGTCAGCGTACTCAAGCGAGCTCTCAGCGAGCATAAATAGCAGTGTAGCTTCGGAAGTTCGGCAGTGGAAGCACGGCTTAGCCACAAGTTTCAGGCCGGTTTGTACTAGGCATGGCTAAGCCGTGGCACCGCTGCCGCCACTCGTGCTTCCGCAGCTCATGCTGTAGGCATAGCCACAGTCAGTCTCCGAGCTAGAGAGCCGGGAAGGACAGTCAGGTCTGCCTGTGTCTGGCAGCCTCAATGAAGAATCCCCATTATTATTCAACGCAGTTGAGTCCTATTTGTTCTCTGGCATGGACAACACAAGAGCACTTGAAGGATTCATGTGCCCTACAGATGAAATCTAACCCAGCTCCTATTAAAGCCAATGGAAAGATGCCCATGGGTTTCAGTGGGAATGGGACAGGTCCCTGATGATTAACTGATACAGTGCGGGAGGCAACTCACAGACACAGTCAGGGCCAACCCTAACCAAGGGCCCTGTGCCTTTTCATAGAATCATAGGACTGGAAGGGACCTCGAGAGGTCATCGAGTCCAGTCCCCTGCACTCAAGGTAGGACTAAGTATTATCTAGACCATTCCTGACAGGTGTTTGTCTAACCTGCTCTTAAAAATATCTAATGATGGAGATTCCACCACCTCCCTAGGCAATTTATTCCAGTGCTTAACCACTCTGACAGTTAGGAAGTTTTTCCTAATGTCCAACCTAAACTGCCCTTGCTGCAATTTAAGCCCATTGCTTCTTGTCCTATCCTCAGAGGTTAAGAAGAACAATTTTTCTCCCTCCTCCTTGTAACAACTTTTTATGTACTTGAAAACTGTTAACATGTCCCCTCTCAGTCTTCTCTTCTCCAGACTAAAACACAATTTTTTCAATCTTCCCTCATAGGTAGTGTTTTCTAGACCTTTAATCATTTTTGTTGCTCTTCTCTGGACTTTCTCCAATTTGTCCACATCTTTCCTGAAATGTGGCGCCCAGAATGGGACACAATTCTCCAGCTGAGGCCTAATCAGCCTGGAGTAGTGCGGAAGAACTACTTCTCGTGTCTTGCTTACAATACTCCTGCTAATACATCCCAGAATGATGTTTGCTTTTTTTGCAATAGCATTATACTGTTGATTCATATTTAGCTTGTGATCCACTATGACCCCCAGATCACTTTCCGCAGTACTCCTTCCTAGGCAGTCACTTCCCATTTTGTATGTGTGCAACTGATTGTTCCTTCCTAAGTGGAGTACTTTGCATTTGTCCTTATTGAATTTCATGCTATTTACTTCAGACCATTTTTCCAGTTTGTCTAGATCATTTTGAATTTTAATCCTATGCAACCCCTCCCAGCTTGGTATCATCCGCAAACTTTATAAGTGTACTCTCTATGCCATTATCTAAACCATTGATGAAGATATTGAACAGAACCGGACCCAGAACTGATCCCTGTGGGAACCCACTCGTTATGCCATTCCAGCATGATTGTGAACCACTGATAACTACTCTCTGGGAACGATTTTCCAACCAGTTATGCACCCACCTTATAGTAGCTCCATCTAGGTTGTATATCCCTAGTTTGTTTATGAGAAGGTCATGCGAGACAGTATCAAAGCTCAGGCAAACTTGATCTTTCCTTCTGGCATTCAAACTAGACAGGCAGTCACTACGCTACCAAATCTTCTCCTTCGAGGGTAAAACAATGCACAGCACATATTCAAACCTTTAGAGGGGAGGTAACCCATGGCTCAGTCCCCCAGCCAGGCAACTTAGGAACTGGAAATTAGCAGATGCTGTATAGGCACAGACAGATGCAAATGTTCTGACTCCTGGCCATGGAAGAAGCTCTGCATAGGGAATTGCAATGCCCTTGAACTATATCTCTCTACTGGAGCTTTATGTTTGTTACCTAAGAAGCAGCAAATTTTACTGCATATTTTCCATAATAACTGTAATAATCATGTAATTTACAGCTATCTTCTTCAGCCCGGACAATGTGTTGGCAGGACCATCAGTTACTCCCTGCTTAGCTATGCAAGGACTTCTAGTGCCATGTTGACTGCAAGACCAGCACTTGGGGGATATGAGAGCAGTGTTTATGGATCCCCTTGGGACAGGAGTGCAATATAACATCAGGCAACCAAAGCTAGGGAATGAAATTTTAGAGAATTTCCCCTCTCCTAGGAGGATTCTGTCTGCTCCCAATCTCTGATGAGAGCCAATTGTGGCTGATAAATTTTACATAATAGCTTTTTGCTTGTTCTGCAAATTATGCAGAAAAATTGCCTATTAGTTGAAAACTGGAGCATTTTTCAAAACTCAGTGTAACCTATTTAGCTGGTTAGGTCAGACACAGGGTGGAATCCAAAGTCTCTTTATTATCTTTCTGCAGGGAGAAGCAGCAATTTGCATTGCTGATGCAATGTCTTGCTTGAGAGACCCCACGAGGCATGATTTCAGAACCACATCAAAGCCGCTTGATACCAAGGGGGCTAGATTAGCTCCTCTGTCGCTGTTTAGGCAACTGTCTTTCAGCACAGTTCACCTCTCCCTCTCCTCTGAACCATGTTCCTTCTAGCTAGCTGGTGGCTCACCCAAACAAGCCTCAGAGACTTTCCATAAGGGGGCTTTTCCCCACAAAAGAAGAGCTCAAGTGCCAGACGGGCTGCTTGGAGCCTTCTTTTAGCCAAGACTGAGTATAAAAGCAATGGAATCTTTTCACTTCACCTCACCCCTATCCCAACCTTGCCCTTTAGGGATTACCTATGTAGATGAGTGTATCTGGCCTACTTAATCCTGAAGTTGTTAACAAATTACGCCTGTTTATGTTCACTCATACATCACTAGCCTCTGCCTACACCCTACATATTCATCCCTTCTCATATCAGTCCATCCTCTGCATCCACAAATGACTTCAACCCCCTCTGTACAGTATCCTTACTACCCTTATCCTCGTTACATTGTCCCCTTCATATCTGCAAGCTCTTTTCCCCTCCCCTCCTCCCCCCCAATCTGCATCTCAACATAAAGCTGTGCTCAGAGCTCACTGGTGCCCAGCCTGATTCTGGTAGCTGATTAATTCCCTTTGCCAGGGGCTTATTCTCTCCTCTCCATTTCTCTACTCTCTCCATTACATAATGTCTTTTTTTTGGAAGCGTGTTACCTTGTGTTCTATGCTCTGGACTGCAGGCTCACAGTCTTTTATTCCTGATGATAATCCTGTGATCACCGAAGCCACCAGGAAATTGGCAGTGAGAGGGACAAGTGTTTTATGTGGGTTGCAAAGAACTAGGATACATTAGATCAGCATTTGCTACCCTTTTCACCTACAGACATTAATGGTGACATCTGTTTCCTAAAGCAGGTCATGTCACCATCTCCCTTAGGATCAGGGAAGGCGGGGAGCTCCAAATTAAGTGCTGGAAGAGCCTTGGCTTTTTCACAAACTGACCCTTTTCTCCTAATTCCCCATGTCTTCTCTCTCTTCTCCCAGAGTTCCCCCCATTAACAGGCCAGAAACTGCTGGCCTTTCCTAACAATCCTGCAATCTCCACCAGCTAGGCTTGCTGGCCAATGATTAGACAACCTCACCCAGCAGAAAGGCTTATGATAAACAAAGCCCTACAGTCCTGCTTCACTGCCTTGTCACACAATGGGCCTTGCAGATGTCCAGTCTCTTTGCTGGGCTTCAGGCTTATTGTGCCTGGCATGGCTCCAGTTAGCCCCCTGCCATGAACACATCGCCTACCTACATCCTATCCACCCACCTCCCTCTCTATCCATCCCTGCAAACACACATACACACACCCCTTATCTCCTGCTTACAATCTTCCCCCACATACACACACAAGCTCCTTTCAATTATACCTCAGCCAGGTGAATAAGCAATCATGTGCGAGCACACACTCATGCGCACGCGCGCACACACACACGAGTTATTCCAGGGGAAACTGAACATCTCCTCTGTTTACTGAATACACGACTTAACTGATTTATTTGCTTTTCATATCGGGCCCTGAGGTTTTGCTTGCTGCATTGGATCCCCGCTTAAACTCAGCATCTGATTTCTTCCCACTCTCCCCCCGGATGCTGAAAATGATCTCAAATGTCTTAGCTAATCAATGGCATCTTTCAGGCAATGTAATGCTCCTGATACATGTGCCCCTCATTTATCCCTCGCCAGCTGAGAGAATTACCCATAGCTTTGCTTGCCATTATGCACTATTCACTCAGAGGAGGTGCAGAGATCAACAGGGGAAATTAGCAAAGGTCACCAGATCTAGCTTTGTGTCTCCTGAGCTACAAAAGGCTGCCCTGGAAGCACAATAAAATAAAATAAAATAAAATAAAATAAAGGTTATCTGGATCTACAGCACAACAAAATGGAGCCTTCTTTCAGCACTAATAACAATACTCATACTGAGATACCATAGGGATGAGTTCATTGGGATAGATATATTGTTTATTTCCTTTTGTTTTAGGCCAGGGCCTATCCCAGTGCTCTGAGGCGACAGATCACAGAATACCATCGCTTCCATACACACACACACATCAATTAATTAACCATCACACTGGCCCTGGGAGTTAAATGTTATTATCCCCATTTTATAGCTGGGGAAACTGAGGTACAGCAAAACAAAGTGACTTGTTCCAGGTCACCCAAGGAGTCAGCAGCACAGCTGGGAATAGAACCCAGGCATTCTGGTTCCCAGACTTCTGTACTAACCAATAAACCACCCTCCCTTACTCCAGCAAAGCTTGCATGTCCATCAAATCATCTGTGGGATTCCTTGTAGTCTCTTTTCCTGCACTTGGCCTCTGTTGACTCCAATGGCGCAAAATGATGCCACAGTCTTGTGGCCTGGCCTCCCTTCCCTTGGAACTTTTGATTATGGTCTTTGATGTGATCTCTGCTTGACCCACATGCATGGCAGCTCAAACTGTGCCTCTCACATAGAGTGCATAGCCCAGCTGGGCTGTGGAAGCTGCATCCATCCGCCTCAGGGTAGTGGAGTTATTTTCAGGTGAAGAATGCATGTGGGCTGAGATTTCCCTTTGCTGCTTTATGCATTATGATTACTGTTTGGTGCACTTACAAATTGGGTCAGAGAACACATCTGCATTATCATCCAGAGCTTGGACCCAACCCCTGGCCCTAACAGTTTCCTGCCCATTATTTTTCTTTTTTGAGGTGGCTTTTGTGCCCCCTGGCTCTGGCTGGGGCAGGAAGGGGAAGAATATGTTGCTGTGAGACTGGCAGAGCTGAGAGGTCTGGGGAAGCATCTGCCCACTGAGATTTCTTCTTCACTAGTGACCATGCATCCTGCCTTCAGCTGAAATTCTGTGGATGGGACAATACGTCACATCAGAATGGCTCCCGTGGAGGAATTTCATCAGCCTAGTGTTTAAGGTTTGGCAGGGCTGGTTCCTTGGCAGAGAGCAGGCAAGCAGGGGGCAGCTGCTTTTCACTAAGACTAGGCAGACAGCAGAGTCCCTATCTGCCACTCATTCTTTTCTACCTACTAAGATATTCCACTTTATCTACCTTTCTCCATAATCTGTGGTACCTACCTACATAGACATTTCTAATGCTCTCCCATGAGCCCATCATAATGGGATCTGACCACCTATCTACAATCTCACATAGCCACAGACCTACAATCCCATATTATATTTAGGACTGTCCCACAGATTGGCTGGGCTACTCCAAGACAATAATAGCATAGGTCCCAGCAGCCAGCTCTGCTGATAACAAACTACAACAGAGAAGGTGATGCCACGTTCATGTCACTCCCATCTTAGCTACATTCACATCTGATCCACAGATGCAAAACACCAGCATTTAGCAGGAAGCAATGCTTGGGAACCATTTACAAGAATGAGACAACTCTTTCCCCAGCAGTTTGAATAAAAATGAGTCGAGCCACTTTAAAATTGTACAGCCATTTACCTTTTCTTTTCTCTTTCTTTCTTTTTTTTTTTAAATCAAGCTGCTCTAATTTCTCAGTGCTGTTGCAGGGTCAGTGTTGGAAGTACAGAAGCAGCAATCAGAGAACTGGATTACTGCATTTTCCAAACACTTAGCATTTTATTGCTGGTAGCTAACTGCATTCAGAGAACATCTGCTTTCACTTCTCCGTGCAATCTCCATCTCAAACTGCAGCTTTCTCTGTTCTTAAGAAGTCCAAACAACCAGTCCATAGAGCTCAAGTCTGACCTACTTTCATAAAAAGAATTGTATCTCCTCCTTTTCTGTTCTCTTTTCTTTCATTCATTCTTTTTTTACACCCTTCCTGTCCAAATTTGCTTCTTTTTCCCAAACCAGTTGCCATTCAGACTCATAATCATCTGTGAATGGGGAAGGAAGACAAGTCAGAAGCTACAGCGACTGGCTTATTGCTATAAGCATCAGGTTTCTAATGACTCCAAACCAGAAATAGATTCTACTCCAGGCATGTGCAATTTAGCCTTTCATTCTTCTTAAGGGACTACAATGAGTTTGATGTAGTCGACTTTCTGGAAGGTTTCAGGTGACTCTCTACTGCTTTACACCACAAAACCTCCATTGATCTCACTAGGGTGACCAGATGTCCCAATTTTATAGGGACAGTCCCGATTTTGGGAGCTTTTTCTTATATAGGCACCTATTACCCCCCACCTCCTGTCCCGATTTTTCACACTTGCTCTCTGGTCACCCTAGATCTCACTGAGACAAGAGAAAATCAGGCCTGGAGATGCAACATCTAGGATGTTAAAAATCTCATTGGACTTTCTGTAAGTGTAATTCTGTCCTTGGCATAATTGTCCCTGCCCCCATAGTCATGCTAGGTGCTAGCTGGCCGCATTTCACTGGTGTGTCTGTGAAGTACAAAATGCTTTGCTGTTCTTTTGGATAAAAAATGCTCCATGTCCCATTGACTCCCTTTGTAACATTCTGAGTCTGAACTGAAACACAAAATGGCAGCCACCTCCACAATGAACAGATAGGACTCCTCTGCCTTTAGAGGTGCAGAAAAATGTAGACAATAGAATCGTATCCACTGCTTTCAATCACAAAATGACAGACACCATGGAAAGCTATCCAGAGAGTGAAGGAAATGAAGGATTAAGTGGAAAGGGGAGAGAAAGCAAAAAAAAAAAAAAAGTAGAGAGAGATTTGGGAAGGATTTTGTTTTTTAAAAGAATCTTGCTTTTCCTGAGATTGATCCAAATCCCATTGAAGTCTACGTAGGGTTACCATATCTATTAAATAAAAAAAGAGGACCATCCACGGGCCCTGCCCCGCCCCTTTCCCCACCCCCAGCCCCGCCCCAACTCCGCTCCCTCCCACTCCCAGCCACGCGAAAAGGGCTGCCCGAGCGCTACCGGCTTCACGGATTGCCGGGCAGCCCCCAGACCCTGCGCCCCTGGCCGGCGCTTGCCCAGCGCAGCTGGAGCCCGGGAGGGGAAGCGCCCAGCCGGGGGCGCAGGGTCTGGAGGCTGCCTGGCAAACCATGAAGCCGGTAGCGCTTGGGCTTCGGGCAGCCCCCTTGCCTCCGGACCCTGCGCCCCCAGCCGGGCACTTCCCCTCCCGGGCTCCGGCGGCGCAGGGTCCGGAGGCATGGGGGCTGCCCGAAGCCGGTAGCGCTCGGGCAGCCTGGCTCTGTTTAAGAGCAGCCGCGGCTGGAGGCTCTGCTCCTCCCCTGACTCTTCGGCTCTGTTTAAGAGCCGGGCTGCCCGAGCGCTACCGGCTTCGGGCAGCCCCCATGCCTCTGGACCCTGCGCCCCCGGCTGGGCACTTCCCCTCCCGGGCTCCGGCGGCGCAGGGTCCGGAGGTATGGGGGCTGCCCAAAGCCCGTAGCGCTCGGCTCTTAAACAGAGCCGAAGAGTCAGGGAGGAGCAGAGCCGCCGCGGCTGGGGGCTCTGCTCCTCCCCTGACTCTTCGGCTCTGTTTAAGAGCTGAGCTGCCCGAGCGCTACCGGCTTCGGGCAGCCCCCGTGCCTCCGGACCCTGCGCCGCCGGAGCCTGGGAGGGGAAGTGCCCGGCTGGCGGCTGGGGTCCGGAGGCAAGGGGGCTGCCTGAAGCCCATAGCGCTCGGGCAGCTCGGCTCTTAAACAGAGCTGAAGAGTCAGGGGAGGAGCAGAGCCGCCATTTTCCCGGACATGTTCGGCTTTTTGGCAATTCCCCCCGGACGGGGGTTTGAGTGCCGAAAAGCCGGACATGTCCGGGAAAAAGAGGACGTATGGTAACCCTAAGTCTACGCTAAAGCTCTATCTGACTTCAATGGACTTTGAATCAGGCCCTCTCTGTTTCCCTCATCTTTCAGAGAATCCATTTTGCCTGTTGGAACACTACATGTGAGCGCCCTGAAGGCGAACAACAGGAAGTGTATGCTCCCCTCCTGAGATAAGTATACAGCAAAATCTCAGCCAGCACTAGGCTCCAACAGACTAAACTGTTTAGGCAATCCCTAAAACTAGCAGCTCCCACAGCTCAGCATTGCACTTGCTTGGTATTCTGACAACCTGTGGAACCTGGCGGGGACCCTTCTTTGCAGTTCAGTGATAATTGCAATTAAATGGAAAGTTTGCAATGAAAGCAAACATGGTAATGGAGTTAATTTTAGCAAACCACTAATGAGCATTACACCAGTCTCCTATTTTTACCCTTATGGCCAACCTCCTAATGTGCCTTCTCTTGCTTTGTTGAAGTCATTAACAACTTACCCGCTGTCCTCCTTTTGGAAAACACATTTCTTCCAGTCTCCCCTCCACAGGGATCTGAAAGCTTTTCCAATCAACAATTCATTGAATGAAGTCTCCGGAAATCCAATGTTGTCCTTTCCCTCCTGAGACGACCTTCAGCTATTTAAAACTAGATGGATTTCAGTGCTATGACTCCACTAGTCCCCAGATTTCTCTTGCCTTCTCCATGAGGGATATAGGGGCTTTTCAGGGTACATTAGAGGAGGTCAGCTAAACATTGCAGTGAAATTTTAAAAGAGAGCTGAAGAAAGGCAATGTTGACTAGTGGCTTGAACAAGGGAAGACTGGGAATCAGGACTTTTGGGTTCAGTTCCCAGCTATGTCTCACTACATGACTTTGGATGAGCTGTTTAACCTCTTTGTGGCTCAGATTCCCCATAATTATTTATCTGTTTCATAGCAGGAATGGGAAGTTTCATTAAATAGTTGCAAAATGTTTTCAGATCCTTGAATAGGAAGGGCTCCATAAAAGTGACTATTATTGCTCAGCTGAGGAGAGAAGAGAGAGAAATTTGCCTTTCACCAGCCTTCAATAATAATGTTTTGCTTTACCAAGGCACAGGGAAGTTAAGTGATGTGCCCAGGGTCCCACAGCAAGCCAATCGCAGGGATTGAACCCAGATTTTTGACACCCAGTACTGTGCTCGCTAACCACTAGTGTATGCCTCCTCCAGGCTTTACAAATAATAGTAATGTAAGACAAAAAAGCCAGAGAGGTGACTATGTGGAAAGAGAGCAATAGCACTTCTTTCATTCTTCATGATAGGCAAATGGAGATAGATGCAAGAGAGCTAGCTTTCACCTAACCTTTTCCCAAAGGGACCTTTGTAGTCTTTGAATATCCACATTAGTGTCAAATGTCACTACAGTACAACTTCATCCTTGGGAGACAGAAGGGTGAGGGGTGTCCTATGCGATTGGGGGGAAGGGTTCTGTGTCATATGCTGTGTCTGATTACACTCGGAAGGAACATGTTTCTGTCAGTGTAATGGCTCTGGAGGCCAAGGCTATTTCTCACAGAGCCTGTCTTCACTCTGTCTCCAGATTTAATGACTTGAAGCTGCAAACGGTGACATAAGTCTGCACTTCTGACCACCATGGGCCTTTCTGCTGCTTCAAGGTCCAAAACATACCAACAGTTGCCGGGGATGTTCATGAATCATTAATGCACTAAAAGCAAAAAAGTGGCGGATGTTACAGAGACGAGAAAGATACCGCAAAGCCACCTGCACTTCTTGTATCCTTCTGACAAAAAATACCAGGAAGAGGATTTTAATGCAAGGAAGCCACAAATGTAAACTGCTTCATTTTCAACCTCTATGTCTTCTCATCACCATATGCAACGGCCCCTTCTTGTAACCCCTCCTGCATCATCCGCTTTGTATCTTCTTATTGACGCTGCTCTATTTCCCTTCCCTTTGACTTCAGTGTGTAGGCAGAGCTGGATGTGGGCCTAGCAGAGTAGCAAGAGATGCTGCAAATCAGAATTCAAGTGCATCTGGAAGGCTGTGCAGGCTCCCAGGACTGGGATATTAGGTGTATTATATGTTAGGATTGAGATCCACAGACACAGTTGCACTGAGTTGAACAGCAGAAGCAGTAGCACGTCAGGACTGAGGTGAATTAACTGAGTGGCAAGTGGGCTCAGAACTGCAGCTGGCACTTCTAGTTGGGAATGTGTTGCGTTGGCCAGAGCTTTGTGCGGATTCAGGGCTGGCATGCGTACAGCACTGTAGTTCTGGAATGCAGAATGTTGTCACAGCTGTGTAGGGGCCCAGGCTTGGAGCAGCAGCTGGTATTTCACATATGGATTGCAATGCATTGGCAGAGCTCTATGGACAGAGCTTGTACACTCCCTGTCTAGGCTAAACCAGATGCTATTAAATAAGTTTCATGGTCTCTAAGTTCACCCACAAACTACTGCCCCTGCCAAAACACTGCAGGTTAAGGCGATTTGTCCTCAAACCAATGACAAAGTCGTTCTGTCTTTAACTCCATTACTCTGGCAAGAAGTTCATGGAGGACCCGGGGCAGCTAGAAAAGCTGGTCTGGTTGCTTCTATTAATGATGAAGGGTCTGCCTATCCCTGCATAATGGATCCCAAGAGGACACATTATTGAAAGGAAGGAAAAGGGATAAAATGAGAAAAACTTTTCCAGCAGCAGCACGTGCCCCTGATGAGCAGTGATCTCTTCTGCCCTGGGTAACAGGAAGCCAGCTCACTTAATGGAAACAAGGTCATGCTCTCTTGGTGGGGAAGATTCTTTAGTTCAGTGCCTTCTCGAATGCTCAATTACTTGGGTGTTTGTCCTGTCAGAATGAAAATTAGCTGTGGAACAGACTGCTGCTTTAACACCATGAGCCTCGGGTTGGTCAGATGCTTCTGGTGCGCTCAGGGGTGATATTCAAACACCTAAGGAAATGCCAATGGAGAATCCTAAGACAAAATATCCTAAGTACAAAATATATAGGAATGAAAGAGTAGGTTGCACTGGGGTGGGGAGGATGACGCTATATTTGAAAGAAAGCATAGAGTCAAATATAGTAAAAATCTTAAATGAATCAATGTTTGTACCATGCAATCACTATGGATAGAAATTCCATGTTTGAATAATAAGATTATAGAAGTTGGAATACACTACCGACCACAGACCAGGATGGTGACAGTGATTGTGAAATGCTTAGGGAGATTAGAGAGGCTACAAAAACAGGAAACCCAATAATAATGGGGATTTCAATTATTCCCATATTGACTGGGTACATGTCACCTCAGGCCCGGATGTAAAGATAAAATGTCTAGACACCATTGTTGATTGCGTCTTGGAGAATCTAGTCCTGGAATCCACAAGGGAAAAGGCAATTCTTGTTTTATTCTTAAGTGGCGCACAGGACCAGGTCCAAGAGGTAAATATAGCTGAGTCATACAGTAATACTACCCATAATGTCATTACATTTAACATCCCTTTAGGGGGAAAAATACCAAAGAAACCCACAACAGTACCATTTAACTTCAAAAAGGGGAAATCACAGAAAAATGAGGAAGCTAGTTAAATGGAAATTAAAAGGAACAGTCACTAGAGTGAAATGCCTGCAAGCTGCGTGGAAACTATTTAAAAACATAATAAAAGAGGCTCAAACTAACTATATACCCCCTCCCCCAATAAAGTAAGAGGAACAAAAAATGCCACCATGGCTAAACAACAAAGTAAAAGAGGAGGTTAGAGGCAAAAAGCTGTCCTTTAAAATTGGAAGTAAAATTCTGCTGAGGAAAATAAAAAGGAGCATAAACTCTGACAAGTCAAGTGTAAAAATATAATTAGGCAGGCCAGAAAAGAATTTGCAGAGCAACTAGCAAAAGACACAAAAGCTAACAGCAAAATTTTTTTCAAGTACATCAGAAGCAGGAAGCCTGTCAAATAATTAGTGTGGCAACTGGATGATCGAGATGCTAAAGGAGCACTCAAGGAAGACAAGACTGTTGTGGAGAAGCTTTCCATTGATCTTCACTGCAGAGGATATGAGGGAGATTTCCACACCTGAGCCATTCTTTTTAGGAGACAAATCTGAGGAACTGTCCCAGAGTGAGGTGTCAGAAGAGCTGGTTTTGGAACAAACTGATGAATTAAACAGTAATAAGTCACCAGGACCAGATGGTATTCACCCATTCTGAAGGAACTCAAATATGAAATTCCAGAACTACTAACTGATGTGTAAACTATTAAATAAATCAGACTTTGTATCAGATGACTGGAATATAGCTAATGTGAGAGTGATTTTTTTAAAAGTCTCCAGAGGTGTTACTGGCAATTACAGGCTGGTAAGCCTACCTTCAGTACCAGGCAAATTGGTTGAAACTATAGTAAAGAACAGAATGATCAGAAACATAGATGAACATGATACATTGGGGAACAGTCAACATGGCTTTTGTAAAGGGAAATCTTGCCTCACCAATCTATTAGACTTGGCTGAGGTTGTCAACAAGCATATGGACAAGGTTCTTCCAGTTGATACAGTGTAATTGGACTTTGATAAAGCCTTTGACAAGGTCCCACACCAAAGGCTCAAAAGCAGATATGAAGGAAGGTCCTCTCATGGATCAGTAACCGGTTAAAAGATAGGAAACAAAGAGTAGGAATAAATGGTCAGTTTTCACAGTAGAGAGAGGTAAATAGCTGGGCCCCCCAAGGATTTGTACTGGGACCAGTGCATTTCAACGTGTTCATAAATGATCTGGAAAACAGGGGTAAACTGTGAGGTGGTAAAGTTTGCAGACGATACAAAATTACTCAAGATAGTTAATTCCAAAGCTGACTGCAAAGAGTTACAAAGGGATTTTGCAAAACTGGGCGACAAAATGACAGATGAATTTTAATGTTGATAAATGCAGAATAATGCACATTGGAATCCCAAATATACATATAAAATGATGGAGTCTAAATTAGCTGTAACCCCTCAAGAAAAATATCTTGGAGTCATTGTGGATAGTTCTCTGAGAACATCCCCTAAGTATGCAGTGGCAGTCAAAAAAGCTAACAGAATGTTAGGAACTATTAGGAAAGGGATAGATAATTAGACATAAAATATCATAATACCACTAGATAAATCCATGGTACGCCCATACCTGGAATACTGCATGCAGATGTGGTCATCTGATCTCAAAAAAAGATATATTATAATTTTAAAAGGTACAGAGAAGGGCAACAAAAATGATTAGGGTATGGGACAACTTCCATATGAGGAAAAATTAAAAAGACTGGCACTTTTCAGCTTAAAAAAAGACAATTAAGAGGAGGGATATGATAGAGATCTATAAAATCATGAATGGTATGGAGAAAGTGAATAGGGAAGTGTTATTTACCCCATCACATAACACAAGAACCAGGGATCACCCAATGAAATTAATAAGCAGCAGGTTTAAAATAAACTTAAGTAAGTACTTCTTCACACAACACACAGTCAACCTGTGGAACTCATTGCCAGGGGATATTATGAAGGCCAAAAGTATAACTGGGTTCAAAAAATAATTAGATAAGTTCATTGAGGGTAGGTCCATCAATGGCTATTAGCCAAAATGGTCAGAGATGCAACTAGGGTGACCAGACAGCAAGTGTGAAAAATCGGGACGGGGGTGGGGGGTAATAGGAGCCTATACAAGAAAAAGACCCAAATATCGGGACTGTCCCTATAAAATCGGGACATTTGGTCACCCTAGATGCAACCCCATGCTCTGGGTGTCCCTAAACCTCTGAATGCCAGATGCTGAAATTGGCTGAAAGGGAATGCATCACTCGATAATTGCCCTGTTCTGTTCACTCCCTCTGAAGCACCTGGCACTGGCCACTGTTGGGATACAGGCTTCTGGGCTAGATGGACCATTGGTCTGAACCAGGATGGCTGTTCTTATGTTCTTAAGACAATGGCGTATCCTGCCCTGCAGTAGTTCTCCGGGAGATGCTGAGCTGTGCTGCTCTGGAGTCTGTGTGCTGCTGAATTTGATGAATATTGATACAATAGTACGTAAATACTTGTGATAACAACATACCTAATACTGATGGAAATGGAGTGCTGGGTGCAATCAGTCAAGCAGATGGAATAATCATACCCTCTCTTCCATATTCCCCTCTTTACAATATAATTAACTGAAATATTTTTGGGGGATGGTGAAAATGAGGGACTAAGAGAAGTTTCTGAAGCTAGTGCAGGCAGGAATGAGGTAATCTTCTTTCACTTGATTCAGTACAACAATAAATTAGAAGCATGACATATTATGAGTCCCCACACAACTGTGCCCATGTCTCTGAATCATGTCCCGAAACACTGTGGTTATTACAGCCCTGGGACCCAACAAAGCTTTGTTCATATGCTTTAATTTTTTCCTGTAATTGGCCTGCTGGCTACAAGGCCTTTTCACGGCTCTGCCAGAGCAGCGTACTCCTTAGTACTAGAACAATCCTTCTTATACCACTGCTCTTGTTTCTTATCATGCCCCCATCACCCTGCTGATGAAGTCTACCCCACCACGCCTTTTATTTCCCTCTGCTGCTCTTATCTTCATGCCTTCTCCCGTGCTTCCCCATATTCCTGAAATGCCCACCCACCATTCCCAAGTCTTGCAGCATATTCTTGTGTTATCTATTTAGATTGTAAACGTTATGGGTTTCTTTTGTCTTGCAAGGGGCCTAATGTGCTATCGGCAATTAAAAATTAGTAATCAAAATACCCCACTCCGTTCTGACAATCACTGCATTTGTTTATATTGAACAAGGGCTAATTTTGGTTAATCACCTGAGAAGCCCTTGCTCAGATGAGCACTCCCTTTGGAGTCCATGGGAATGCTCATATGAGCCAGGGCTGCAGGACTGAGACGAAAATTAGTAAGCAAATAAGAAATATAACAATATTTGTAAGTGCTAAATTCACTTGTTTAATGGAAACTGCACAAGCAAATTGAAGCAGAAGAGTTCTGTCTTAAGTTCTAAAAGCCAGGGACTGTGTCTTCCCCTATATTTGGGCAGCACCCAGCAGAATGTGTTAATAATAACAATATGTGATCATATAATTAATTATAATATTTCCAGAACCCCCACACATAGTGGTGACTGACAAGACACTTGCCCAAGGAAACACAAGATGAAACATGACGTTATCAAAACATTCCCATTGTCTAAACGTGACCCAAAGACTCAAAGATGTTACCTGGATCTTCTGAGAGCTAGTTCACTGTTTCATGGATGTTACAAACCTCAGAGTTTTATCCCTGAAAAGAAAGAACAACCCACTGTGAGGTACCCATATTTTATTAATTGTTATTAATTACTGAGCATTTTTATTAATTATTGTTTATTATTTTATTGTATTGTTATTATATTATTATTTATGATTATTATCTGTATTAACACAGGACCCAGGAGCTCTAGTCATGGACCAGTCCTCCATTGTGTTGAGCACTGTACTTTCTTCTTGGAATAGTATAAACCACACTGGCCTGGTAGATTCTTCTCCCTTCTCTCCAAGATGCTGGCAATAGTTTCTAAGAGCAGGAGTGATATGCAGAGTCGGGATCATGCCGATATGTTAGAGGCTTATGAAAATGAAAAATAATGAGGGGGGGGGGGGGGGAGTCTCCAAAAAGCACCAGGGTTTGAGCTGAGTTTGAGAGACAGGGTTTTTTTGGTGGAAGTCATTTCAAATTTCTGACTATTATCTTCAGTCTGCAACATGCTCCCCCATCAGCACTAATGGATTTCTGCATGTGGATGGAGGGCAGGGTAAAGCCCTTTTGTTTGTGCATGTATCTCTGCTCTCCTGTTCCTCACCTTTCATGCTGCCCCTGGAAGTGACTCCAGCTTCTTGTCCACCATCTTGTTCTTTAGAATCCCTCCTCAAACCCCATTTTCTCAGTAAATCCATATGAGACTGGCTTGCTTGCTTGCCTACTGCCAGCCCACCCTCAGGACCTTATAGGGTCCATGAGTAAATAAATTCCCATCTGCTTGACTGGTGTTCCCTAGGAGGCAGGGAAATGGGGAACAGCAGACATTCAGAGCTGCTCCCTGGGATAAGGGCCAGCCTGACCTCTCAGCCCAGAGAGCTGGCAGACCCCCCTGCCCCCAGTTATGTAACCAAAGGGCCCTTCAGGGCTTAAATTCTAAATTCTGAGAGATTTTTCTCAGAGCCCCCCACGCCCTTCCCCCACTCTGGGCTCCAGCTGCATGGTGGTGGTAATAGTGGGTGTCTCGGTGCTTTAGCCCAGGGGGGGCACTGGGGCTTGGGGCTTTACCCCATGGGGGAGGGCACCGGGGCTTGGGGCTTCAGCCCCATGGGAGGCACCGGGGCTCAGGGCTTCAGCCCTTTGGGGCATGCCAAGGTTCAGGCTTTCAGCCCCACAGGAGGCACTGGGGGTCCTGCAGGTTTGAAAATATTTATTGGAGCTCCGCTCCAGACAGCTCTGGCTGAATTTAAGCCCTGTGATACCCTAGCTGGCTCTACAGCTGCCCAACCCACCCCTGCTCTGGCTCTTCCTTTCCCCTTTCCCAAGGGGGGAGTTATGAAGATGCTGACACTGCCGCTCCCCCTCTGCACAGCTCTGCTTCTGGCCAAGGGGGCTCAGGCCAGGGGAGAGTCTGGAGACCCCCGGTGTCCCCAGTCTCCCCTTGTGTAGGTGGCTGCTGCCTAGGGTGACCAGATAGCAAGTATGAACAATCAGGACAAGGGGGGCAGGGTAATAGGCACCTATTTAAGACAAAGCCCTGAATATCGGGACTGTCCCTATAAAATCGGGACATCTGGTCATCCTACTGCTGCCCAGCCTCCACCCTCTTCCCCCCTCATGTGCTCCTGTCCATCCATGTGCTGCCTCCCTCCCTTCCCCTGTAGCACTGCTATCCCTTGCCCTACCTTCACCTCGCCCCCATACCTAACCCCAGGTGCAGGCTCTCCTCTTATCACAGGAGTTTGTGTGGCCCCCAATGCCCCCCACTGCCAGTCTTCAGGGTGCCCCCATGAGGGGTCACTGCCTCCCATTCCCACAGAGAGTGCTGGGTTCTTCAAGGAGGAAACCCCCAACCCCCACACAGCCTCCCCAGCTTGGGGGGAGGGGATGGAACTACCTGGGGAGCAAGCCAGTGGAGCTCAGTCTGTCTGTGGGGTGGGCTGAGTGCACGCATCCCCCTCCCTCGCCAAAGACCCCAGCACTCTCTGTGGGAAAGGGGGGCAGTGGCCGCTCTTGGGGGCCACCCATAGCCCGGAAGTGAGGGGGACTCCCCTGAAGGCAGCAGGAGAAGCACAAAGACCCCTGTGGTAAGGGGGGAACTGGGGCTTGGGGTTAGGTGTGGGGGTGAGAGAGCCAGCAGCATTCTGAGGAGAGAGCAACTTATGTGGGGCGGGAGACAGCAAATGGGGCTGGGGTGATTTGGGGGCACAGGGTAGCAAATGAGGGTGGGGTGAATGAGATGGGGCAGCAAATGGGAGCAGGAGCACATGGAGGGCGGAGTACACTGGGGACATGAGGTAGCAAATGGGGGCAGGGGATAGCAGATGGAGGCAGCAAATGAAGACAGCAGCACGTGGGGGCCAGAGGCAATATAAGAGGGGATGAAGCAGGGGGCAATAGCACGTGGGGCAGTAAATGGAGGCAGGTATAAAAGAGAGAATAGGGAAGCAAAGTGGCACCGCTGGGGCTGTGGCATATAGGCGGCAGCAGCCAACTGTCTTAGGGAGGGTGGAAGGTTCCGGGCGCTTTGCCACAGACCTGGGCATCGCTGACCAGGCAGAGAGCTCTAGGGGGAAAAGAGGCAGCACCAGGATGCAGTGGTTGTAGAATGACTGGGTCTGAAATTTAAGTATTGATTGCATGGGGTGGATGTAAGTGGGGCAACCAATCTATGCAAACGTATGCAAATCAGTGTACAGTTATGTCACTTTATGTTGGTTATAACTACTGGGTTTTTGTTTTGTTTTTTGTTTCCAATGCTGGCAGGCATGTTTTTATCTGTCTTCTACTTAAGTGCTTACCCATCAGTCTATCGTCTCCCTACTTACCTACCCACTTATCTATCCTTCCATTCATCATACAAGTGGTTCTCAACCAGGGGTCCCGGGCCCCCTGGGGGGCAGCTAGCCAGTTTCAGGGGGTCCACCAAGCACGGCCAGTGTTAGACTCACTGGGGCCCAGGGCAGAAAGCCAAAGCCCCACCGCATGGTGCTGAAGCCCGGGGCCCTGAGTCCCATCACCCAGGACTGAAGTCAAAGCCTGAGCAATCTAGCTTTGTGGGGGCCCCTGTGGCATGAGGCCCCAGGCAGTTGCTTGCTACTCCCGAATGCTGACCCTGGCTTTTATATGCAGAAAACCAGTTATTGTGGCACAAGTAGGCAGTGGAGTTTTTATAGCATGTTCGGGGGGGGGGGAAACGGGGGGAGGCTCAGAAAGAAAAAGGTTGAGAACCCTGCATCATACCATCTCGTCACCATGGTATTTGAGTTCCTTCACACCACCAATACTGTCTCCACACACCCCCATCCCTGAACTGCTTCCCCCTGAACTATCCTTGCTCTCCTCAGTGCAATCTCTTTGGGGCATGGAGTATTTTCTATCCTGTTTTACCGGAAGTACTATTGTACATTTGCAGCACTCAGAAAATGCTCAATGATAATAAAGCTTTAGGGGCTCCCATTCAGATGACAAACTGGAGATGTCAGGTCTGGGAGAGCTCCAGGAGATAGATGGAGCTATCAATCTGAATGCCATTTCTAATCAGCCGCACCCGGGCTGGTTAACAAATAATGGCTCATTTGCAAAGCTTTTGCTCTGTTTCCTCATTAGCACAGGTATTGTTTTCCATTATCTGCAGTGATTCACATTAAACTAATGCAAATTCCTCTGTCATTTGAATGGATCTGGGTAAAGGGCAACTATGAATTCAATTAACCAACTATCTGCCCCTCTCCCAGGTATGAGGAATATAAGGTAGCTCCATATGGGAATGTCTTGGCCGGGCATGGTCTAGTGCTGCATGTGGCCTTCTTATTGCAGGCATGAGAGGAGACCTGTATCCATTTGCTGCTTCATATCAAATATGAGGTGGTGACTGCAGCTGTAAATACATCCGTATAAGGTGCACAGAAGAATTCTTCTGTCGACCTAACACTGTCTACACCAGAGCAGGGAAGGGCAACATAGCTACTTCTTTCGGGGGTATGGCTTTTGCACAGTTCTGAGAGATGTAGATATTTTTTTTTATTTTTTTTCCCACTTCTAAAGGCCCCTCCCCGAGCCTAGCGGGAGGGACCCACTGGACCCAGGAACCAACTAATTTCTTGGACAACTAATGAAAAATCAGGGAGTGAGGTGATGGTCAAAGGTTCAAAATAAGGGTGCCGCATGGGGACACCGAGCAGAGAACCCAGGACAGCGCCCACTGCTCCTCAAAGGTGTCAGGGGAGCCAGCGGACGCTGCCCAGTGGAACTCTGCCCGGAGGCGTGAGACCAGAGAGGAACGGAAATAGGCCCCACAGTCGCAGAGCACCCCCTCATCCAACATCCTCCTCCTGGTATTGTAGATGGTGACTTTGGCTAGAGCCAGGAGGAGGTTGACGAGAAGGTCTCGCGACTTCGTGGGGCCACGGATAGGGTGTGCGTAAATGAACAGGTGTGGGGAAAAGTGCAACCAGAACCTCAACAAGAGGTTCTGGAGGAGCCGGAACAGGGGCTGCAACCTGGCGCACTGGAGGTAGGCGTGCGCCAGGGTCTCCCTCACGCCGCAGAAGGGGCAGGCCTTGGGAATGGGGGTGAAATGCGCCAGGTACACGCCCGTGCTCACAGCTCCGTGAAGGAGCCACCAACCGATGTCCCCGGCGGGCCGTGGAACCAAGGTGGAATAAAGGCTGGCCCACCGGAGCTCCTCACCCTCCACAGGCAGTAAGTAATCCCGCCATTTGGTGTCGGGGCGGGACGCGAGGGTGAGGAGATGCAATGTGTGGAGCACAAGTGTGTACAGGTGGTCTCTGGGCACGGTTCGGAACCGGACCAGCTGCAGGGTGTGCAGCCGGCTCGGAGTACAGGAGCGGGGAAGCCGGGGCAGGCTCACGGAACAGGGGCCCAATAAAAAGGTCCGGAGGGCCCGGGGTGAGGGGTGGCCGGGGAGTGCCCTCTCACAGGGGCTGCCGCAGGAAGCTGAGAGAAGGGGGCGACAAGGCAGTGCCCACCTCCTGGAGTATGCTGAGGTGAATTCCTAGTGCAGACCAGGTTCTTGCTACAGCTTCTCTGTGTGTATGATAAATGGCAGCTTCTCTCTCCCCTAATTCTGTATTTTTGTGGAATTACAATTTGTTCCATGGCTTGAAATTCAGACTGGCTAGTAAGAGGGATGGGGCAGGGATAGAATACCTTTGCAGCTAAATCCTTGTTCAGTTCTTACCCTCCCCATGTCATAACAGAGATGGTCCCACTCCAAAATCCCCTTCTTTCCCAACCTACTGTTAGAATTTCAAGGCCTGTGGCCATCTCTAATTGGTGATAAAGGGAGGGGGTTTCTCTTAAGTTGCTACCATATACAAATTTTTGTAGACCTATTGACATAAATTGAGACTTCTGTTGGCCAGATCCACCACTTTTTAAACTTCATGTCACTTCACTTCCACTTCAGGTTCTTATACCACCCTTGTTGCAATAGCATCTGAGCAACTTCCAGTAGTTTATTAAACAATATGGTTAACATTTGTCACACGTGGTTTATTCTCTCCAATCTCTATCCAAGGTAGAACTGTGCAGTGTGTATGTTTTAGAAGCTATATGGACACTGTTAATGTATTAGCAAAGGCATATTGAAGCAACCTGCCTTGCATCTGGAATGAAAGACTGTTTGTGATGGTCCTTAGTTCCTATGGGAGTTTGTTCTATAGTCCTGGGCCGGCAAACGAGAAAACTCTGCCTTCTGCACAGACAAGCTTTACCCTTGCTGTGGATAGCTCCATAGTATCTTCTTTCCCTTCTCCCATCTCAAGTAGCCCAAGGGAAGAAACAGCTGCAAGCTAGGTGATTTCACTCAGAGGCTTATGGTCATTAAATACCCAATAGCACCTTTCTCCACAGCCGAGCTTTTGTCCTGGCAAATTCAATTTTGGGTCATGCAATTGCACTAATTCCCCTGAGTTTTACATGACAGTTCTTCACTTCCCACTCAGGACTGCTGTGTTTGCTACTGAACAGCTGCCATACTCCTATCCCAGAGGTGGTTGCATTTTCCTGATGCATTTAGGAAAGAGCCTTCTTTCCTGTAGGAAGTGGAATTTGAAAGCTCCAGGGCTGTTTCTTGCAAAGGGTTTTGGGATCCCCTGGATAAAATCACTGCTGTAATTACGTTATTGATTCATACCATGCTATACAGGAGAAGGGTGTTTATGGTGGAGGTCTCTGATCCTTTCCCTCCGAGAAACTCTGAACCATAGAATTATAGAGTTAGGAGGGACAAGAATGGTCATCTAGTCTAACTCCCTGCCAAGATGCAAAAATCGGGTAAGACAGAGGCTGTTATGATGAACAAAGATTCCACAAAACACTTTCTTTTACCACAGTCACCCAGACTATAATTCTCCCAGGGTGCACTCTCTATAAATTCCCCTTCAGTGACGGCATGTTAATGGCGCTCAGGGAGATGTCACTTCAAAACTAAAATGAGCAATGACACACCGAGCAGCAGAAGGTAAATGGCTTTTAACTGGATAATCTGTCAGTTAAAGGCTAAATTATTTCCCTGCTGTCACTTCCCTTTACTTTGTAGGGTTGTGTTATTGGCCATTAGTGACAACAGACGAGAGAAGTGTTGCCCTTGGCCCTAGGACACACCAATTACTTTCTTATCTATCTGTTTATGGCAAAATAACAGGCGGATGGAGCCGATATCACCCTCCCCAACACCACCTACTTCCAAAACTTGCAGAAATGATTCATATCAAGAGAGAGTCTCACCACATATAAATTGGAAGATTTCTCTCTGGTAATCAGCACCTCATGGTTTGAAGGAAGTCTCACATATGGCATAGGGCTATGCATAATATTGACTATAAGATGCAAATCCCCTAAAATATAAACACTTCTATTGCACATTCATCCTCTATGGGACTTCCCAGATCCTACTGTAATAATAATAATAGTCAGATGGTGTGAAGTAGCTGGGGCATGTTTCCACAGGAAATCGGAGTGTAAAAAAAGGAAGAAACTATTATATTTTTGAGATTTCAAATTTCAGTTCAATTGTTTTAAAGGATGCTGTGGGGCCTCTACTTGCTGTGAAACAGGATTTATGGTGCTAAGCACTGTACCTCAAGCTAATACACCTTTTTTGCATTAAATCACTTCAAAAGCACACAGACATGTACACTAGTAAAATCTACATTGTGTGCCATAAAATGGATTAAAGCCAAAATGTAGAAAAAATGGTGAAAATTCATATAGTTTTTACTTATTCTCATTCTCATTGGTTATTCTCATGACTCATTCTCACAGTTCACTACTATTAGGCTGCTAAACCTTTAAGGCTCTTTCTGTACTTTGATTTTTATTGGGATAAGTTTAAACTCTGTGGAGGACAAGCTGAATAAAAGAGTTGGCCTCCAACTTCTGAATCAAAGCTGAACTCTTTGTCTTTCTGCTTTTAAAATGTAGTTCTATTCTGAATGTTGACTCTTAGCAGAAACATGTTTGTTAATTACTTCTGTACCACATGTTTTATGTTCACAAGAAAAAAATACTATTTTTTTTAAAACTGCCAGTGCTGCAAAAATCACCCTGGGATCTGAGAGTCAAGCTGGGGTCTTTTACATCTTGTGCATCATTCATCACCAATAATCCGAAGAAGTGGGCTGTAGTCCACGAAAGCTTATGCTCAAATAAATTTGTTAGTCTCTAAGGTGCCACAAGTACTCTTGTTCTTTTCACCAATAATAAAGTTTCTGATGGATGAATTAGGCCTTTAGCTACACCTGTGCAACCACACTGTCTTCAGATTAGATCCTCAGAGTAACCTGTGTAACCTAACCTGTGTAACCTCTTTGCTGGTCTCTCCCAGAGCTCTCCCAGCACTGTAAAAAACCACCCCTACGAGGGGAGTAGCTCCCAGCACTTGTGCACTATCTACACTGCCATTTTAGAGCACTGAAACTTGAAATGCTCATGGGGTTGTTTTTTCACACCCCTGAGTGAGAAAGTTTCAGTGGTTGTAAAGTGGCAGTGTAGGCAAGGCCTTAGTAAACAACTCTAATACTGCTTAAGATGCAGCAGGCTCTTGCTCACTCTCTTGTAGCTGGGTTGGCTCTGCAGGGGGAGCAGGAATAAACAGTACTCAAACAAAATACTATTTGGTTCCTTAAAGTCTGCATTCCTGATTCTCACTACACGCGGAGAGGGACAGACTGTGATAGCCTTACTCCCACTGAATATTATCCTGCTCCACAAGTATCTCCATTGGTTTTACTCATGGTGTAAGGCATGTATTCAATGGGAGTAAAAGATCCCAATCTGGCCCAGAGAGAGCTGTTGAATAAGAAGCTGCTAGTTTACCTTGCAAGTGCATTGCTCACCTTACTTGAGCTCCAGTGGTCGAGCTCAGGGACCTTAATCAGTGAGCAAGTTGCAAACCAAGATGGTTCCCTGTAACAAAACCCTGAGACTATCAGATAAACAGAAGATGCTTCTGCCATCCTGCCTGGTTAAGACAAAACTTTGCAATGCCTTCTCTGTGTTAAATAAATAAATTAAAAACTAACCTTCTGGCCAATCACAGTTTAGCTACCCTGTAATTAAACAAATCCACAAACTGGCAACACATATTTACATCTCATTAACAGGAGGCAAAGGCAACAACGGCATGAAAATTAAGAAATTAGACACAATTACCATGTCAGCAGCAGGCGGGGGAGTCGTTGGGAACTGTTTTATTCATTTGGGTTTTTTTAAGAGAAGTTCAGAGGCCCCTAATTGTCTGCTGCCTCCCCACCCCCACCCCGATCCCCTATTTAAAAAGAAAAAAAATAATTGATGGCTTTCCTATCTCTGCAGTGCAGCAGCCCAAAGGAGTTAATGAAGCGAGGACCATAGAGGTCTTACAGAAAGCTGCAAGCCTCTGGGATGCTTCTCTGACACTGGACTGGGCAGCCATCCCAGCCGCTGAGGGACAAACATCAGTTGGCAGTTTTTATTCCATTTACAGAGAAGCAGCTCAAATGCATTGACCCCTTTGCTCTTGGACTTCTCTGCAGCTGCATGATTTCATATGAGCAATGTTTTTTGATGGGGATGTACGTAGGGGCTTGGTGCAATATTCACTGAATTCAACGGGAATCATTCTGTTGTTTTCAATGAGCTTTGGATTTGGCCAGCAATAGAGGTACTCTGTGCCCCAGGCTTCTAGTACTTTAGCTATACAGAGGCATTTGCAATTTGGATACAGCATCCCTCTTCGCTTCCTGTCCCAAGCTGTTGTCTAACGTTGCTGCATTCTGCTAAAGAGCTGTCACGTTCTTCCACCCCTGAGGTGGCTGCATTTCTGTAAAACAGAACTGATCCCTGTGTGCACTTTAAAAGAGTTTGGAGAGCCTATGGGTAGGAAGGCGCTTTTTAGAGTTGGTATAGGTTTTAGTATTAACAATAAAAAAGCAATTTAAAATTAACAGCATAATAATGCATCATTATTAATTATTTGTATTACAGTAAGATCTAGAGGCTGTAACTGAGATCAGGGTTCCATTGTACTAAGTGCTGTACATACACACAGTAGAATGCAGTGGATGCCCCCAAAAGCTTACAGTCTAGACAAGATGGGCAAAAAGTAGGAGAGGAAATGGTGGCACAGGGCAGGGAAATGATTATCTGACAGTCACACAACAGGTCAGTGACAGAGTCAGGAATAGAACTTGGGTATCCTATTCTCCGGGTGAGTGGCTAATCCATTGGAGTGTGCATCCTGTCCACAACAATGCTAATAATAACACTGATGGGGGAATGACCAGGTAAACCCCACAAAGTTGAGAATTCAGCCTGGCACTCCCCCCTGAACTCAGCGGGCCGCAGCTGAAAACAAAGGGTCTGATTGTGGCCAGTCCTTGTGTAGATGCACATGGCAGAGGCTGTTATGAACCTCCCCTTCCCCATGCACTACCTTATGACTCCCACAAACAGGCTGGCACTTAGGGAATTCTCCATCTAGTGCCAACAGTGGTACCTTCCTCTTCAAAAGAGGTGTGTGTTGAGGGAGGGGGGCACATGGCCATGGATTTTCCTATCTCACATTAGCAAACATGTGGATCTATGCAAGTCTGGGGATACATGCTGCATCTTCTTCAAGAATGGTGCAGTGGCTGCAGTACTCCTGGAGCTCCAGCCTGGGCAGGATAGCCCCAAACTGCAGCTAAAGAAGCCCATAGGAATATATTATATTCCTTGTCTGGAATGGACACTGTATGTCTTGCAAGGCTTGGTAATGAGACACAAGGCCTTTCACCTCTACAAAGATTTATCCCATGTTAGTAGGAACCAAAAAGACACAATCTGCAGGACATTAGATGATCTGTGCAAAATGGTCCAGTTGCTAGAGGATAGGTGACAATACTGCCCAGAATTGAATGAAGATAGGACTGAACTGAACTGCCAATAGATGTGCTCTCTACAGGGCAGGGAAATTGCTTCCGGATGTGGGAGAAGCTTGTTTTCCCTGCTTGTCCTGTATCCTTTTAGTGTAGAAAGAGAGGACTTTCTGAGCTGTAATGCCCATTATAAAATCATAAATTAGAGCTGGGCCCAGTGAGTAACACTGGGATCCAGATTCTGAACCATCTCAAAATCCAGGTGTGTTTGGAGCTTGAACTCTGGTTCAGCCCATTCTAAGGCATCATGTAAAACCTATTACTACAGAGCACTAAGACCAACTTCCCAAAGCCAGTGCAGGATTTTACCTGACATTTAATAGGGTTTTTCCCAGCCTAATTTAAAGAGTCCAAAGCCATGGGGTTCTCACCACGTCCCTTGGTGACTTAATAGGTGTCATGTGAAAACTTCTGATCCAGGATCAGATTCCAAACTCCCCCAAAGGTCAGGACTGTTTGGATCTGGGATTTTGTCCTGGAGCCATACAAATAAAATGGCCTTCTTCTTCCTTGTCTTCTTGTTAGCTAATATTTTGAAACTTTCAGCACAGCAGTAAAAGAAGCAGCCAGATTCTGAGATGCATAAATAAAGACACTGAATATAAATAGGGGGAAATTATTCTTGCCCTGTGCCAGGGACTAGGAGTGAGGGCAACTTTGGAATAATGTGTGCAGGTCTGGTAACCTTATTATAAAAGGATAGGATTGAGTTGGAGAAGAGGTAACAAAGATGAGGATGCAGGGACTCAGAGAGCTTAGCTATTCATAAAGGTCAGGACAGGGTAGATCAGTGTCTTTGGAACAGACATGCTTGTGAAAAGGGTCCTTGTTGAGGTTAGTTATTCATCAAAACAGAAGATATGCTTGTGAAAAGGCTATTTGAACTTGGTCAAATATAGACAGGTCTGAACCAATAGCCCTGATTCAGACACTGCTGTACTGAGGGGGAGATGGGATCTGAACTTTGCATCCTGGGCCCATCTCTAGAATAGGAGAAAAAGTTGCAGATAAGGAAGGGCTGGCTTTTAAAGAGATTTACAGGAAATTTCCTTGCACTGGCAGTAGTTCACATATACAATAAACCTCCAAGGACTGCAGCTGAACTTACTAGCTTGCACTTCTTGGTCCCTTCTGGAGCTCAAATCTGAAAGGCTGAAATATTATGAAAGACTATTCTGATAAAAATTGCCAGATAGACAGCCCTGAAGGGTGAAATCCAGGAGCCGTGCTGTCATGGAGAATGGGGAGGTTGTTAGTGCCCAAGGAATAGTATGAAGGTACATATGAACTGAGATCTGCAGAATTTCATGGCAGATATTAGGACAGCCTCAGGTTTGGTGGGTCTTACTCCCTTCCCATTCCATGGGTTGAAAACCGAGTCCCCTCTTACTGCCATCATTGGAACATGCCACTACTTCTGCAGTTGCCAATACCAGATTCTTGAGAGAAAGTCAACCCACCTCCAAAAAGGAATGTACCTGACATTGCAGGTGTCAGGATTGTAGATGGAGAGAAAGAGGATGGAAATTCCTTCCTGACTCCTTTGGTGATGAGTTTGTGCCCTGCAGCAGGAGATTTATAGTCTCAGGCAGGCAGAGCTAAAGGTATTTTGTCTGGCAGGGAAGATTTGGAAAATCAGGTCTTTGCCATGTCTTTTGCAAACCCAAGGTCCCCTTAAAATATTGTGCTATATCAAGCCAGCAGCAGAGCTAGTAAAACTTCCCCCGAGTCCTTGAACAGTTCACCTCAGCACAACTGTAACCAGTTCATTTGGGAATGAATAGAGTGCCCTACAGACTGTCTCTCACCCTGAATACCAATTCAAATAGACTGTCTAGACCAAGCGGAGAAAAATAGAGAAGCAGAAATGGTTTGTGCATCCTCAGTTGATCCCTGAAAAATGAAAACAAAACAAATGGAACTGGCTAAAAGAGAAACTTTACAAAAAAAATTCTTGGAATGTGACCACATGTCCAACTATCCATAGCCTCCGAGGGACAATTTGCTCCACGCAGCTTTGGATTTTAAGATGCAGCAAAGCACATGGTTGAGCTAACATATGATCAAACCTTGGCTGACTTTTTTCAACACTTCTTGGGCATCTTGCGTTTTACCTTGAATTTTTTTTTGCTTTTCTATTCTTGAAAAAGAGGTTCAAACTCTATTATGGCCTTGGCTGCTTGTTTCCTGATCCTCCAGGTTTGTCCCCTGCTTCTCGGCCCAGTGCCAGATCTAACACTCTTGAGAAAGGCCTCCTCGCTACCAGATGAATTGATGAAAGGTGATTCAAATGTGTTTGCATATTGCTGCATATGTGCACTAATGCATGTGTGAGTGAATATATTCATAGTGTTTGGTGTGCGTTATGTACTTCTATAGATGTGCACTATATATGTGTGTGAAAACATTCATGGCATTTACATGTGCATGTACTGTTATATATATGCACTAGTGTGTGAGAGATAAAAATCATGGCTCCACTAAAGTCACTGGCAAAACTCTCATACATTTCAGTGGGACCAGGATTTAACTTGTTCTGGTGTGATTGTGTGTGTATGAGAGAGAGAGTGTGTGTGTAAGAGAAAATGTTAATGGTGTCTGGTATGTGGTTGATATGTGCATAGCAGTATGCACATGCACTGGTTTGTGTGTGTATATGTGCATGATGCCTGGATGGGAGTGTAACTGCAAAGTGATCTTGTGCACAGAGTGATGTGTGTGGTTTGGGTGCAAGTGCATGCTGTTTGTGCGTGAGCCTTTGTATGTTGTGTGTGTGGGTGAGCATGAGTGTACCATGTAGTACGGCAGGGAGTGTGTGTAAATGTGTTTCTAGTATGTGGTATGCAGTGTTGTATGTCTGCACATGGAATAGTATATTGATAGTGTGTGGTGTGTTTGTGCAATGTGTGTTTAAATATTTACACTAGCAAAAATACAAATGACTTAACAGTTTGAGAGCACTTCTTTGAAATTTACCTTCTGTTATCCCTGTTGGATGGGGCCCTAGTTCTTTTGCATGGAACATACAGTAAAAACACCCATAGCAGGTCAGAATGGCACGGTAGCCACATCTGATTGGTGCAGAAGCCTCCCCAGAAAACTGCATGAGCTAATTCCATGCCTACATCAGCCAACTGCACAATGTTACCTTAGCGACATTCTACTTCCTATATAAATACAGCACCCCACCTGCTTAGGAGAAAGCAGGCCAGTGGAGGGTAGTGCTCTTGACTTTCACTCTAAGTGTTTGGCTCTTTCTTTTGGTTGGTTCCCGGAGCTTTGATTTTTATTATTTATTATTGTTTTTAATTGATGATGATGATGATGATGATGTGCACCTGGAAATCCACAAGCATGGATCAGGCAGTGGCAGTTTATCTAGCTAGTCGATCCTTATCCCTCTCCTCTGAATATGGAACACAGAGGCCTGCATGAATTATTCATAGAAATGCCTCTCAACCTGTCCAGGGAAACTGTTTCAACTGGAGCAGGCTGCATTGATTTCAATCCCAAACTGTATAAAGGAAAGGGGACCTAGCTATTGCTATTGCTTTTACATGGAAAGTGCTCAGATACTACAGTGATGGGCAGCAGGATACAACAGACAGACAGATAGCAGGGACCCGAACCAAACTCGAGATCTAACCATACTTGACGTTTGGGGGAACTGAAATACATATCTGAACATTGCCCCTGGTCCTGCCTAACTCTAATGGAGCAAGCCAAAGCCCCAGAGTTGAACCCTCCCAAACTCAGGGAAGCATCAGCATGAGGCTCAGAATCTGAAGCTTGTATCTCAGCCCCTTCTTTAGAGCTGGACTATCCTTTATTATTTACAACATAAAACCTGAGCTTTTGTTTTGCCAGTGTGGCCAATTTTTTTCCCTCTTTAAGTGCATCATATATCTAAATGCATCTGAGTGGACAGGATTTCTCGCTCTGCTCCGCAGTCTCCATACCCCACTCTGAGCAGTTAGGAAGAGAACAGCAATTGTCTCCCGCAACCTTGTTCTTTGCACAGTGTGCGGAAAAGCAAACATTGTAAAGTGGATGCACGGAGCTGCAATCCTCCTGTGAAATCCATCTTCGCTTATCTGCATTAATTGCTTGCACATGTCAGCCGGAGAGCTGGAAAGCCCCAGTTATTTAAAGTCACACTACCTCTCATGTGATTTGTGCAGGATGGAGAAGGAATCACAGGAATAAACAGATTAAAACTAATCTGATCTACTGAAATATTTGATTACACAAATGCAATTTATTATGTAGAGCTGCCCTTTTAAATGTATGCAAGCTGTTAAAACAGCAGAATTATAACAGAAATATAATGTTTGTCCTAGAGGGGAGATTAACTATCCTGATAAAAAGCTATAGTATTCTACAGTAACAGTTCCAAAGACTGCAGTAGCCTTATTGTAACACAGAGTGTCTGATTGCAAGTTAGCACCTTATAAGGTAGGGTCTTCGGAATCTGACCTCTGTGGCATAAATATGTGAAGTGCTCTCTTCTCCCCTCCTTATATCAAGTGGCAAGTTGCTAAGATGTTCTTCAATGTTCTAAAGTTTGGGCACCTTTCCAACATCAGGCGGTTGATGGGACTGAGGCATTGAGTCCTCTAAAATGATTGGGTGCTTTGAACTATGGAAAGTAACTGGGGTTAGGGGATTGTTCTGATCTGTCCCCTATTTATTTAAACTCCAGAATTTCGAGACAGTGAGAGTTGGATGGTTCTTTTTGATATCCATCCTTCTTCTGAAACCATTCATGTATATGGATCTCCAGATGCCTGATTCATTTAATTGGTCTTGCAGACTTCCTGTTTTTGGTAACCCAAAGCAAGGGACCACTAAAGAAAATGATCTCTATTTCCCTCTCAGACGTCTTTATTCTTTGAGGAAAGGAAGCTAGGATATACCAGGCATTTCCAAATGCCATTTCCAATGAGCAGAGACTGTTCTCTCTTCTTTCATCTCCCTCCATATTCGAGCTAAGGTGAAACATTCTGTCTGGTAAGCATTCTGGGCCTTGCTTTGAAACACGGTGCAAATGAATTCCAAAGGCTCTTTAACCAGGGCTTCGGAAAACACTGTGCTGTCATTAGTCCCAGCTTTAATTTATTTTGAAAAGTGCATAATTATCAAGCTGTGAGCAAATTGCTATTCCTTTCGCCCGAGCCCCTTCTGAATTCATTGTCATTCAAAGGAGGCTTTGGCTAATGAAGGCAGCAGCAAAGGACAAGGATGATCCCATCCCAGCCATAAACCAGGAGCTGCCTGTGGAGAGAGGGATGCTCAAGAAGGACATCTGTCAGAGCTTGTGTTCTGCACCATGGAGTGAGTCAGTGCCCTTCCTTGTTAAAGCAATATGGTAGAATGAGGTCTTCCAAGGTAGGATTCTGCTTCATTCTCACTCCATCCACATGTGCTGTGAATGAATGGCAGTAAAGGTCTGTTTGTTGGACTCTCTGGGTGTTGTGCATGTGGATTAGCTGCCTCTCTGTCTGATAAAATGGAAGATATCAAGCCAGGGGCAATACAGTTACCATTGCCTTAAGGGAATGATCTTGAGAGGTGTTCAGATATCCTTAATTCTTATGGGCATTGAAAATGCTTAGCACCTCACATGGTCGTGGCTTAAGCAGGATATTGGCCATCTTTTAAACAATGGGACAAGTGTCTGCATGGATTGAACTTTGCTTCCACTTACAAATTTAGAATTTTTATTAAATCTAATGTTAAAAAAATTATATAATACATAAGTTGAGAAAAGAGTGTCTGTACATCTGGGTATAGTGCTTACATTATCCACAAATGCAAAGTTTGTTTTGAAAAGTCATGATACATAGAGTACATAATCAGTAATAACCCAAATGTAGGTGAATAGATTTAACAATACAGTTTAGATATTATAATCCGAATACTCGGGTACATCATTCATGAAAAGTTGTACAGAGATTTGGTTGTGGAAAGCAAAATATATCAATGAGTGGAGATTGTCCCTCAGTAATTGAGAATTAGGGTAGGTTGTCCAGTTAGAAAATACAATCCATGAGGAAAGTATTTCAGTTATTTTCCTGACTGCGCTTCTCATCAGCACTCTAGCTCATCCCTCCTGGTATTGCCGATGTCTGGTGATGTGTTCTATGTAGATGTCCCTCAACCATCTGATGGCACCTGATACCATGAGTTGCTGCATCAGCCGAGCATAGTGTTGACCGACTCTGCATTCTCTCAGCACTGCCGCACCCAAAATCCTATTTATTCCCAGGTGCCATTGGTGCACTCAATTCCCACCTGGTGATGAACCAAACAGAGGGGTAGGCAGCCTCCTCCAACACCACTGTGTATAATGAGCTTCCAAGGGGCATGTAAGTGCATTGCAGACTGCTGTCATCCTTATTCCACATTCCCACAACTTCTAGGATTCTCCTGGGGTCCCTTCTTCATGAATGCCCCTTGTGAAATTCTATTTTATCACATAGAGCCAAATTCAGAGGTGACTCTAAGGGAGAGCAAGCTGATGGAATTTGTACCTCCTCAACATGTAAATTACACTAACTCAGACTCCACTCTATTTTCTTAGGCTTGGTCTACACTACCCCCCTAATTCGAACTAAGGTACGCAACTTCAGCTACGTGAATAACGTAGCTGAAGTCGAAGTACCTTAGTTCGAACTTACCTTGGTCCACACGCGGCAGGCAGGCTCCCCCGTCGACTCCGCGGTACTCCTCTCGCCGAGCTGGAGTACCGCAGTCGACAGCAAGCACTTCCGGGTTCAACTTATCGCGTCCAGACTAGACGCGATAAGTCGAACCCAGAACTTCGATTTCCAGCCGTCGAACTAGCTGGTAAGTGTAGCCAAGGCCTTAAACTCACTATGACTTTCTTACACCTTTTCTATATTAGAATGTTGTACCGCTTTAACTATACTAATATAGTTATGCCAGTTTATTCCTGTATGGGAAGGTGAATAAGTTATACTGTGTCTATCATAGCAGTTGTACCGGTATAATTATATGGATAAAACATAGTTTGTGATAAATGAAAGGGGCGGAGGGGCTTGCTCCCTTTGATGGACACCCAGCCAGCCAGTTAGCTGTAAAATCCCTCTTAGTAGCTGTTCTCTACTTGCTTTTCCTGTAAAGGGTTAAAAAGTCCCCCAGGTAAAGAAAAGAAAGTGGGCACCTGACCAAAAGAGTGGATGGGAAGCCTAGAACTTTTAAAATTGAGAAAGAAACTTTCCCTTTGTCTGTGGTTGTTCTCTCTGGGCTGAAGAGACAGGACAGCAGGAATGCTGTGTAAAGTTTGACCCAGATATGAAAATCATCAGATCATATCTAGAACTACTTTTAAGAATCCAAATATGTAAGTAAATTAGGAATGTTTAGAAAGATTTGATTAGGTTTATTTCTGTTTATTTTTTAAGGCTTGTGGACGCCTCTGTGCTAACCCCAGATGCTTTTGTTTGCTTGTAACCTTTAAGCTGAACCCTCAAGAAAGCTATTTTGGGTGCTTAATTTTTTGGAATTGCTTTTTTAAAATCTAGCAAAAGCCTAAGTTCCAGATGTATTTTCTTCCTTTTTGTTTTTAATAAAATTTACCTTTTTTAAGAACAGGATTGGATTTTTGGAGTCCTAAAATGTTTGTGCATATGCTGTTTGATTAGCTGATGGCAACAGCTAATTTCCTTTGTTTTCTTTCTCAGCTCTTCCCCAGAAGTGGGTAGGGGGTGAAAGGGCCTGAGGGTATCCCAAGGGAGAAATACCCAAGTGCTCCTTCCTGTGTCCAAGGGTTTTTTTGCATTTGAGTGGTGGCAGCGTTTACCAAGCCAAGGTCAGAGAAAAGCTGTAACCTTGGGAGTTTAATACAAGTCTGGAGTGGCAAGTATTAATTTTTAGAATCCTTGCGGGCACCCACCTTCTGCAGTCGAAGTGACAGAGTGGGGATTCAGCCTTGACATAGTTATTAGTACAAAAACTGTGTTTAGACCGTTGATGACAATTTTTTGGTTGAAATTTGAATTTTCAGTGAAAAATTTCGTCAGAAATTGACACTGATCAATTTTGTCCAGCTCTTCCCTGTGTTTACAAACTATGGTGCAATCTCAGTGAATCTAGATGTGGGACGCAATTAATGCAATTCCATGAGATTCCTTTTAAAAGGCTTCCAGTGCATATTCACAGCTCTGTCTACCTCATGACCAGTAGTAATATTTTTTTTTAACTTAACATTTAAAAAAATAAATAATGGGGATTTAGTGCTTTATGTGAAAGACACCAGATTTGACAACCCTGGATTATGAAAGCTCTAGAACTGATTCAGCACAGACAGCAGCTGTAAAAGTTCCCCTACCCATCCTCTCAGGTGTCACGTAGCCCTGGCCTGAAGGTACCCTCCTGTAGGGGACTGAAGGCAGTCTGCCCATCCCATTTGATACTTGACCTCCCTACTCACTACCAACAAGGTGGCTGGGTGTGACGATGATTTTGTGTGATGTGAACATTCCTGTTTGCTAGGAAATGAGCAGAAAACCCTCCATATTTATTTCACACAGGCCACTGAACAATCATCTGATGATGATGACTTTTGAGCACTATTGATCTGGGCTGGATTGATACCAATGACCTGGAGGTGAATGGTTTGATGTGTCATTACCAACCCCCCAAGTCCCTTGCTTTTTAAAATCTTCTTTGGGCCTGATCCAAAGCCCCATTAAGTCTTTGCAGGAACTCAGCCCTGTGCAAGGTTGGGACCATTACTGTTCTTATTTGTTTGAAAGTTCCTGGCTTCTTCCTATTTCTGGAAGAGTAAAGAGATCTCTGCTTATGAAACCAGGTGCTAATTTAATAACGCTCTAGCCTGAACAAGCTCTAAGCTGAAACCACAAGAAATAGGATATAAATCCCCCAAACGAGAGAGAACACTTTATTCACTGCAAACTTCATGGAGAAAACACAACATTATCTGAGGCCGACAGGTTCTCAGAACTCAGCTACAATCCATTTAACAAATTGTTTTTCTCTATCTCCACTGTATTTATGCTTATTATTATGCTTGTTATCTGATGGTTATTTAATCTATACTTTGTAATTACTTCCCTTCTGTCTTTCACTCCAATGTACATTCATTTTCTTGGTACACTAAATCAGTGACCTACATTATCTGAGCTGCAAAAGTCAATTATGCTGCCTGTGATTTTTCAAGTGGTGTTTAGCAAATGGGTTTGTGCATTATCCACCCGTTACCTGACTCCTGTCAGGAGTTTGGTTTTTCTTAGCACCTCTTAAATGTGCCTCTGAAAATACAACTGCCCTTCTGGACTTGGATGTAAATTGCACTATGGTAGCATTGAGAAGTGCTACAGCCTAGGTCAGCTCCTGTTAATCCAGACAATAATATGAATGCATCACACTAACACCGCATCAGGCTATGAGCATTGCCCCAGTTGCAAACACCCTGCCATGTAGCTGTATTTCATTAAAAGGAAAAAACCCTAAATTAAGGTGGTACCATACTATCTTATTGCATCATGCTCTGTTGGTGGCTTTGCATCGTGTAGCCATTGCCTGTGAACATTCAGTCTCTAATAGTAAACGTATGGACTTTGAGTTATATATCCTAAACCATGTCTCAAATACATTCACACAGACTTGCACATACACAAAAGGGAAGCATCCCTCTCTTTGCCTGAAACTAACAGGGCTATGGCAGCCTCTGAGAACTGGCCTTGAAGTTGTTTGCAGATTGCAGGAAGGTGGGCAGTGGCGGTGGTGGTTGTTGCTGCTGTACAATACTAGTATTTTGTCTCCTCAATTCATGATAGTTTGATTACCATGAAATTAGCTTCCTCCAGGACACAGAGAGCTGTCCGCACTGTAATCACTCTTCATTAGGCTGCACTGTAGCATTTTCAACTCCTCCATTACAGTTGCTATATTTGCTGCGACACTTTACCACAAGTCATGTATATGTGCAATTTATTCCACCCCCCACTGTTAGCTGCAGGCAGCAGAAATCGTAGCTATCTGGCTGCTGCTGGGTCCTCCGACCCCAATGGCATCTGGAAATGTTCTGGTGTGTTTTATGTATTCCATGTCCGCCCCCACAAGACAGTCTCTCAAATATCCCAGGAACTAGGGGCATAATAATTGGCCCAGAAGGGTCATACATGAAAAGCAAAGAGCAGCTTCCAACCGAGACAAGCTCGGTACGAGCTTTTGGCAGCTTGCTGGAGTTCACTGACTTAACTGGAGCTGCATCTGCTTTTGCCAGCAGTGAACGTGCCCTTTCCCTTCTATTTCAAGTCACCTCCCTGCTTGTGCTATTTGTGGCTGGACACTGAAACAGCCATCAGTTATGGGGAACATTATGTCCGGCCACTAGACTCCATGGACAACAGGTTGCAGTTCGTATGAGTCACTCCCTCTGAGCCTCCGCCAGCCAGGGAAGTAAGAGCCTGAGTTCAAGCATCAAGCCATAGGGTCAGATTCACAACCTCCTTCCACTCACTTTGCGCCCTTCAGGACATGCAAAGGGAATGGAAACCTGCCCTAAATTCCCTGATGTAGGGGAATCCCTAATGGATGCGAAGCCAACACCAATGCCTCCCTGTCTGCAGCCCTCAGTGCAGAAGGTGTTTTGGTTTGGGCAAGAGGCGTACCTGTAGTAGAGTGATGCGCTGCGGCAATCCCCAGCAGGCAGATAGCCCCTAGGGAGCCGCACCCACGTGGTACATTTTATATCTGTCCCCAGGCTGCTCTACGCTATGCTGGGGCTGGGACCAAAAAAATGTCAGCGAGCTTTAACTGGCTCCTTAGTTTAACAGCACCCTCTTCCTGCTGCACCCATTGGAAATAGCAGAGAATCTTTCCCTAAGTCTTTTGCCTGACAGTTTGGGAACCTACTCTTAGGCCACCAGGCTGTAGCCAGCCAAAATATATACAAAACCTTGCACAGTTTTGGAGGAGAAGTGGAATTTTTGCTCTTAGTTTGTTAGGCATTGATTAAGCATATGTCAATATACAAACTGCATTGACCATTAGAATTGCAAGTCAATGGGAGAGCAATAAAAACTGCAAACATTCTGAATGCCTTTCCATTAAGCCTCTATCAAATCCATTTGGATCTTGAAAGCCCTAAAGGATTTGGGAGAGAATCCAAACAGTAGCTGCCTGTCTCCTTACAGTAACTGCCACAGTGGAGATCAGCAGAAGCACTCAGGTAAAACCCTCCCATTTTAAATGATGGGCTATTACTAGTAATCCCCTCTTGTTTTTTCTGACATTTGGGGATGAAGCAGGTAATCTCCCTATCAATTTGAGTACATCACAAACATCAGTTGATTTAGCTTTACTTTCTCCCCCCTCAGCTTCCCATCATTAAAGTAGATGTTTTCCTCATGTTAGAAAGAGGGAAATGAGGCACAGAGAGGTAAAATGACTTGTCCAAGGTCAACAAAGAGGGCTATAGCAGAGCTGGGAAAAGAACTAAGATCTCACAAGTTCCAGGCTACTGCCTTAACCGCTAACCCCCAAGGATGGTCTTGGGGTTCTATGTAATTCTAGGGGATTGTTTATGGAGTTCTGATGGGATTATTATAGATATTAAATATGGGCTATTTTGATCCTTGGGTTTTTAGTTATTGTAAAGGCTCCTGGAACAGTTTGGATGGGTTCTTATTGGTAGTCCGTTATAAACCCAATTAAATAAACATAATAATTTAAAAGCCTCACAAAAGTATGAGGGCTGGCTGCAGAGTGGGAATAATCAAGTACATTTTAGCATCATCTCTGAGCTTCTGTTCTGTCTTGTAACACTGTCAATGCTTGAACACGCGCCTGGGGCGAGCTAGCTGCAGCCAACGGGGGAGAAAGTTTAATAGCTCTGTAAATGTAAGAATGTCTTGTCACTAGATTTCCACAGATTGGTTTGGATGAGTGTAAATGTCTGACTTCTAACATGCACTCTTCAAGAGGTATTTAGCAATCAGCAGCATTCAGCATTATCAGGTTGGTTGAGGAGTCCAAGATGTACAAGAGCTAATGCTACAGGAAAAGGTCCTTTCTTCAAGGACTTTAACTGCAAATTTGATTCCTATCAGCCTAATGTTTATATACTGGCATTCCTTCCTCCACAGGGCTCCTGCTGCAAGAAGTCACATGGAAAATTCATACAAGATTTGCAGCGATGGAAGGGCAGGTGTGGAGGTAGCTGGTTGTGCCAGGGGAAGGTGAGAAGAGTAAGAGATACCAGGGAGTGTGAGTCAGCAGGAGGGTTTGCTGTGAGGCTCAGTGAATCTGTAAAAGCTCATGAAAAATAACCTGACCTACCCTCTGACTGATCTTGACTAAGCCAGGGCTTCCTTTGATGCACAAATTCTTTTGAGGTTTGTTTAATAGATGTAGGGAGTTTTCCAGGAACATAACATGGAGGTGGCCAGAGGCATTTATTCAATTAAGAATAATTTTGCAAGTCCTGCAAACTGATGATGGAATATTAGTAAATGGAAGTTTTCACACCAAACCGGAGGGATGTGCTCTTATCACTAGGCATTCATTACTTGGACTAAGACTCATCCCTTTTATTCTGGTTTCATTTCTGCAGGGTGGAGATGCCCAGTGACCTGAGAGAGTTTTTAATTATTCTCTCTTAGAATGCTTCTATGTTAAAAAAAAAAAAAAAAAAGAGGGAATTTAATGCTAGTGAAAGATGCAACAGCACAAGAGACTAGAACTGGTCAAAAATTTTCTGTCAAAATGCTCTTTTCTTTTTTTTTTCTTTTTGACAGCAGGCAAATTTTCCCAAAAAAGTTCTAATTTTATTGGGTTTTTTTTTTTTTTGGTTTGAAAAGTGAAAACTTCAAAACCAAAATAACTTCTGTTTTTTCAACAAATCTCCCAAAAATGTTGACAAAAAATTTCAGCCAAAGACACTGGATGATTTTTTGTGCAGGGAAAAATCAGTTCCTGACCAGCTCTACTGGAGACGAAAGTCTTTTATTGATTTATTGATCAGGTACAGCATTGGCACTAGCAAGATTAGCTTCCCTCAGAGGGGCCCCTATCAAGGTGCCTCAATCTTATTATTTGTATTGTGGGAAGCACCTAAGAGCTCCAGTAATGGACCAGGATCCCATTGTTCTACGTCATGTACAAACACAGAACAACAACAAAAAATGGCCCCTGTTAGTTTACAATTAAAGAACTCGTGATGTCAAGGGACCATATCAAGAGATGAGAAGTACATTCTTTCTCTGTGCCTGTTACATCTTTGGCTTCTCTCCTGAGACTCACACAAAAGGAGACAATCAGTGATAGCCATTGAGGTGCGATGTAGACACCTGTCCATGTCTGAGCTGGATTTAGGCCACCAGATGGTATGATTTTGTTTAGTGCCCTCAAAGGGCTTATAATCTCAGCTGTTTTAAAGACTGTAAAGGGGAAGATGCTAGGTGAGAGCATCAATAGTGAACTAGACACAGGGTAACTATGGTAATAAAACAGACAACAATGCTCAGAAAGGGTGCAGGCAGGTGAGTGTTTGGGGAATAATACAACTCAGTGGTTTGAGCATTGGCCTGCTAAACCCAGGGTTGGGAGTTCAGTCCTTGAGGGGGCCATTTAGGAAAACTGGGGTAAAAATCTGTCAGGGGATTGGTCCTGCTTTGAGCATGGGGTTGGACTAGATAACCTCCTGAGGTCCCTTCCAACCCTATGAATTAAAAAAAAAAATACAAGTGTTGAGACAGGCTCTAATATGTCAGAGCAAGTAGGCTTGGCTTGGTTCAAATCTTCATACCTACCTAGGTAGGTGCTTATATGGCTCCCCCATACCAAAGTATGTGAGCATCACACTAGATATCCTCATACCACCCTTGTCAGGGAGGCAAGTATTATCCCCACTGTACAGATTATTATTAATTACTTTTATTTTGTGCAGCACCTAGAGGGCATCCGGTCTGGGGCTCATAAATAGATGTGGAACTCAGGCAGGAGACTGAATGAATTGTCCAAAGTTACATTGGAAATGGTAGAACTAGGAATTTACCAGGTGTTTGGAGTCTCACTCCAGTGCCTTCACCACAAGACCATCCTTCTCACTCCCTCTGCTACACCTCTGACACTAATATTCTGCCTTACTTGCTACATTATTCATTTATTTCTTTGGCGACAATGTGAGTTACATAGACTTTCTTCCTCTTCTGCTCCCCCACTGTATGATGTCCTTTCACTTTCCATACAGAATATTTGTCAACAGCATCCTCAGCTGATATTAGAGGAACCCAAAGGTCACTTACCCTTCTGGATCTCGTGGGTTTGCTGCTCTGTTGCCCTGAAAATGATAAAACCACCATTCATGAAAGTCTTTTTCATGCTGTCCGTCCAGAGCAGGGAGTTCTCTCGAGTCCCTGTGCAGTGAAATTGATGGGTATGGGATAAAGACCAATGCTGTTGTCCAAGGATTTGTGTGCACTCATGGGCATGTATCCCCTAATCCAAAGCACAGGGAAGTCAGTGAGAGCATTTCTGCTAACTTCAGTGAGCTCTGGATCAGGCTTGAAGTGCTGAGATAATCAGCATTGAAGAGGGAATCCCTCTCTTTATCCACTGATCAGATAGAGCATAGGAAACAGCAATGCAAGCTCCCCCACATCACACCTGACCCAGTTCGAAGTGGGGGGTTAGTGTGGACCAGGCCAAAGGGAGCATTTTTAGGAATGAGAGAAGTTGGCATCCTGGCACCCATGTCCCATTCAGTCCTTAGCTTCTCTGCTAAGAGTACTGACAAGGGTGACAAGTAGTGCCAAGTGTGGTGATATTTTTTATGATGAGGATAGCTCTCTACTTAGAATGAGACTGAGACCAATCAAACTCATTATGTACATGCCAATGAGCAACCATCAGATGGTGACAACTTCAGTTGACTCTCAAACTGCACAAAATTTGTACAAGCAAGCCCCTCCCAGCATTGTGTCATCTCTAGATTTTATAAGCATACTCTCCACTCTATTATTCAAGTCATTAATGAAAATATTGACTAGCACTGGACCCAGGACTGAAACCTGTAGGACCACACTAGATGCACCCTTCCAGTTGGACAGGAAACCATTCATAAGTACTCTCTGAGTACATAACACAGCTCATAGAATTTCACCCAGTAACTCCTGCATCAAGCCATATTTTATGGTTGAACAAAGGTCTCTTTTTTAGAAAAATTTCCAATTTTGATTTAAAGTCTTCAAATTATGAAGAATCCATCATATCCCTAGGTAAGTTGCTCCAATAGTTAATTGACCTAACAGCTAAAAATTTACATCTTATTTCTAGCCTGAGTTTATCTAGTGTTGACTCCCAGCCATTGGATTTCGCTACACCTTTAGGCCCATTAGGTGAGGTCTTAGTAAATTTCCATGTGTTTAGGGTCATTTGGAAATCTTGCTTCACAGCAATTACTGATAATGAAAAGGTGCCTTCTTAAGAAGAAATCATTGCAGTGTTCCGCAGACACGGATCCACACCACTGAACTACACAAGGGTGTCAGAGTCCTTTGACCGGTTACTGTAATATTTATTTGTATGTGGGTGAGAAAGCAGGCAGGATGACTCAGCAGGAAAAAAAAAAAGGAGTAGCAATCAGAAAGGTCTGTTTCTTAAGGAATCGGGGGCGGCAGGTTTGTATAATTTTTGGTGGTGCCCAGAACAGGTCCAAGTCCAGCCCCCCCCCCGTCTTGTAAGCCAATATATATATATTTTTAATATAATGTAAAAATGTGAGGGCTCTGGGGTGGGGCAGGTGATGAGGGATGTGGGAGGGGCTCAGGCTGCCCCAGGGCTGGGGCCAGAGAGCCCTCTCCCCACCAGCAGCAGCGAGCTCCAGGGGAGGGCCCCCCGGCAGCACACTTATCTCACACCACTGTCACTGCACGTGCTTCTAGGGTCCCTGTCAGGTCCAAGAAGCCCCCTTGCTTCCCCTGTGGTGGGTGATGGCAATGTGGAGGGCTGCCATCACATGTGCACCTCCTCCCCTGCAGCTGCCCCTCAATGTAGCCTCATTGGAGGTGGGGCTGTCCCTTGCCCAGCATGGGGCAGGAGTGGGGACTGTGGGCGGGGGAGCCCCCTGTGCTGGTGAAGGGTCTCGCCAGAAAAGGGAAGGTTCCGAGGCAGAAGGGCAAGGTCAGGGTCAGCCTACCCTGGCACTAGTGGATGGGGGATACTAGGACTCTGCGGTGGCAGTTGATGCCGGGAGCCAGCAGAGCAGAGTGCAACACAGAGCTGCAGGGGGCAGCCGCCCGCTTGAGGCAGGGATGCTCCAGGGCCGGGAGGAGGCATGTGGGGGCAGCAAGTGGGGGCCGGGGGACACTCGGGGGAGGCGTGCGGGGATGGCAGGCAGAGCCGGGGGAGAGACCTGGCCCCAAACATTGGTGGAGCCGGGCCCCGGGCCCTGAATATTGCTGGAGCCCGGCCATCATGGACCCATATAACTCACCACCCCTGTAAGGAATAATGGGTATAATAGTGAAAATGAGCCCTCCCCCAGCCCCAAAAGTTAATATCTCCCCAGAGGGTTGTCCAGACAGATCATAGGATCCCTAGCTATGGAGCCTGACTTTCCACAAACCATGCTCTCTCTTTTGTCTCATGACCAGCCACTCTATAGCCTCCAATGAACCCCTAGGCAAGGGGATGGAGAAAGGTCATCTGTGCTGGAGTTAACCCCTTTTTCACTGGGTACCCTGTAGCACCTCATGCACCCTGTCACATGATGGTAAAGAAAGGTTTCAGGAACCTATAAGGAAACCTTCTCTATGCAATATGTAAGGGAATAAACTGTTGTTCTGCCTGTTATTGAGATTCCACTTGGCGAGAGTCAGTATTTTTATACGAGGGCTGCCATCAAGACATTCTTATCATTCCAAATCAATACATTTCAGATTTGTTTTTTAATAATAATTGCGTGGGTCTCTCTCTCTCAAAAAAATCTTTCATTACAAAAGCTAAATGAGATGAATAACCCCTGACAGAGCAAGGAGGCGATCACACTAAATTGAATCCAGTCAATTTTAACATTCACAGTGCTAGAGGCAATTTTAGACAGAGTGTAAACGTAATGGAAAAAACATATTCCTGAAGCTGACTTACAGAAGTCTGTATTTGGGCCCTTAATGATGATAAATCAATGATCTAGAAAATACAATCCCTTTCCTATTAACTAGATGGGCGCGCAAATTCTCCACAGACTCTGAGACGTAAGCACCAAAAATTTTCAATTAGTGTTTCACATCCCACTACCTTACAATTATAAGTAATTAGATTGGAACATAGTGCAGACACACGCATTCAAACACAAATGGTCTCTCTCTCTCTTTATATATATAATATATATATTATGTTTATATATATAAATAATGTCTGCCTCCCAACTGATAAAATCCTTTAATTCAGTTGAGAGATTCTCTGCTAACCTCATAAGAGATGCACTGAGGCAGAACTCTGAAATTGAATTACCACCTTTGTATTGAGTTGAAGAGCATGGCGGTGATTACAAGGTCCTGCATCAGCTAGTTCTCCAGTTTGAGCTCAGCTGCCCTAATGATGCTTGTTATCTCCTGTTCCATCAGACACAGGTGCCTTGCTAATAGGCTGCCATGGATGCTGTCTTCATTTGCCCCTGAGCACGTAGACAATGATAACTTCTGGCTGACCAAGCTTTTTTTTTTTGGTGCTGGAGGGAGGGGGTGGAAGGAAGCACCGGGGGTAAAATCCTAATACTATTGAAGTCAATAGCAAAACTTTCATTGACTTTAATGGGACCAGAATTTCACACAGGATTTGGGAAAGTGACACTGCCTCTGGTTGTTTTCTGGTTGGCTGCAAGGGGCACAACATAGCAGGGATGGGGCAGAGTGCTGGGATCTTGCCCTGACTTTGGAAAGGGCCTTACTGCTTCAGTATCTTCAGAGGAGTTGGTGGTTCCTTGTCAGTCTAATACCACAGAACTAGAATCATTCACAAGCTTCTTATATGAGCTTACGTTAGTGGATTTAAACATTACTGAGCAAGGGGTTATGTGCCTTAGATATTAATCCTTAGTATATTGGCATTTTCAAAGACAGCCAGCTGTAGGGGGGAAGACCCTTTTCCAACAATAATCACACAGAAGTATCTGAGATACTTGAGGGTCTCCTTATATTGAGGATGGAAAATAACTGTTGTAGCTGTTAGCCAATGTTGTATATAAATGTAGCATAAACATATATGGAGCCGGTTCCTCAGCTGGTGTAAGCCAACATATTTCCATGGACTTCAGTAGACTTATGCCAAGGATCCAGCCAATGTATTTGAATGATCCTAAACTTGTTAAGGAACATGATATAAAGGGGTGAATTTGCAAAAGTATGGCTCCCTTGGTTAAGCTCAGTTAGCAGGCACAATCCACATTTTTCACCCACAATTGAATTGTGGGCACAGATGTGAGTACTTGAACTTTTAAATTGGGATTTTCAAAGGAACCCCAATGCCTTTTTTAGTTTTGAAAACCTAAAGTAACCTAGGGATATATATATATATATATATGGCTCTGATTCTCATTTATACTAAAGCCCCTTTATGCTACTACTCTGGTAGAGCGTGATGCCAAAGCAGTGTAAAGGGGCCTTAACATAACTGCTAATGGGACCTATGATTTTTATTTTAATCTTGACTATCTCCTACACGTGGGAAAGCTATGCAACGCTATGAACACGCTTTAAACCCAAATCTGGATGTTTTCACCAGCTGTGTTGGCTTGTGAATATCTAATATGCAGTATAAGGTGTGGAGTCATTTACTAAATGGAGCTAACAGACAAACACAAATTACTCTCTATGAAAGCCTGAAATGTTTGCAAACAGCAGCTGTTCTAAATAATGTCCCTCATGCTAGTTTACCTCAGGTGCAGTGGTTAGTCCAGCACTATTTCTACAATGTTTTGCCTAGTGCAGTTCTCTGGGATATTTGCCTTTGGAAAATATCAGTGATGAGAAATCTCTGTTCATTAGAAACCAGTCAAAAGAGAATAGTCAGGTTGTTAAAAAGAACCACACATCTTCACAAATTCAAGTTTTAGTAAACTAAAAGTGTTGAGATCCTGATTTAATTTTAAAGGGGCTGTGTCAAGATGAAACCCATATATTAGAGCTGGTTAGAAAAAAATCAAAATTTGTTTAAAAAGGGCAATTTTCTCAAAAAAAATTCCTATTTTTCAACAAGCTCTACCATATATTTTAAAAAGTTTTCACCTGTGTTACTAGCAACGCTGTAGATTACTAAAATTGAAAGAGGTTTAAAAATCAATAATAATTCTTTATAACACTATTACTAATTACACTATAGTTACCTTGCAATTAGAGTGTAATTATATTCTAGTTTTGTTTTCCAATACATAATTAATGCTAATTCATATGACCCAAAAGTTAACTTCATGATTATATAACTGCCTTTGAAGTTATTCTTAATAGATGCACTATTAGAATCCAGGTATTTAAACTGAATTGTATTTATATTGTAATTATTCTCCGTCTTTTAGTAAACATTTTGGTTATATAAATTAGTGGTAATTTCAGATTGCACTATGTTTTTGCTGTAGGCTATATTATATTATATTATAGTTGGTGGGTAACTACATTGTAATTACAATTATTTTATAATAATATGTGGTCAACTGTAATTTACTTTTCACATGCTTTCTGGTTAGTTTTTGCACTATCTTATCTATCTAGGGTTCCTAAATGGTCCTTACTATCATAGTATGTGAGTGATTCACATTTTTAAAAAATATCTTCATTCTCACAATGCCTCTGTGAGGAAGTCTCCATTGTATCTGTATTATACAGATAAGGGAACTGAGGCACAGAGAGATTAAGTGACTTGCCCAAGGTCACACGAGTCGTCTGTGGTAGAGCAGAACTAACCCCCACAGCTCCCAAGTCCCAGTCTAGCACCATAACTAGTGGACAATCCTTCCTCTCTGCTCTTAGCCTGGACACTGAAACTAGAATGACTACCCTCACTGCTGGGGTCTAAGTCTCTTCTCACTCAACGATACCAGCGGAGGTGCCCCTCCCAATTGGGATCAAGGCAGATGGAATAGACCTAACAAGTAGGGCTCATAGAAAAATTTCCATCAAAACTTCTTTTGATGGAAAATGAGGTATTAGATAAAACAAAAATTCATAGACAGAATCTGCTTTCCTTTAAAATCTTTCAATTTCTCATTGTAAAACCAAAAAATGTAATTTGTAAACAGAATTCTGTGAAAAATATTCATTTTCCAGGTTTTTGATGAAAAGTTGAAGTTTTCCAACCAACTATATTAATAAGTCCATCTCACGGATCATCCAGGGCAGTTAAATATGCATAGTGTGCACACCTACCCCCAGTACTTAGATTGTTGTGCACCCATATGTTTTCGCTAACACACAACTGCAGGTGCAAATTGTTTTTTGTGCCTCTACGGGAAATTGCCATTCTTTACTATCCTCTGAAAGGTGAACACATTGGGCCACTTTCTTTCCTGCACCAAGATCCATTTGGCACATGATGAGGAAAGCTTCATTCTTAAGCTGCAACAGCTCTGGTCTCAACTTAAATTAGAACAGCCTAAGGGCAGCTCTAACTTACAAAAGCTGTCTAAGGTCCCTCAGGGTATGTCTCTACAGCTGGTGGAAGAGAGCCTTCCAGCCCAGGTCGACAGGCTTGGGTCAGCAGGGCTCATGCTAATGCTCTAAAAATAGCTGTGTAGACCGTGCTTTGAAGTTGTGTCTCTGGCTTCACAGTCCAAATTCCAGCCCAAGTCTGTCTACCTGGATTGGGGGGGTTTGCTTCTGCAGGCTGTGTAAATGTACCCTAAGGGACCCTGTGCCCACCTCCACCATTGCCCTCCACATTGCTATCATGTTACCTATGCTGGAGTGGACTGGCTGGCATAGGAACTAGCTCTGCCAGCTGTATACCAGCCAAGAGTTCTTTCTTGCTGAGGGAATTATCTGGACAGCTGCAGCCATATTCTGGTCCCTTTGTACTGCTCAGGGAGCACAAGGGCCTGGTACCCAGGGAGAAAATCTGGTCCATAGAACTCAGCCTTCCCAGACCCAGACAAGGGCACTTGGACTCATGCTTCCCCCTGCCCCATTTTCTATGGAATCATAGAATCACAGGACTGGAAGGGACCTCGAGAGGTCATCTAGTCCAGTCCCCTGCACTCATGCCAGGACTAAGTATTATGTAGACCATCCCTGACAGGTGTTTGTCCAACGTGCTCTTAAAAATCTCCAATGATGGAGATTCCACAACCTCCCTAGGCAATTTATTCCAGTGCTTAACCACACGGACAGTTAGGAAGTTTTTCCTAATGTCCAACCTAAACCTCTCTTGCTGCAATTTAAGTCCATTGCTTCTTGTCCTATCTTCAGAGGTTAAGAAGAACAATTTTTCTCCTTCCTCCTTGTAACAATCTTTTATCTACTTGAAAACTATTATCATGTCCCCTCTCAGTCTTCTCTTTTCCAGACTAAAATAAGTTTTCTAGACCGTCAGTTTCAGGGTCTTGCTTTCTTGATATCAAACACATATGGGAACGAACAGTTTGGTGACAGGCCAGTACAAGATTGATCAATACATCCTCCCACCCATTGACTGCAACAAGTCCAGCAGAGACATTTTAAAGCCATGGGAAGCCTTATTAATTATTCATCCATTCTCAAGTCACTAGATACCAGTAAATGAACCTGTCACACTGTTTTGATTGCTAAACTCCCCTATCTTCTCAGGGAGAAAAATTGAAGGCAGAGTCTATTACCTGGGTTTTCAGGTACCTAGACTCATAATGGGCTGTTACTATGGTTACCATGTAATCTAATGGCTGGTGCTAAGTGTCATTCACTCTTTACATCCTTATTTTTGTTCGCATGGCACCACTGATCATTGTTCTATTTTGAAGAAGAAAGGGCTGAATCCTGAAGTCCTTATTCTGGCAAAATTCCCATTGGCTTCAATAAGAATGTTGCTTGAGCACGGACAATGACTTGGGTAACAGTAATTAACCAATAGGATTTAGATGCTCAATGACAGTGATTTTTGCTCAGGTACTTATTGTAAAATTGATCACTGGACTAAGGAAGGAATTTCCTCCCAGTGCATATTGGCAGTGGCTAGAACTGGGAACTCGTGGAAAGATCTTTGCTTTCCTTAAGAGCACTGAGCAGGGATTCTCTCTTAAAGCAAATAATAGCAGCAACGACCACCAAACAACCACTTACCCGTGTGTGTTATAGCATACTACATCTTATAGAATCGTAGAACTGGAAGGGACCTCGAGAGGTCATCTAGTCCAGTCGCCGGCACTTGTGGCAGGAAAGTAGTGAAAGTGAAAGTGTTGTACAAAATTAATCAAGTGCATAATCCATTTCTTGGGATGCGGCCTAGACATCAGAGTGGAACCCCGATGAGATTGTCCTCCAGCCTCCTTGCCAGACCCCGTTTCTTTTCAGCAGCTGGCATTATATTAGGGATTGTGCCATTGCACAGTGCAAATAAAGAAAAAATAAAAGCTAGCAAAGCTGCATTATCCAAACTCCCAAGCAAGAAACTAAAACAAATGCTGGTTAATTTTGGGTTAAGGTTCTGTAATTTGGCTATTAATATGGCAGATTATTTCACCATGAAAAGTAGTCTCTTTGGTCTAAATGCTCTTATATGTGCTCCCATATTCTTACGTTTGTATTCACATATATATGGACACTTCTGCACGGGTGCATATAATCATGCACGTACTCCTATGTATCATCATCATTTGTGTTATGGGAACATTTTAGGTACGTCTACACTGCAGTTAAACAACTGTGGCTGGCTCCTATCAGGTGACTCAGCCTTGTGGGGCCCAGGCAGCCGGGCTGTTTAATTGCTGTTTAGACATTTGGGATTAGGCTGGAAGCCATGCTGCAGGTCCCCTTGCACTAGGCACTTGTACAAACACAAGCAAGAGGCAGTCCTTGCCCTGAAGAGCTTACCATCTAAACAAACTTATTGTAGGAGAAAGGAAATGTCATTAACTCCATTTTATAGATGGGGAGCTGAAACACAGAGAGAGTAATCCTCAAAAGTATCTAGGCACCTAATTCAGTGAGAATTAGGCAGTAAATACCTTTGAGGATCCAGGTCTAAGTGACTTGCCTGAGGTCACAGAGGGAGTCTGTAGCAGAACAGGAATGGCGTCCAGATCTTCTGCGTCCCAACCCAGTACCTTAACCATAAGTACAGATTCACGCCTAGCCCCCAAACCCACAAAACTACTTTCCTAAAACACACAAGCCATGTGGACTACTATTCTGTGTGCTCAGAAGGAGAGACTGAGTGGCCAAAGCACCTCAGGAGGTTAACAGTGCTGCCAGCTCTGTGGAACCACTAGTCAGCTGTGAATGATGAAATGCAAAATGAAAAGTGAAAGTGCCAGCCCAGTGAAGAAAGGAGGAGGAGGAGGAGAGAACCCACAGGGCGTGATGGTGTGATCTCTGCCAAGCCAGCAGCTGTAATATTCAGTGAAGGTGCAATCAGAAAATCCTACAAGCAATAGCCATACTGCAAAAAATACATCTACAGCATGTGTCTATGAGATTTAGTACTTTCAAACAAGCTTTCGTTTCTGTTTTCATCATAATTTTGCCCCTTTCTCCACCAAAAAACACTGAAAGAGTTGGACCGCTTGGTAGATACATCTTACACAGTCATGATCATGCAACAGATACACACATGAATGCACACAACACATTCAGGTGTGGACAAATACACACACACACAAACACTTGCATGCACACCATAGACTCATGCAGTCCCTGAGAACACACATATACAAACTTAATCCCACATGCATTCACATCTAACACAAAAATGATATAGCCATGAAAGCCTGCACACTAACATACACACAGCACGCACAATGTTGTAATGTTTAACTTTCTGCTGTAGACAACATTGTTTTCACAGTAGCTATTGTGCTGAAATATCGATCTAGGCAATCAAGCTGGCACATCATAGCGATAACATGCTCAAGACATAAACTAAATGCACCAGGGTCCTTTTTGGATGGTGATCTGAACTTCCACACCTTCAATCCCGACAGTCATTGGGACACATAAACACCTACTTGAGTCCCAAGTTCTGCAGCACATAAACATTTCTGTTCTAATTCCAGCTGTCCAGCAAAGCCACAACAATACTCTTTCATGACAAGGAAAGGCCATAAGACTAAGGGCAATGCACACAGTAAAGCTGCATCTTCAAACAAGCAATCTTGAGTTTTCACCCCTTGTAAAAGAAACATATTAGAGTTTTACGTCACTTTGCTCCTGGAACCTTGATCTGATGTGGAGAAGGCAGGATCTTCCACACTAGTTTCAACAAAGGCAAGAACAGTTCCATTTCATCTGCAATTCTAAACCTGCCTGCTGGACTAGCAAGTGGAGACATTTTTACATTAGAAACTTCCAATTATGTGGATAGTCCAGACTCCAGACGGATAGGGTTTTGTCCCTCCCATTTGCTTTGATGATTAGAGCAAGGAAATGAAAGGCAGGACTCCTGGGTTCCATTTCCAGCTCCACTACTTATTCCCTCTGTGACCTTGGGTAATGCAATTATTATAGCTCTGTGATTCAGCTTGTCCATTTGTTAAACAGGGATAATAATAGCTGTCTCTGTGACAGGTTGAAAAATTATGGGTTTTTTAAAGGAAAGATTTTGAAACATTTTCATGGAAAATAGTTTAAAGATAATTTAAAAATCCATCCATCTCTAACCACTTATTATTTAGGCTATTATGTAAATGTGCTTGATGCCATATAAACCATCATGCAAGTATATGGGAAGCTACAATGTCTCCAAGAGCTGACAGTCTCAGGCCACAGTCCTGCAAAGATTTAAGCCACACTTATGGGCTTCAACGTTTTGCATGTGTCTCAGTCTTTGCAGAATTGAGGCCTAAAGAAACAAAACATATGAATGGTTTACAACACAGAACCAAAGTATTTGATCACGGTAATGACGGGCCTATATGTTGTTAGTTCCATATATGTATGCTTGAGTGTAGATTTCTTTCTTATTGGGGGTGAGGGGTAAAAAGCTTTGAGAAGATCAGACGAAAGGCACTGCATAGAGGTGATTGATAGATGTATATCTTCAGCATTATTATTTTGACTGAGGCTAGGGTATATTAGAAGCAAACCAGGACATCCAGGAAGGGAACATGTGTACTAGGTAGGAAAGAGGCACACATACAAGCACAGTATTAGCTAAAGAGGTTCATCCTCCATCAGAGATGTGTGCTGAAATCCCCCAGTATGTCATAGGGAGACAATGAGTGGGGAAAATTTTCAGAGGCACAGGGCAATTACGTGCTCAACTCTTACTGAACATCCGTAGGACTTGGGTGCTGAACTCACTGCTTGTGCCTTTGAAAGCTCCCTTTAGCCCAAGAACTGAAAAGCTGCATTAAGTCAGCATCTGAGGAAAATCTCCAAGTTCCTTTAACGAGCCTTTTGAAATGTGCCTCTATTTCACCATTTTGTCAACCTCACAAGGGGAGAGGCAAAGGCAGGTAATTCATCATGAATGCCCTGAAAGGAAGGCAGCTATGGAGATGGAGATAGTGGTCCCTCAGGTGATAGTTTAATAATATGCTACACATCAGCTGGGCTTGATTTACCTCATCTAAGATTTACAGCCCAGGAGGCAAAAATGAAAAGGAGAATCCTTAAAGATGGCTGGCCATTTGGCCTATTGAGAAAGCCTGTCTCTGCCGCACATCTCTTATTCATTTCCAGCTCACTCCAGAAGATGCCAGATAATGAGAAGTCTTGCTCTTTAAGAACCAGATCCACAAAGCACTTAAAACATATTTAACTTAAAGCATAAGCATAAGCCTAGTAACTTCTGAGGGACTGCTCACGTGCTTAGAGTTACACACATGCTGAAAGATTTGCTAGACCAGGATCCAAGTCTTTGAGAGATTTTTCTTTGCCTTACACCTTATTCACTAACTCCCATTGACTTGAAAGAGGATTATACAGTTTGCACATGACACTGTGCAGGGGTGGTTTGGGGCCATATGGTACTGGAGACGGGGCACCAGAACAGGGAGAGTATCAGGAGGTACAAGGCTGCTTGGTAGGCAGGGGAAGGCCCAAGCTCCTTCTTGCCACTTTCTGGCTGATTTGCTCCCTAGAGGAAGTAAAGGCTGGGCAGTCCCATCATGCTCTTCCCTTGTATGAGCCACACAAAAGGTAGGAGAGGTGTTTCTTGTGAACCCTTCCCCACTGCACGCTTGAATACAGGCAGGTCACAATCTGGCTCTAGGAGAACTCTGGTGCGTGTGTCTGAGGAGCTGTTGTAAAATTGCCTTCTCCAAACTTCTCTTTCACATTTTAAACATGACAAGTGCAGCAGCACAAAGTGGATGTATAAATACACCTTGACTTCCTTACACAGCAATTCTTAAAGTTTTTATTTCTCCCCCTAGGAGCCTAGACTAGGTGATTCTGGGTGCACAGGAACTTCTCAACAGATGGCTATGGTAAGGATGCTGCCTTTTCATCCATTGTTGCACCAGAGATGGTTCTAGGTCCTAGTTCTTTTTTGTTGAGCCATCTCAAATTTCACAGGAGCCGGTAGGGTACTGATTAGCTGGCAGAGGAAAGCACATCATGGGCCAAGACTTGGGGGCATTTGAGTACAATACCCTCCAACTGTTCTGGTATTTGAGTGGTGTTCCCCCACCTCTGTCAGGTTGCTATTCCCTCTGCTTTTCCCTATTGTGTGTATTAGTTGCTAGTTATCTACGTGATATGCTGAGTGCAGTCACATGAAGTTCCTCACACCATGCCCCCCTTCCAACTTTCAAGCATATAAGCAACCAGCTTTTTGGTCAATGGAATAAAACTCCTGGAGCATTAGTGATGATTTCCTTGCTGTCTATCTAGGTATTTATGCCATGCTCCTTGTCATCAAGGTATCTAAACACCTTCTGGCACTAAGGCCTGAAGAGGTCCAACCTCCCCCTTAATTGCTAATGCTGTCTGTGTATATTATTGCATAGATTTAGTGTAAGGATGGGTGGGAGAAGGCATTCATTTTTTAATCCCCTTCTTTCATCTTCTCATCTCAAGCTTTCTTCACCAACATGTTCTTTGTAGAGGCAATGCTCATCTCTGTCAATCTTCCTTACAACTCCCCTCTGCTTTGCTCCTTGGACCATATTGTGTATTAATAAGCAAAAACAAAAAAACCCACAAAAACACAAAACAACCCTAGGCAGTAATTTGCTCAAGCATGTGCAGTAATGTTATGAGCTGATTTTTTACTTGGAAATTTACCATTAATACAGATTTGCTGACTTGCACATGTGTAACATATACATAGAGCCAGAGCTTAATGAATTCTTAGCATTTCTCTTGCAAACACTATCCAGTGCTGTGGATAGTTTATCACAGCTGACCTGACAACATTGTGTTTAACTAAGTACAACGTAACTATGCTTTCCACAACGGTAATTTTTTTCTACTGTTCACTTTTCCATGATGACATACAATAACTATTGATGGTGCTTTTATAACCTGATATAGTCCGACAGCCTCGCTTGATTTATTGTTGGTATTAGAGTAACGCCTACAACCCCCAACTAGTATCAGGCCTCTATTGTGCTAAGCACTATAGACAAACAGAGAGAGACAACCCCAAAGAGCTGACAGTCTAAACAGACAAGACTAGAGAGACAAAGCTTGTCAGAGACAGAGGTGAAGTGTCCTGCCTAAAATCACACGGTAGCTCAGTGTCATAGTGAAATAAAACCCAGGTTTCCTGACACTCAGTCCAGTTTGCTATCCAGTAGACCACACTACCTCCTAAATTGTTTTAGCCTCAACCCCTAGAAGAATTTCTGGGAGATGTTTGCCTTGAGTTTCATTAATAGGACACAGAACCCATAATAGCTAAAGTCCTCAAATACTCCAGTGATTTTTGTTCTTCCCAGTGTGGAACTCAGCAGTTCTGAAAGAGCTTAATTTTAAGCTTTTGTGTTGAACCTGAAACAAAATGAAATTTAGAGAGAAGAACCCCTAAGATTATGAAAAGAGTGACTCAGACTTTGTAACCTTACAAAGGAGATTAAACTAATGAATTATGTTGAACATCCCTTACTTTTCCAGAGAAAGAGGATCATTTTCTTTTAACTACAGAGGGACTCAATAAACCTCTTTTGTCCTAGTCATCTACACGTTCTAACAGACTACCATCCCAAAGAACAAATGTTTCTAAGTTGTATACACGTAAAATCAAACCAATTCTGGTCCTATTCACTGGATTTTAGGTCATCCTAAGAGAGGTGTATTAACAATCTTCTACTTTTGTGACACTTCTTTCATTAGTTGGTTAGAATGAGACACATCCTAAGCGGCCCTGTCAGAACCCAATGCACTCTTATTTATTGGGTATTGTATGGCCTAAAATCTCAAGTCCAGAGAAATCTTGGACCAAATCAACCGTGATGTCATCCCACTGACTTTGCAGATTTCTTTGCATTCTTCCATATTTCAAAGAATTGTATTCTACTACTTCTTCCATGAAGTCAAGGTCTCTTACTGTTTTCAGGACTCCAGTGGAGTTCACAATTGCTGCCTCTATTTTCTACAAAGAAGCATGTTTCAGTTTAGGGAGGAGCAATAGGATATTCCAATATGGACGCATTCCGTGATATTCACTTGCCTTTTTCAAAGTAGAACTGCATTATTTCTGTCAAACACAGATATACAGTATGTGCATGCATTCTGCATTGTATTGAACTGATTAACGTGTGTGTATCATCACTGCCCTCCACTGGGAGGAAATAATAACTGCTCATTTGTGTATCATTGCCCCGATAATGCTGAGAATTTCTTTAACTCAAGTGGTAGGAACTGAGTTTTTGGAGCAGGAACATCTGAGTTCTTTTCCTGCTGTTGCCATGAGTTCTGAGTGACTGAGATACACCTCTCAATACTCAAGCATTATATTTAAAGCCAAATGAAAAATTTCAAAATTGGTTGAAATGTTACATTTCTGTTTTAAAAAAGGGAACAATTTTTTTTGCAGAAGTTTCTACTCTTTTCAACCAGCTCTAGTTACATTTACTTATCACACAAAAGAATTAAAACCAAATAAAACATTTACATGAATCCCTAGGGAGTGAAACTGCTGTGGGTTGTACAGCTCTAGTTTGCATTGGGGACTTAATTCAGCAGTACATGACAAGCGTTAGAGATAGCAAGAGCAGACAATGTGATCCAGAGGCAGCGGGTGTGACAGAGAGTGGGCCAAAATGATGCGTGCCATAAACAGGTGCTACTCTGTTGACAACAGTGGAATCAAACCCAATGCACTAGGACTGAACTTTGCTTGGAACCTGCTTCCCCTAGACACAATGGCTCTTTTCCCAATCGCAGGCTGAAAATGCGGTAACAAAGCTGAAAGACGATGGTGCATTCATACAGTGTGAGGAGAAAAAACAACAACACTTTTTATCCCGCTCTTCACCTCCGCCCCCCCCCACTTATTTATTTTAAACATTAACCTTTTAAGATGGAAGAAAAAAGTTGCAAAAACACAATAGAAAAATAGATTTGGTCTTTTCCGTAATGTGTTTTTCAGCTCTGAGTGAACATGAAAGTTAATCTTTAAAACAGAACTAGAAAGAGTGAGCGAGAGGGGAGGATGGGAATAGAATGAGATGAAGGTCTTATCTTTCAGCACTTACTGGGGTAGTGAAGCATTGATAAGATCAAATCCAATTCAAAAGTACAGCACACTTAATTAAGGTAGCTCCTGTTGGGAGTAAACTTAAACTGATGAGGGGGAAAAAGTAGTTATTTTCCTGTTATTTTTGCATTGCTTATATTGAATAGAGTAATGGGCCTGCCCCTTCCTCTCAGTATCAGCATGGCACATCCCTGGTTGTCTCCTCCATATTTATTAGCAGAAAGGGGAAAAGGAAGAAGGAAATTTGACGAATGTGCTGCTATTTAGCTGGTGGTAACCGCTCCTCTCTTTGAACTCAGGAGATGCTGTACTTGTCACAGGAGTGCTTGGCAGGAGTGGTAAATAGGCAGCCAACTTGAAACAGGATCTGTGCTGGAATGAGACAACCGCTAATTCATGTGGGAGGAGTGGGCTAACTCCACCAGTGTGCTGTATGTGACCATGGCACCTTGCAGGTCAGGGCAGGAGAATAAGGATGACCTTTGGCTATACTCCATAGAGTAAAACCCTGCATTCAGCTTTCTGGGAGTTATGAAGGGGCATAGAGTTACTTCAGTGCAAGGCCCTGAGGTCACAAAATGCTGAGCATTTATAAACTCCCTCATTCCCATCCACTTCAGTGGGATCTGAGAACACTTAACTCCCAGAAAGCAGTACTCAGCACCATGCAGGATGAGGCTCTAAAACAGGTGTATCATGGGTAGAAGTGGGCTGGGGGAAACAAACTCACCCTGCTTTACTCAGATTGGGGAAGCAGTTACTCACAAAAGTTAGCTCACTGATTCCAGTGTATAGAAGTCAAGAGGAGTTGTGGATGCTCCCAAGTCATAGATATTACACAATACAAGTTGTATCCACACAATGATTGAAAGAGTTAAATACTATTCAAGAATTGAACAATGAATCAGAGGGAGAGAGAAAAAATGGCAAAGGAGATTTGGGCCAAGATTTAAAAAAAATAGGAGCCTTATTTAGCAGCATGACTTTCAAAAGTACTAAGTATCCAGCAGCTCTTGTTCAAGTCTGTGGGTGTGCAGGGTTTTTAAAAAGTCAAGCCACTTATTTACGGATCTGCGTATGGATTTAAGAGACTGCTTTTGAAAGTGTTGGTTTTGAGGCAGAGATGTAGGGCAGATGTGCCAGATACAGGGGGAGAAATTTCTTACACCAACAGTGAGGGTGGGGTGAAGAGAGGGAGTGCAGTCCAGTGCTAGACAGACAGAAGGAGCCCAAAAGACCCCAAGTAACTTGGAGCCAAGTTTTGTAAAGATATTTGGGCACCAAACTCCCAATGAAATCAATGGGAGTTAACTGCCTAAGTCACTTCTGAAAATGAGACTTTAGGTTCTGAAGGGCCAGATTTTTAAAGGTAGACAGACACCTAGCAGCTGTCTCATTTTCAGAAGCTACTTACAGTCTCCTATGTGCCTAAGTCTCCTTGAAAGTTAATGGGATTGAGGAGCCTTAATCTTTTGAAAATGGGTCTTGGGCAGTTTTGAACATTTTCTTGAGACAACTGGTAAATATAAAGTGAGATTTAGATCTACAGCTTCTATTTTCCTTATCAACTCCTTTCCCTTCATTGTAAACATCCAGGTGCTTCTGCAGGGGAAATGAAGGCCTATTTCTCCAGGGAACTCTCTCTCTTTTTTCTCAAGCAGCGTTTCTCAAACTGGGGTCCGTGAGTGTAATCCAGGGGGTCTGCAGGCCCCGCTGATCAACTCCTCCTCCTCCCCCCTCCCAGTGCCTCCTACATGGTGGGGAACAGCTGTTCAGCAGCTGAAAGGGAGGGGGAGGAGTGGGGACCGGTATGCTTAGGGGAGGGGGCAGAAAGAGATGGGAAGAAGTGGGGCGGGGGTTGGTTCTTGGGGCAAGGGGTGGAGTGGGGGTGGGGCCTGAGGCTGAGCAGAGGGTTTGGGGGGTCCATGAAAAATTTTAAATCAAAATGGGGGTTCTCAGGTTGCTAAAGTTTGAGAACTGCTGTTCTAGAGGACAGCACGCAACTGATCTACAGCATAATACACCCAAGCTTTTGGAAGTATAATAAATTGAATGGGTGGGTGGGTATGGGAGATGAAATTTGTCTCACTCATGAGATCAGACAGTCAGGATTTATTGCTAGTGCCATCTCTCTGAGAAGTACTTTTGCTCCATTGTGGATTTTCTGTCACTACTAATCTCTCTGAGGTAGAAATATCAGAGAAAATGTTATCTGGAGGTTTATTACAGGGAGCCTGGGAGTCAGGGCATTTAGATTCCCTTCTTAGTTGTGCCAAGAACATGTCACATCTTGGACAAGCCTTTGACTCCACTCCCCCAATTTGTAAATGGTGATAATACTTCCCTACCTCCCAGGGGGCTGTAAAGCTTAAACAAGTAGTGGTATAGTTAAGATACTGGACTGAGACTCAGCAGAACTGGGATCAAATCCCAATTCTGCAACAGACCCACTCAGCAACCATGTCATGCAGTCTCTGTTGGCTTAGTTTCCCATCTCCTGTATTCTCTTTGTTTAGGGAGCCATTTTCAAAAGAACTTTTTAGTGAATCTTGTGCTTCTAAATTTTTGTATGCATTTCTGAAGATCTCCCACTTATATGGGAAGCTCTTCAGGGCATGGACTGCCTCTCACTATGCGTCTACAGTGCCTAGAGCAACCGTGCCCTACCTCTGTTGGGATTTCTAGGCCATACCATAAGATAAATAATAGCAAAACGCTTAGGGAACCTTAGATAAAGTGTCAAGTATCAGAGGGGTACGTGTGTACAGAGTTGCACTGCTCATAACAGAGCATAATTAAGCCACTTTACCGTCATTGAAATGGTTGTGCAACCCTGATAGGAATGGACTTCTCTGCTGGGCTAAGACCAGCAAATTATACCAGCATCCCACATTCTGCTTGAAATATGAGCACACAGGGGGCATAACCACAAGAGAATTGGAGAATAGAGGCTCTTTTCTCAAGCTGATGGGGCCCAGCACTTAGAACTTCTGAAGCACAGAACTTGTGCCCATGAGAGGGAACTTCATCTCATTGCTACTGCCTTTGACACTGAACTCTACATCCACTGATGAGCATGGTAATGTTGATACCCACCATTATTCAAAAGGCATCTCTACATCACAGAATCTGGCATGTCCCATACTCATAGGATATCTGAAACCTGCCACTATTGCTCCTAGTAGGGTACCCACTATCCCTTGGTCTACCTTGGAAGAGAAAATCCCCTTCAATACCTGAAATAGGACAGCACACCTCCCTGGGGATAGTTTTTCCTACCCTCCTGTTAGCCCTGGGATAAAAAGTGTGTAATACCCTTGTGTCCACTTGGTAATGCAATGTTGGTTCTAGAACATCCCAGCTGCCAATGGAGTAAAAGAATTTTTTCAGGAAATGACTCATGCACTTCCCCTCGTCTCCTTTGACCGGATGCATGGGTTGGGGCACTGTCTTTAACTCCTACTGTAGTTTTTTCTAGAATAGTCTGCCCCTGATTTGTCTAAACTAGCGCTTATGCTTACACTAAAGAAAACAATTAATGCCTGAAGGCAAAAGCAGCACTTGATCCAAAGTTGAGTTAACACAAACAACGTAAGTATGCATGGGGGGAGGGAGAACCCTGGTTTGTGTGTATATTAAGCCACTCGCATCTGCCCTGATTCCCCATTGTCTCCCTTGGGAAATATACAGGCCACTAGCATGGGTAGCAGTAGGAGGAGGATGACACTTAGCTGTAGATATGAAGTCATTGTATTGTTTTTACAGATCCTCTCTTCTGGGCAGAGATGCTGACTGCCATGTAACCAAAAGCGGCCCATAGGATGGCATATCAGTACATTCCCACTATTCATCCAGAATATGGGTGGAGTAAGGGGCTGGATGATGGCATGCCATAACATCTGGAAAAATTAAGGGAGGTGAGAGTCACACCTTTTCCCATTGGGGGTGGAGTAGTCACCCCAGAAAGGTCTGAAACACCCCACCATCTTTTGAAAGAAACTAGCAGTTTCCTCCTTTTGCAGATACTTTCATGGGGCAGCTAAGGCTTCAGTTCATGAGTTTACAAAGGTATTTGCTAAAGGCTTTCACTCTGGAGAAAATGTGAGATCTCAGAGTACTGGAAAAAGGCCAACATAGAACGGTCTTAAAGAGGGGACCAAAGCACCTGGGGACTGATAGTCTAGTCAGCCTAACTTCACTACTTGAACACATTAAACAATTTGTAAGCACCTAGAGTATAATAGTGTTATAAAGAATAGCCAGCATGGATTTGTCGAGAACAAATCATGTCACACTAACTTCATTACTTTCTTTGGCAGGGTTACTGGCTTAGTCAATTAGTGTGGGGGGGGGGGGGGGGGGAGAGAGAAGGAGATGAGGGAAGCCATAGATGTATTTTGATTTTAGAACAGACATTGATGCAGTCAAACATTACATTCTCATAAATGAAAGTACGTAACTGATCTAGATAAAAATTACAAAATGAATACACAACTGGTCAAAAGACCACATACTCTGTTTGCTGTCAAACCGGGAGACTATATCTAGTGAGGTCCTACACTATTCAATATTATCATTAATGAATTGGATAATGGAATAGAGTACATCTGTTAAAATTTTCAGACTACACCAATGAGGGGTTGCCAGCTCTTGAGAACTGATTAAAATTCAAAAAGACCTTGACAAGTTAGAAAATTGGCCTTTAGTCAACAAGGATCATAAAGTAAGCTGGACTGAAGAGCTCAGGGATTTAAAAAAATTCCAAGACTCCTCCACATTCAAGTCAAAGGCACAAAAGCCATCTAGAATTTCCATCCCAAACAATGGGAAAATAACTCGTAGGAAAGGGACTCCATTCACTGCCTGAATAGCTCCACTGGGCATGGGGACCAGGAGGGGCCACAGCAGGGAGAAGCTGCTTCAGCTCTCTCTCAGCTAGGACTGCCTCCTACCAGCATCTTGTAGGGAGGCAGGCAGGCTCTGCATCAGCTCCCAGCCCAGCTCTGCAGGTGGGACCTGGGGGAGGGAGGGACGAGCAAATAAACACCAGGAGGAGGGGGCCCTGTAGTGTCCAGTTTTGAGAAATTGGAAAGTTGGCAACTCTGGAAGTTACTATGGAGGCTAGTTCCTTATCCGTTTAGCAAGACCTGAAGAGAGTTTTCTTTAGGGACAGTGTCTAGTCTAAGCCACTCCTGTATTTCATAGGCAGAGGCAGTGCTATTCTGCTACTGCAGATAACAGTTATTACAAGCAAGAGCTTTTCTAACCTACTCCTTGCATAGCCTGGTTTCATGAGGTTTTTTTTGTCAGACTAGATAATAGAATAGTAACAGAAGCAGCCCTGTGTACAACTTGTAATTAACAACTCCCTTGCTGGTTCGAGGAGTCTTTCAGGTGCTGGTTCATGTTTTATGACTAGTGCTAAAGTTTTTAGGAGCAATAGCTCATCCCTTCACATGCATACAATAGTTGCATTTGTGTTACAGGAAGCAGTGTATGTTAAGCTATAGGCTAGAATCTGAGGTTTTAGTGTGTGGTCTTGAGTGAAAAATTTGATTAGGTCCTATTTCCAGTCTGAGTTTAATCACATTTCAGGGATAAGAGATTGTTTTGTAAAGATTGCTACTGCTTGACACTACGTCATTAAGTTAGCCTGGTCTGCAGTCATCAGTAACCAGTTCAATTCAATGGGTTTTGTTGATCACATTGGAGGTGTAACAGAAGCCAGCCCTCACCCCATACTGTATTGTCTCCACAGTACGTGTGGCAGAGAAAGCCACCTTAATATAAAGAACAAGGACAACTAGGGATGAATCAGAACAGAGAGAGGATTGAATGTCTATGCCATTTCCCCCAACCCTGGAGACTTCTGACCATAACTACTCCAAGTAATTAAATGTAATCTGTAATGAACTGCATCTCCTTTACAGAAGTGTTCAGTTTGCTTGAGAAATTCGGGTTTATACAGCACCACCTCCTCAATAATTGCCAGACAGGGCCATAGTCCTGAAATATGGATTTTCCTTAATTCTACAAAAAGTCAAGCAGATCAATACAATGGTATGTTGCAGTGGTCATAAAAAGTTGTTTATTGACAAGTGTAAATGCCAAACAATTAATGCAATCATCTTACAATAGAGACCTGCAGAATTCATTCAGTTTCTAGTACCAGCTTCAATGAGCCATTCAACAATGCTCATGATACAAATACTTACTATAATGTACAACTAATGCAGTAGTTCCCAAAAGACTTTATTCACCAACAGACTGAACTATGCAAAGCTGCGCCACATACATGCAGTAACTTAGTCTACGTAGGATGGTTATTAGCTTACTCCCCAAGCCATCTTTAGAGAAGTAAATAGTACTAAGGAAAGTAGACAGGAGAAGGTTATCTAAAAGTTAGACTTCATCCACTAACAAAAAAAACCCCTGAAATTAAGGCTATAAGATATCCCATAGAAGAACTAGGCTCAGAACAGAACCAGATTGATTGTGTAAAGCAGAGATGGACAAACTATGGCCCCAGAGGCTAGCCCCTTCCCCGCTGTCCCCCCCTTCCCTACAGCCATACAGGCAGCGCGGCTGTGAGCTCCTGCAGGGTAGAGTGGCAGCGTGTCTGGCTCCGGCCAGGCAGCACAGCTGCCAGACATGCTGCTCGGAGCGGCATGGTAAGGGGGCAGGACAGTTGGGTAAGGGGGCAGGGGATTCCAGGAAGGGCAGTCAGAGGACAAGGAGCAGGGGGAGTTGGATGGGTCAGGAGGTTCTTAGGGGGGCAGTAAGTGGGAGGGGGCAGAGGCCAGGCTGTTTGGAGAGGCACAGCCTTTCCTACCCAGCCCTCCATACAGTTTTGCAACCCTGAGTGGCCCTCAGGCCACATAGTTTACACCAGGGGTGGGCAAAGGGTCTGGGAGTAATGGGAGGTTAGCAGTACTATCTCAATGCACAATGATGAAGTGTCCTTTAAAGCATTTACAGCAGTTTATTTCTTTGTTTCCCTGTAGTATACATACTAGCTGGATTCCCATTGTGTTGGAACACTATTGTCCTTTCTAGATCAGAAGAGAGTTACCGTAATTAAGATGCCATTTATTCCTCAAATAAGGCATTTTTTTCTTCAGCTCTGGTACTGGTATTTTAATTTGATCCAGTTAGCTATTCCAGTTGTTCAGAGGAGGAGGTCTTAGCAATAGACTAGTGTTGTGTTGACAAAGTCATCTGTGTAGGTGGTTGCTTCACTGCTACTATATTACGAGCATGAAGCTGGAGCCAATTTATTAGTTACCAGATGCTAGAGCACTGGCCTTCTCCGCATCTTCTTTAGTTGTGCATGTCAGAGACTGGGAAGCTTCAACTTCACTTACAGGCTCTGAAGCGTTATGAGCCTCACTACCAGCAGCATCATGACCTTCTAGCAGCTCAGCCTTTGCACCCATGCTGATCACTGGTTCATCTTTTGTGACATCTTCCTGGCTTACTACAGAGTCTCCCTCTCCCGTCTGGTCTTCAGCAGGGAGGTGGAAACCTTCATCCTTTTTCACAACCTTTAGTTCTGAGGTCATTGCAGTAGGCTCCCCATTTTCTTTGGCAGTATCTTCTAGCTCAGTGGCTGCTCCTTCAATCTTCTGGTCTTCAGATTTATCATCAGCCACAGTGAACCCCTTCTTCTTGCCAAGTTTGCCTCCCATCTTAGGATCTGGATAGCAAGGTCGGGAGGGGGGGAGGGGAAGGAGAGAGAAGAGGAACAAGGTATGGGTGCCAAGCTTTTGGTGTGTGTGTCAGATGACACTAGCAAACAGATAGAAAATATACAAAAAGTAGTTCCTATTCAAACATGCAGTTAACCAAAGGAGTGAAAGATATGGTTATCACTGTTATCCCTTAGTGTAATCACCCTGAGGGATCATGTTCCCAGGAATCATTAGTCATTGCTACAATATTCCTTCAAATAACTCCAACTTATCATGCAAGTCATCCGTGGATCTTAAAGTGCCTGAATTGCTTTTCAAAACAATCAGTCATTTTCCCCATTCTGGAGTAACATGTTGGCTAAGTTTGCTGCCAAACTTGGACAGAAGAGGCTAGAATTGAACTCCAGTCTTCTCCCATTCCCTGTCCAAGGAATGTATAGCTCACTAGTAAAGCCAACATCTTGCTGCAGCGAAAAGCCAGATTCCATAGGACTAACAAGTACAGTTAGCCAGTGTAGTGTCAAAGTAGCATTACTACAACTCTGTTGCCATTCAGATGGCATGAGGAAGTGGAGATCCTAGTGTTTAGGAGAGCTATAATGTTAGAATCTCCCTCAATATGAGCAGTGTTCATGTGCTTCATCTGTGATCTAAAAGACAGTGGTGTGTTGTCTCTTGTTGATGCCATCTCAGATTTGGACAGTTTACAACTTGCAAAACAGCAGAGTGGTTAGTAGAACAAGGGATAGGAGAGTCAGACTGCATTTATTCCTACTTGTGTTTTGTAATTAGCACTAGAGTTTCTGCAAGGCAAGTTCTGCCACATGGTCTTCAGTAGAACTGAACAGGCAAAACTGAAGAATTTATCCTGATATAGTGCTAGTGAGGCAATTGTGACTACACAACTGTGGGACAAAGTGACAAAGGAAGTGTGTGTTGGGGGGTGGGGGAGGGGAGAAGAGGGGAAGGTGGCTTCAGCTAGTTAGATAGGGCCCAGAATACAACTAAGTCAGTTGTTCAACACGGGTTACAACCATGGCTAAACCATGCATCATTAGGTAATTAATGAATACTCCAGTACATTGTGACTTATGAAGCCAGGAGCCTTCAGCCATGCAAGTTCAATAGTTCCTTAATACACACCCCATCACAGCTTATTGCTATTAGAGTATGGGTTACTACTGCTATTGATAGGAGGATATTTGTGTACAGTTCTGATAGACATTATCTCCATTGATCTATTTTAGAAGAGCCAAATATATTTATGCACATGTTTTGGGCTACATTTGAACAGGTTATCTCCTTTTAACCTGACAGTTTTATTAAGTGATATTTAATTGAGACAGGAGAACTCACGTTTATTCCCCACCCCTCCCAGGTGGGAGTTTCAGCAGTGCAAGGAACAGCCACTTGGAGTAGTTAGTAAACACCATAGGGGCTCCCCAGACATAAGAGGTGGGCAAGAGAGTCTAACATAGAGGGGAAAGAGTGTTTGTAGCCTAGATCCAGTGTTTGGGGAGTAGCCACCATAGCCATTATAAACACAGACAGTATCTCAAGTTAGGGGTCTTTCAGTTAACACAAGAACCATTTACCTGAGCCTCTTTAAAGCTTTAGATTTTCAGCAAGCTAGGTTCCAGAACCAGCTGGCTTCCAATTTTAGTTTGAGACACTCAAAACTAGAGCAACCCTTAGTTTTACTCCTCTCTAGCAAGGAGTTTAAGCAAAAACAAAACATCACCCTGACATTATTTACATCAGGTATCAACTGCTCTTTCATAATTTTAGCTCCCTACATAATACACTAGATACCATAGGAAGCACAAAATACTTAGCCAGAGATACTCACCTCACACAACTTTACTTTTACTAAAACAACCAATACCTCTATTGTAACATAAAGCTCAAGCAATAGAAAACTCCAGTTTTAATAAATTAAGAGAAGACAGTAACTTTCTTACCAGCCCACAGGAAAAGATACTCCAGCACCCTTTATCAACTCAACAACTTGTACAAATCCTTCTCAAGCTACCTTTATACTACTCAGGCTCTTCTTAAATAGGGCTTGGTGGCCACCCTCTAAATCCTCCCCAACTTCCTGCACATTAGTTCCACCTAATGAGTGTTCCCTACCCCATTACATATTCACAGCTCCATATACTATGTGGCTCATTGGGCTTAAATTAGATGGCCCAGCCCCTTGATTTGTGTAGCTGAGCTGCATTAAATTGTGTGACGAGGTTAATTGATTAAAAAGCTTTCCAATTTGTTGAGATATTTCTAAACATGTGGGAAGATGATGGCTACATAGAGTGGATCAGTAATCTCCAACACTGTGAGCCACTGTTACAGTAAATTATTTGCATTACAATAGCTTCCTATGGAGATCAGGCTCCATTATGTTAAGCACCGTATATATACCTGGTAACAGATAATAGAACCCAGCTCTCCTATATTTCAAGACACCAACCCATCCACTAGACCCACACAAATTTGGTGGCCTTCACCCTGCTCTCCCCATATACTTTCAGCTGGCTCTGATTCAGAGGCTCACACTCTGCATTTGCTCATGGGGGTTTCACATACTGTAAATCATTGCAGGATTAGGCTCCAAGTGGCCAACGCACATTCATTATTCACACAAGCTGCTGACTGCTACAAAGATATTGTGCCAGGGAAACATTGCACAGCAGTTCAGGCAGATGCAAACATCTGGGTATTGCTTTGAAATGATGGCTCATGATATTATCCATTAACAAACAGCTGCACGGAGCCTGATCCCAAGCTCTCCTTGCCTGAAAGTGGCACACATCTTACCAAGTTAGCTGTGGTGCTAAGGCTGTTAAACAAAGGCACAGATTCTCTATGGTATTTAGGCACCCAACTCCTGTTGAAAGTCCCATTGAAGGCATGAGCTGGTCACCCAGCAGGGGGCATCATGAGAGATGCTGTTATTGTGCCATTCTTGTGTCTCACCGTCCGTCACTGAGGTGAGCATCAGCAGTGTGGAAAGCAGGACTCCCTCAAATTCCAAATGACTCCCCCAGTAGTAGGGACACAGTATGATTAGGGCCCTACCAAATTCCTGGCCATGAAAAATGCATCACAGACCATGAAATCTGGTCTCTCCCCATGAAATCTGATCTTTTGTGTGCTTTTACCCTATACTATACAGCTTTCACTGGGGAGACCTGTGTTTCTCAAATTGGGGGGCATGACTCAAAAGGGAGTTCCAGTGGGGTTGCAAGTTATTTTTTAGGGGTTGGGGTATTGCCACTTTTACTTCTGCACTGCCTTCAGAGCTGGGTGTCTGGACAGTGGCAGCTGATGGCTGGGTGCCCAGCTTTGAAGGCAGTGCCCTGCCAGCAGCAGCGCAGAAGTAAGGGTGACAATACCATACCATGCCATCCTTACTTCTGCACCACTGGTGACAGCTCTGCCTTCAGAGCTGGGCTCCGGGCCAGCAGCCATCACTCTCCAGGCACCCAGCTCTGAAGGCTGCACCAAGGGTAGCAGAACTGCAACCCACCCTACAATAACCTTTGTGACCCCCACCCCCACAACTCCTTTTTGGGTCAGGACCCCTATAATTACGACACCTTTAAATTTCAGATTTAAATAACCAAAATCATTAAATTTACAATTTAAAAATCCAAGGACCATGAAATTGACCAAAATGGAGTGTGAATTTGGTAGGGCCCTAAGTATGATGTATCAATCAAGGCAGAATCAGACAGGATAAAAGAGATCAGGAGATTCATCCCCCAAACTGAATCCCATATTTGGTAATGGAAACCCATCTCAGGCATATTGAAAAATGCTGCTTTTGGGGGCCTACATAGTTTGTTGATTTGGGTTTCCTCAGGCCTTAATATTGCCCTGTTCAGACCCTGCCCTGAATTCAAGTCTGCTACTTCCCTGTCTAAGAACAAACTCGTTTCCCCATATCTAGTATCTGTGAGAATTGTAGCCTCTGGAGATGTTACCCAAACCCCTTCCAGCAGGACCCATGGTGCCCAGGCTAAAGAGGCCACTGGTTTGCTGATTTCTGGTCTCACACTATTGCTTTTAAGTATTTGCAGAGGGACTTCAATTTAACTAAAGAGTCCAGACAACAGATGATTGTAACTGACCATCAGACACATTTTTCCATAACCACTTTCCATTCCCCGAGCCCCCTTTATCTATTATTTCCACTGAATCCTTTTCCATTTCATGGAAATATTTGACTGAAATACTTAACAGACTTGGAAAGAATGGATTCAGGAATGCAGGGAAGAAAACATTCTATGCCCCTTTACCAGATACTGCATCTCCACCTTGAGAAGTTGGACACTGAATGGCATGTCCATGAAGAGTTTGAAATTTCATTTGGACACAGTATTTGCTAATGCAGATTACAGTGAATAAGGCCAATAAGTAAGATTGTGGGCTCAATCCATCCCTGATGTAATTCTACTGAGATCAATGAAGTTACACCAAGGATGAATTAAAACACATAGGAATTACCAGACTGGATCAGACCCAGGATCCAACTAGTTCAGTTCCTGTCTCCAACTGTGGCCAGCACTAGATGCTTCAGAGAACACTGCAGTAGCCAGTGTGGAATAATTTGTCCCCCACATTAGGTCCCATCCTGGTCTTTAATAGTTAGACAGTGGCTTACTACCTGAAGCACAAAATATAATGTCCATTCCAAACATTTTAATGTAATTAATTATACCTTTAGATAGTCTTTGGAAAGACTACACACATGATGGTTATAAACATGTGATGAAAAACAGATGGTTGATGAGACTTGTTCATGTTTTGCAGAAGTGGCTATGAGCTTTTGATTATGATAAGGAACATATAAAAGTATATTCTGTAACTTTGTTTTAGATTTGAATTTTGTTATGTGAGGACCAACTGTTAAGGTATCAGCTAGAAGCGTTAAGCCCTGAAATAGCAGCATCATTGTGGTGACATACAAAACAGAATAAGGCACGGCCCTTCTCCCAAACATCATACAACAGATAGACTAACAGTTCACAGAAAACAGAAGAAATCAATACTCAAGACACGAATGCAGAAACATTTATTTGTTTTGCTTAAAGGAAGGATTTGAAGGAGGCAGACATGAATAGGAAAGCTACTACCACAATAGCAGTGCAATATGATACCGGAGTGATAGAAGGAAAGAAGAGGAGAAATCAGATGTGAGGAAGACACTATTTAGGAGTTTTAAGACATGGGCTTGACTTTCACATAAGAGAAAGGAAGCCAGAGAAAGGGTGATGATGTTATAGCAGAAGAGAAAGATGAGTTTAACTGCAATACTGTAGATAAACAAAAGGGTGGAAAAGAAGGATGGAGGGTGTAGTATGTTGTTTTGTGTCAGGTGTATCCCAGCAACCACCGTCTCACCTGCAAGACATTAAGAGATTTAGTAAAATACCCACACTCCATCCCTGCAAGAAAATACCAGCTTGCATTGGCCAATGGCTATCAGACACTAGATCCTAGCAATCCTCTTGGAAGAATAGCTGTGCCACTTGGACACAGCTGCTACAACAGAGAGACCAACATTCCATATGTGACACGATTAGAGCTGGCTAAAGTTTTTCAGCTCAGAATTCTCTCACTGCTAAGAAGATTGCATTTGCACAAAAAAGTTGACCAGAAACTTTTCAGAGACAATTTTTCTTTCCTATTTTTGCTTTTGAGTGCATTTTTGCATCTACCTCTTTTCCCTCCCGCCCTTCTTCCAGGGCAGGGGGAAAATAAAAGGAGGAGAAAAAATTGAAAAGTGCAATTTTTGTTTTGAAAACCAAACCAAAACAAGGATTGTTTTTAAGTTTTGTCAGAAATTTGACCAAGTGTGTTGTTGGCATTTTTGTATGTTTTTTTTGTACAGATGCCACCAGCTTGTGAGATGGCCAATAATCCTGACTAACAATGTTTCCCAGCTTGACTCTAAGAATAGTTTTGGAGCGGGATTTAGTTTACTGCCAAATTTCCCCCCCACCTTTGTTCAGTGCAGACATTCCAAGCAGAAATGGAATTAAATATATTCAATCTCCATATTCATATCTATTTGAAATGCTTTACTAGTGAAGGGCTACAATTCTTACAGATTTAGACACCATAGTGTCTAAAATGGCACCAGTCACCTTTTAAATAAATCAAAAGTTATGAAAATAATTCCCATTCCCTGATTTTCCTTGACCATTTCCTCCCATGAAGATTTCATTAATAGTTAGCTGAACAACACATATTTGAGAAGGTAAAAAAAAACTTGGCGAGAGTGACCTCAGGATCCCAAGGGGGAAAACACATTTCACCCTCCTTCTCCAGGCATTGTTACAGAACCCAGGCTAACAGGTATTGGATAATAGCATTGGAGGTAGACAGCCAGTAGATGAGACACTTTGAGCTGATTTGGGGATGCTAATGGTGGAATTCTTCTGTGGTTGAAGTTCAATGAAGTCAAAGAAGTTAAAATGGGAGTGAATATGGCCTATTTCGCTTTGCTCTATGTCTGAGGATAGGATCACCAAGGGACTTAGCCATTGCAACACTGAGCATCCTGGCGTCTAACTTTTAGATGCCTAGAAAATCACTGGAATAGCAATGAGGCCCACAAAACCAAGCTAGGTGCCTAGGCTCCCTATAGAGTACATGGGGAGAGATAGGTACCTAAGAACATGATCCACAAAAGGCAGCATGCTAGATAGCTCACTGCCTAAAACTAGCCAAGGAGAGATGCTGAAGAGAGGAGTGTGTGCTAAGCCCCACCCCCCTTTTAGAGTTAGGCACCTAGGTGGGGGCCATAGGGTGGTGACTATCTCAGCTTAGTGATCCACCACTGGAAACCTGTTACCTGAAATCAGGTGATTTAAGCATCTAAGCTGCTTTTTTGAGGGAATGAATTAGGCACCTGCCTCACAAAACACTTGGAAGAAGAGGAGGTGGTGCTCACCTTGTAACTGTTAGCTCAGGAGTTAGAGCACTCACGTGGGATGTGGGATCAATTTCCCCTCTCTGCTAAAGGGGGAAAAAGGATTTAAACAAGGTTTGCCCATATCTCAGAAGTGTTCATTAATTGCTGAGCTGTGGGATATTCTGCTGGGGGGATCCCTCAGTCACTCCTGGTGAAACCATTGCACTCTTAATAAATAATGGAAGAGGTGTTTGGAGCAGGGGCCTGGACCCAGGGTATCCCACCTTACAAGTGGGTCCCTAACCACTAGGACTACATCATCATTCTCTCTCAGCCAATGATTATTTAAGTATTTATCCACAGTGGAATAGTCATTGGGACCAAGAGAAAAAGTGACACAGTCCACTGAGCGTTAATATTAACCCCACTCCTCATGGGAAAGTAGGCCAGGGATATCACTATTTTAATATACAAAATAAAAATAGGCTTATTAGAATTTGATTTTTTTGTAATTGCAACAGATGCCAATTTTTTATTTTTATTGATTTAAATTTTCACTTGCTGGAAATGTAATGACAATAGACACCAATTGAAAGAGTTCAAGCTTTATAACAATTAAAACACAAGTTGTCAATGTCACAATATAAAGAAAATATCCTTAAATCAAACTAAGTTCTTAAGCAGCTTTTTTTTTTTTTTTTTTTTTTTTTTTTTTAAACTTTGCCTATCTATAAATTTCAACTATTGACAGAAGTCCTTTTTCAATGTGTGTGCACATGCATGGGTGCGTACAGTGAAATCAACATTTTACAGATACAAATCTAATCCTTCCAAGCCTAAATGAGAACTAGATGATTCTTCTTACAGCAGAGGGGGCCAACTGGGACACATTTCTTTGTGGCTCCTGATGGAGCCAGGATACACAAAACCAGCATACAACCTCATGCCTGCATTCAGACTGCAGGGTGACTCCTGCTTCCCAGTTGAGGTAGGGACAGATGCTCGCTATCAACTGTGGAGTAACTGGTCAAGCAGCCAACCCATTCAGAGTCTTTGGAATAATTTCAGCTGCTGGCTGGTTTCTTTGGCAGAAAGATCTCTCATATCTATTGGTATGCAGGTGCACTTGTACCTTGGGCAGTTCCTATTGACCGTGCTATGCTTGCCCCCTGAGGTAGCAGGTACATAGTTAAGGGCATTTAATGCTAGTGTTTGTGGGAAGATGTTTTAATTTGGTTTTAGACCTGAGTTCTGATGCAAGTGGATGGTTAAGGAAGAGGATTAAGACAGCATCATCAACTCTAAGGAAAGGGCTGTAGTCAGTTGCCTAGGATCTCACCTGGATCAGAATCTGTATTTACATACATGTTCAGTAGCATTTGCCACTTAACCTACAGAAAAGGCCGTTGTGAAGTTGTATTCCACCCCCACCCCTTGTCCGTCTCCCCTTAATGATCAGAGATAGCCAAACAGCTTAAGAATGGAAAACAGCATTTATTGAGAGTAATCAGTTGATCAATTCAGGCAGCACCACATATTAGCATTCCTACCAATACCCAATATCATTCACTATTATTGTACTCAGGTTGAGGGAGAACATTTGTTGCATTTGTACAATTTTAAGAAGTTACAGAACTTTGCTGCATCTGGTTTGGTTTGTCAGATGAGGCTGGTTACTCAGTAAAGTGAAGGAAATAAAATTGCAGGTTAGGCCAGTGATGTGAAGGGCTTAATGGTCAGTGAGTTGTGTAGAAAAGTAATCAATAGCATTAAAATAGTTCCCCTAGAAAGAGGTTATAAATGTGGATATTGTTTTACATCGTAGCTACATTTGCAGCAATTTCAGATGCAGGAGGATGCACGTTCAGCTAAGCCCATAGTTAACAGGACACAGAGCGTAGAAGGCATTCCCCCAACTCAGCAGATATGCTCTCTGCAGTACATCCCTATTTCATGGAACAGCCACATGAGCACAAATGCAATGGAAGATCAGGAATCTAGTCAACTGAGAGACATGCTGCTTTTTGAGTGGCAGAGCCCAATCTGTCCATTTCACTCGGGCTCTGCTATATTTGCATTAGAGCCACTTACTGGAACATCAGACAAAGTGAATCCCTCTGCTGGGGCTGTGTCCTCCCCTGCCAAAGGAAGAGAGTCAGCCATGTCCCTTGACGGAGATGCTACTTCACAATTGATAGGTCTGGAGTCTAAAACTTGGGCCATTTTACCTTGCGTTGCAGGGGCTGCAGGAGTCTCAACCTCCCCTGGTCTTCTGCTCTCCGCTGCTTCATGCACTGGGGCTTCGAGGCGGGGAATTTTCATTGCCAGGCTGTGGCGCTTCAGAGGCCTCCCTACTGGTGGTGGCAGCAGGAGCCAGCGTGAGCTCCTCTCCTTGTTCAGGTGCCAGTTGCTCCGTTAGCTGCTGCGACTCTGGCTTTGCGACTGCAGTAGCCTCCCTTTCAGCTGCCTGAGCATCCTCGGGAATTGCCACGTCTTGCTCTCCTGCCTCATTGCCACCTAGGGCACTAGGGGGCTGGAAATCTGGGTGACGCTGCCGAGTCTGCTTTGCCTTCAATGGAATATGTGGAATATCTCTGCAACACATGAGGTTTCCGTCTCCTGTGCAGCCTGTAAAGTAGGCTGGATCTCTTCACGAGGGAGAGTCACAACCTCAACGGTCTCCTCTTGGAAGGCCCTGGGTACTGCAGAGATGACACCAGGGTCTTGGACAGTCAGCTGATGCAATGTGCACTCTGTAATGGCCTGGGCGGTCTCTTGCAGGGTCCACACAGCAGGGGCCGCCTCGGATTCCTGGGTCGCAGCATGGGCCTCAAGAGAGAACTGCGGAGATGGTTGAGCTTCCATCTCATCTGTGGCCCATGCTGTGGGCTGGGTCTTGATCTCCTGTTCAGTACGTGTAAAATTCTGCATCTTAGTTTCCTGTGCAGCCTCAGTTTCCTGCACAGTCTGTAAAACAGAATCAGCCTCCCCCATCCTCTTCCATGGCATGTACAACAGCAGGGCCCTCACCAGTCCTTTGGGTCGTGGCTTCTTGCAGCCCATGACACAGAGCAGTGACTTTTCTACCCTGATGCTGCATCTTCGTCTCTCGGTCAATTGCTGCTGCATCAGACTTTGCCACCGTTTCTCTAGGATTCTGTGCTGGGATCTCTGTAATGGGCTGGGCCTCCCCTATGCCTTGTGTGACCAGTACAGTCACTGGGCCTCAGACTCTTGACAGATCTTCAGAGCAGGCTCAGTTTGAGCAGAGGAGAGTTGAGTCTCTTGCACAGTCTGTGTAGGAAGATAGGCATCAGCCTCCTCTGTGGTCTGTGTAGTAAACTGATTGAGCAAAAGCCCGATGTCTGTCATTCCAGTGTGATGGGCCGCAATTCCTTGTACCATCTGCAGAGCAGGCTAGGTTTTAGGAATATGTTGTGCGGCACCTTGAGTGGCAGGTGCAATCAACTGTCCCTCAGTCTCTGCTGCAGGCTGGGCTTCAATTTTGCTTTGTGCAGCTTACATCTCTCCTACGATCTGAGCAGTCATCTCTTGTACAGTCTGCAAAGCAGGCCCAGCCTCCTCAGTCATTTGTGCGGCAGGTAGGGGTCAGTAATCTCTTGCATGGCCTTAGCGTGGGCAGCACAATCTCAGTCATGTGGAATATCTATAAAAGGCTGGGCCTCAGTCTCCCGATAAGCCTGGAGAGCAGGACGAGCCCCAACCACGCTGGTAGCTACTGCAGCAGATCGGGCCTCTTGGTTCTGCATCTCGGCCTCTTGCACATGCTGCAGAGCAGGCTTGGTTTCAGCGTGGCCCTCTAGAATCTCTTGCATTGTCTGCACAGTAGTAGGCGAAGCTTTACAAATCTCTTGGGTGACCTGTGCCTCAGGCCGAGTCCCGTATGCGGGATTGGCAGCAGGTTGAACCTCAGCAGTGTCTTCTGTCCGCTCTCCTGCAGATTGGGCTTCTTGTTCATGCACCGTTTGTGCCTCAGGCTCTTTGGCCCATGTTATCTGGGAACTGGGCTTGGCCTCAGTCTCTTGCAGCATCTTAGCATTAGGATGGGCATCGCCCATGTCTTTCAGTGCTTCTGTGGTTTGTCTCCTCATCTGGGCCTCAGTCTGTTGCACACTCCACAGAGAAGGCTGGGCTCCTAAATTATCTTCTGTTGTCTGTGCAGCAGATTCTCCGTCCAGCATCACCTGTGGAAGAGGATCACCCTCACCAGTGTCTTGCCCCATCTCTGCAGCAGACCAGACCTCCCCAGTGTTGTGTAGAGTCTCTTGGGGGTTCTCTATGGGACAATGGCTCTCCCCAGTCCAAGTTGAAGCATCGCGAAAGGCCCTTGCAATAGGATGTGGCTGCCTAGTCGCAGCAGCTCCCTCCTTAGCCTTCTGGTCCATCCCATTCCCACAAGTCACACAGAACCCCTTCTTCTTGCTCAGTGTGTTCCCCATGCAGAGCCTGTAGCTTCAGTCTTTTGCACTGAGGGATAGCATATCCAAGGTCTTGGTTTAGTGGCAGATGGGTAGGGAGCTGAATTTCTGCTTTGTGTCAGAAGTTTTCTAGTAATCAGCAAGGAGCATCTCACCTGCAAGATAGTATGAGATTCATTAGAACACCCACACCTCAGCCCTGGTATGTGGCCCCAAGCCCATCCGACACTAGCGCCTATTTACCTTTTGTAAGTGTTACTCTGAGATTTGGACACTGCTACTGTATCCATATTGACAAGATTTGAAAGATTACATGTGCAGAGCTGGTTGCAATTTTGCAATTGATTTTTTTTTCTGCTGAAAAGTTGTTTCTCACAAATTCTTTAAAGTTTCAAACCAAGCATTTTAGTTTGAATTTTTGTTTGATGTTTGGGAAACTGAAGTTGTGTAGTTTTGTTTGTGAGCGTGTTGAATCTTTTTCATTTTTACTTACTCTTTTGTAATGGGAAAAAGGCAGGTGAGGGAGAGTCCCTGAACATTAGTTCCCCCACCCCCGAAACATAGAAAGAATGAAATTTAAAGTCAAACATTCTTGTTTGAAAATAATTTTTTATATATATAGTAGCAAATATTGGTTTGATCAGCGCTAAACATGACCCCTACATCTTATTTGGTCATCTCTAAGTAACTAAGTGAATTAGCAACACTTGGTCTTCCATGATTCATAGCTACAGTCATTTACCTGATTAGTTAGTCAAACGGTTTATTTAAAGCTATAAAACTGAACACAAAGCTACATTTTTAATATTTTCTCTAATCAGAGCTTGCCTTAAAAACAAAACAAAAGTACACGTGTAAAACACACAAACACCCCACCCATCAAGAGGCAAAATAGGATTTAACTCACTCTCGAATGGTTGCATTGGCTCTGCGGCAACAATGAAGAGAGTTTGGTGTTTATGAAGCAATTTGGAGATTGGTATCGATTCCACAATGTAAACACACTAAGACATAACATTAATCTGCCATTATGGAATGGTCTTTTCCTGTTTCTGAGGCTGGCTAATATTTTAAGAGCATTTAAGTTAAGTGACTTTATAGCTTAAATCCCATTGATTTCATGTGATATTTAGGCGCTTCTGAAAATTTACCTTGAACCTTTGTTATTCAGAGAAGTTTGTATTCAGATAGATACTTTTTATAGGCCCATTAATATTTAAAAATAATGAAATAAAGAAAGAAGATAGACCCCTTTAAGTTGAGAACAGTAACAGCTGCATCCAAGGTCTCACCTAATTGGTTTACAGAACTAAGAAGTGAAAACCTTGTGATTATAGTCCATAAACTGCAAGAAGTAAAGAAAGTTTCTTCTGACATATACTGTTATTGCTATTAAGTTGCAATTAAGTTACACTTGCTCCCATTAAATCACATCAATAGGCTTACTACTGCCTGAGGATGAAGTTTGGCTCTGCAGTACCTTGAGGAAAAAAATAAAAGACCCATTATAATAAATGACCAAGGGAAGCATGAGAACTTAAATGGAAAGATGATATAGATAAACAAGTATCTCCTTACCAACTCAATATGAAATTTCTTCCAAACAATCTTAATAGCTCTAAAACTACAGCCTATGCCAGTTCAACAACACCTACGTTGAAAATGTCAGACTGGTCTTAAATAGGGTTGGGTAGTCACACAGAACCCCTTCCCCCAGCTCCATGAACATTAGTTCCACTGAATTACTATTCCTTTACACCATGTGTCCTGTCTAAATGGGGAAGAAGCAGAATTCTATGGCTTTTGGAACATCCTGTGGCTCATCCCCTTAAATTCAGATTGTAGATTTTTGTGTATGTGGCCATTGTGTATTTAAATATTACAAATAAAGTAAAACTGAAATGCAACATGGTGCCACATTTGTTCATGCAAATCAGTGATGAGTTAACAATACATGAAGTAAATTAATAGATTAGCAGCTGTACAACAGTTGATATGCTAGTGGGTTTATAATTAAGGGATGATGTTTGTGAAACTATAGCCCATGGTTTTATTCTACCCCAAGGACTAAGGGCTGAAAATTAATCCCTGTCACCTGTTTTCTTCTGTCTGAAAGTGTCAGAGTCATGTAATTATACATTTTACTGTGGTCGCACAATAGAGTGACATCCCCAGCCTCAGATGATTGCCCACTATTGGATATGGCAGGATTGCAGACATCACACCAAATTTAGGGCCTGTCTAGAGTTGATCCTGATCAACTCCATGTGTGAACACTCTTATTCTGGAATAAGAGAGACTTATTAGTGCTTTTATACCTTAATTCACTCTGAAAATGGGTTAAGCAGAGAAGGAACAAGAGTATGTGTCCCCACCCAGGAAGTTGCTCAGGAACAGCTATCGCTCTTTAAACATGTATCCTACCTTAATGTCATTTGCTATCAAGTGTTGACAAGCCTTTACTCTGTTCACTGGTAGAAAATGAGATGTAAGCATTAAGCACATCATATGTGAAAAATGCAAAGACAAATCTTAATTAAAAAACAAATGAACCACAAATGAAAAAATGGAAGACAAGTCTTGCTCCCCCTCCACACTAAAACCAGAGATGGATTTAGGCAGGGAGAAATGGATCATGTGATCTAGGTCCCAACATTTTCCAAATGGGTTCCCAAAATGTGTGATGCCAAAACTGATCTTAGGATCCTGCACAATCATTCCCTTTCATGACCTTTTTCTATGGAAATATGGAAACAGGTTTCAAGCTATTTTTAGCCTTTATCCATCCCTACCCACTTCCTGCTTTCTAGTGTGGTTTAGAACCTATCTTGCATAAAACAAATGGGCCACCTGGCTCTAATCTGTGACTACAGTTTTCAAAATCTCACTGATTTCTAGATTATTTCTGACCCTTACTCAAATGCTTTTGTATATTTGCAATTGGGTTTCAATGTAACTGAAAGACAGAATCAGCAGATGATTAATATGGAAAATATCTGGCAATTAACAATTGAAATTAGTTCATAGTTTGCTAAGTCTACAGTACTGGTGGTGAATTCACAGAAACTGGAATAAATCAGCAGTTTGCAAACTGTGGTCTCTGGAATACTGCAGGCCCAAGCAGGACTTACTGTGCTTTGCACAGAGCTGTTTGATTGCAAGGTTCTGGCATTTCCTCCTTCTTTCTACCTGCTACTGCAGAAGTGCATGCTCTTCACAGAAGCAAAAAAATATAAAAAAGTTGCAAAATCTCCAGGCTCACAGCTTCTAGTACTAGCCACAGCTAAATTATAACCAAAGTGGAAACAGGAGATGCTCCTCAGGACTAAAGAAACCAGTGGATCAGTTAGAAATCACTAAGGCCCAGATCCAAAGATACACCTCTACCTCAAAATAACGTTGTTCTTGGGAGCCAAAAAATCTTACCGCGTTATAGGTGAAACCACGTTATATTGAACTTGCTTTGATCCACTGGAATGCGCAGCCCCCGCCCCCCCGAGCACTGCTTTACCGCGTTATATCCAAATTTGTGTTCTATTGGGTGGTGTTATAATTGAGGTAGAGGTGTATTTAGAATCATAGCTTCTACAGAAATCAATGGGAGTTAGGAGCCTAAATAACTTTGGGGATCTGGGACAAAATACTTTCCCAAGAGCGTGAACATGAGGGGAATGTTGTCCACGAGAGCTTATTTTTATGAGACACTCTATATTATGATTTGGTCCTCACTGTGAAAATGTTTGAGAACTGCTAGATTAAATTATTTGATTGACTATATATAGACAGAATACATTGATATGGTTTAATAAAAAATGTTATTTATGAAAACAGTTCCTATAATAGCTGCTTTTTATTAGAAGATCTCAAAGTACATTATAAATAAGAACAGCCCTACTGGGTCAGGCTGTGCTGCTGGTAGGCCTTCAGTCAGCAGCCGCCACTCTCCGGCTGCCTAGCTCTGAAGGCAGCACAAAAATAAGGGTGGCATTACTGCGACAACACCCCCACTCCATAAAATAACCTTGTGATACCCTGGAACTCCCTTTTGAGTCACAACCCCCAATTTGAGGAACACAGCTATCCCCCATGAAGACTGTATAGTATAGGATAAAAGCATACAAAAGACCAGATTGCACAGGGGCAGATCAGATTTCATGGTCCGTGATGTGTTTTTCATGGCCGTGAATTTGGTAGGGCCTTAGAAATACAACAAGCTGACAAGGTCACAAGTAGGGTTGCTCAAAAAATTGCAAATCTATTTCCTGGCAACGTGAGAGACCATTCTCTCTGAGCAAGATAGTCTGACTCAGAAGCCATGTCTATAGAGGAAGCATGAGGGACCTAGAAATGCAGCTTCCACATAGCATTATGACAGCTTCAGCCACAGACTAAGGCTACATACATATTGTGCCCCACAGGTTTGTGAATTACAGAGTACATTTAAATGGTGCATTCTAACTAACCCATGTGGGCACTGCTGGTGCAAAATAAAAGGTACCCAGTTCACATTAACTTCATTATCTTTTAAAAAAAGGACAACATTAATGTGAACTAGGTACCTTTTAGTTTGCACCAGCAACATCCGCATGGGGCAATTAGAACACAACATTTTGGTGTGCTCTGCAATTCACACCTCTGTACTCTGCAATGCAGGGCAGAGGAACTTTGAGCTTCATGTCAATCTGTCCCAAACCATTCTGCTTTAGGAATGCAGAAATTTTGTTTGGAGAAATTTTAAAATACTCCCACACACACCCCAATCAAGGTTTCCTAAAGATTTTGTTCCTGGAAGAGTTGACTTTTCATCCCCTTTAGGAAGAAAAGGAATGTCCAAATTTCACACAAGATGGAAATTATTTCCCCCAGCCCCAATCATTACTAGTTAGACTGATGATGAAACAGTCATTGCTTTAATAAATATATTTTCATATTCTAGCACTGAAATTTGCAGCAGTGAACTACAGAGAAGCTTTTTGTTGCCATCAGAATTCAGTAACAGTAACTACATGAAGTGTTCAGGTGTGATGCCAGGCCCATTCCTGATAGAAGCTTGAAACAGAGTGGGATCACTTGGTTTGTAGTTTGATACATCTTAGGAACCAGCTACATTGTGTTTGCATGTGTTACACTGCTGAATGTAGAGGACACCTGTGCCTTGTAGAGGCAGAGTTGAATGTTGTCAACCGCAGAGAGATAAGTGGTAAAGCAACCCTTCTCCCCCATTCCTCACTTTCTGCCCAAGAAACCAGCTAGCGTTTGAAACTAATCCAGAAAGAAAGGAGTTAAAAAAAAAAACAAAAAAAACCCTTCTATTGGTAACAGTATGTGTTTGTATTTGTTAATTCTGTATATCCAACTATCACATTAGAAAGGTCACAGGACTGTACATGTTCAAGTACAAGAGACATTAAACGTGATACTGAGAAGCTGGCACAAGCATTAATGATCAGTAAAGACATCATTTATTGAAAGTCACAAACATTAAAATGTTACTTGAGATTGCTCAAGGATTTCTCCATTCACTAATACTGTATAGCAGCTGTGCAGACACCCCAATACATTTGTACCATCTAAAATAAGTTAAATAGAATAGTTTTAATCCATCTGACAGTGGTAGTTTATTCTTTCCATACAATCTATCAAGACAAAAGCAGACTCTCCTTCTACAATTAATGGGTTAAATGCAGAGTTATAGCCCAAGAACTTTGTTAGCAGCATTCAGATATTAGACAGTGAATGGCATAGGGGGATAACAGGAAAAAAAACGCATTCCCTGATTATGTTAAAGTGTGGATCTATAAAAAAAAATACCCCACACAAACACAACACACCATTGTGTATGTGGATCTGATTGGCTTGGCCCAAATGGAAAACCAGGCTCCCAAATCCACATTAGAAGAGTGGAAAATACAGGAAGATGCACTGCAAATTTGGACAGTCACATAATTTACAGGACATTGAGAAACTATTATGGGCATTTCCCCTGTGGCATGCTTGGTATCTGCCTCCCAGCCTTACTGTGTGGGACAGTGGTTTGGGGACAATTATGGTTGAAGAGCAGGCATTTAATGGAGAGAAGTGGCGTTAAATATCAGCGTTCAGTTTGTCCATTTTACTCTGACTCTGGTGATTCAGCTCAATCACAATTGGTTACTGGAACTTCAGGTGCAACAGGTCCTTCTGCACAGGCTATAGGGCTCAGACATGGAGTCAGTTAGTTCTGTTCGTTGGGGCTCCTCTGAAGCAGGTGCAGTGTCACTGTTAGCTGTGGAGTCTGATGCTAGGGCCATTCCACCCTCAGATCCTTGGGCTTCTGAGGGTCTGGGAGTCTCAGCATTTTCAGCCTCCTCTTCCCCTTTGCTCTTGCATGCTTTGGGCACTGCGCGGTCCAAAAGCTGGCACTTTTCTACAGGACTTTCAGGAACATGAGAAACGGGCAGTTCTACTAGAGGAGGTGCCAGATGCTCCACATTCAGCTGCTGCTGCTCTGGTTTTGGTACCTCAGTGGCCTCTAGTTCGGGGGCCTGATCTTCCTCCTCTAGAATTGCACAATTCCCCCGTCTCTCCTTGTATCCTGTACGAGCACTAGGGGACTGGGAATCAGTGTCATTCTGCTGACCCTGGCTCTCCTTCAATTCTGTGGTCTGTGCAGGATGTAGAGTCTCCATCTCTCGTGTGATCTGTGCAGTAGACTGGGTCTTTTCTATTGTTAGAATAATAGGAATGGTCACAGGTTCCAGTGGACTCTCTTGAGAAGCCTTGGGTTCTGCAGGGCCCACGCTAATGTCTTCCATAATCTGCATGTTTTTAGTAGTACCCTGTGGTGCCTCTATGGTCTGTAGAGTTGGCTGGGTCTCAAGGGGACCTTGTGCTACAAGCTGGGCTCCAGTTTGTTCTTTGGTTTGTGCAGCAGGGTAGGCCTCAGCTGCATCTTGTACAGTCCAACTTTCTCTTGTGCTAGATGCAGTGGTTTGGACCTGCTCCTCTTGCGCAGTCTGCAAGGCAGGTTCAGCCTGCTTTGTCACTTCTGTGGTGCATGCAGCGGACAGGGACCGGGCAGCAGGCTCTCGGTCCTGTGTAACAGAATGGGCCCTAGACTCTAGTACTCTGTCTGCATCAGGCCAAGCCTCAGTTTCTTCTGTTCTCTCTCCAGCAGACAGAGTCACCCCAGCCTCTTGTTCAGACTCTACAGCAAGTAATACCTCAGTCTCTGAAGCAGGCTGGGTCTCCCCAGTGTCTTCCGTGGCCTGTGCAGACGTCTGGATCTCTGCTCCTTGCAGTCTTTTTCTAGCAGACTGTGCTTCAAGAGGGTGCTGTGGAATCTCTTGCTTGCTCTGTGTAATAGGTTTAGCCTCACCCGTGTTTAGTGCATCCCACGCAGCAGCCTGGGCCCCCTCAGTGATCCGTGCAGCAGGCTGTTCCGCAGCAGTCTCTTGCTCAGTCTCAGATACGGGCTGGGCCTCTCTTTCTTGAGCAGTCTGTAGAGGAGGCTGGGTTTCACCAGTGTATTGGCGAGTCTCTTGCATGATCTCGGCAGTAGGTTGGACCTCAACAATCTCTGCTGTTATCTGTACGGTAGTCTCCATCTCACCAGCTTCTTGCATTGCCCCAAGTGCAGGCCGATCTTCTATGTAGTCTTCTGTGATGCATGAAGCCGGCTGCCAGTCCTGTTTAATAGGTTGGGCCTCAGGCTCTTGCTTGATCTCTGCATCCAGCAGAGTTTTACTTGCTTCTATACCCTCTACTGGCATCTCTGCAGCATGCTGGGACTCCTCCTTATCTTTTGGGGTCTGTACAATAGGTTGCCTGTTCTGTGTTGTCTTTGTATTAGGCTCAGCTTCTCCAATCTCTTGCTCCATCTTCACAGCAGGCTGGGCATCAGTATCCTGTGAGGCCTTTCCTGTGCTCTGGGCAGTAGTCTGGGCTTCATAGCCTTGTACAGCCTGCAGAACAGACCGGGTTTCTTCAGTGGTCTCTTGTGAGCTAGATGCAGTGGTTTGCTCAGTGTCTTTCCTAGTCCCTGTGAAAGGCTGGCTCTCGGTGCATTCAGAAGCATGTGCAACAGCCTGTGTCTCATTAATCTCAGCAGCTCCTTCAGCCTTCTGGTCCTTACATTTCTTACAAATCCTGCAGAACCCTTTCTTCTTACTGAGTTGGCACCCCATGCTGAAGGCCTACAACAGCCGCCCAGCTAGAAATATTCAGAAGTGGCTTCACTCTTGTTGATGCTCTTAGTACAGTGCAGGTAGCAGGGCTTTTCCTGGAATAAAGGAGAGTGTGAAAGGCTCTTGCTTTCTGTGCCAGAAGTATCCTAGTAGCCAGTAAACATCCCACCTGCAAGATATTAACAAATTCATTAACACCCATGGAGTTTGGCTACTTAGGCTTGCAAAAAAAATTAAAGTTTAGGCAAGGGAGAAATATTCATTTAGTCCTTTTTGTTTTATCCTTTTGCACCCCATGCTAAGTATCTTTGGGTAAATAAATTAATTGACTCAAACACCTTCTAAAAAAAAACCCCACCATTAATTGTCCCCTGTCATGGGATCCTGGGGCAAAAGCACTTACAGCTGTCAATCACTGTTGGGTTAATATGTTTAGTAGGTAAGAGGGCTGTAGCACAGAGATCCACTCTAAAGGAGTAGGATCACAGTTTCACCCAGTAAAAGGGGTAGGTAGCAAAACCTGTCCCCAAAGGGATATACTTGAGAGGACCTAAGAGGGGTTTCAAGCACGGTGTGGCCTGCAAAAATGACAGTTACCTATAATAGAAAAATGTTTACTGCCTGCCTCTCATCTCTTTAGTCTTCCCCCTCCCCCCTATTTAATCTGGATAGCCCCTTCATATTAGATACAATGCATCTCTAGGTTTAGTCTCATGGATTTACATGTTAAGAAGTTTAAGCTTTAAACTAGCAACTCTTCCTGAAGAATTTAAAACCAATCTGGGGTTGTCTCATAGCAAGATGAACAATAAAGCCTGTGTAATTAGCTCTTATGATGCACTCAGGTTACTCTCCCACAGAGAAATTGGCTCTGTAGAGCCAACTCAATAGCAGTTTTGCATTAAGCAAGTTGGGGTACTGTTTCACATGACCACTTCCCCAATGGCAGACACACTGAGATACAGAGTTGTTCGGTCATTGCACAGGATACGGTACTTAACCTCAAACAGGAGCAAGCCTCCATCATTGACATTAGGCAAAACATTTTCAGGCACAAGACATCTGTAAGAGCAGCTATGGTTAGCAAAGCAACTTTTTATTAAAATGTACAAAGCCATATTTCTTCAGAATCTTATCTGCCTACTTTAGTGACAAGGAAGTTACTGCTTTTCACATTTCATCTTTGCAAAGTCAGTCCAGCTGAGAGGCAGAGGAATTGTCTACTGGTGCAGGCAAAGGGGAACTTTTTAATAATTTACACTTGTGCCTCAGACAACCCCTGTACAAATCAGTTTGGCATTTGGCAAGACAATAGGGCACCACAAATATAACTGAGCAGGCATTAGCTTTGCAACTCCTCCCATTACAGAAAATACATATGCCTCCCAATATTATATTTACAGAATCATTTTTCAGATAACCAGCCACACCACCAAGATCCTTTCTCACAGTGTCTATATACCACATATATCCACACACATTATTAGACCATTAGGCTTCAGAAACATACAAGAGAAGAACCACATCCAAAAATATATACCTTACCCCTTTTTAAAACTGTAATGAAAGATCTAGAGAAGTATTTGATTAATCACATAAATACCCACTTACCAAGCCCCTGTAAAATAATGATAGGCTTTAACACTACAGTTTCAATTAATCCCTCAACACCTCTCTATCCCCAAGCTGGATTTAAATAGGGCTGTGTAGCACCAAAATCACTTTCCCCCAAGTCCCTGAACATTAGTTCCTCCGAATGACTGTTCCCACACTCTATGATCCCTGGTGTAAGTTGTAAGAGCTCCATTGACTCCAATGGAGCAATGAAAATTTACACAAGCAGAAGCATACACTGGTAATAATACCTTTCTGTGTACCAAAGGGCAATGTTATACATGTGCCAATTTTGTACTAATCTTTATGTTTTGTGACCCTGAAGGTTGAAGTGATGGGAGACACACACTGTCCTTTTTAAGAATCTCAACTAACTATTCTTAATTTGATATTCTAACAGATAAAGGAAGCCCTTGAACTAGCTGAACTGGTTTATTAGTTATGAAAAAGTAGCAAGATAGGACCATTACTCTGCAGTTTCATCAAGTCTCAGGCTTCAAATACAACACATTCCTAAGGGATACTACTTAGCTTAAAGAACTTTCTTTAAGGGTATGTCTACACTACCCGCCGGATTGGCAGGCAGCGACCGATCCAGCGGGGGTCGATTTATAGCGTCTAGTCTAGACACAATAAATCGACCCCCCGAGCGCTCTCCCTTCGACTCCTGTACTCCACCGCCGCGAGAGGTGCAGGCAGAGTCGACAGGGGAGCGACAGCAGTCGACTCACCGCAGTGACGACACCGCGGTGAGTAGGTCTAAGTTACTCACATAGCTGAAGTTGCGTAACTTAGATCGATCCCCCGCCCCTGACCAGGCCTTAGTAACTCCTGTTAATCCAGCCAAGGCTGGACACTATTTCTGAAAGCAGGTGAGTCAAGACATGTGGCCAAGTAGTCAAATCCATTTTTATACTGCTCTTGGGCATAGTCTCAGCTGCTGGGTGGTTTCTTTGGCAAGACAAGAGTTTCTTACCAGAGTTGTATTATTACCAGTGTAGGCTTTATATTTGAAATGTTGTACACCCTCTTATGTGATGTTTCTAAGCTCTCCTTCATGGTACTACTCCTGATTTTGTGAACGTAGCTTAACAGACTTTTTTAAGGGATATTTTGTAATTTTAGACTTCAATTTGGCTATATGCAGAGCAAATGCTTAGCTACAGGTTAGAATTACTATTTTGGTAGCATTATTAGAGCTCAGGAAAATGCTGCCATCTGAGATGAGACAAGTTTCTTGATGTAGACTGACACCCCAGCAGCCCATAGGAATAGTTCTGCCACAGCAAGGTAGTGTAAGTAGGAGACTTCAGAGAGCAAATGCTGTAGGGAGCCATTTGTCATGATGCTATTAAGTGGAGTATTGGAGATGTGTCCCCTCCCCACTTTTTAAGATCTGATTGTGCAGTACGGACTCTCTCATGTTTATCATTTGGACACACTTTTTTTCTTGGAAATATAAACATGCTTAGCAGTGAGACAGGGGCTTTTAAGAGCTTCCTAGCTACGCTTTAATTTCATATGTCCTCAGCATTCAGAAGTGGTGAAGTTCTGCTGAACTATGTGACTATTCGGCTTGTAAGTAAGAAGTTTCTGTAAGTTGGTCACTGTCTTTTTGCTGCCCATTGACAACCAGAACCATTGAAGTTTGTTTTACTCTCTTCTTTAAACCACTCATTAAATAAGAACTTCCAGAGACATTATATATTGAAGTGATCACAGTTTCAAACATAAAAAAGTCTCCAAGTTTTGTGACTCCGCTACCCCTCATCCCAGAAATGCACAATGTCATATGAGGCCTGGCTTGTCCACTTCTATCCCCCCAAAATATGAAATCAGGTTTAGGACTTTGCATTTTTAGTCAGCTCAGCTGGTACTTGGCTTTAATCTGCACACCTTCTATAAGATCTAACGCCTGCCAAGGAAAGTACTAAATCAGCTTCCCTATCTCTAGTATCTATGATGTCTCTAAAGAGCTCACCTAAATCACATGCCCATACTAAATGGAGAGAGGTTGCTCTGTAGGGCCTTTATATAACTCTTCTTCAAATGCTTTTATGTATTTGCTGTTGGGCTTCAATTTAAGCAAAGAATGTAAGCAGCAGATGATTGAAATTGACCACAGAATGCACTCTGCAATGAAAAGCTGAAATGGCCATTATCCTTCCCTGCACCCGGTCTCCCATTACTTCACAGAGAAGCCTTTCGCTTTTTCACACATATATTTTATTGAGATCCTTAACTCACTTAGACTTACTCAGAAAGGAAAGAAAATTTCACTTCCTTCCATATGATATTCTGATTGCCCCCAGGCAACATGATAGGAGCAGTGGTGTAACAAGGCCCCCGAAGGCCCCGGTGCAAGAATAGATTAGGAACCCCCTCCTAATTCTGAAATCTGCCCCCCCCCAGCTCCAGGGTGACTGTGTGTGCCAGGGCACAATGTCTGGAGCAGGGAGCTGGGCCCAGTCCCGTGAGACATAAGAACCACCGCTGTAGGATGAAAGCAGGGTGGGTCTGCTGCCAACTCCTGAGCCCAGATCTTCCCTGTTAGTCCCTCTGGTTGGGCACCCATAACTTCTTCAATCTAGGCATGATTGCACCATTGTAGTTAAGCTATTGGTGAGATGTTGTTCACCAGGAAATGGGCATAACCCCACATGAACATGACCAAAGTGAGTATGTGACACAAAACATAGGTGCCAAGTTCAGCCGATAGTGTAAGTGAAGTAAGTGTAACTACACCAGGGATAAAGAGATACGTTACTAAAAAATCTGTAAAGTGAATAATGAATCAAAGAGATTACATTGTGCATCTTTTACATTGACAGCAGCAGGGTCACTTAAGAGGGCTGTAAGTGACTGTAATTTATGTGAAACTGTGCACTGCAGGGCAAGCGTAAATATGTGAGAAGAGTATCATAAAATGCATTCCACTCTAGTTGGGTAAGCCATTATCAGTGAGGGAGTTCTTAAGCTGGGGAAGTGGTGTTAACCCCACCACTGGCCACAACAGTACCCTTAGTTTCATTATGTGTGGGCATTTCAGCATCATCTATAAGCACAACCAATTAGAAGTTTTTGGCCAATCTCTTTTTGAGATCAATGAGCCCCATAAAGTAAAGGTTACTGGCAAACTCTCTGGCAATGTGGCCTAGAAACTAGAGCATTAGACTAGGACTCAAGAGACCTAGTTTCTTGTCTTCATTCTGCAACTGGCCTGCTGGGTGACTGTGGGCAAGTCACTTCACTGCTCTGTGCCTCAGTTTCCGCACCTGTAAAATGGGTAACTATAGTCATCTCAGGTTTCAGAGTAGCAGGCGTGTTAGTCTGTATCCGCAAAAAGAACAGGAGTATTTGTGGCACCTTAGAGACTAACAAATTTATTAAAGCATAAGCTTTCGTGGACTACAGCCCACTTCTTCAGATGCATATCCGAAGAAGTGGGCTGTAGTCCACGAAAGCTTATGCTCTAATAAATTTGTTAGTCTCGAAGGTGCCACAAGTACTCCTGTTCTTTTTATAGTGATCTCCTTTGTAAAGTACATTGAGATTTACTGACTAAAAGTGATAGATCAGAGATAGGTACTAGGAGTCTGAAGAAGCATTCTTGTACTTATTCAGTTGGGACTTTGAGGCAGTTTCTCAAAAGCAGAGAGTAGACAGATAACCAATTAGTCCCTCTCTAGACTTGTTTTCTCTTTGGGTACCCCTCACCCAAGTAGGGGTGTCTTTGGAAATTTTGGCAGGCTAGAATCAGGGCATCAGCATGCTAAAGTGCCATTAACAGAGCACTATTGTATAAGCAACAACTCATCTGTTGACCTAAACTACAGTTCCAAGCTCAGCTGTAGATCGTTTGGTATAAACAGCTAAATTGTTTAATCAAACACACATTGTGATTTGCAAAACAATAATAGTTAACTTTTATTATAGAAGAGCCAAAGAATCCCAAGTGGGAATGGGGCTCTATCATCCTGGGAGATGTACAGGGAGTCTCTCCATGGAAGAGTTCACAACCTAAAAGACCCAAAAAAAAAGTAAATTGGAAAAACAATTTATGAGAAAAAGACATACAGAACAGGTTACAGTACAGCCTCTCTACAGCAAGGGGGGGGCGGGTTAAAGGGGGAAGAGAAAGAAACCTTTAGCTAGAGAGAAGATAAGGACCTGTTTCCAGCTAGCTAGGCAGCAGCAGAGCTTGAACTAGAACTCAGGGTCCTTGAGCTAGTCCTCATGCAAAATTTGAGCCAACAGTGACCCTCAGGACTGCCTGGGAAAGGAGGCTATAGGCAGTAGGCATACAATGACAATTATCAGGGGAAGGAATGAACTTAAACTATAAGCTGAGCAGCACTTGGGCTTGTTTCTAAGGCTCATAGCTAGAGAAAAGGAACAAAGGAGTTTGCAGGTAGAGCTGGGAGGGTGAGGGAAGCAGAAGTCAAGGTTTGCAGTACTAGTGTATCATGAAGAGTGGGTTCCCTTCCCCGCTGAGGTGAGGTTACAGCTTTGGTGATGCAGGAAGCACAGTAGTCCACCTTACTCTGGCACAGCCCTGCAGAGCCAATTCAGTCAGTGGGAGGGAAGAGTTGGGTTTGCACTAAATTAAGCCAGTTTGTGTACAGATGAATGTTAAGAAGAAGCCTCCCTACTTCTGAATTTAAGTACAAGGAGATGTGAAGCACAGAATGTGGCACAGAATTCTAAACATGGAATTTCCTAAAGCCAAACTCATCAAGAGTAGACTGACTTATTTCTGACCAATTGGATTTGTGCTCTTATGTGAAGCTGGCCTGAAATAGTTATGTACTGTAGTGTTGCAACGTTTAATCCCTAGACACCCCATTGCCTTGTGAAGTTCAGTGTCATTTAGGCTCCCAGGCAGGAAAGAAGCCAGCAAGCACCCAAATAAGCTAGGCATGAGAGTCAGGAAAGGATATGGCTCAGGGCCAAGAGCAATGGGAGTTCAGCACCTAGGTGCCAGAAAGACAGGTGAGAGAAGCACCTCCCTCCTCTCAGGCATGGAGGGAAGCACGTAAAGCAGGTTGACCCTTTTCCCAGAAGGAAAGAGCCTGGATTGTCCCAGTCAGGGCACTCATCTGGGATGAGACATACCCAGCTTTGAATTCCCACTCTGCTCAATATGGAAGAGGGATTTGAGCCCAGATCCCCACCCTCCAGGGAGTGCCCTAAACACAAGGCGATTGCAAGTCCCACCCCAGAATACTCCATCTCTTGGAGCTGTTCTACTTTGTGGAAGTACTTAAGTATTCCTTGGGCCAGAGGAGACTCATGTTCAATCCCTGCTCCAAATCAGGCAGAGTATAAATTCAAAGCGGGTCTCCCACAGGCCAGGAGAATGCCCTAGCCATTGGGATATTCTAGTACAGAAACCTCTTGCACCCTGGATCTTGTGGGGAATGCGGTCAGAGCACCTACAGAATTAAGCCCCAATGGCAAGACAGGTAGGGAGATACCTAGTTTGAGAATCCCACTTGGAGGCCACCAGGAATTTGACTTGCAGTAGGGCTCCTTACAGCTTGTTAGCTTTGGGGTGGCATCAGAACTTGGGTCTCTGCAAATGCTGAGCAGTGAAAATTTAAGTGCCTACAGGGTTAGGCGGCAACTGAGCAGTTGTTCTGAGAATGTGACTGGTGCCTAGATGTTTGACTGAAGCATCTCTCTCTTTAGGTGCTTAAGTACCTTACTCATGTTGCCCCTTACTATCTATGTTCAGAAACATAGCTCCTGCCCCCTGCCCCCATGTCCTACACCAGGCTGTGACTACGAAGTCGGTTTGATGAAGACAAGTGTTAAGATGATCTAGAGACCTTATACATTGCAGCAATCATAAAATAGTATTTATTGGCAGTTACATTAAGACATATTCTTGTGACTTCAGGTTGTAATACACTATTCCATGCCCCATTACACCACACACATGCATGCAGGGAATACAGTGTTGTCTGGTTGCGCTATTTACAGGTGCATAGCTTCAATACACCCATTGTACATTATGCTCAGTTATTGGCCATTTAAATCCCATAAACTAGAGCCTAAGTTGTCATGAACAGCTCTGTTAACAGAATGACAAGATTCAGTCAAGCACAGGTACATGCTAACTCATGGGAACACCATGAAGAAAAGTTGAATGATGTTGGTTTACAAAAGGAAGATTAGCTTATTTAAGTAAGTTTGCTAAAGAAACCCCCTCCCCATTCAGCCACTGGTTTACATTGGTCTTAAAATAATGCTATAATCCCCATCAGACTACTGTTAAATATTGGGATCATCTCAAAGGGTAAATTCAAGTGCATCATTCCAATCCTCCATCATAACAGAAGTACAGTCTCAACAGCTCAGACACCAGAGAAGCTGTAGTTTAAGCTGGGACTTCATTTGAATAGTTGACTGACTGCATTGTGCACCATGAGTTACCTTCTTTCCCCATTGCACAAGCTATTCTCCTTGGGAAGACATGTGGCTTGAGGTCAGAACTATGAATGCACAAAGTACAGCTCATAGACATTATTTTAAGTGAGAGCTCCAGCTGTGCATTTCACTCTGGATCTGCTACAGTGAGGGTCTCAAATGGATTGAGTTCTGCTGAATTGCAGGCCCCAAGTCTACAGGAATGAAGTCAAATACTTTGGTTACAGGGTCCATGATGAGGAGGAAAAAAAGCTGTTATTCCTAACAAATCTTGCCTGAAGCTGGAGTCTCTCCACACTTGATTCCTTGGGCTTCAGAAGTTGCTCTCTTCAGCCTTGCTTGGACCTCTGCTCTCTTCTACTTTAGGAAGAGTGACTTCCTGAGGAAGGGGTAGATCAGCCTCAATGCAAGCAGCAGAAGCCACCAGCTCCTCTTCAGTGTGCTGCTGCTGCTGCACTTCTGGTTTTGCATTCGTACTTGCCTCCGATTCTTTGCACTCTGTAGAGTCTCCCCTGCTTTCCTGGTCTTCGATCTGGGACTCTTTGCCACACTCTAGGTCTATGGACCCTGCTGCAGCCTGGGTCTCGCCTGTATCTTTTGGTGTCACTTCTGCAACTTCTCCCTCATCCTTACGATCTTCAGCTGTCTCTTCAGTTGCCCTGATCCCCTTCTTGCCAAGTTTGCCTCCCATGGTTGGGGCACTGGAACAGCACTATAGTTAGTAACAAAATGTTCCACCTCTTCACAGCAGTACCAAGAGGTACAGAAAAGGCTGCTTGGCTTCTGTCTGGGTCAGGAATATTCTAGTGACCACCAAAAAGCATCTCAGCTGTAAAGACAGAAGGATCAACATAAGCAGCCATGCATTTTAGCTACTTAGCCTATATAACTCTAAGCAAACACATTACCCAATACTATACCATGCCAGTTAATAGAAGCCCACTTGCTAATGATGATTGGACAACTACTGCTGCATTTCCTTATTTCAGCAGTACCAGATAGAGGAAGCAGCTAATTATCTTTACAGTTAGCATTTGAATGCTAAAGTTGCAGACAGAACTTTACTGCCACTGACCAACAGGTATCCACACATTCTAGCCCTTTAAAGTTCAACTCCATGTTTGTCCTGTTATTCATAGCCACTTTATCAAATCAGAAGTAGTTTTCCCTCTGTTATTAACAGCTCAACCAACAAACCTAGTTTGGTTTTATAATGTCACTAACTACAGAAGAGATAGACTGTGAATTATATTGTGACTACAGATAGAGAGACTCTAGCTTTTCTCCCATAGAAAAGGCTAGCCTGTGGCACCAGAAACAATTACTTGTTTACTTTGTTTATGTGAACATGTTACTTTATAAAGTACTCAACTGATCACAGCCAAAGATGCAAGTTATAGTAATGTGTCCTGTCATTACATATATTACTTAGATAGCCCCTTATCCTACATACTTGCCATACATTCTTAGAGAAACAAGCTAACCCAAAGTTTATCTTTATAAAGTACAGCCTACAGTAATCTAAGTTTCTTCTCCTTAGAATCTACAAGGCCATTCAGGGAGAAATAATATTTTTGTTTTTAAAACTTTGTTTCAATTATACTGATTAACAACAAAAAACAAACAAAAACCCTTACCCAGTCCCATTGTGCATTTTGGGTGTGTGTGTGTATAAATAAAGATACCATCAAACTACACACAACACTAACTAAAGAGCCAGGAAACATTTAAAACACATAAATAAAAAAGGAAAAATCTCTTACCAACCTACAAAAGCATCAGCAACCTTGCACCAGATCCTCATGAACAATCCTCTTCACAAGGAAGGCTAACCTTATATAGTGCTAGGTGGCCACAAAGAAATACTTCCCCACAATTCCCTGAACTTTAGTTCCATCAAATCACTGTTCCATTTCTCTATTGTTCATTGTTATATCATCTAAAGAATGAGGATGTCTGTTACACTGAATGGCTTTTTAAAACCTGTGTGTTGTATCTTTTATGTGCAGACTTCAGACTTCTTTTGCTTATTCCTATTGTCTTTTGTTTTGAAATAATAATAATTATTAATTAATAATAAAAACAAACTTAAACAATGGATAGTCCACACATATATAGATTCTTGTGCCCTTTCCTGTATTCTTGGCTGGCTTGCTTTTTGAGTTTCCAGCATACTATATTGTATGGTATTATATGTCTTCATGCAAATATTTGGCCTGATTTACAGCTCCTAAAACGCCCAGTGAAATCAAGGAGAGCTGCAAATGCTTAGCAGCTCTGAAATATTTAGCAACTAGTATACAGGCAGATTGTTGCATAGTAAGATAGGTGAATATATAACTTACTCATGTCCCTCTTTGCGGAATGTGATCCATAGAGGGCACGGGTCTGTTACAGCTCTCACCTAGAGAGTTTGGGTGTTTAGTTTGAGAGGAAGAGGTGGCTATGTGTTCGCTAGTACAGTTACAATATTTCGGATACAAAGAGGCTTGCAGATTTCACCAGCTTAAAAACAAACAAACAATTGGGACCAAGTTTCCATACAGTGTCCATGCTATCTAGACTCCATTCAATTCCCCTGTTCCCATACCAAGTCTAATACAACCTTTGACCATCATATGTTTAAAAGCCAGATTCTCACACAGCCTGCTTATAGCGGCCATGGTCAGTCCATTCATTTCAGTGAACTCCTCCTTCTTGATGTGTTTGTTGCCCAAGTTTGGAGCTCTGTAGCATAGTATAGCTAGAAACCTACTGGGAAGTGGCCAATGAGAGCCATTTGCTTTGCTTTGCTTTGTGATTCACCAGTTAATGCCTCACAAGACAGGGTCTTTGTTGAGGTAAGGAATGCAGGGAGGGAGGAGAAAAGTGCCAAGCTTCTGTTAAGTATTTCATCAGTATCCTGGCAGTTGGCAACATCTGACCTGAAAAACAGAGAGAAAATTTTATTATCACCCACACACCTTAGCCACTTGATCAATGCAAGAAGTCACCTGGTGGATGGGGAAGGGTACATCGGATACTTGCCTGTGCACATCAGTTTTAAGTGCTGATGCTCAGTAGTACTCATGCCTCTCTGCTACTGCATTAGTCAGTATAAAATGGAATTTACTTTTATGCAAGTCACTTAACCAGTTGTTTCACAGAGTTCATTTATCGCAGATCATCCACAGATTCCCTGTGGTAAATCTTTTAAGATGCTGATATAGGAAGAAAAAGGAATTCAGAATATCACAAAGCTCCTGATTTATGCTCCCTGAGACTCAATGGGACTTTGCTAGATTTATGACTCATAAAGCTGATGGCTACTGGCAGCACAATAAAGTCAGCCAGAACACCTGAAAACGAAGCTAGGATTTGTCTCTTACAGAACACTAGGTAGTGGAGATTCTGCAGCAAGAGTTTGTCAGTTTTGTTGTCAGGCAAGAAGATGGAATCTAACTGGGCCTTCCATAAGAGAGTTGCCTCTATAGTGCAGACAAATGAAAGCTGTTTTTGGGTCAGCAAGCTGAGCAGGTGTTTCAATACATCCAGTTTCTTGATCACAGGATTGTTAGGCTTCCGCCTTATTATAAGCCGACATCCTGAACCGCAGGGAAAACTGACAGGCACAGATCATACCTTTAAAGAAATGCACTGTCTATCACTACGTCAGAAGAGAAACAAACAAACAAAACCCACCAGTAAATCTTGCTTACTTCCCTCTCTAAGATACTGTTATTGTAGCCTGAGAAGTGAAGCCATGGATATCTCCACCAGGGGATGACTGTATCTCTAGACCAGTGGTTCTCAAACTATAGGGCGGGCCTCCTAAGGGAGGCATGGGCATAGGGTAGACTCCATGGGTGCTCTGGGGCTGGTGCACCCATGGGGAAAAAGTGGTGGGTGCTGAGCAACCACCAGCAACTCCCCTATCAGTTCCCCTCTTCCCCCCAGTGCTTCCTGCCTGCTGGCAGGCCCCACCAATCAACGCTTCCCCCTCACTCCCCACACCTCCCGCCTGCCGCGATCAGCTGTTTTGCAGTGTGCAGGAGGCTTGGAGGGGGAGAGGGGGAGGTGCGAGGGTGCGGCATGCTCGGGGGAGGGGGCGGAATGGGGCGGGAAGCAGTGGGACAGGGGCAGGGCCTTTGGGGGAAGGGGTGGAGTGGGGGCTGGGCCTGGGGCAGAGCTGCAGGTCGAGCACCCCCTCGCACATTGGAAAGTCGGCGCCTGTGGGTGCGGAAATGTGTCAAGGGAGGTGCAAGCTGTGTGATTTTTTTAATGTTTTAAGAGCTGAGGTGGCTGAGGCTTGTTCAGAAGGGCTGTGCACACCCAGGAGGCGGGGATAAAGGAGGCAGCTAGAGCCCTGCTGCCCCATAGATGACAGTCAGAGCCCTGCCACTTGGGCTTTGGCTCTCCTTCCCCCCGGCACCCCAATCCCTCAGCAGAAGCCAGCCCAGGCTCGGGCTCTCCTTTCTTGCCCCAAATCCCTCACCTGGAGGTGGTGGGGTTCCGTCAGTCAGCCCCAGGGTGCCAGAAGCAGCACAGAAGTAAGGGAGGCAATGTGAAAAGTGATATTTGTCAATATCACTTTTCACAACAGAGTTAGTGCCCCATTGCCTCCCTTACTTCTGTGCTGCTGCTGCTGACCTGACGCTGCCTTCAGAGCTGGGTGCCAGGCCAGCAGCCGCTGAGCTCCGCTCTGCCTTCAGAGCTGGATCATGGTATGTGTACTTGTGTGTGGAGGGGGTGTAAATGACTACAGACACAAAGAAGGGGGACCTGCTCAAATGCGTTTGAGAACTACTGCTTTAGACACATCTGACTGCTGGAGGTTTTGTACACTGGAGGGCAATTTTACACATGATGAGATTGTTCCGCAGCATGGCTGCTCCTTCTAGAAAGACATTTGCGGTTGTATGTAGTTAGAAGCAGTCTTTTAATCCATTGTTGAAGTGTTAACTGCCCTGCTGACTGTACAGTAGCACCTATATCAGTGAAACTAGTTTTATTAGCTATAAATATCAATTAGTACAGTGCTGCAGAAGTATGGGGCCTGCCTGCCAATGTGTGGTTTCAATGAGTCCTGGGAAGAGAAATGCTCACCATGGGATATTGGCTAATCAGAAAAAAGTCCTTGAGTATGGTATCTCTGGACACTAATTCTGTTTAAGTAGAGAGAGGAGATAACAAAAGTGGAGACTGTTCACAGCGTAGATAGTAGCATAACAGAAGGTACAAGAAGAAAAGAGCCAGTCTCCATGATTCCCCACAGCATTCCTGGACCGAGAATTCTCCATGGCAGACACCCCACGCTACTGGCACTGGGAGCCATCTGGTGTCCTCCTCTCCCCAGGCATGTGGACTTGGGGAAAAAGAACTGCAGGGAGATGCCAGCCAGAAACTGAAGCTGGCAGTTGAAGCCAAGCCCAGACACTGATGATGCCATCAGACCCCTTGAAATTTTCCTCAATATTATCTTGCTTGTGGCTGTTTACTTCACTCCCCTCCTTTCCACTTAGCTAGTCCTCTGCTAACCTAACATCATAGAAAGGATTAAAAATGAGTGGAATGAACATGACATTTGCCGCTATTGAATTGCTCAATCTGCTTGTATTTTCTGTCCCTTTCCTGTATTTGTCATTTTTATGTAGACTGTAAACTGTTTAGGGCAGAAGCTGTTTCTTATTCGGTTTCTACAGTGCCCAGCACAATGGTTCATAATTTTCATTTGGGCCCTACTAGGCACTATCATAATAGTGAGATTACAAAGGCTGCAGAACTAACACAGCTGTCAGTAATATCCACAGTTGTATGCAGTGTTGTTGGAACTGTGATAGTCCCAGGCTATTAGAGACACGAGGGACAAGACCTGAAGAAGAGTGCTATGTAGTTTGAGAGCTTGTCTCTCTCACCTGCAGAAGATGGCCCAATAAAATATTACCTCGCCTTTCAATGGTACCCAATGCATTTGTGTTATAGTCACCAACATAGTATTTCTGTACCCTGGATGACAGGGAAGCTAGAAAGAAGAAAGTGAGCAGGAGGAAAGTATATAAGAAATTCTTAAGTTAAGCTTCTTGGTGGCAGGACATCTATGAGGAGTCTCAGAAACAGCTGCATAAGAGAGGTTGGATACTTAGAGAGCTAAAGTTGGCAATAATCACAAAGGTGGAAATTAAAAACATGGGAACATGCAAGAACATGAACAGAAAAGAGGACCCTGAGGGCTGCCATTTGAATCAGGTTTGGGATCTTGCAATTTTATCCGTCCATTCTGTGTTAGACCTCATCCTCACATTAGCCCAATGTCTGTCTTCCATGCATCTCCCCACCCATTCTGCATAAGAAGAACCAGGCAGTACTCAGGTTTAACATCTGTACTGATTCTAGAGTCTCTTGCTGTCACCAGCACCACCTCCTACAAAACCAGCTGATCCCAAACTAAATGCAAAGAAGTCAATGGCTTCAAGACTTAGAGACACCTTGATAGACAGTATAGAATATATGGTATATGCCTGTCTCACGTTCTGGTCTAAAACATTCCTCAATTTATTGAAAATAAACCTATCATATAATATCTGTACAGATTCTGGTCATATCTCCTAAATCACCTCCTGCAAGGGCTATTAACCCACACTAACTATAAAGTTATCACAGGTGTGTAGGTTTCTTCTTCTGCAAATGTGCTTAAGTTTTTATTGCTGGGTTTCAGTTCATTTAAACAGTGTAAAAAGCAGACACTTATAATTATGCCATAGATAAAGCTGGCAATTAACAATTGAAACTGCAAACAAAATAGCCCAATCTCATACTTCTTCTCTGACTGAAAGAAGTTGACTTTTGTCACAGCTATTTGAGTGAGATGATCAGTAAACCCGAAAGAAATGGTCTTGGGAATTCTGGTGGAGAAGCAATTATCTTGTATATGTTATTGCTAATACACCATGGGAAAGCAGGCACCAAAGGGTGGGCATTTAACATAGGATCTTCAAAGAGTCTGATGAGATTAATGTAGCCCAAAAGCATAATGTCTAATGCACTAAAGGTTTGGAGACCTAGTAACATACAAGAAAACTGATGATATGTAGTTTAATCATTGAGAAGGGCTGAAATTCTCATTTTTGTTGGAAAAAACTGTTCTTTGGAAAACAATTTCAAATTTGTGTCACAATAGTCCTAATATGAACCATTACCTTACTGCTGTGTACAAAGGAACTGCTCAATTCAGTGAAGGCTTTTTGGTTGTTTTTTCCCTAGCTACAATTGCTATCAAACTACTGTAGAAAGTGGATGACAGTCCATCAAAGTTTGGTGGGTCCAGTGAGTTTTGTGAAGTAAAATAGCAAACTGAAGGATACTAGTTGCTCAAGAAGTCTCTGACGTAGTATGTAGCTCAACTTGGATACTATTTAGCTCACACAGAGAGTTCAGATAAGCAACCAACCTTATTAGCAGTCTTTTCACTCATTTTGAACACTATTAAGAGGTAGGGGTTTCTCTGGGGTATTTGGTAGAACAAAATAAGGAGACTTGTACATTAATGTACACTCAAACATCCACCAATATATAATTAACAACTGTGTTGCATGAGATGGTATTTCTATCTTATTGCCTTAACATAGAATCTCTTCATATCTGGCATATGTGACTAAGTAGATGCTCTAATTTTAAGCTTGTGGAATGAAGAGTGGGTGTAAAGGTATAGGCCAGAACGATTAAGCTTTTAGGTAGCAATATTAACAATTTTGTTGGTTCTCATATAGAGCTTTAAAGTTAACAGCTGGGATGAGAGTTTAAATGAGAAGGCTGAGGAAACATCAGTATATGAAAGATACCAACATAGGAAAATACAGAGTGGTTGGAAACTACTAGCTACTAACCATTAAGACATGTGAAATTGCAGTTCTGCTACTGATTGGCTAAAAGTTGTGCCTAGCACTGGCTTTTGCTAAACAGCCTCTTATTTTTGTTGCCCACTCCTTGTTCTCCCCTCTGCAGTTTTTATGACTTGATTTTTTTAACCTATAATCTCCATAGGCCAGGGATTGTCATTTACTATATATGTACACACCTAACAGTCAAACTGGCTGAAGATTACACACAGGATAGCATACTGATCTGAGAATGAAGTGGGGAAAATGGAATTAAGTAACACCAGTGGAAGACTATTGATGTCAGGAAGTATGCAGACAAAAGTAACGAGTCAGAGGACAGTGCAGATGGCAGCTCACACTGAGAAGACAGATTTCATCCAAAACTCAGCTTGTTCCTTACACTGAGACAATCTGAAGTGTTAACAGAGGAGCTAGGAGGGGCAACTGGGGAAATACTACTTAGAGGTGGTAGCTGGAATTGTTACATGTAGTAGCAGGCTTCTTGAAGATGGGTTGCCCACATACTTTCAGTTAAATCAACATGAGTCCAGGGAACAGCCACTGCATTTATGGAGACAAATGGACCCAGTTACAGCTCTGCTTGAGGTATCTGTTTTGACTTTATAGTGAGCTGTTTTTTGATAAAGGAAGATTAGTAGATACAGGGTGTATAGAGAAATATTCTGTGTGGTGGCTACTGCAAGCAAAGTAAGAGTATTCATTATTACAGAGTTTAGTTGCATGATTGAAAGTAAGAATCTCCAGAATTCAGGATGTTGTGTTCTGAGGGCCTATTGAAAGCTGCATCCAATTCAAGTATCTTCCACACTCTGGTGCAAAGCTATTTAAAAAAAAAAAGCCCTAGGGACTTAACTGCTTTAATCCCAGTCTTCAAAAACAACCAAGTCATCTGGGTGTTTTACATTTTTATACCATACCTCTTCCTAGATGAAGGACATGGAATGTTGATGCATATTTCAGGTTTTTTTTTTTTTTTTTTTTTTTTTTAAACTGGTAGTCTGTAGCCAAAAAATTAATTCAGTTTGGGTAGATACAAACCAAACATGAGAAACACTGGCATATTGCAATTATAAAATGAAGTTTATTACTAGAAAACATTAGAATACATCAGTCACTATACCATATAGACTTTCACAAGCCTCCAGTGTCCTATTACTATACCTAGGAAATAGTGATTTTGAATTTCTACAATAAGACATATTAAATTTCATCTATTGCATGTTATTCTATTGGAAAAGAATCAGATGATGCCTCAAATGGATCTGGAACTGTAGTTAACAGACACTGATTAAGCTATGTATCAGCTCACAATATCATTACTGCATGCAGGACATACCCCCCATCAGACAACTTAGGACAGTGAAAGAAATACATGGGAAGCAAGTTTGGTCTTAAAGCCGCTTACCCATTGTGTATATAAATATGCATGAAGATATCACATTAAGTCAAACAGAACCTTCATTAAACAGATAAAGATGGCTATGCACTGGAAATGCAATTATGACAGTTCAAGTATTGAGAGATGCGCTGTATTTTCAGACAGTCTAGACAAAGTTAGAAGACTTTGGGCTATTCAGAGTTGCATGCCATCTTCATTCCCCATTCCTCTCCAGAGGACATACATTTGGCTAAGAGCTGGGGATACAGCTCACCAGTGTTGATAGAACCACCCAAAAGAGGTAGTTTTTAATAGCACTGCTCAGTCTGTCCATTTCACTCTAGCACTAGGGATCAGATAGTTGCTGGAAAGATTGAGGTCTTCTGCCAAGTTGAGTCTCAGAGGTTGTAGATGCAGCGAGTAAGACTAGTGTTGCCAGGCTCATTCTACAGAAGGTGCCTCTTCAGAGTTTGGTCTTAAAATGGAAACGGGGGTGGAGTTACTTGGCATTCAGATGCTGGGGGATTCCATCTAGTCAGCATCCCCTTCTGGTCTGCTCTCAACACCTACAGGTGTTGTGACTTCCAGAAGCTGGGAAGGGTCTGCCTCTGGAGATTCAGTGGTTTCCTCACTGATAGCCACCAGCTGCTCTTCGTTAGACACCAAATCTAGCTGCCTTGGTTCAGATTCACAGATCTCTTCCACACCCACTGCAGGGACTCCACCTCCTTCCTTGTCTTCCATCTCATTAGCAGGGACCTGGGAATCTTTATCCCTCTTCTCGGTTGTGGGTCCCATGGACTCTGCAGCAGGGTGGGTTTCCTCTGGCTTCACTATAGCAGCCCCTGTAGCTTCTTCTTCAACCCTCTGGGCTGTTGGTTTCTCATAAGCCACATTGAATCCCTTCTTGCTCAGTTTGCCTCCCATATTTGCAGGGCTACAGTAGCGTGGAAAAGAACTTGCTTCTTGCTGCAGGAGACAAGATCTGGGCTGAGGACTGAGCAACCAGTGAGATCTGGAAGAGAAAGCTAAAATGAGATATAATGTACCTAAGTTACTTAATCATTACAAGTGATTACCAGATATTCAAGGAGTGATTACCCTAAACAACCAACCCATGTTAGTCAGTTGACTGTTGGAGTATTGGTTTAACTTGTACAGAATACGGCTATATAAAGTACCACCACCAAGAGATGATTAAAACATTAATCATAGGATGAGACTAGGATGACCCATGAATTACAGATAAAACAGCCAATGAGTTAAGTGTGTTCATTGATCACAGCTTCATTAGTGGCCAATGCATCAAAACAAAATCACAGGCACTACAAACTACTCCTGTAGTAGAGGAGAGGAAAGAGGAATACAATACTCAGCTCAGTGTATCAGTTATACATTGTTAGAGTGCCATATGCTGGAGTAGTAAAGAAATATTCCAAAGCCATAACTTACTAAGAATTCCCTTCTACTCCAAGTACCTACAACCATCATCCATAGAAAGTCTAGTGAGAAAACTACCAACTACATCCCCCAGACTAGCTAACAACATAACATATCTCCCTGCATTTAAAGATAAAACAAAGGACTACTTTAGCACACAACAAACAAAATAAGGAATAGTCTTACCAGCTCCAAGCCACTTCAGTTACTCTACTGATTAGGTTCTGATCAGTTTCATCTTACTCAGCAGGCTGGCCTTATAAGGCACTAGGTGGTCACACAGAACTACTTCCCCACAAGTCCCTGAACATTAGTTCCACTGAACCAATGTCCCCTGACACCATTATTCCCTGCTAAATTGCGTGAAGGAAAGAAGTGGATGATCCTTTGACATCTTTAGAATCATGTGATTGTATCTTTATAGTCACATTTTAATGGTTTAGAACATTGTACTGGGCTTTAAAAGTTAGTAATAAAATTAAAATTAAAATCAGTGGCCCACATATATATTCCCATTTCCTTTTCCATGTAACATTACTTGGATTGGGTTTTGAGTTCACCATGTTGCTATGTATATGTCTGTTCAAACAAACTGGGGGTGGCTGGGGCACCAATCCTGCAAGGACTTACTCTCATGTTTAACTTATACATTGTGAATAGTCCCATTGAATTAACTCATAGTGTGCAAAATGAAGCATGTATGTTGAGTCATACTCTTGCACAGCCGACCAGGTGGAAGCAGAGAGATGTGTCCTGGGGTAATGTCATTTAAACCAGTTGCACTAGCTTTGTCCAGTAACAAGCAGTTTGATGTGAAAACCCACCATTTATCCTTTTCTGCCATCTGAAAGTGGCTTGGATTTGCAGAGGTTTTATTGCGGCTGCAGATTGGATTGATATCCCTAGCAGGATCTGGGCACCTGCTATAGTGTATTGCAGAAGTGTCTGTTGCTGCACCATTCATATTCAGATATTTGGTGGGCAGTGTAATATAGGGAGGGCTCATCTATAGAATGGAAAGAAGAATGCTACCCCCCACCCCAATGAACCTAAAGGCAATGATCTGTGCTTCAGAGCCAATTGCATATAAGAATTATACCTGTTCATATTTTGCATAGTTGGGTAACATACATACCAACATTGTAACCATGTAAAATATGTAAACCCAAAGTAAAGTCACATACAAAGGGACATGGAAATATACGTATGGCCCACTGATTTTTATTTTTACTTTATTATTAACATTTAAAGCCCAATATGAAAATACAACAGGAACAGCTGAGAGTTTATTTAAAGAATATAAACAGCAGACGCCTAAAATCATCCAATAGATAGAGCTGGAAATTTAAAACTGAAACTGCCAACAAAATGGCCCATGCTCTCTTTCTCCTTTGATCCTTATTTCCAATTAAAGAAGTTGATTTTTGTCAAAATGTGTGAGTGAAGTGACTAGTAAATCTGGAAGGAATGGCCTTGGGGATTATGGTGGAAATGCAATTGTCTTTCATACATGTTATTGCAAATGCATCATGGAATTGCATTTATCAAGGGGTGGGTACTTAACTTGGGGTTCTAGAAGAGTCAGATGAGGTGAATATGGGCCAAAACCAAAACATTGGATTCACAAAATGTTTGGAGACCCAGTGATGTACAAGTGAGTAGATGGTATATAGTTTCCACTTTTAACAGGGCTGGGATAGTCATATAATTGCAGAAGGATCTATTCTCTGGAGAACAGTTACACATATGTATCTAGATAGTCCTAGCATATGAAAACGCTCTTTGCAGTGATTTGAACCATTACCTACTTGAGGAGTTCCTAATCTATGGCAGTATAAATCCTACTGCTGACTGTAAAGGAACTGCAATATCCATCTGAGGTGTTCTTTGATTCCTGGTTACAACTATAACTATCTAACCACTGTAGAAAGAGGATGGCAGTTATTAAAATTTGGTGGGTCGAGTGAGTTTTTTGTATGAGAATAGCAAACTGGATAGACTGCTTAGTCCAAAAATAGACTCCTGCATAAAATGTAGTTAAACTAGGATACCATTTTTCACATGCAGAGAGTACAGATAAGCAACCAACCTCATTGCCAGGTGTTTTTTTGTACCTCCCTTTGGACTACTTTCATTTGACAGGTGGTTTCCCTGGGATGTTTGGTAGAACAAGATAAGGAGGTTTCTATGTTAATGTACAGTGAAGAGCACATGGATGTATAATTGACAGCTGTGTTGGGTGAGATGATTTTTCTGTGCTCTTGCCTTAGAGTATACCTGTTCATATTTTGCATATGTGGCTAAGTGGATGCTCTAATTTTAGGCTTGTGGTACAATAAGTGGGTTGGAAGCACAAGTCAGGACGATTAAGCATTTAGATAGCAGTATGAATGTACATTGGTTTATAAATACAACTTCAAACTTAACACAGTAGAAGTAAGAGCTTAAAGGAGGTTGAGGAATCATCAGTGTAGGATGAATTCCTAGGTAGGAAAATAAAGGATGCTTGGACACTACAGTCTGATAATGGCTAGGGTGAGTGACAAACAGCAATTACTGCTACTGGTTGGCTAAAAGTTATAAATGGCACCGGTCTGTGCTAAAAATCCCCTCTTATTTTTGGCACCCTCACCACTTTGTTCTGCTCCCTCCTTTGTTGCAGCTTGTCATTTAGGTCATGATTTCCATGAGGCAGAGATGGTCATTTATTATGTTTGTCTACCTACTACAGCCAAATTGGTGGCAGATTAATTGATGTACACTGCACTTGGCTACTGAATAAATAGGTGGACAAGCCTATGGCTGCTTCAAGCACAAAGGTCAGCATGATTGAAGACAGAAACCCAATACAGATAGTGGAGCTGATTGAAACCTTGTCAAAGTTTTGATTAAAAAGGGATTTTATGTATTTTTATTAAAGGGGGACATTTTTGCAACATTTTTCTTCACAAAGCATTTTGTATTTTCATCAAAACACCTACATTTTTGTTATAAAGAAAATCTAAAAAAACCTGAAGGAAAATTAACACCAAATAATTCACTGTTTGCCAAAAAATCTCAAATATTTCCCTACCAGCTCAACCAGAGAGATAAAATTGCCAAAGCAGGTTAAAAGGGTGTGATTATTTGGTAGGACCTTGAATTTAAGGACACAAGGCCAAATCTTGGCCCCATCGAAGTTAATTGGAGGTTTGCTTCTAACTTAAATAGGGCCAGGATTCACCAGCAGAGCTTAACTCTTCTCCAGGAGAAAACAAGTCAGTGATGGCTTTCAAAGGCAGTGACGAATGGCAACAGTCGGTAACACCTTCAGAGAAACAGAGATTAATTTAGTAGTGCATTTTGAAGTGAAGTGATGAGAGGAAAAAAGGGGGAATGGATTTAAGAAATGCAAGACAAGCCAGAGAAAGAAGGAGATGCACTGAGTAGACAAAGACAATGCTGAAGTCAAGGGAGTCAGAGGACAGCACAGAGCTCAGTTTTGATGGAAGTGAGGAAGCAGAGAGAGATTAGGAGGAAGTTCAGTTTGGGGGACACAGTTTGAAATGACAGCAGAAAAATCAAGGAGGAAAATCCAGATAACTGGAGCATTGCAGTTGAAGAGCTGGAATAATCACAAGTAGTCTGAGGCTGCCTGAGGACAGAGAAGCCCACATTGTACTCCAAATTACATCCATGTAACTCCAGGAAGCATCCATTAACTTTATGGGTGTATTTTTCTCTAATTCAGAGAAGTGTAACCAATCAGAACACATCTCAAATTATCAAGAGCACAGGACAGTAATGGAGCCTTCTCATCTTCTCTCGCTAATAGAGACATGGAGGATGCAGTTACAGATTGAGGTGCAGGAGAAAACAGTAGCAGAAGGGGGAAAAAACTGATCAATAGACTGAAATCTGATAAGACTAAAAGAGAATAAGACAAGTGCTGTTTACATTATCTAAGGGATGGTTAGTTATAGCACAGACCGAGTGAGAGCCAGGTTGGAGAAGAGGAAGATTGACAGTGCAGTCCAGCATTTCCATGATGGAATCAGGTTGGTAAGTGAATGAAGTTTCAGAGTAAGATAAGAGAGCTTGAGTCAGAAGTATCCAAGACAGGTGGCAAGTGAAAAGGTCATGTCATGTCCCGACCCCCTTTTGTGTTCTTTTCTAACTGCCATTCTCAGCTTAGAAGCCAGAAACTCACTTATGGAAGAAGGGCCCCTCTTTTCATCTTATTACAACAATCTACAGTAATACCTGGCCATGGCAGACTAAAGGCCTATCTACTTCAGCAGAGCTGTGTGGGCCCTGTCTTTACAAATGGAGAGTATCGAGTAAACTCTTATCAGAAATTCTATATGCCCAAAGAAACAGAATGTGTGTGCAGTGGGACCCTCTTGAAGAATAGTTAGACTATTAAGTCCTACAGTGTTATATTGCACTTAGAAAACTTGAGATACAGCTCTCCACCCACAGAAGACAGGAGTGTTTGGCCTGTGGCCATTTCCTGAATTGAATCTGGATGTAGCTTTCACATATCTGCAGAGTTGAGGGATAAGATTATCAATAAAGCCCAGGGCCCAGGTTTTCAGAGAGGATGTAGTCGCTTTGAAAGTTTTACTGTAGACTTAATCCTTGCTGTATAGCACTGAGTGCTAAGGTGCAATATTTAATACATTAATTGCTTTTATAGCTATGTCCACTAGCATCTCCTCTCTCAACATCCACAGGTGAAGTTCATTCACTGAAAGTAGACACCAGCTATAGGTTTCAGACATTGAGAGTTATAAAATGACATTTATTGACAGCAAACATTAGAATAAACCAGTCACCCAGTCAGGTTAGTATACATAGACTTCTATAAGACTCCAGTGTCCTGCTACTGTACATACACAATACTCATTGTGAAGAGCCTACTAACTTACAAACAATGATATTAACTTCATTACGTATCCTTCAATTGGAGAAGTGGCAGTTGGTGCCTAAGGACCTGGCACCAGTAAAGCGAGGCATCAGCTCACAAGATCTTTACTGTACGCAGGACAAATAGTTGAGGTCACCGGAGAACTTAGGATAGTAAGAGGAATAAACCAAATCTGGTCTTCAAAAAGCCACTCATTTTTACATATAAAAAGATACCAAGCCAAAGGATGTAAAAACCCATAGGAAATACCACCTACATTAAACAGAGAAACATGGCTATGCATAAAGGAAGTGAAATTAGGTTAGTTCAAATACTGAAGTGTTACATACATTCAGGCAGTCCAATCCTTAAGATACAGGACTTCATGCAATTGTTGGAATACATACAGATAAATTCATGACATGTTATTTGCCTATTCCCCCTACAGAGCACAGAAATTTTAAGCATCCCCTTCCTGTCTGCTCTCAACACCTTTAGGTGCTGTGACTTCCAGAAGCTGGGAAGAGTCTGCCTCTGGAGACTTAGTGGCTTCCTCACTGGCAGCAGCCACCAGCTGCTCTTCATTAGGAACCAAATCTAGCTGCCTTGGTTCAGGTTTACAGATCTCTTCTGCGTGCACTGCAGGGATTCTGCCTCCTTCCTCGTCTTCTGTCTCATCAGCAGGGACCTGGGAATCTTTGTCCCTCTTCTCAGTTGTGGGTTCCAAGGACTCCGCAGCAGGGCAGGCCTCCTCACTCTCTGCTGGCTTCACTGTAGCCGCCTCTGTAGCTTCTTCAGTCCTCTGCTCCGCTGGTTTCTCATAAGCCACGTTGAGCCCCTTCTTGCCAAGTTTGCCTCCCATGTTTGCTGTGCAGTAAGTGGTTTACTTCTCTTTCTGAGAACACTTGAATCTTGCTGAGGAGGTAGGATCTGTGATGCGTGTTAGTAACCAATGAGATATCTGTAAGAGAGCTAAAGTGAGATCCCATGATAAAATAGCAAAGTGAATATCTAGTAGCAAAGGAGAAACTCTACTGAGTAATAGGGATTGGGTGTTCAGAGGACTGTACAACTTAGAAGAGCGCTCCGGCAGTGTATTTCTATATTATTCTCCACCTACAAGAGCAGATTGAAACATTCACCATGGAACAAGAATAAGATGTTCCATAGATTACACATAAGACCTCTGAGCTGAATGCCAAGATTGCCCACAGCAGGGCAGATATTACTGGCACCCACTGAGACATAACAGCCTTTCAAGGGATAACAAATAAGTAGAAGGCCCACAGGCACTTCTCTAACTGTTTCTTTCAATGAGTCCTTGTCAGTTTAGGTTCGCCCACCCATAAGTTTAGCACATTATTGCCATTCTGATGACAAATAAAGACATCATAGTAAAGGGAGGACTCTCTTGCTTCTAATATTACTGACTGAACAGCAGGTGATATCAACATCAAGGTGTTTAGAAAGATTAGATAGTAATATTACTAATTCCTAAAGTCCAGGCAATCCGAACTCAATGAGACAGAGTTGCCTCACTACTAGAGTTACACCTTCAATGACAAGTGGATTGTGTTTTAGTTGCCTCATAAAAGAAAGGTTTGAGGACAGGGGCAAATACTTCCACTCTCCAGATCACAAGTTTCTCCCTTTAGTTAAAATAATACTAAGATATGAGCAGTCAGGTTAATTTGTTACATTTGTAACAAGGGAGAGCCTCAGACAGAGAGCAGAGCACACTGACATGTAGTTGATTAGACAGGCCCCCAATGCTACAAGTATACATATTAGATAGCATTGGGAACACATGGAACCTATTAAAGGTGACACCACCCATCCATTATGCACACCCCAAACCACATACAAATTCATAATATTATTGCACCATACAGGCCCACAAATTCAAGACCAGAGAAAGCATTTTTAACAGAACATGAGTTCAATAGACAATTCTTACCAACCCAGTAAAAAAAAACAACCCTGCTCTCTAGAAAGCACTAATGATATATCCTGTGTTGACTCCTAGACAGCTGCATTTACCCCTGCTAGGCTGGTCTTATGTAGCAGTAGGTGGTCACACAGAACTACTTCCCCATGAGAACCTGAACATTAGTTCCACTGAATCAATTTCCCCTGACACCATTATTTTCTGCTAGATTGTGTGAAGGATGGACATCCTTTAACTTCTTCAGAACCACATAGCTATATCTTTTATATTCACATAGTAATGGTTTCACTTTATTCACTTTGCTTTAAAAGTGAAAAATAAATTAAAAATAAAAACCAATGGCCCACACTTACATATCCCCATGTTCCTTAATATGTAATTTTACTTGGATCGTGGTTTGAGTTTACAATACTGGTCTGAATGTGCCTGTTTATGCAGGCTGCTGATCGCTCCAGGCTCTGATCCTGCAAAGGCTTACTCGCATGTTTAACTTTACATACTGTGAATAGTCCCCTTGCCAGCTTGCCTTTAATGAGGTTACTCAGAGGGTATAAAATTAACTACCTGTGTATGTCTGTACATTATTAGGATCTACACTTGTGTTGTGGAGTCAAACTCTTGCAAAGCTGACAGGGTGGAAGCAGAGATGTGTTTTAGGGGTGATGTTATTTAACAAGTTGCCCCTGCTTTGTCCAGTAACAAGCAGTGTGATGTGAAAACCCGCCACCATTTCTCCTTCTCTGCTATCTGAAAGTGTCTTGTCTTTGTAGAGATTTTGTTGTGGCTGCTGATTGGATAGATGGCCCTAGCAGGATCTGGTCACCTGACATAGATTATTGCAGAAGATACTGTCCCTGCACCACTCATACTCATATTTCTGCTCCACAGTGGAGTGTAAAGAGGACACATCTGCAAAATGGAAAGAGGAATGCTAAACTTCCTTAAATGGTCAATTCTCAGAGGCCAATTGCACATCCAGGCAGGATCAGATGGAATGACTCAAGAGATCATTTAAAGAATGTAAACAGCAGACACATAAAATCAATAAATAGAGCTGGCAATTAAAAACTGAAATCACCAACAAAATGACCCATGCCCTCTTTCTCCTTTGCCCATTCGCTCCAGTGAAGGAAGCTGATTTTTAGTGACAAATATTTACATCGGATGATGGGTAAACCTGGAAGGAATAGTCTTGGGAATTCTGGTGGAAAAGTGATGATGTGTTATCGATATTCACCATGGGAAAGCATGCACGGAGGGGTGTGCATTTAGCTTAAGGTCCTAGGAGAGTCTGATTGGCTAAATATTAGCAATGTTTTGAGAGCCAGTAACATACAAGAGAACTGATTGAACATAGGTAATACATTTTACAGTGCTGGGATGGTCACATAATTGATGGAAAAAAACATTATCTGGGGAGTAATTACAAATGTCTGTCTAGACAGTCTGAACGTATGAAACTGATCTTTGAAGGGATATGAAACATTGCCTACTTGAGCAGTTCTTAATGTGGTATAGGAGTATAAATCCTGCTGCTGACTGTAAACAAACTGCTTCCACCATCTAAGGTGTTCTTTTTCCCTGGCCACAATCATTATAGTCATACAACTGTAGAAAGCAGATGTAAGTCCATCAAAGTTTGGCAGATATAATGAGTTTTGTGAAGAAAAATAACTTGGGGGATAGTAATTAGTCTAAATAAATAAATAAAGAGTTCTACATACAATGTAGCTCAACTTGGATGCCATTTTTTATATTCAGAGATTATAGTCAACCAACCAAGCTCACTGCCAGTCTTTTCACTTCCCTTTGGACCACTTTTAGCTAGCAGGTGGTCTCTCTCAGCTATTTGGTAGAACAAGATAAGGAGGCTTCTATATTAATGTGCAGTGTATGTATAACTGAGAACCGTCGTGAGAGATGTTTTTCTCTGCTCTTGCCTTTAGTATACAATACCTGTTCATACGTTGTATAACTAAGTGTATGCTCTAATTTTAGGTGTGTGGTACAAAGAGTGGGTTTGAAGCTACAACTCAGGACTATTAAGCATTTAGATAACAGAATGAATGTACATGGTGGTTTACAAACAGAGCTTCAGACTTAACACAATAAGGCTAAGAGCTTAAAGGAGGCTGAGAAAGCCTCCCTATAGGAAGGATTCCAAAGTAGGAAAACAAAGTGTGGTTGGAAACTATCTGCTAGCAGCTTAGGATAAGTAACCAACTATTATTACAGCTATTGCTTACTAAACATCGTGCATAGCATGGCCTCTAGTTTAAAAACAAAACACCCTTATTTTTGTTGACCCATCTTTCTTCTTCTTCCCTGTCTTTTTATTTTAGACTATGATCTCTTCTCTGGCAGAGACTGTAATTTATTATATGCTTGTACACCTACCTCAGCTATGCTAGTTGAATATTAGTCAGTCTACAACTTTAATTTGGTGGATAGAAGCAGGTGGCCATTCCAAGCACAGCACATGACAAAAGACCAACAATTGAGCTGGTTGAAACCTTAGCAAAACTGGGAAGAAAATGAGTGAGGTATTGTCCACATAGAAACTTTTGCACCTAGGGTCCCTTTCACAAAGCATTTTGTGTTTTCCTCTCAGCACCAATTTTAAAATAAAATAAAAAAAAATTGAAGAGTTATGAAGGAAAAAAAGTTCAGATTTTTTTTCCTGTAAGCATTTCCCTACCAGCTCAGCTACAGCTTAATGGCAGAACCCATATGAGAGAGACATTTTAGAGTGGAGGGATGGCAAAATAAATTTAGATATAATATGAGCACATATTTAATCACTAATGAACAAATAAGTAGAGATGTACTTAAGAAATGAAAGAGGCAAGCAACAGCAAGGAAGAATATGTAAAGACCATACTAAAGTTAAGGGAGTTGGATAGTGGAGATGTCAGTGTTGGTGGAAACAAGAAAGCAGAGATATCAGGAAGGACTCTGAACTGAGCAGGGGGGGGGAAATCAAGTTCAGACATGTGTGGAATAAAAATGAAAGAAGTATCCAGAATAATAGTAGATAGTTTAAGGCCACTCCCTTGAATCAGCTAGTAAGAAGTTGTGTGGTGCCCTGACCCCCTCTTTTCCATTCTAGCTGCCATTCTCAGAGCAAGAGGTTCACTTTTGGAAAAGGGAGTCTTTACTAAAATCACTATTAACAGTGCTGTTTACATCCTGCAGAGTTGGGGGCTTGTTATTTCAGCAGAGCTGCTCAAGCTCAGTGTTTACCATAGTAAATCTTTACACAGGGAAAAGTTATCTAGATAGAATGAGTACAAAAAGGATTATGTGCACTGGGTCCTCACCCAGCATAGGTCTACTATTAAAAGCTGTGATGTTCCACTAGTGTGACTCAAGTGGGCTCAAAGCTTAAGATAGACTTTGAAGCTGTTGAGCCCAGGAGGCCTCGGTCAGGTTCATGTCCTGAACCGAACCCTGATGGAGCTTTCTTGTATCTTAGTGTTCAGGGGGAAGACTTACTAGAGCCCAGGAGCCACTCTCAAAAGCACTCAATCACTGGGGGTTGGAGGGAAGAGAGACTCCCTTGATATTGTACAGCAGTGACAGTTTTGAAGAAGTTAAGATGCATTGTCTTTTAGTTATGTGACTTGTTCATACCCATATGTCGTAGCAACTCCCTACTCCCCACACAGCCTGTAATTAGAGTTTATTCAGTGAAGGTAGACACCAGCTATAAAAGTTTCACATGTTTGTTGCAAGTATAAAACATTTATTGACAGCCAACATTTGAATGTATCAAGCAATGCAGGTAACTATACAATGACTTCTATAAACCACCAGTGTCCAGTTAGTGCATATAGAGGACAGATTGTTCAGAGGAGAATAATTATTAACTTATAAAATATAAGCAATTACATTAGTTTCTTCTGGTTTTGAAGTGGCAGCTGAGCCCTCAAAATGGATCTGGAATTGTAATTAATGTGCGCCAGAAAAGCTAGTTACCACCTCACATCTTTATTGCATTCAGGACTGATAGCCACATCATCATGCAACACAACGAGAACATGGAATCAAGTTTGTTCTTAAGAGCCACTCCTTCATTGCATACAAGGGATATCACACTAAGGCCTTAAAACCCTTAGATACTGTTTTAATTACAGTCATCTACATTAAACAGAGAAAGATGGCTATGCACGGCAGAAGTTCATTTATGATAGTAAAGGTACCGAGATGTGCTGTACTTTCATAGTCCAGCCTTAAAGATACAGGACTGGGTGCAACTGGTAGAATACATTTCCTGTGCCAGATGCATGCCATCTTACTTGCCCATTTCCCTACATAGGACTGAAGTTTGGCTAAGAGCTGAGGATACAGCTCACCAGTGCTGATGGAACCACCCAAAAGAGATAGTTTTACTAGCATTACTCAGTTTGTCCATGTCATTCTGGCCCTAGGGATCAGAGCTTGCTGCTGGAAAGATGCCACAGCCACAGTCTCAGAGATTGTAGAAGCAGAGAGTAGTACTAGTGTTGCCAGGCTCACTCTGCAGAAGGTGCCTCTTCATGGAGCTTGGTCTTGAAATGGAAACTGGGGTGGAGTTACTTGGCATTCAGATGCTGGGGGATTCCTTCTGGTCTGCTCTCAACACCTGTAGGTGCTGTGACTTCCAGAAGCTGGGAAGGGTCTGCCTCTGGAGATTTAGTGATTTCTTCACTGATTGCCACCAGCTGCTCTTCATTAGGCACCAAATCTAGCTGCCTTGGTTCAGATTCACAGATCTCTGCCACACCCACTGCTGGGACTCCACCTCCTTCCTTGTCTTCCATCTCATCAGCAGGGACCTGGGAATCAGTGTCCCTCTTCTCAGTTGTAGGTCCCATGGATTCTGCAGCAGGGCAGGCCTCCTCCCTCTCTTCTGGCTTCCCTGTAGCAGCCTCTGTAACTTCATCAACCACATGGGCTATTGGTTTCTCATAAGCCACGTTGAGCCCCTTTTTGCTCAGTTTGCCTCCCATGTTTGCAGGGGTACAGCAGCAGCCTTGAGAAAGATCTGAAAAAAAAAAAATAGATGTGATGAGATGCAGGATATGTTAGATTCTTCATTGCCAAGTAGTCACTTGCAATGACCAAGTAACACCCAACCTACACAGTCGACTGGGGAATGCAAGTGAGACTAGTGCTACAACCCCACATTACTACACTGAGCTCCACCACCAGGAAATAATGGAAACATGAATCATGGGACAAGAATAGGTATATCATGGATTACACACAAGACAGCTAAAGAGCTGAATGCTCAGAAGGAATATAGCAAGGCTGACATAGTTGGCAGCCAGTATGTGACATTACAGAATTTCAAAGGAGGACGATAGAGGAAGAAGAAACAAGAAATATGTGCCCTTCTAGTTTGTTTGTTTTTCCCCCTTGCCCATAATATTAACTGAACATAGCATCTGAACAGCTTTTAGCAAACTAGTTCCTAAAGGCCAGGCAATCAGAACTTGATTAGAGTTCTTCTGTCCTAACTATAGATTGGCCATGCAGCAGCAACAGGAGTGAGTGCTGGTTGCCTCATTAACATAGGATTTTGTTTTTAAGACATGGCTGTGATCAGGAGACTGGCAGAGTTAGTATTATTTTAACTAAAGAAAAAGTTGTGAGCAATTCAGGTCAAGTTATAATAAGTGTGTGCCAGACATACAGCAAAAGCACTGTGCCATGGGTTTGAATCAACAGACTTACAATGGTATAAGCCTACCTATTAATTAGTACAGGAAATATATAGATTTTAAGAACTCCACCCATCAATGATGTATAATCCACACACACACCATTCACCTCCCAGAAATTACAGTATCATCCAGTTTATATCAAAACCATGCCATACTTCAGTAGCAACCAAGATAATGACAAGACATAGACATGATCTTATTGTTCTATATAGTCCCATAATAAAAGATCAGAGAAGCATTTTAACAAAGCAAGAAAACAGAGAACTCTTACCTACCTACCTCAAATCCACTTCAAACAATTCAGTAACTGGCACTACAGCCACACCCTCTGATAGCTTCTGAGCAAATAGATAGGCCTTATATAGGGCTAGGTGGTCACACAGAACTACTTCCCCACAAATCCCTGAACACTAGTTCCACTGAATTAATTCCCCCATCACACTTCTATTGCCCATTTAAGTCTCTGAAGAACTGAGCTGAATGTAACACATACAGCTATTTAAACATTCTGTGGCTGAATCTTTTATACTCAGATTCTCTTTGTTTTGATTTGCTGTATTTTGCTTTGCAGAGTTAAAAATAAAGTAAAAATAAGGAGTGGCCACATATATATTTCCATGCCCCTTTCAACCTAATTTTATGTCTCAGCAACTGAGTTTACAGTATTGATTCAGGTGTTCTTAATAAGGCCCCAGACTTGCAAAGACTGAAGCATGTGCATGACTTAGTGCACGAGTAGTTCCATTTTGCTCAATGGGACTACTGTGTATGTGTTTAAGATTTTGTAGGATTGGAGTCTAAAATTGTACTGTGTAGTCAAACTCTTGTACAGGAGGCTAGGCACATGCAGATGAGTGTCTTAAAGGTGATGTTTGTTATTGGATAATACCATAGACTATTGTTTAAAAAGAAGTTTTGGGTGAGAACCCATTCTCATTTCTCCTCACTACCATCTGCAAATGTCTCAGCCTTGCAGAGCTTTTATTGTATTGCAAGTCAAATGGATGTCCCTGTTACTAGCAGATCAGCCACCACCGGGCATCTCAAGAGGCCATGGAACAATGAACGCTAAATACGAGAGACTTGGCATTTGCTTAAGATTCTTAAATAACTGTTTCTTGTGCTGAATATGGGCCACAACAAACATACACATTAGAACTAAATATTTGGACACCCAGTAAAGTACAGTATGAGTGATTTGATTACATACATTTAACCACACATATGGTCATCTAGCAGGACTAGGACTGTTCTTAATTACTTGGGAAACTATGCACTGGAGGGCAGTTGCAAATATGTATCAAGATTGCCCTAACGTATGTTTGTAGAGATAGGAACCAGTCGCAAGGAGGTAGCTCAAACATGGTGTAAGCCCAATTGCTAAGAATACAGGAATCTTAGATTCAGTTATTTTATTTGCTAGCTGCATTTATGAATATTGTATCACAATGGGAGTTGGAGGTCAGTCCCTCAACATTTGGTGATTTCAATAAGCTCTAGGAAATAAATACAAGCTGATGAATACTGACTAGACTGAGAAAAGACTCCTATGTACAGTCTAGCTCTATTTGGAAACAATTTATCACCTACAGAGAGAATCTATAGACAAGCACCAAACCCCATTGCCAGCCTTTTCTCCTCCCTTTGGACCACATTCAGCTACAAAGTGATTTCTCTGGGATTTTTGGTAGCACAAGATAAGGATGCCCCCTATGTTAATGCACTGTTAACAATTGACAGTAGCATAATTGGCAGTTCCCCAGGTTTTTATATGCTTTGGCTTTAGACTACCTCTTTATCTTCTGCATGTGGTGCTAAAAACATTTAGTTGGGCTATACAGACTGAGGTGGGGATCATCTCATTTTAGGCTCCAGTTTCATAGTACATAAAATAAACAGGACTATACATCCTAGAATTATAAGGACTTTTGATAGCACTATGTATTACTCCTGAGGGCATCCTGTGCCAAAAAAATTAAAAATTCTGCAGCAAAAATTTAAAAATTCTGCACACCATATTTTAAAATTCTGCAAGTTTTATTTGTCAATAAATAAATGCAGAGGCTCCAGCATGGCAGTGGGGAGCACAGGCCACTGGCTGCATGAAGGTGGGAGATCACCCTGCAGCCCCTCCACCCCCCACCCCCAGGGCAGGAACTCAGCGGTGAGGCTGCACCCTGACCCTCACACAGCACAAGGCCTGGGCCTGCCCCAGAAATACCCTGGGGCCCTGCCCCTCTGCACCAGGTGTGGGGCAGGCAGGCTCATCCAGGCAGGATCCAAGTGTGGAGGGGCTCAGCATGGGGGGATCCAGATGTGGGGTGAGAGGATTCTGTGTGGGACAATCTGTGCGCAGGCAGCTCAGTGGGGGGGATTTGGATGCACAAATGCTCATGGGGGGCCGGGGTTCCACGTGCAGGGGCAATAGGACTCTGCAGGGGCTTCCAGGTGAAGGTGGTTGGGGCTCAGTGGAGGGGTCTGGGTGTAGGGGCCTAAGCGGGGGGGTCTGGGTGCCTAGGGAGTGGGGTTTGGTGGAGTTCAGGTCTGGGTGCAGCTAATTGGGGGTCAGTGGTGTGGATGTCTGGATGTGGTGGCTCAGGGTGGTGCAGAGGGGTGGGGTTTGTCAGGGTGGGGGTTTAAATGCTGGGAGCTCAGTGGGGGTGGTCTGGGGTGCAGGGGTGGGGGTCCAGAGGCAGGTGGTCTGGGTGCAGGGGGGATCCAGATGCCAGAATTGAAGTTCAATGGGGTAGGGTTCAGGTATAGGGTGCTAGGGGGGTTCTGAGTGTACAGGGTGAGTCTTGGCAGGTGTGTCTGGGTATGGGAGGTCTGGATGCATGGGGGTTGGGTGGATGGCAGAACAGCTGCCCATACAGTGGCCCTTCCCCCCACATCTGAGGAGCGATGGAGACTGGAAGCAGGGGAGGATGCTGAGCTTCCTGAAGTTGCAGAAGGTTTCTGGGGGTGAATCTGACACAGCCCCAGAAACTTCTTGCAGGAGAAGAGGAAGTCCTGTGATCTCCTGCCTCCAGCCCAGATGGGATTAGCAGGTGATCATGGCTCAGGGTAGGAGTCACTGGCTGGGGTGTCCTCAGCCCCACGGTTATTTATCTCTCCCTAGCTGCACCGGGTGTCTGACATAATGTACCTGCACTGCCAGGGAGTGGTGTGTGACGACTTTTGTAGCTTCCCTTTGCTTCCCTGTCAGAAAGTCATTTTTCTGCAGGGAAGCAAAGAAATCTGCAGGGGACATAAATTCGGCGCACATGCAGTGGTGCAGAATTCCCCCAGGAGTACATGTATATATACACACTGATTTTTAACTGAGCAATGGCCATTCCCTAAAGACATAGGGCCAGTTTTTCAAAAGTTATTTAGGAATATAAAGTTGCAGGTAGGTGCTTTTGAAAGTCTCACTATGTGCCCCTCAACATCCTCAGACACCTAAATACCTCTGAAAATTCAGCTGTTAGAGTCAGATATGAAGAGGGCAATTCAAGTCTAGGAGGGTGAAAAAGGCATTGTAGGGTGAGATCTCTAGAATTCCAGCATAGGATAAGTGACAACAGATGAGTATGCCACACATTAATGTCAACATGATTGAAGGTACAAAACCCAAACTTAGCAGATATTGGGATAAAGGGAGTGAGACTCTTTAAAGCCTTGATGTTAATTCAAGAAGCTTAATTTATTTTAGTAATAGACAGGAAACCATCACTATTAGGTAAAGACTAGAAAAGAAAGATATTTCAAGGGATATTAGGAAGAAAAGATTACAGTAATCACATCCCGAGGCCAACAGCATGGAGAGTGTTTCCACACTGAAGGATGGATATAGAAGACTACTTACAGTTAAAAATCAGAGGGGTAGCCATGTTAGTCTGTATCCACAAAAACAACGAGGAGTCCAGTGGCACCTTAAAGATGAACAGATTTATTTGGACATAAGCATCAGAAGAAGTGGGTTTTTTTACCCACAAAAGCTCATGCCCAAATAAATCTGTTAGTCTTTAAGGTGCCACCAGACTCCTTGTTTTTTTTACAGTTAAAAATATTCATAAGTGTTTGCAGGATCAGGATCCATTATGTTGTACATATTTAACCCTTTATGTGGTTATTTCTCAAGGCTAGAAGTGCCTACTCCCTGTTGCAGACTCCATGCATTAAGAGCAATTGTAAATATATAGCATTATTGTCCTAATCTTTTCTCATAGGCTATCGCCACACTATGAGCTAGAGGTGCGACTCCCCTGCTGATGTACACATACTCATGCTAGTCCAATGACAGCTATGGTGAGTATAAATAGTACATAGCAGTGGTAGCATAGGTAGCAGCAGAAGCATGGCTTAGCTGCACCCAGTATAATCCCACGTGGTGTGTGCTCGGCCCACCTGAGTGTCATGAGCTGTGCATCGGCACCTACGCTACTATTTATACTCATATTAGCTTCATGAGAGCTACTCTCACCAGAGAATCACACCTAGCTCAGAGCAGAGATTTAGCCTTAATGTGAAGTTTACAGTAATAGGAGCGAGCTATTACCATTAAAATGCTTCTTAGCCTAGTATGAGCCCCTGGAACCAGTTACGGCAAGTTTCTCTTTGAGTAGCTATGAGTATTGCTGCCAGCGAAAATAAAGCTAAAACCTATTCCTCAAAGCTTTCAGTGGTTCATAAGTCCTAGGAAGCAAGTTATTCTCCAGGCAGATTTTGGTTAATTTGAGGCGGGAGGGACTGCACTATTCAGCCTAGTTCAACATGGATGTCATTTCTCAAATGCAGACAGAGAAGGAAAGGAACTTATACCATCCCCACCTTCTCTTCAGATTTCTCCCAGCTGGTTCCTTGGGATTTTTAGCAGGCCAGATAATCATGCCGATAAGTTGTTAGTAGCGCATAGCTGTAGAGTGGAGAACTTGTACATTGCCTCAGGTTATTTTCCCCATGCTATGCTTTATGCTATTTGCTGAGGTTTTTGCAGAAAGGTAGGCAGCTAGATAGGAGATTAAAAGTTGTATGCAATAGCAGAACAGGACAACAACCTCACCACAGCAATTTAGAGAGTAAAATCACCTCACAGGGTTGACTACCAAGATGCAGCGAAGGGCTTGGTAGCAGAGCTGGTCAGGGATATTTTGACAAAAACATGTTAGTTGAAAAAGGCCATTTCACTGACACTTTATTTGAAAGAGGACCCGTTTCAACAAAAGTTTTGGGGGAAGAAAGGTTTCCTCAGGTCTGAGATGAAATTTCCGGTAAGAATCCAAGACATTCCTATCCCAGGATAGCCAATAGCCCAATGATTAGGGCACTTAGCTTGGATATGAGAGACCCAGCTTCAAATACTTGCTCTACCAAGTTTAGGACTTAACAGGGATGTGAGAGCTCCCTATTTGAGGGCCCCACCCATCAGGCTATTGGCTGTGCTAGGATAGGCCTCTTCCTCCCCTGGGGGGTAGGGAGAAAGAGAGAAACAGTTCAGGCCAGGAAATGGTTCCTGCCCATTTCTACTTGTCAGATAGACATAGCAGGATGGATTTTAAAAAAATTACCAGAGGAATGAGGCAGCAGAAGTTCACTAGTGTCCAAGAAACTAGATCTAGGTCAGACAGCCATAGCTTCATTGGAGCTGCCATCCTATGGCCAGAAAGGCTCTTTAGTGCCTTGAGTAATTGATGACCGGGGGGGAGAGGGGGGGAGAAAATCACTCCCAAACCTCTTCCTAATTTAAGTAGCTAGGTGGACTACTTCAGTTACAGCAGCAATAATATTGTTGCTGCTGTAAGCTCAAAATAGCCATGGAAATCTACCACTACTGGTTAGACTTGTTTTGAGTGAGCGCCTTATGAATATGAGGCTGACTCTACAGTTTTTGTACTACTAACAATTATGTTTATGTGGGTATAACTCAGATGTGCTTTCTACAACTATAGCTCATTGTCCTTCCCAGGGAGATGTAAGCGATACTAGGATAACCACAGCCACACTGGAGAGGTGGGCCATTACACAGGTATAATTAGTCAGTACAACCTTTTTTTTTTTTAAGATAAGCCCTGAAGCATTTGGCAAAACTCCAGTCTTGATTGAAGCAGGAATTTTTAGAGTAGCCTAAGGGCATTTGTTAATGGAAGCTGGCTGTCCAACTCCCTTAGGCTGCTTTGAAAGTCCCAGCCTTTGCTACCAAGGAGCATCCAGGCCCCTTTCTAGTTTGGATTCTGTAATAGTATAAGTTGCACTCTCAATAGGCTGGTTAACATGCAGCAAAGCCTCCCTGTTCACGGAAAGGGCAATAGTTATGTAGAAAACAGAAGGGCAGACAAGAGGAGCAATGTGCAGAGACACTGAGTGATGAGCATAAAATACTGTTTATTGACACGAACATTAAAACAAGTCTAGCATTTGACAGTACAATACAGAGGCTTGTGTCTCCTCTTCTCATCTCTGAACTCAAGTGTATCCTCTTCCCAACTGTGTGCAGTATGGATGCATGTTAACTTGCAATGGTTAGACAGTTACAGAATTTCAGTAGCTTATGCTACAATACTAAGTGGGCTTTAGGAATCTGTCAGAAAGTGACCTCAAATTCTAATGAGAAGTGACTAGTATGTGCATTAGCTTGACAGCTCTCTGTAGGCTAATTCAGGTGAGAATATTGATTACCTAGAAGATAGTGAGGGATTAAAAACTTAAGTGTTCAGTGTTGTGAAGGGGGTAGGCAATAGGGAGAATGGTAATTAAGGTGTTAAAATATAGACTTTTGAGGTCCAGTTGGTATTTCAGCCTTCTGCAAAGCATTCTTAATACACATTACTTAATAAGGGAAGACAGCTGTCTGTAGGAGTGTATGTTTACAGCAGTTTAGACACAGATGAGCTGTAACCATCTATAAGAGATGAGACTAATATTGGCAGAATGCCCATTATACTATATCTGAATTCTACACAACTGCAGCTTCACGGGATGTTTCGGGCAAGACATACAGCACAGCTCAGGTACAGGAACTCTGTTCATTTGTTCTGGGGGCTGCCACCGTTGCTGGGAGCCAGTTTCTCTTCTGCTGGGGATAGAGGCTCTCAGGCCAGGTTAATAAGGTCAGGTGCTTCCCTTGCAAAGATCTCCTTTGAAGGCACAGCTTCACTGCCAATAGGTCCACAGTCTGAATGTAGGGCCATTTCACCCTTTCGGCCTTGGGTTTCAGAAGCTGAAAGAGACTGTTTAGGCTCCCCTTGGACTCCTCTCTCATCTACTGCAGTCACTATGGATTGCAGAGGCTGCAAAGTTTGTGTCTTACTCCTGGGCTCCAGCGTCTGAGGGAGCTCACAACTGGCACCAAGAGAAGCAGCTGGGTCTTGCTCAGCAGCTACAGAGATCTCTTGCTCAGAAGCTTTCAGAATTTCTTCCTGGCTTATTGCTCCATGTTCCCCTCCTTCCTGGTCTTCCGTTATATTAGCTGGGATTTGAGGATCTTGACCCCTCTTCTTAGCCTTTAATTCTGTGGTCTCCATCAATGATTGCAGAGACTCAGCCTCTTCTGGCGTCTCCAGCACAGTCCCTGGAATAGTACAGGCTTCATTTGCTTCTGTGGTCTTAGCAGCAGCCTCACTGGTCTCTTCAATAAACTTTAGAATGGTTAGTGCGGTTGTGTACACTTCAGCTGTCTGTGCAGCAGACTGGACCTCCGTCTCTTGTCCCTCAGTCTCTGCCACAGGAGGAACCATCATCTCTTCTGTGGCCTGCACAATAGGACAGGACTCACTATTACCTGCTGTAGTCTCTGTAGCAGGCTCAGACTTTTGTGCAATAGGTGCAGCAGTTTTCACCCTAGCGGCTTCTGCGGTAGGCCAAGCCCCACCCCCCTCTGGCATGCTCCGTTCAGTAGATTGGGTCACAGTTTCCCTCATGGTCTCAGCCTCTTGGGGACTCTGTGTGTCTGTGCCAGCAGCCTGTACCTCCATTGCTTCTCTGACCTTGGTGTTCAGATGGGCCTTGTTTTCCACTTTTGCAGTGTTTAGCACCAGGTCTTCAGTAGATTTCCCCTCCGCTGCTTTTGCGGTCTCTGCAATTGGCCATGCACCAACCTCCTGAGGAGTCTGGGTGTTTGGGACAGGCTCTGCCTCGGTCTCCAGAATAGGATGGCCCTCACTGTTCTCTGTGGTATTCTGGGACTTGGTCTCTGCAAGACGTTGGACCCCACCCGTCACATGCAGGCTTTCTTCTAGGATCTCTACAGCTTGCTGGGCTTCACCAGCAGGCAGCGGTTCTTGCAGGATGCCTTGCGTAGCGGGCAGAGCTGTTGGTCCCTCACCAATTTGTTCTGTGCTCTGTACAGTCTTGTGGGCCTCAGTGTCTGGCTTGCCTAGCATAGTAGGCTGGGGATCAGCCATTACCTCTGAGGTCTCAATGGCAGGCTGGCCCTCACCAGCCACTGCTTTGGCCTTTTGTGCATGTAGTGCGATGGGCAGTGTTTTAGTCACCTCTGTGGTCTCTGACGAAGGTTGGTCCTCACTGTTCTCAGCGGCGTTCTGTGCCTCAGCCACTTCTGTGATGCTAGGAGGTTCAATGGGTTGAGCCTCACCAGGCTCTCCTGTGGTCACTGCAGCAGGCTGTGCTCCAATCGTTATTTCTGTCGTCTGAGAAGTCTCTTCAATAGAGCAGGCTTCAGCCTCTATGGCCTGTGCAATTTGCTGGCCCTCATTAGTCTCTTCTTTGGCCTGTGCAATACTACGCATCTCACTCACTTCTGTGAGCTCTAGTGACTTCTCTGCAAGAGGCTGGGACCCCTCAGTGTCTTGGAGGCTCTTGTATGTGCTTGGGGAAGCAGGTTGTGCCTCCATCACCTCCACAGGCTCTGCAGTAGAACAGGCCTCAGCATGATCAATTACTTTCTGGGACTCACTCACTTCAGCAAGTTGCATCTCACCTAGCTGTGTGTCCTGCACAGCAAGCTGAGCCGCTATCACGTCTGTGGAGGCTAGTGCAGTCTCTACAACAGACGCCGCCTCACCCGTCATTTGTGGGGTCTGTGCAGCAGGCTCGGCCTCTTGCACGGTTGGCATTGCAACTGGCACCTCAGTTTCTTCTCCATTCTGTGCAGTAGGCTGGTCCTCAATCTTCAATACACTAATTTCAGTAGGATGAATCTCACCAGCAAACTGGGGCTCAGTCCCTTGGTTGTGCAATGCATTAAGTTGGGTTTCAGTCATCTCTGTGGTCGCTCCTGTAGGAGAAGGCTCATCGTGCTCCGTGGCAGCTTCAGTCTCATCTGTGGGATCTAGTGAGCTCTCCTCAACAGGCTGTGCCTCACTAGTGTGTTCTGAAGTCTCTGTGTCAAGGTGGGTCTCAGTGATTTGGGAGACTGCTGTTGGCAACTGTACCTCTGGCTGTGACTCATTCCCTTCGGTGGTTTCTTCACGAGGCACCTCACTCACTTCTGTGGGTTCTAGAGACTTCTCTGCTAGAGCCTGGGACCCCTCAGTGTCTTGGAGGCTCTTGTATGTGCTTGGGGAAGCAGGTTGTGCCTCCATCACCTCCACAGGCTCTGCAGTAGAACAGGCCTCAGCATGATCAATTACTTTCTGGGACTCACCCACTTCAGCAAGTTGCATCTCACCTAGCTGTGTGTCCTGCACAGCAAGCTGAGCCGCTATCACGTCTGTGGAGGCTAGTGCAGTCTCTACAACAGACGCTGCCTCACTAGTCATTGGTGGGGTCTGTGCAGCAGGCTCAGCCTCTCCGAGAGCCTCTTGCATGGTTGGCATTGCAATGGGCACCTCAATTTCTTCTCCATTCTGTGCAGTAGGCTGGTCCTCAATCTTCAATACACTAATTTCAGTAGGATGAATCTCACCAGTAAACTGGGCCTCAGTCCCTTGGTTGTGCAGTGCATTAAGTTGGGTTTCAGTTATCTCTGTGGTCGCTCCTGTAGGAGAAGGCTCATCGTGCTCCGTGGCAGCTTCAGTCTCATCTGTGGGATCTAGTGAACTCTCAACAGGCTGTGCCTCACTAGTGTGTTCTGAAGTCTCTGGGTCAAGGTGGGTCTCGGTGATTTGGGGGACTGCCGATAGCATCTGTGCTTCTGGCTGTGACTCATTCCATTCAGTCGTCTCTGCACTAGGCTGGGCCTCACCATGCTCGGTGGCCGTCTGGATCTCAGTCTCTTCTGTGGTCCCTGGTGCAGGCTCTTCAGTGCAGTAGGCCTTGCCCATGACTTGGCTAGCATTTAGTGCAGTCTCTGCAGCAAGATGGGTCTCAGGTGACTCTTGTGGGGGTCCTTCCATCTCCATGGCTGCCCTCTCAGCCTTCTCCTCTGTAGATTTGTCAGGCACACCAAGACGCTTCCTTTTGCCAAGTCTGCTCCCCATGTTGGGAGCTCTGCTGTAGCAGCACAAGAACCAACCGCAGTGTGATGGAGAGGACTAACTTGCCCTTTTGTAGGCACCAGCACTGAAGGCGAAAGGGTCTTTGCTGCTATGAAGGAGACAAAAAGTACCAAGCTTCTGTTGTGTGTCTGAAGTGTCCTAGAAACCAGTGGCAAGCATCTCACCTACAAGATAAGAAAGGCTTCCATTAACACCCACACATGCTAGCCAATTAATACAATAAGCTTCTCTCTCCAGGGACAGCTCGCTCCAGCAGAACCCTAGGGTCATTCCCTCCACTGAGAGCGTCTGTTCCTGTCCCTCTTAGTTAGCCCCTTTGTCCTACTAAGTCATCCCCTTTTGCTTCTCCCCCCACCCCTTTTTATTTTAAGAATCTAAGCGCTTTAGGGCAGGAAATGTCTCTTCCAGTTTTAGTGCCTATTGCATTAAGTTTAAAGGACAGGTACAGCAACCAGGTTCTCAGGTGACTAGTGATTTTGGACCACTTCTATAGGCTTGTGCCTAATAGACAAGTCTTAAATCTTTCTCAAGTGCTTGAGTCCTAGCACATATGGTATATATGCCTGCATCTAAGTAGTTAGCCAGCTCTTTTCCAGCTTACTACACAGAGTTAAACCCATTCAGGTGGGTCTGCATATAATTAAATCAATTTTAGTTACACTGATACAAGTTTAATCTAGACAAGACTTGAGAATATTATTCTCTTCTGCCCTTCACCTTGTGTATTCATTTACACTGCAAGTAAAGTGGAACAGGCCAAACAGGTATGTTGTACTCACATTGTAGCCACATACACTGCTTCACACAGGTGATCATAGCCAAAAGACAAGGCAGCAGAGAATTAAGCTTTAGGGATGGCCTCCATTTACTGCAACCCCCTGGGAAGCATCATGACTTACAGCCTTTTAAAGTGCTAACAGAGTAAGAAAATGGATTTAAGATACAGTATTAGTGGACAGGCTCGAGAACTGACTTAAGAAGAACAATCCAAGAGACAGTACTAGAAATGAAACTATGGATGTCCACCACCCTAGCCTAAGTTCTCTTTTACAGAAAGGCTGGCAAAAAAGCCCATATTCTCTGCCAGTGTAAAAGGGATTTAATCTTGAGGAATAATTCCATTTCTACCAGCAGAAAGTTTGTCCCAAAGCATCTATAAAACAGCAGTTATTGATGACACAGGAGGCAGAACAGAATTCAATCAATACTCCCATAGCAGTATTAGCTTTATAGTATGAACAAAAGAAAGTATACTGTCAAATCAAAGCGACACAGCTGTTATTTTATCCAGACACACTTTCAGCCCACCTCCACGTAGAAGTGGGTTGCTTAGTTGCTATCACAGCAAAGCCTACTTTCCCCTAATCTAAGAGGACAACCCCTTCACCCCAAAAAGAAAATCTAGAAGAACAAGTATAAGTTAACTCCACTAATCCCCAGAACAATCAACACACTTACTTAAGAGTAAGTTAACAAAAATACTTCTCTTTATTTCAAAGCACTTTCATGCTTTGTTCAAAGCAAAGAAAGTAGCTGAAAATTAAAATACCCAATTGATCCTATTTTAATCTACACCTGTACAATCATAGACCTGGATAACCATCAAGTCGAATACATGAGGGGAAAAAATACATACCTACCTAAAAGATAATTCAAAGCAGTTCAAGCTTTTCTGCTGACACATCAATAGCTCTACCTACCTAGGCTGCCCTTAAATAGGACTTGGTGGCCACACCAAACTCCTTCCCCACAATTTCCCTAATCTTTAGTTCCACCTAATCACTATTTTCTCAGCCCCATTCTTCCATTTACCATAAGCAGGGCTTGATCCTTTCCTGCCCTGCACCTTTTGTTGTCATTCACTGTTCTGGAAGGTAAGTATAAAAATCCAGCCAATCTGATATGGTAGCATTTTACATTCACCTTGCACAGGTGTGACTGATGGCCCAAGATGGCAAGGGAGATTCATTCTCATGATGTCTTATGGTTGAAGTCCCAAGGAGCCCAGGTGATTAGAACAGATCAACATCGAGCAAGTCCCACACTAATATGGATATTTACTGGGTAAAGACTGGAGGCTGTTGAGATTGTTGGAGTTGGATGGATCAAACCTGCTAGCCAGATGGTAAGAGGCCAGCTTCCTCATTTAGACACCTGAAGAAATGGCCTGATTTTAGAAACTGCTCAGCACTCAGTTCTCCCCCCCTGAGAACCGGTGCTCTTGGGAGCTGAACACTTGAAAATGAAGGTACTTATTTAGGTGCTTAGATGTTGGGCTTTGAGATCTTTTGGAAATCTATCCATAGAAGTCTTTCAGCCTCAATGCACACTCCTGTTCCACCCATGCACAGACAGATTAATTTCTTTAAACATTTACAAGGCCCCTCTCCAGAGGCATCTATGCATTGTACAGGCAAGCAAGATGAAACAGTAAACTCAGATTGAAGGAACAATCAGCCGAGTATATAGCTGACTATAACCGAAAGATCCAACATAAAGACTAACCCCATTGCCCCTCAGGCAGGACACTCCGTCCATTCAAAGGGAGCAGTTTAAGTTGTTTGGGCAATCATAAATGCAAAGGTCATGGGTAATGTGATACTGTTAGACCATTGTGATGCATCTACAGCCTTATTTAGCTTTCCTGTGTTTTTAAGTATGTGCATCATACAAAATGTGGCAAGGAAAAAAACGTTTTTATTAGAACTCTTATGCCCTCTGGCATATTTATTTTATTTGTTAAGATACTGTTTTGTTTGAAGTCTGCCATCACAACTTTTTAAAATTCTGCTTTTTCTTTCTACTCTGAGCAGCTGGATTTCAAGGCAGATATTAGTGGGAAGTAGGAATCTTCAGAGGTGACTCAGCCAATCAGCAATCTAGGAAATCCCCAGGAAGAAATGTGATGTAGCTGTTAGAGTATGGAGAATCAAGTCACCTGGATTTGTTTCTCAATATTGCCTATTCCTTTCTGTATGAACCTGGGGAAGTCACTTAACTTCTCTCTGCCTCAGTTCCCCACCTGTCAATTGAGGATAATAATAACATTTAGCTATTTTTAAGGACATTGTAAGACTTAGGTAATTAGTGCCTGATTTCCAAAATGCTCCAAACTCCATTTCAAGCTCAGGGTGCAGAGCATATTTGAAAATCAGGTCCCTAATATTTGTAAAACACCCTGAAATTGTTGGATGAAAGTGTTGTTTGAGGGTAAAGTATTATTATAGTCATCATAAGTTGGCATTGGTTAATTTGTATGTCCTACTGAGATATACCATATGAAAATAAAGTAATTTGAGAGTTTTCTCACATTTTTAAAAATACTTTCTTTTATGACTGTATTATCATAGTTGTAAAATATGTCACTCTGACTACATCATAACCTTGAGATATGACTTCCTTCTCTCGCTAGCTGGCAATCAGAAGTTGCTATATTAGTCCAATAAATTAGTATAAATACAGACAAAGGAATTACCATCTGGCCCTTTGCAAATGGTTGATTGAAAGGTTTACAATGGCATGTGTCAGTATGAAAACTGCACGTGAGTTTTAATTAGGGTCACTTCCCACTCTGAATTCAAATGATATTTTATATAAGTACAGCACATTTCTCCTGGAATAAACCCCAAATGCTTTATTACAAGATATATACCTATATCACCAATGAAATGCAGCCAGTTCTGGGGTGGATGGTGGTAGCTAACTAGCATATTATGCAGAGTGGAGGGCAATTAAAGGAGAAGGGGGAAGCCTGCAATTGCAAAACATGCCATGGCATCCATAAAACCTTCACAGAACCTTGCGTTTTATGTCTCATCCCATCCCCTACAGCACCAACATGAAGACTAAACCCACTATTTCTACACTGAATATGCCAGTTTATCCTTCTATCCCCTTTCTAGCTTCCCTCCTCCCCTCAGGCTCAGCTCCAACTCCCCCACTCAGTGGGGTGGAATGTAAAGCAGGTCAAAAAATGCCAGTTTTTTTATGGGAAATTTTAAATGTTTTTCATTTTCCTTGATATCCCTTCCCCCCCCCCAAATCTGAAACTGAAATCTGGTATTTGTACAGTGAAAATGTGTAACATAAGAAAAATACTTCCTGAAAATCAAAAATGTTACTGAAAAAGTTTTTAATTTTTGCTTCTCAGTTTTCGATGGGAAAAAGAAAATTCAGACCAAAATTAATTTATTTGTAAAAAATATTTAAACAAAAAATATTGACTAGCTCTAGTGGACAGATTGGCTCTTTCCAAGCCTGCTGTTGCTACCAGGAGACACTTCAAAAACTGGCCTATTCCTACTTCCACTTTAACCATTCACTGGGGAATTGATCCTCTAGGTTGGCTGAAATCTCCTGTGTCATGTGAAAATGGAATAGAATAGTGAAGAGAGTTAGCTTTCTTTTAACACCAAACAAGGAATTATTTGGACTAAGTAAAGGTTATTATCTAGAGATGGTCAAAAAAATTCTGATGGGAAAGTTTTCCTGTAGGAAAATGCTTATTCAGTAAAATCAAAATGTTTTGCGGTAACATATTGATTTAATCAAAAATGTTGATGAAAAGTTGTGAAAATGTTTTGTTTCAATAAGGTTGAAGCACTTTGTTTCAATTATATTGTTTAGAATATAATATAAATATGATATAAGTAGTTAAAAAAAACATCAAAATGTATTGCTTCAACCTTAATGAAATCAAGTGTTTTGGCAAGTTCCTTTTTGATGTTTTCAAAATTAACATTTTTGGAGTTTTTGTTTCATAGAAAAATTTGAATTTTTTACTTTTAATTCCAATTCAGGATGAAAGAAAATTGCAAAATATCAGAATTCTGTGGAAGGGAAATTTTGAGTTTTGACCAGCTCTACTATTATTCTTAAAACTTCTCGCTCACACATACACACTCTACTTCACTGAAGAGCTTCTGCCCCACCCCACTCCTGCCTATTTTCCTGCTACAGTTTTAAGGAATCAGTGCACATCACCTCCCATCCTGGATAAATACACTGGTGTAAATCAGAAGTAAAGCCAATTAAAGTCAGTAGAAGCTAGAGGTGCTCAACGCCTCTGAAAATCAGGCCCTGAGCACTTCAAATTGAACACCCAAAAACTAGGGTGCTCATGAAATGTTTGGCCTAAGGGACAGATTTTTAAAAGTATTTAGGTGCCTAGAGATATAGACAAGCACTCTGTGGGATTTTCCAAAGTACCTTGGTACCTAAGTCCCATTCCTTTCTACAAGAGTTAGGCACCTGGTTGCTCTTGAATATCCGACTAAGTGCATATCTGCATCTTTAGGCACCTAAATATATATGGCCCTAAGTGACCAGCAGGGTGCCATTTTGTTGCAAATTAGGTATTAGGATGAAGGGGTGTAATTCTCCCCAAGGAGTTACCTGCAGGGGGAGGCAGATTTGGGTTCTGATTTCCAGTCCTCTTCTAGTCTCACCAGTAGACAATGCTATGCATTATAATCGGCTCAGATCAGTCTGAATTTCCTGGAACATTAATGACTAGATGGGGTTAACAGCCCAAAGCAAAGACTCTCAGAGGCAGTCATTAATCCCAAGGAAAAACACAGCTGCGTCTCTGCTGGCATCATTTAAGACTGTTATTTATCCTGTGAACCATCAGTTTATTTACCAGGAGTTGGATAAGCTCATGCCCAGTTGATTGATGAACCCACAGTACCCAGGGCAGTGTCCCAAGCTGCAGATGGAATGGCTGGCATGTCCTGTGATCAAATACTCAGAATAAGCAGTTACTTTTTAATGCCTGCCATCACAAAGCCATGTCACACAGTTGCTCTCCGTGTGATAGGCAAGACAGAGGAAGCAGGTTTGGTCTCACTCCTTGCCAACATGCCTGGCTCTCGTGAGGCTGGAATTCATTGGGGAGGCAGCGGGTGCTGGGGGAGGGGAGACGAATAACATACCCAGTAATAATTCTTAGCAATTTATCAGCAATTAACTCCCGATCACAGCCCTGCTGCCCCCATGAGGGAAATCAGTGTCATGGTCTCCATTATACAGATAGGGAAATTGAGTCACAGAGGCCCAGAGCTGCAGTGGGAACCAGCAGCATAGTTGAGATTAGAATGCAGGAAGTCCTGACTTCCAGGCCCCAACTGTCAGTTCCTTTGTTCCTGGACTTGGGGCAGGAATAGTGGGGGGGAAAGGGAAATGGTGGCTTTCAGTCACCTTTGCCCTTTCTATATTCTGTCTAGCTCCTGCTGTATGTTATAGTCGCACCAAGGCTGCTCTGACTTATACACTTCTTCCCAGGGTCCCTGATGGGATGCAGAGAATAGCTGTAGTGCAATGTGCTTTGACCACACCTCTGCTCCCACCAACTGAACTCTGTCAGGTCCCTCTGCCAGGAGCTGGGCACAGGGGCAGCATAGATGCCTTACACAAGCTCTACACTGGCTGGGGAGGACCCTGCTGCTTCCACCCCTCAACCCCCAGCCACTTGAGGCTGCTTCCATCCACTTTAAGGGTGCCAGAATGGCATAATGAGACCTTAGTGTAACTGAGAACCAGGCTCCTAGTCTTCTACCAAAGTCAACTAGACCACACTGCTGCACAGGGCAGAAGTACTTCCAGATCACATTAGTCTCTCTGTCTCCGAAAGGTGCAGGGGTTCTGTGTAATTCGATGTAACCACGCTGCGGAAATCAATGCTGAGGTCAAAGCTAACAGGATTGTGGAGTGTAATTCTGCAGTTTGTGCTCTGCTAGAATGATATTAATGGCTGGACGCCAGCTCTGACACCCAGCCAGGCCACTAATTGTGTTACCAGTCCCTGAACATCATACAACATTCCTTAATGCCTCTCTCATCACCCCCAAAGGCCAGCAAAGAGTGTCTTTTAGGAAAGCAGGAAGATGGAAGGGCTGTGGGAGAAAAAGGCAGAGTGCGATATTGCTGAACTCCCTGTCAAGGAATGGACAACAGCACCGTCAATGCAGCACTGTAACTATACTTCATGGGGCTCCATTCAAGGTGCCTGTCACCTGGTGGCATCATTTATACCTGGACTCAAGGGGTGTAAAATGCTGCCACGCTTATTTGAAGCGCTTTAAACCCACTCTGTGCTTGTCTAAATGATGACACAAGATGTGCGGCAGTGGAGGGTCAGGCCCAATAGATCTGTGTCTCGAGATGGAGGAGGTGGTTAGCTCTCCTAGTCACACACCCCATTTAACTGTCCCTCTTGATCCAATAAACTTTGGGAATGTTCAGTTTTGGCTTGGAGTTTGCGGGGCCCATGTCTAGTGAGAAGCTTTTGAGATCCACTTCATGGGAGAGAGGAATGGAAGCATTTTGTTTATTCATATGCATTGTTGTATCTGCTGAAATGAAAAAAAAATTTTTTTTCCAGTGATGCTTGGTAGCAGTATTCTAGAAACCCCACCACTTTGCCATAGGAGTCCAGCAAAAGAGGTGCCCAGGTCTTGAACCTCCTCTCAGTTACACCAGAGTCAGAAAGTGTGACCTCATTGCAGTCAATGGAATTGCATTAGTATAAAATCAGGGTGAGTGAAAGGAGAAAAAGGCATCCAGACCTGGATAACTTCAATAGAAAGTCCAGCCAACTGGGGCATCTAATCCTACCCATACCCTGATGCTGTTACTTTATGCAACAGAGCTCAGAATGGGCCGCAATTGGGTCGGTGTAGGCCTAATATAAGATCGGGATGGGGTTCTGTCCCCTTACTGGCTGCTGGCTTTTACCAGAAGGTCTGAACATAGAGGAAACTCCCTCTCCTGAGACAACAAGAGTCATGCAGGAAGTTGTAAATGGGGCTGTATCTCTTCCATCGGGTGTTCCTTCTCTAGCAGTAAAGTTTACTGAGGCTACTGGGACATTTGAATAATTTACTTTTCTGAGTTAATACACCAGGAAGGTTTTTTTTTAGCCTTATATGATCCAAAGGCTATTTTAAATAAATAAATAAATAAATAAATTTTAGCGGTAGCTTTTTCCTTCACTATATTTGTGGGGGCAGGGGTGGTGGTGGATTGCTTTTAAGTGTTACTGGAGATGGAAGTATCAGGAATATGAATCACACTGTACAATGGAGTTAATGCAGTGGCTGCTCAATGAAGTCTGATACAGTGTGACATGGTAAAGCACCTCCGGGGCTTTTATCCTCCATGAAACTCATTTTGCATCCCATCCATTCTCTGAATTAGATCAGAAAATAGTTCTCTCTCTCAACACTTCCCCCGACCTCCCCCCCAGTTTTTCCAAGTTTAGGGTGTTCAACCTGAAGTCCTTTAGCATATGAGCTAAAGTCAAATCAAATCCATCGCCCACTATCCAATGGTGTATGCCCTAGGAGAGGTAATCAGCATCAAGCATCATGTCCATAAGGATACGTGTGAGGTGAGGAGTGGAACAGCAGTTGCTCTAAGGGGGCAAGGTAACTTGTTAGTATGTCATAGGAAGTCACATCCTTGGCCTAGCTGCCACCTGGAAACCTGACAGAATTGCTGGGGACTCTGCTCCTCCATGCCCCCAAACGATGCTGCTCATGTGTTTTGGGCTTTGTGCTAGTATCCTGCTGTGATTTCTAGTAGCAGATTTCACAGCTAGCTGTGTTGTTTCTGCTGTCATCCTGCAGGCGCTGTGCTATGAAGTTCTGTGACACCGAGACAGCCATACTACTGGGGGTTAGTGGTCAAGGCAAGCAGTGTGCATTGGCTAATCTCTGATCTGAGTTGTCATGGTCACCGTGGGCTCACAGCCAGGGGAAGTGATGGAATGAGGTCGCAATCATTGAATCCAAGGAGGAGTCTGCATGGTCCACCTTTCAGCTGTGCACTCCCAACAGTAAGTCGTGTTGATAGCGTTCTGGCTAGCAATTGCTGAGACACTGGGATTCAGGGCTTTAGGAGGTGCTATGCTAACTGGATCCCAGAGAAAGAGCATTTTAATATGGATTAACCTAAAAAACACACAGAGGACCCAGCAGTGATGTACTTACTAGATTCATGCCAAACACTCCAACAGAATTGACGATACAGCCCTGATGCTTCTAGTCTCACTATATGTCTCCACAAGTTGCAAAGCAGTGAGGAATCAAGCCTGTTCATTTTTTATTATTAATAACATCACAATAGTGCCAGGGGACCCACTTGTGACTCCAGGCCCCATTGTGCTAGGCACTGTACACACACATAACAAAGAGACGATCCCTGCCATGGAGACCTCCTTGTTCCCAAAACAATCCCAGGGAAAAAGATGAAAGGGCAGGGTTACTATGGCTGGACAATTCAGGGTTGGTTCTCTGAGTCCTGTGCATGTTGTGCTGCAGAGGAGGTAGGAGTGGGTAGTGTGGGATAATTGCTCTGTGTTGGGGCTTTGGTACTGAAAGGACAAATCAGGAACCATTCTCATCTGATGAAATGGGTGGTGTGTCCAAATCCCACTGGTATCTCCTGCAAACCTGGAAGATGCAAGGGGAGAATCTATCACACAAGCTCCTCTTTGTCCCACACATATACAGGTATACCATGTCCGCACACATGTATTGGGCATACCCAGAGATTTGCAGCAATCTACCCCACATGTCTACCATTTGCCACATAGACATGCCTCTGGATAGAGTATATGAATACCTGGGGAGCTGGTGCAGACGTTGCTATTCTGAACTGTTTGACTTTCACCCCAGATGAGCAATGAGAATTTCTTTTGGGTATTGCACTCCTTTTATCCTCTGGGGTTGAGGCTCAACTCCCCCACGCTCTCCATCCCCTTTTCCTGCTTCATCAGTGTGAGGTCTCCCATGCACAAGGAAGTGTTAGATTACAGCTTGCATTGGAGCCATTCCTGACTTTGACCATGCTTCCTGTATCCTCTGGAAGCAGCCTCTGTTTGTCTTTGCCCTCTTTCCTTAGCCTGGGAGGGGCAGATAATCCTCAATAAACTGCCATTGCCATATCTAGTAGGGCAAAAACATAGTTATAGATGCCTAGGGAGAAAAACCAAATCACACCAAGAGCATCCCAGATGAATTCAGGTTCATCTTTCAAAGTCCCAAGAGGTGATTTTGTTTACAAATAAATAAGCCAAGCTGCCACATCTTACACCACTCTGTCAGAATGGCTGCCTTCCCCCCCCTCTGAATTTATGCCCTGCTTTATAATGGGCTGCAAGATCTATTGCTGCCAGAGCAGCCAATACCTGAATTGGGTTTCTGGCATCAGACTGGCACAACGCTGATGCCAGCAATGGTCTTGGGGCGAGGGTGAAATATCTCCTCCAGCTGCCAGATTCCTAAATAAGCCACACTCCCTCAGCCAACAGCAGTGTCATCAAATTGCCTTCCTACTGTTCTTCATAAATTGGATTGTATAAACATTCCATCCACAATTTGTGAGATCAATTTTACTGTTCACCTCCTCTTTCTTTCCATGTGTTTCTTTCACAATGCTCCCCTTTTCTAATTCTTTCTTTTCTCCAAGCCCCAAGTAATTCACTTTGATAATGTTGGTCCCAGTTCCGCCCTAGGCCCAAGCAATTTAATTTACTTGTAATGAGTTGCATGGGGGTAAAACCAGAGCAGAATTAGGACGTTATTATTTAGAGGGCTGGAGAAGAGACAGATAGTATCACTGAGAGCAACTAACTTCCATATTTCCTAAGTGATATGTGGGGCTTTAGCCATATGACTCCCATTAATTAATAAGAATTGGATGGATAAAACTCCTCTCAGTGCTAGGAAAATCAATGATGCCTTGCTATTTAACTTATAAGAGTTCGTGGCCCTATCCAGATGCTACCTCCGTATGAATCCTGGTTTTGATGGCAGATTTAGGGTACTCATTTTGAAGGCTGGGCTAATTTTTCTGTAATTGCTAGGGCTCAGGCTGAAGCGAAATTCAGACTTCATAATTATAGATGGGCCAAATAGACTCTTTGCCAGGGAGGATAGTAGGTTTTTTAATTAACTTGAAACATGACCAACCACAATGAAAGCAAAAACAAAACACCCTGGTTGTGCCCATTGCTATAGAAAATTAGCCCTTTCCTTACTTCTGTAACTGTCAGTGAAAATAAAAATAAACAAACTCTGTATAGTTTCCCTTGCTCACTTGTGGCTTTTAAGCTGAAATGAGAATCATTTCCCCCTTTAAATGCTCTTTCATTCAGTGCTTCAATAGGTTGAAAATACAAATAACAACAAAGAAGCAAAAGCTTAACCAACTCATTTCTCTTATTTTCTTTTTTTCATTTCTCATTTTCATCCATCACACATTGGTGTCTGTTGGGAGTCTTTCCATTGACTTTATTGGGTGCTGCATCAGATGCTAAATGACTTTAGAGCTGGCCAGCTGGATCTCCCTGGAGAATTAAAGGCCTGATTTTTATATACTGTAAGGGTCCTTTACACTGCCAGGACAATGTAAAGGGGCCTTAGCATACCTGACAATCAGGTACCTAGGTTGAGGCCACCAAACTCCCATAAGCCACTACATGCAGTCTCCTCCCTGTTCCAAGGAGAGCCTTCTGTATGTCATTGTGCCTGCACATACGTGCCCCCCTCCCACAGATATTTTCTTTATGTACAAATTCCGGCTTATTAAAAGCTAAGAGTGTTCCTTGCAGCCATTGCTCCGTCAACCACATCACACCCTAGTGTGAAAACACACCGTCAAATCAGGCAATACAAGCTGCTGCCACATACAAGAGATGTTCACATGAGAGTTTTTTTAATTAATTTCTGCTTAAGGCTACAAGTGAGTAAACAGTCCTTAAACATAATAACATTAAGAAGTAAGCAGCAGCCAGCAGTGTATAAGTATATCCTTAAAAACACACGTAATAATGCATTGAAGAAAGGCTGCATAGAACTACAATGGGGTTGGGCATCAAGATTTCATTCTACGGTTTGTAATTTTAAAACAATTGCCACCACCATGCAACTTGGGTAATGATTGAAGCCTGGGCAAAAGAGGCCTGGTTCTTCCCACTGACACTGGTGTGAATCAGGAGTAACACCATTGAAGTCAATGGGGTTACACTGGTGTAACATGTGACTAAAGTGAACAATGACAGAGTAGGTAATAAATGTGTTGAACACAGCTGGTGAGCAGCTCACAGGCTGGCATTGGTGCATATGGAATATTCATTGAATCAATCAGAATAGTGGACAAATTCATAAAATCACAGTGGCAACGGAACAAAAGGTGTTAGATTATTTGTTCTCTGTGAACCATTTACCCAGCTCTAAGCACTGACTGTGTGACAATGGAACTGCCAGTGAGAGCAATGACAAGGCTTATCCAGGATCTAAGCCATCCATGCCCAGAGAGGCCAGCTGTTGCCAGCTTTCCCTTGCTTGCTAACTGCCTCAAAAGATACTGCATGGGGCATTATAGATAAGCTCCTACACTTACAAGACCCCACATGCCTCATCTTCCTTGTTTGCTATGGGCCAAATCCATTTCTAATGTAATTCCTCCAAAGCCAATAGGTCTGCACCAGGGATTAATCTGGTCCAATATCTTTATCTCTGCGGAGTTACACACGTCACAGCCTCATTTTCTCTGCTGAGGAATTGTCTAGCCCACAGCACACTCCAGAGCCAGTGTTTGATTAGCCTTGATTTACAGGTTCAAGCCCTCTGAAGTACATTGCTAGGGAGATAACGCATTCTGTAGTACTTTACTGTGAGCAATGCAGGAGCTTTAGATTTGTGCACTAATCTTCATGCTGCATCTGACAGGAGAAGATCAACAAAAGAAAAAAATTAGGACTTTTTTGTTTGAAAAGAAAAAAGTTTTTTTGTTACTTTAACGCTCCTAAGCCAGGCTCATCTGAGGGTGGTAGAAAAGATTCTCCGGTTAGCAAGGCTAGATCCTATTAGCATTTGTGGGTATGAGTGCAATTAGGGGCCTGGCTAAAGTGGCCCCCACCTGCTGAGAGTTTCTTTATCTGTAGGTTGTACAGAAGATGCTTGCTGTGTGTATGCTTATTGTGGGACCATTTGATGTGGAGCTTATCTAAAGATGGGGAAACTGGGCCAGAGAAAATAAGCACTCCAATCCTTCAATCAAAGCTGGAAATTGAAGCTTTGCAAGGATTCAGAAATGTGTGGATAACTTTTCATCAACATTACTTGTATTCTTGTGTCATGCCTCTGTGCCAATGGCCTGATTCGCATTCTCACTGAGGCACCTCTACACCACTGTAGCAGAGTAAAGGAGGCTTAAAGTGGGAATTAAATATATTTGCATCCACTTTAAGATCTCTTTGCACTGCCAGACTGGGGTAAAAAAGCTTTAAGATAAATGAGAAGCAGACCCTTATGTTCTACTTCAGCAAGCTACTTACATAGGTGCATAACTTTAAGCACACGCATAAGCCTTTGCAGGATCAGGGCATCACTGGATGATGATGATGATTTTGCACTGAGGTAGTGCCCAGAGGCACCAATTAGTATGCAGGGTCCTGTTGTACTAAAGCACAGGAAGGCACCATCCCAAGGGCTTGGTTCTTGCCTGACTGGACGCATCAGAAATCTTAATTAGCCATTTAATGTTTGTTGAAATTAACAATAATGACAATAAATAATATACTTAGCAGTTCACAAAGTGGTACGTACAAGTGCTAAATATTTATTATTAGTATAAATGATAATCATAAATCTAATAAGAAAATCTGTTCTCATGAGTTTTCCAGTCCGACAGTCTGAAATCAAGTGGTTCAGATCATTCGGATAAAGCAGCCGAATGCCTTAGTTATTGTCTTAACTGTACTAGTACCTAGCAAGACCCTTCTTTACAGCGGGACATAGCTGGTGATAAAACATTCACTGTGGCAGGCCCATGACTCAGGAATTTACTCCCTTTCCTTGGTCCAACAGAGTCTGGATTTGTTGGCTGTGATGGTAAAAGGCAAGGCTTATCTGCTTTCCGAGGCTTTCTCGAGAGTGGTGGATTGAGGGTGGCATAAGTGGGTTGAGGAGGAAGAATTTTTCTTTGCAGTAAATTGGCTGATGGTAGGGGGTAGATGGCGGGTTTTATGAAAGGCAGTTGGCTGGGTGGAGGCGATTTTGGGGAGATCCTACAGAATTTGTATACTGTATAAGCACCTAGAGCCTTGGCTAGGTACTTCCTAAGCAAAATGAATGAATGAATGAATTTGTTAAATAATAACTGTTAGCCACCGTGAAAGCAAAAATTATCATCACCAAGGGCCTCATGAAACATGCCGTGTCCCAATGTTACAAGAACAAAAATGCTGATCTTCTTTTTAGATAGGTCAAGTGACCTCAAGTAGTTCTAGACCTAAATGAAAATCTGCAGATGCTGCGCCTTCATTAATATTCACACAAACCTGTCCTTCCTTCTGCTCAGCATTTAATGGTCCAGTGAGCAGGACAGCGGCTTCCTAGAAGAAAGGTGCACTCATCCCAAGCCTCCATTCTTTACATTCTGTTGAAGTATTGCTAATAATAGACAGGACAAAGCCTCCTGTCCCAGTTTCTCTCACTCTCTCATTAGCATACCTTTAGTTTTCAGTGGAGCTGGCTGATGTGCTCATTGGACCTTGAAGGGCTTAGTCAGTTTGCCTTACCTTTAGGTGCCTAAATACCTTTAAAATCTGGCCTCTTGGGACTCATTTTAACAGGTGCTGAGCCCCTGCAGCTCCAGGGGACTTTAATAGAAATTCCGGGTACTCATTACCTGTGATAATCAGGCCCACACTAATTGCTTTAAGTTGGGAGATACCCAGAATCACTGGAAATTTTGAAAAAAAATTGGTTAAAGTGATAGGCTCAGTGCTGTGCAGAATTAGGCCTTAAAACCCCAATCCAGCAAGAGGCACTTAAACATGTGTTTAACTTAAAAATGTGCTTAAGTGCTTTGCTAAATTGGGGCCTAAATGAGCATTTCACACAACTTGTTTCTTTCCTTAAGAATTTGCTCTCCAAGAACCACTGGACTATTGAAATTTCAGATCCCCTCTCACTCAGCCTGAATCCTACGCCTCCCATCCTGAATGTTTGAATCTGTTGGAATTATCTGATTGCACAGACCGACTGCACCCTCTGGGTGCCTGAGATAAACCCACTAACCCCAGGATTGTCTGGAATAGAAATGCTTTCCAGGCAAAGAAGTCAGTCGCAGCTCCAGACAAGCCTGTGAGATTTGCTATTACCAGAGTAGTGTGGACAGGCTGATATACATATAAACAGAGCACAGGATTAACAGGTTTTGACCAGGCTGTATTTTCAGAGAGAGTTACACTCATCAACTTCCTCCCTTACCCCATCTCCTTTCACACCAAATCAATATGCAGAATCAGCAATCTTGGCAGCAGCTCCTGATGGATGGAATTAATTTTGGGAATATGAACGAGTAATGCTGTGAAATACGGCTGGGATGAGGGCACCAGAGAGGAGGGAAAAGCTGGAAGCCTTCTCCAAGTCAGTGAGGACGGGTTGAGTTAGTGTTGTTGGGGGGAGGATGGTATTGTGATCAAAGCAGTGGATTTGCAGTCAGGAGATCAGATTCACTATAGGCAACTAACTTTATCTTTCTAAGTCTCATTTCCCAAGCTTCTGTTACTATATTTTATATTTCTCCCACACTTTATCTTTATTGTTTACGTAGACTGCAGCAAGGACTGTCTCTTACTATGTGTTTGTACAGCACCTAACACAATGGTCACCTGATCTCAGCTGAGGCTGCTGATTTCTGCTGTAATAGCAACTGCAATGTAAACGTACTGCAATATAAATAACTGATGGCAATAATAATGAGTAGGGCTCCTCAGCAAAACGGTAATAATAAAGATCAAAGAAGTGCATTTGAAATGGAAGGTGGTGGGGATTGTGATATTTCCTAGTTCCTGTGAGAGTTCATTCCACAGTCTTGGACCAGCCCGAGAGAAAACTCTGTCTCTTGCTCAGACAAGCTTGACCTTGAGAAGGACAGTTCCATTGTGCAAGATAAGTGTAGTTGTGTGCACCTTAGTCTTAGGATGATCATATACTAGTGATGGGCAAAGTTCAAATGTTTCAGAGTAGAGCTGTGTCAAACTGAGCAAGGTTGGTTCACAAGGTTTCATGCAAACATTGTTGCTGGGTTTGATCTGTGAGGCATTTGCTCCCTTGAGTTTTGCTTTACATTCTGAGTATGAAGGAACCCAAAATCTCAAAGCAAAATGCTGTGAAAAACCCTGAGTTTCATCTGGTTTCACATCAAAGCTATGGGAAGCCATTGACTCTTGTGGTTTTCACCTTGAATGAGGGTTTAGCTCAAAAACAGGTCCATGGGTTCACTTCAAAACTTTTGATAAACACAATCTGAGTTTCAAGTGTGTAACAAAACCAGGTGAGGTTTGTGCAGTGTCAGATTTTGTTCCTAAATATTTTGCATGTGGTCTCATTCAGATGTTTAGTTTGGTTCAGATAGGCAGCATCTCCTGTGCTTGCAGGGTGGGTGCCTGGCTTAAGTGGTGCCTACTTAAACTGGCAAGGCTAAGTTTAGGTAAGACAATATGCATTTAGCTTTTTGTTATATTTAACCCTTTCTTTCTGCTTGCCAAGTTCTTAGAGATAAATAAATCATACTGTTTTGAACAAGCTGTTTTCTGTAACTCCTTTTACCAGCCAATCATGGCTCTGAGAGAAGATAAATTCAAACCCATTTGGCACTGCTGGATGTAATACAGTTGGTAAATAGGGTTGCTATGGCCTGGTGTTCTAGTCCAAGAGTGGGGTGAGCCAAGGGGTTCCACTCTGAGAGAAGTGCAGATATAGGTGTGTCAGTTGAAAGCAGTGCCCATGGAGAGACTGAAAGAAAGAGCACAAGTGCAGCTCGCCCTTGAACCATAACAACCAGCTACACCAAGCACTCGCAGCTCATAATCTGTACCTTTCTGCTGCTGATAATAATGTTGATTTACAGTTTGTATGACAGTGGTGGGGCGTGACATTTTGAGTAACGCCTGCAATTCTACACTTGTAAGCAAAATGGCTGTGCAGAGGACACCATTTTGAAGAACAAAATAACATTCTCCATGCATGTTCAGGGCTGGACCAAATTGTCCCATGGCCACAGCCAGTCAGAAAGTCATATTCAGGGCTTTCATGGGCATGCAATACATGCCTTCCCTACATAGATGACATGTCTCTGGTGTTATGTAGCATCCAGATCCCTAACTGATATCAGGTCCCCATTGTGCTAGGCACTTTACAAACACATCGTAAGTGACAGTCCCTGCCCCAAAGAGCTTATAGTAAATAGACATTAGAGTGATAGGAGAAAGGAAATATCCCAATTTCACAGATGGGGAAGAGAGGCACAGGGAGATGTGGGGACTAATGCTCAAGCAGGAGGAAAGATTTTTGAAAGGCAATTAAATAAGTGTCCAGACTTTCAAAAATTGTTCAACACCGCTCAGCTCCTATTGTGACACCAATAGCCGAGTATTCACAAGAGCTCAGTAGTATCCAGCATGCTGGGTACAGATACCAGTACTGGATTTTGAGAGCTCTTTTGAAAATCTGCCATTCCTATGGTGGAGGCTGAGTAAACTTGAAAATCTGAACGTAAGTGACTCGCCCAGGGTCACACAGACAAATAGCGGTAAAGCCAGGAATTGAACCAGGTCTAAACCCTAGTTCAGGACCTTTAACCACAAGAACTTTATTCCACTCATTGCAAATCCAGTACAAAAATGTGAAGGTAGCATCACTTCCCAACCTCCACTCTGGGCTGTTTTGTAGGAATTTTGACCTAACTTTTCCTTTTTTCCCCAAAATGTACAGCAAAAAAATCACATTCTCCCACATTGCTGTCAGCTCTCTTCCTCCTGTCGCATTCTTAGAAACAATCTATCTGTTCCTCTCAATGCATTTTCCTGCTCAGTGTTTATCTTCAATTACTGTGTAAATATGTAAAATACACATACACCATCCACAGCAAAAAGGCATTAGGTGAAGCAGCAATGCCAGCGTCAAATGAATGTACTCCTAAAATTACTGTCTCAAGCCGGATGAGAAACAATATGACATAAATTACTTTAAGGAATACCACTGCACTCAGTTGCCATAACTATTAACTGGTTTATGTTTTATAGGAAATAACAATTGTAACAAGGTTTGATGGAAGCAGAACATGTTTTTTAGTCTCGGTATAGTGTTCGTTTTTTTTTTTGAAGTGCTTAAAAGGTGCAAAAGGTTGTTTAAATTAGATTTTTAGGATGTGGCAGATACTAAATGACTCTCAGCCACAAATCATTGTAATTTTGTGCAAACATTTATTTTCAATTGACACCTCTGATGAGAAGCAAGACATGCTTTTCCCTCTGCATTTAGAATAATTTATCAGGAAAAGTTCCCAGGGCCATAAAGAAAAGACCAGTTTCGTTCTCTTTATTGCCCACATCCATCCTTCGTGGCACAGAATACAGAATGAGTGAAAAGGGTAACATCAACTGTGTGCCCATCTGCCTTGAAGTGATTTAATATCAGTGACCATGTGTCCATCTGTGTTGAGATGCTTTGCCAAAGGTAACTGTGTCTAATTTCCATCTGTCTTCAGCAGAGATGGGCCAGAATCAAAACTATAGGGGTGAACTTCCCTGAGTTTGGAAAAGTTCTGATCCAGACCAAGATCCACATTCCCAAACAGTGCACCCAATGATAATCCTGTTCCAAGCAACCTGGAGAGATTCAAATATGAGATTAGCTTTTGTCCCTTGTATCTATAATTGGGCTAGTTCTGAACATCCTTGAGCTTTGTGGTGGGGATGGACTCTCTGCTGGATTTGGATTAGAGCTAGTTGAAATTTTTTTGCACTAAAGATTTTATTAATTGAAAAATGGTCTTTCTCCAAAAAATGAGAAACTTTTTGCAAAAACTTGTCAACATTAACAAAATTGTTGTGAAATTGTCCATGATGTTTTATCTGAAATATTTGCCGTAATTGCTATTTAAGATTTTTTGTTTTGTTTACCAAAAATCACGTTCTCAGTGAAAACTGAGTTCTCAGTAAATGGGGAAAAATATCAAAAACAATTCTGAAAACGATAGCAAGAAAAATTCAGAGAAAAAAAACTGTAAAAAAAAAAAAAATCACCTTCAGCATAACAGAATCATTGTAATTAGAAAGGGAAAAGTCCTATTATGTCCCATCCAGTCCATCCCTCATCAGTGCAGGAGGGCTTCCTACAGTATATACATTCTAGGGCTAAGCAAGAATATTTTAGAGTCAGATTCTGCCCCCACCCACACTCCCACCCACCTCAGCTCCTGTACTCATGGAAAGTATCAGAGAGGTAGCCGTGTTAGTCTGAATCTGTAAAAAGCAACAGAGGGTCCTGTGGCACCTTTAAGACTAGGGGAAGTATTGGGAGCATAAGCTTTCATGGGTAAGAACCTCACTTCTTCAGATGCAAGTGGAAAGTAGTACCCTGACTCTGTGAGCTGCCCCATACATTTCCATGGGTTAGGTTGTATTTTTAGAACCTACCCTGCATAAGGGATGGTACATGACTGTGTCACCCCAGGAACATCCAGGAAAGGCATCATGCCTCAAAGAAGAATAATTCCTTCCCTGCTTCCTGCCTGTTCCCAGGGAACACAAATCTGCTACTGACCCTTACCAGTAGCAGTGGTTGGAGGCTAGTACGTTGGAGGGCTGGAGACTAGGCTCTATCTATTCCCCCCTCCATCTCTACCTATTCCTTCCCCCCCATTAATGGGGGACAAAGAGTGCCAGGTATCTGTTTATCATCCCCTCTATTGTCTGCAGTGGAGAAGTGGGGAGGTAGTGCAGGAGTGTCAGTTGGGATCTTACTTTCCCTTAAGATCTTTCATGGTTGCACAGGTTGAGCCATGATCTCACCTAAAAGGGCTGCTTGCGAAGTAAGGTACACATCAGCTCACTTTGCTAGTGCATTATCTCTCTTCCCCGTACTCTGTGTCTGTCTTGTCTTTAGATTAAAAGATCATCTGGCCTGGGACTGTCTACTACTCTGTGTTTGTACAGCACAATGGGCTCCATTCTTGGTTGGTTCCTAGCACTACCGTGGGGGGAATTGGTCCTTTAGATATCACATCTATTCTGATGCCCGTGAGGAACTAAGAAATATTTTAAATTATTTACATAAGAAGGAAAGTTAATGTCAAACATTTAACTTTACACTGCTTCCACTTATTTTTTGTATCCTATCTGAGAAGCTGGATGAAGTGAACTGGGGCTGATGTTTTCTGGTCTCCTAGTCATAGAGGTGTTTCCTGTCTATTGAGTCCTTGTCATAGTGTTTTATCTGGAACACCACTCTTCTAACATACATATCATAATAGTGTAGTGCATTTGAAAGCTCTTTTCTTTCCCTGCTTCTGCTTTTGAGCCTTGCAACAGGGGAGTAAAAGGCAGAGGAACAGCCAGCGTATGAAAGAGAAGAATCTCTTCTTTAATTCTGCAGTTTCGTTCTGACAATTTGCTAGTATGTAGTCTCTTTCTCTCCCTTTCTTAGAAATATTGTACATTCAGGACAAGTGATAAAGAACTATGCAGCTAAAAGAAGGATTCAATTGGACATTTCGGGTCAAATAAAAAGCAGAGAATTAAGATTTTTGTGCAGAAAAGGTAACAATAAAAGCTAATGGAGTGTCTTCTCCAGAAAAATATTCAAGGAGAATTAGAAAAGGGTATAGGATTCATACATATCACAAAAAAATTACATTTTGTATTTCTTCCTATATTTGTATCTTAACCCAGAATGTTGCATTTATCACAAGCTCTGAAATACCCATGGCTGGGTATGAATGAGCTATTGAATCTTTAGGAGTTCACCTAGGGGATTTAGATACTCAGTTCCATGGACATCTGTGGATAACCTGACTTGATCATTTTACTTTCAATGATGTAATATTCTCTATTACTCTCTGAATAGGAGACAAAGATGGGTAGCTCATTTAGCATTCTAAGAACAAACAGGAAAGAGTGTAGTGTGTATGATAATGAACAGCATCTTGCCATGGCCAGGACTGAACTCCTGATCTTTTCTCCAAGCTCTCTTTACCTCCTTTTCTCTATAACTCTTGACAAAACCAGCGTCCTTCCTGTTGATCAGCTCCATAACCTGGGAATCATCTTTGCCTCAGATCCTCTCCCTTGTGTCACATATCAGGGATGTCATCAGATCTTGCCACTCCTTCCTCCATAAATACTTCCAACATCTTTTCTCTCAGTCCACTCAGCCAAAACCTTCACCCAGGCCTTCATCAACTCCCATCTTGGTTACTGCAAACTATTCTCCTCCAGCTTCCTGACACCCAGAGTGAGCCTGCCCAACACATGCAAAACACAGCTGCTGAGATGCTCTTCCTGGATCATCACTCTGGGCACATCACTCCCATCTTTCGGTCCCCAACTCCCACTTTATCAGTTACGAGCTTCTTGTCCTAACCTCCAAAGACTTTTACAGTTCTACTCTCCCTTACCTATCTGCTCTAATCTGTCATCACTTTGCCCCTCATCCCAGCTGCTTCACCGATTATGCCAACGTCATCTGCTTGCCTGTCCTCTTCTCTCACAAACATCCTCAGGCTTTCTTCTATGCCACTACTTGTGCACTAAGCATCCTCCCTGAGCTCATTTGCAAGGCTCCTCCCCTCTTTTACTTCACATCCTTCCAGACCCATTTCTGCAGTGATACGTATTAGAAATCAGCTGACATTTACGCAGCTATGCTGAGGGGCAGTTGTGAAAAGTCAATATTTATTTACATATGTCATTATCTATCTATCTATCTATCTATCTATCTATTTATCTAAAAAGTATATATTTGATTTTCTTCCTAACTTCATAAGTTCCTTTCCTGCATAATCCCTGATCCAGCAATGACATCCCCACAGAGATTTGCCGACGTGCAGTTCATGGCAGGATGAGGGTCTTAGATTGTAAGCTCTTCTGGGCAGGGACTTTGCCTACTTCTTGTTTGTACAGTGTTTAGGAGAATGAGGCCCCAATCCTGACTTGAATCTCTGGGTACTACCCCAATATAAAGAAAAAATTAGTTAGCAAATAATAGATAATAAGATACATCAAATCATTGAATATAATTATAGACCCTGTTAGAGGCTTCTCTTCTTTTATTCACACAGATCAGTAAAATGCTGCAGTAGTCCCAGGGACAGATTCTGCTGTCCCCTACGCCTGTTGAAACTCTGGAATATCTCCACTGAGGTCAGTTACTCCAGATTTACACAGATGTAAAGGAGATCAGAGTCGGACTGCCAGTGAGCAGCTCCTCAGATTCACAAACAAATCATGTTTTATTCTCTTTCAGTTTCATTCCACAGCAAAGCTGTGTGATTGCTCGGCATTGCTGTGGCTTGAATTTCTATTCACATTTCTACCCCATGTTACTGAATTGTGAAATCTCCTCAGCGATGTGCTGATTACAGAATTGAGTCTTCATGCTCTGGCATTTAGAAACGATTTCAGACATAAAACTGTTTATAAATTCAATATTCGCTGGGTCTGAACTCTGAATTCAAGGTGTATCATATGTGCATATTCTTTGGCATTGAGATGCAAAATGCTCGTATGCAGAGGCAATTATATTGAATATACAGTAGGATACCAACTCAGATACCAACTCAGAGAGATGTGTGTGCTACTTTATTCACAATTATTCAGTGATATGTTTCATACAGTATAGAACATTGGAGGCATAGCTCGTGGTTTAAATAAGACATCAATATCTTGTAAAGGTTGGTAGGTATATATGTCTATAAAGAGAGAGAGGCTATTGTGTGTATAAAATCATCATCCCCTTCCTCCCCCCCCCCCCCATGTGTGTGTGCACGCATGTACTGCACTGGCAAAATGATGGAGCAGATGGCTAATTTCCCCTCTAATATATGTATACACACATATACATAGAAATTAAAGAGCGAAAAAACTATTAAGCCATCTACTCCATCTTTTGGTCAGTGAAAAATTGTTCTATATTATACATTGGCTGCTATTAAATGCCCCTACAGCCTCCATACTGTCATGGGGACCAAGGCCAGAAATGCATCATGAAGGGATGAACCTTCCGTAACGGGGATCAGTGGGTTGTGAGTGAAGTAGGATGAAGACAGGAGAGCGAGATCTCACTGAACCAACAAAGGAGGTTGGGAATCGGGGGTAGGAGGGCACTGCTTATCCAAACCAGGTGGAATCATAGAATCATAGAATATCAGGGTTGGAAGGGACCTCAGGAGGTCATCTAGTCCAACCCGCTGCTCAAAGCAGGACCAATTTCCAATTAAATCATCCCAGCCAGGGCTTTGTCTAGCCGGGCCTTAAAAACCTCCAAGGAAGGAGATTCCACCACCTCCCTAGGTAACGCATTCCAGTGCTTCGCCACACTCCTAGTAAAAAAGTTTTTCCTAATAGCCAACCTAGACCTCCCCTACTGCAACTTGAGACCATTGCTCCTTGTTCTGTCATCTTCCACCACTGAGAACAGCTGAGCTCCATCCTCTTTGGAACCCCCCTTCAGGTAGTTGAAAGCAGCTATCAAATCCCCCCTCATTCTTCCCTTCTGGAGACTATACAATCCCAGTTCCCTCAGCCTCTCCTCATAAGTCATGTGCTCCAGACCCCTAATCATTTTTGTTGCCCTCCGCTGGACTCTTTCCAATTTTTCCACATCCTTCTTGTAGTGTGGGGCCCAAAACTGGACACAGTACTCCAGGACCTCCTCTTCTGCTTTTAGATTCCTGGCTCAGATCCTCCACAGGCCCCTGACCCTCCTCTCTTCAGAAGATTGGATAGATCCTTTTTCTCATTGTCTGTTTGGAAGGTGTATGGCTTCCTGAAATCTAATGTCCCTTGTCTTGATGCATTCTGTAAAGTGCAAAGTGTGAGGGTGTTTGTATCCAGGATACAAGCAATTCCCATCTAATTAAATGAGACATACTGTGGGGGTGAATAGTCCCAAAAGTTTTCATTAAACGTAGAGCTGGTCAAAATTTTATTGTGGAAACATTTTTCTGATTTTAAAAATGGCTTGTTGACCAAAGCAGTAGTTTGCATACAATGTTTTTGTTTTGGCTGAGTTATACCAGTTTTTCAATGACAAAAATAAAATTGAAAAAAAATTGGTTTTAGAAACATGAATGTTTTTTGGTTTTCAGTAAATTTTAGGTTTTTGCTTTTCAAAAACAGATTTTTTCAGGGGGCGGAGGTTGGATTTTCAATAAAAAAGAAATTAAAAATAGCAGGAAATTATGGGAGGGAAAAATATTTTTTCCCCAAAGTTTCCCATGAAAAATAATTGGCATTTGTTAATAAACTCTATTTTAGGACCTATTTAGGGAACAAGAGACGGAGAAAGGTGTGGGGGAAAGGTGGCTAGGAAGAAAGCGTGATAGAAGGGAAAAGGTTTACCCAATGACAGGCATAACAGAGAAGGGATAAATTTAGCTTATTAATAAAGAAAAGATCCTTTATTATTGCTACCTAGACATTTCTGGTAGAAAAGTTTCATTTAATGCCCCTGTTCAGAGAGGAAGAGTTCAATAGGGACAGTTATTAGGCACTATGAAAAGCTCACCAGTGACTTGTTAACTAACCAAGGAAGTTGAAACCAGCTGAATCATCTTAAGGGATAATCAGATCACTAGAGGTGGGTCTGAGTCAAACTGTTTCTCAAGTCTCAGGAAGGCCAAGGGGAGGAGGTCAGGTGATGAGGGATGTGTTTGAGAAGGTGTTAAGGTGATCTTGGCACATTAATTAGATTACAGCTTTGTAGAGCTAGAAACAATCTGGTACTCTTGTTTTCTAAAATTACGTATGTATAATTACTGTTCCCATATGCAAACACGGATAATAGCTGGGTAAATCTGAGGGGGTTGGGAGACTGGACTCCTAGGTCCAGGACCTTCAATCTTAATAGACGTCCAGGAGGGTGCAGACCCGGAAGGTGTTCAGTGACTTTAAACCATCTTTGTGCTTCCTTGATCCTGGTCCAGCTTTGAACAGTGTTAGCCTCAGCATAATTTAGAACGGCCTTATGGCTGAACTGGAAGACTGGGGCTGTTTGGATTTGGCTGATTTCTATTACTGAACAACAGCAGGAAATCAAACCATGGGATTCCTTGGCCTCAGCCTGGTGGTCTGTTTTCCATAGCTGGAATGCAGCAGCATGCACCTGAACAAGTAAAAAACAGACCCTGTGTTAGTGAGAAGTAATGACAGCTGCCTGACAGAGCAACTCTTAAAAGAGAAGGTTCAGGAGAGTCTCTCCTCTCCCCCTCCTCAAGCATTTCTTCATGTCGTCAACTGCGAACAAAAATAAAGTGTCCTGTGTATAGTTGGTGCCATAGATTCATAGATTCTAGGACTGGAAGGGACCTCGAGAGGTCATCGAGTCCAGTCCCCTGCCCGCATGGCAGGACCAAATACTGCCTAGACCATCCCTAGTAGACATTTATCTAACCTACCCTTAAATATCTCCAGAGACGGAGATTCCACAACCTCCCTAGGCAATTTGTTCCAGTGTTTAACCACCCTGACAGTTAGGAACTTTTTCCTAATGTCCAATCTAGACCTCCCTTGCTGCAGTTTAAACCCATTGTTTCTGGTTCTATCCTTAGAGGCTAAGGTGAACAAGTTCTCTCCCTCCTCCTTATGACACCCTTTTATATACCTGAAAACTGCTATCATGTCCCCTCTCAGTCTTCTCTTTTCCAAACTAAACAAACCCAATTCTTTCAGCCTTCCTTCATAGGTCATGTTCTCAAGACCTTTAATCATTCGTGTTGCTCTTCTTTGGACCCTTTCCAGTTTCTCCACATCTTTTTTAAAATGCGGCGCCCAGAACTGGACACAATACTCCAGCTGAGGCCTAACCAGAGCAGAGTAGAGCGGAAGAATGACTTCTCGTGTCTTGCTCACAACACACCTGTTAATGCATCCCAGAATCATGTTTGCTTTTTTTGCAACAGCATCACACTGTTGACTCATATTTAGCTTGTGGTCCACTATAACCCCTAGATCCCTTTCTGCCGTACTCCTTCCTAGACAGTCTTTTCCCATTCTGTATGTGTGAAATTGATTTTTCCTTCCTAAGTGGAGCACTTTGCATTTGTCTTTGTTAAACTTCATCCTGTTTACCTCAGACCATTTCTCCAATTTGTCCAGATCATTTTGAATTATGACCCTGTCCTCCAAAGTAGTTGCAATCCCTCCCAGTTTGGTATCATCCGCAAACTTAATAAGCGTACTTTCTATGCCAATATCTAAGTCGTTGATGAAGATATTGAACAGAGCCGGTCCCAAAACAGACCCCTGCGGTACCCCACTCGTTACGCCTTTCCAGCAGGATTGGGAACCATTAATAACAACTCTCTGAGTACGATTATCCAGCCAGTTATGCACCCACCTTATAGTAGCCCCATCTAATTTGTATTTGCCTAGTTTATCGATAAGAATATCATGCGAGACCGTATCAAATGCCTTACTAAAGTCTAGGTATACCACATCCACCGCTTCACCCTTATCCACAAGGCTCGTTATCCTATCAAAGAAAGCTATCAGATTGGTTTGACATGATTTGTTCTTCACAAATCCATGCTGGCTATTCCCTATCACCTTACCACCTTCCAAGTGTTGGCAGATGATTTCCTTAATTACTTGCTCCATTATCTTCCCTGGCACAGAAGTTAAACTAACTGGTCTGTAGTTACCTGGGTTGTTTTTAGTTCCCTTTTTATAGATGGGCACTATATTTGCCCTTTTCCAGTCTTCTGGAATCTCTCCCGTCTCCCATGACTTTCCAAAGATAATAGCTAGAGGCTCAGATACCTCCTCTATTAGCTCCTTGAGTATTCTAGGATGCATTTCATCAGGCCCGGGTGACTTGCAGGCATCTAACTTTTCTAAGTGATTTTTAACTTGTTCTTTTTTTATTTTATCCGCTAAACCTACCCCCTTCCCATTAGCATTCACTATGTTAGGCATTCCTTCAGACTTCTCGGTGAAGACCGAAACAAAGAAGTCATTAAGCATCTCTGCCATTTCCAAGTTTCCTGTTACTGTTTCTCCCTCTTCACTAAGCAGTGGGCCTACCCTGTCTTTGGTCTTCCTCTTGCTTCTAATGTATTGATAAAAAGTCTTCTTGTTTCCTTTTATTCCCGTAGCTAGTTTGAGCTCATTTTGTGCCTTTGCCTTTCTAATCTTGCCCCTGCATTCCTGTGTTGTTTGCCTATATTCATCCTTTGTAATCTGTCCTAGTTTCCATTTTTTATATGACTCCTTTTTATTTTTTAGATCGTGCAAGATCTCGTGGTTAAGCCAAGGTGGTCTTTTGCCACATTTTCTATCTTTCCTAACCAGCGGAATAGCTTGCTTTTGGGCCCTTAATAGTGTCCCTTTGAAAAACTGCCAACTCTCCTCAGTTGTTTTTCCCCTCAGTCTTGATTCCCATGGGACCTTACCTATCAGCTCTCTGAGCTTCCCAAAATCTGCCTTCCTGAAATCCATTGTCTCTATTTTGCTGTTCTCCCTTCTACCCTTCTTTAGAATTGCAAAGTCTATGATTTCATGATCACTTTCACCCAGGCTGCCTTCTACTTTCACATTCTCAACGAGTTCCTCCCTATTTGTTAAAATCAAGTCTAGAACAGCTTCCCCCCTAGTAGCTTTTTCAACCTTCTGAAATAAAAAGTTGTCTCCAATGCAGTCCAAGAATTTGTTGGATAGTCTGTTCCCCGCTGTGTTATTTTCCCAACATATATCCGGATAGTTGAAGTCCCCCATCACCACCAAGTCTTGGGCTTTGGATGATTTTGTTAGTTGCTTGAAAAAAGCCTCATCCACCTCTTCCACCTGGTTAGGTGGCCTGTAGTAGATGCCTAGCATGACATCTCCCTTGTTTTTTGCCCCTTTAAGCCTAACCCAGAGACTCTCAACACTTCCGTCTCCTATGTCCATCTCTACCTCTGTCCAAGTGTGTACATTTTTAATATATAAGGCAACACCTCCTCCCTTTTTCCCCTGTCTATCCTTCCTGAGCAAGCTGTACCCATCCACACCAACATTCCAATCATGTGTATTATCCCACCAAGTTTCAGTGATGCCAACAATGTCATAGTTGTATTTATTTATTAGCACTTCCAGTTCTTCCTGCTTATTCCCCATACTTCTCGCATTTGTATATAGGCATCTAAAATACTGGTTTGATCTTTCCTCCCAGTTTTTTCCTGACTCTCCTTTCTCTCTGCCAATATAGCCCACACTCCCTCTTGTTTCCGACTCATTTCCCCGGTCTCCATGTTCCCCACTTACCTGTGGGCTTTGCTCACCTGTCCCCGTCGAACCTAGTTTAAAGCCCTCCTCACTAGGTTAGCCAGTCTGTGTCCGAATAGGGTCTTCCCTCTCCTCGAAAGGTGAACGCCATCTCTGCCTAGCAGTCCTTCCTCGAATAGCATCCCGTGGTCTAGGAAGCCAAAGCCCTCCTGGCGACACCATCTTCGCAGCCAGGCATTCACCTCCATGATGCATCTGTCTCTGCCCGGGCCCCTACCTTTAACAGGAAGAATTGAAGAGAATACCACCTGTGCTCCAAACTCCTTCACCCGTGCTCCCAGAGCCCTGTAGTCACTCTTGATCCGCTCAGTGTCACACCGCGCAGTATCATTTGTGCCCACATGGATGAGTAGCATGGGGTAGTAGTCAGAGGGCCGGATAATCCTCGACAATGCCTCCGTAACGTCTCGGATACGGGCCCCCGGCAGGCAGCATACCTCTCGAGATGAAATGTCAGGGCGACAGATGGGCGCCTCCGTCCCCCTCAGCAGAGAGTCTCCGACCACCACTACCCTACGTTTCCTATTCGCAGTGGTGGCAGCAGACTCTCCAGCCTTAGGGGTACGAGGCTTCTCCTCCTTTACTGTAGGGAGTGATTCCTTCTTTCCTGTATCAAGAAGAGCATAACGGTTACCTATAACCACGGCAGGAGGGTTCGGAGCAAGGGTGGAGCACTGCCTGCTGCCAGAAGTAACCAGCTGCCAGCGTCCACCCTGAGCCATCTCCTCCTCCACCAGTGGTGTATCAGCAGTCCTGTGTACTGGGACAGCTACCTCAGCTGTCTCCACATGGACACTGTCGAGGAATTGCTCGTGGATACGGATGCTCCTCAACCTAGCCACCTCCTCCTGTAGCTCTCTCACCTGCTGCCTGAGAGATTCCACCAGCAGGCACCTTTCACATTGGATGGTCCCCCCAGCCTGGATATCCGTAAGTGGAAATTGCAAGTTACAGTCTTTGCAAAACCACACCAGGATCTGGGTAGAGGCATCCATGCTTAGGCACTCTGTCTGGCTACAGGCACAGGTGGAGGAGACAGTAGCAGTGCTGGCACAGGTGTTGCGGGTCTTCCTAACCATCGTAAGCCTCCCTCTGTCAAACTCCCGTCTGCAGCCCCCTGTCAGCTGAAAGGGTTGTTTAAGCAAACAGTTAGAATGTAGTTGCTTTATAGGTATTAAGGGGAATCAAGAGAAAACAGATGGAACCGGCAAGGGACCCTCGCCCCCTTCCTGCTCCCCTTCCAAACTCCCTTGCGAAACTCCCTGTTAGCAGCCCCTGGTCGCAAAGCTCCCTGGTCGCTTGTGCGCTGCTTTATAAAGCCCTGGCCTGTATGAATGCCCCGCCCACTGATTAAGGCTCAGCCACTTACCAGAGGCTTCTAGCTTTCAAACCTTCCTTTGAAGCTCACAGCTTCCAACTGCCAGCCACAGCACACGGTCCTTCAAACAACCAAAACAAACAAACAGACTGACAAACACAAGCTCAGCACACAGCAAGTAACCCTCAAACACAAACAAACACACACTACAGACAGTCACTTACCCCAAAAGGTTGCTGTATTGCTCCTCCTTCACCTGGAGAACTCCCTTGCGAAACTCCCTGTTAGCAGCCCCTGTTCGCAAAGCTCCCTGGTCGCTTGTGCGCTGCTTTATAAAGCCCTGGCCTGTATGAATGCCCCGCCCACTGATTAAGGCTCAGCCACTTACCAGAGGCTTCTAGCTTTCAAACCTTCCTTTGAAGCTCACAGCTTCCAACTGCCAGCCACAGCACACGGTCCTTCAAACAACCAAAACAAACAAACAGACTGACAAACACAAGCTCAGCACACAGCAAGTAACCCTCAAACACAAACAAACACACACTACAGACAGTCACTTACCCCAAAAGGTTGCTGTATTGCTCCTCCTTCACCTGGAGAACTCCCTTGCGAAACTCCCTGTTAGCAGCCCCTGTTCGCAAAGCTCCCTGGTCGCTTGTGCGCTGCTTTATAAAGCCCTGGCCTGTATGAATGCCCCGCCCACTGATTAAGGCTCAGCCACTTACCAGAGGCTTCTAGCTTTCAAACCTTCCTTTGAAGCTCACAGCTTCCAACTGCCAGCCACAGCACACAGTCCTTCAAACAACCAAAACAAACAAACAGACTGACAAACACAAGCTCAGCACACAGCAAGTAACCCTCAAACACAAACAAACACACACTACAGACAGTCACTTACCCCAAAAGGTTGCTGTATTGCTCCTCCTTCACCTGGAGAACTCCCTTGCGAAACTCCCTGTTCGCAAAGCTCCCTGGTCGCTTGTGCGCTGCTTTATAAAGCCCTGGCCTGTATGAATGCCCCGCCCACTGATTAAGGCTCAGCCACTTACCAGAGGCTTCTAGCTTTCAAACCTTCCTTTGAAGCTCACAGCTTCCAACTGCCAGCCACAGCACACGGTCCTTCAAACAACCATTGACAGCCTGGCCACTGGGTGACTGAAGGACTGGCTAGAACAACATAACTGACGTGTTGGGATCAGCGCTTTCTTTGTGAGGGCTGATGGACCAATCGATCAAGGTGATCAAGGTGTATAGTTGGGAAAATACTGCACCCCACAGGAGCTGTCAAGCCAAAGGATGTGTCTGGGATGTTTGAAGAATGCCTTGGTCACTGTGGACAAGGAATGTCCCAGGTTTCATTCCTGGGGATCGGAGAAGTGATACTTCCTCTCTTGGTGCAACAGCAGAATCCCTGGAAGCAAAGACGTTCATGGGTCTGATTCATATTTACAAGTCCAGAGCTCTACAAAGTGACCTCAGTGTAACTGAGAATCGGGTCCCTTGCATTTGAGACATGGGACTGGGATTCCGGGGCCGTATCCAAAGCCCACTGGCTTTGGATCAGAGTACCCAGAAGATATGGGTACTGTGCCCAGTTCTGTTACAGATCAATCTCTCTGTGCTTCTTTACCCTTCTGTAAAGTGCAGAGGCTAATAGTACTTACCTCCCTCTCAATCCCAGGCTTTAAATTTAGCTACAGAGACACAGATAGATCCTCTATGTGCAGGTTGGGGCACAACGGTTTTGTTAGGAGTTTTCTGGACCTGAATGTAGTTTTAGGGTGAGATTTTCAAAAGGGGCCAGAGTTGGTCAAACTACACATCCACTGAAAGTACAAGTTAAAACTCCCACTGACTTTGATAGAAGAAGTTTGATCAGAGCTGAGTGCTTTTGAAAGTCACAGTCATAGTGTAAGTGGGACTTATCCATAATGTTCTGAGAGTATAGCTCTTTCCTTTTGGACAAATTCTCCTTCCATTTACAATGGTGCAACCTCAGTAATGTCAATCGGGTTGCACCAGGGTAAATGAAAGGAGAATATTTCCTGTTGTTGTTTCCTTAGGTCCTTGTAATCCTGCCTTGGGAGAAGTGATAGCAGTACAAAGAATTAGCATTAATTTATCAGGAGCTATTTGTGGATGCATCTTGTAACCTAGAAGGAGAGATTCTGCAGCTTTGGCTTGTGTAAGATTGTCAATCCATTAAAACAAATAAAATCTCTCAACCGCTGAGTGAACAACCTTGCAAAAGAGCACCAGGAGGCACTAAGAACCCGGAGGGACCAGTTTAATTATTTTGGCATCGACAAGATGGGAAGGGTGTTAGTGTCTCTTCTGCCCCTTGGCTCTCTGTCTACAGAGATTAGTGCAGGTTAATGATAAAGGATAACAAAATGTGATACAGGAAATGCTAAGCAGGTTTGCCCCAGGCCTCTGTAACACAATGCAGAGAAGTTCTGTTTTCTCATTTGTTCAGGGGATCTAATATAACTCCGTTAAAAGAGGAGGGAGGAGCAAGGGAGCAAAGAAGGAGAAGGTGAAATTGGCAAAGAGAAAACACTGCAAGCCATTCACTTGGAAACTGACACACTTGTTATATACTGTAATTCCACCACGTAGGAGCTGTTACAAGAGGCACTGCAATATAATTATAAAGGTATGCTGGTGGGCAGAAAGTGGGAAAAATACTATCTAGACATTCATCTGTCCAGGAATTCATTCTCTTCCATTCAGATCAGTGAATGAGCTCCCAATGCCTTCCATGCTCCAGTGGATAAAACCATGTATAAGCATGTATAAAGCCATCCAGAGAACTCTTGGACTTAAATAATGTCATGTGTTCATAGCAATGAGATACTGTAAAACCTCTTAGGTCCATCCATATTGTCCTTGAGCACTCACAATGCTCTTCCCACAGTACATTCTCCACTTCTTTGCCCAACTTAGTTTTCAACACTGGAGCAATGCTGCTTCCACTACTTCTTTTGACAGACTTGTGCAGTCTAACAGAGCTCCTCCAAACTAATCCAATCTGAAACCCTAATTCTACAGCCCTTACTCAGACAATGGAAGTTCTGCTTGAGAAAGGACAGCAGGATCTTACCCTTCATGATTATGCCAATAATCTGTCTTGTTCAGCTACTACACCTAAAAGATCATGTTTTGAAGAGGCCAGTGAGAAGACAATAATAGTGATCTTCTCCACAGAGGTGTTCTGAGGCTCAGAATAATTCCTTAGTCTTTGGAAACCATCTTGAGACCCTCAGAAGCAAGGCACTATAGAAGTTCAAAGTATTATTGTAACCTATGGTAGCCCTTTAGAACTTCTTTATCTATTCTGTGGCTCCATCATTTATCTCTATCTCTGTGCCTCTGACACACCCATTGCAATAACTGAGTCTTCCATTCTTTCTCTTTCTCCCTTTTGGACACTTCCAATAAATGGAATGGGCCAGATCCTCAACTGTTATAAATCAGTGTAGTTCCAATTAACTTCAGTTTATGCCAGCTGAGGACCTAGCCATTTATGTCAATAGGACTTGGCTTTCTATGACAGATTTGAAACTTTTGGCAGTTAATTAGTGAGGCAAATGGACAAAAAATACCTCTGATGTATATTTTCAGAGATCCAGTTTACCTTTGTGTGTAACAGGGCTCTGAATGATCACACCTTGGGTATCTCTTTCTAGCCAAGTCTGATTCAGTACACGCTTCTCATGACTGCTCATGGGGGCTGGAGAAAAGGCATCCTAACCCGAGGTACCTAATTAAACAAGCACGTAAATGCCTTCTGGAAATTCCAGTCTCACTGCTATTAACTTCAGTTCCCATTATTATCTTAATACATTATGAATTAGAAAGTGATTTAATTGGGTTCCATGTGCCAGAAAAAGAAAGGGGAGAGGAGAGGAGAGAATGTCATGCAGATAAGTGAAATGGAAGTATGTAAGGCACTTGTAACAAAAATGTTCACAGCCTTTAAATAGTAATAATGAAAGCAACATAGTCTGTCAACACTTATGATTGACTCCTTTAATCCCAGCTGTTCTGTAGCTGTTCCCCAGCATCTGACTGTGAACATTGTTTGGTTCCTTGTTAGTAATAGGACTTGAGCCATTTATTTATGGCTCAGCATCTGAAAGCTAAATCAAAGGCATCGAGCAATTATCGCCCTGTTGGTTCCAATACAATTTATGACTTCAAGAGGGTGTTGAGAATTTGTGATTCCCTCAAGCCAGACAGGTTTCAAGGCATCTAACAGAGCGCTGGGTACATCACTGTGCAGCTGGCTTGGCAGGCAGCATGGTCTACTGGCTAAAGCTCGAGAGTAGGAACTAGGAGACCTGAGTTCTAAATGATACTGCTCTACCATTGACCATGTGTGGTCTCGATCAAGTTGCTGCTTCTCTTGTGCTTCATTCCTCTCCCCTTTGTCTTGTCTACTTAGATTGTAAAATCTTTTTGGCAGGGGGACATCTCTTACTGTACTGACAGTGCCTACCGTGTTGGGATGTGGTGGTGCTCCTATAATATCACTACTAAAAATAAATCAGTAGAAGTTTGGTAAACTGAATGGGCAATGGCAGTTCCGAAGGAAACAATAGTAAAAATCAATTTGCAAATTATGGCAATTATCTATGTTTCATTTAATCTCTACAGGTGTTGTGAGATGTTGAACTATGGTCTCTCTGAAGCAGGAAATGATTAGAGGGTAAAATAAAGGGGAAGGGAGAGGATGGGAGTTCAACTTTCCTTCCCCTGCTGAAATCAGAGGGAGAGATCCCCTTCCTTTTTTGGGGCAAGGAAGTATAAATAATACATTGTTTTCACTAACAAGGGCCTGGAGTTCTCAGGGAATTGGTTGTGAGCTACAGAGACTGTCACCTCTAGAGGCGAGATTTCCCAAATTGCTCAGGGCCAGATTTTCCAGGGCTCAGCACCCACAAATAAAATCAGATTTTCAGAAGAGCTCAGCTCCCATGTAGGCACCTAAATAAGGGCCAGATTTTAACAAGTGTTCAGGACCCAGCATCTCCCATTGTGCACCCCACAGTACTGAGGTGTACTGAAAATCTAGCCCATGGTCGCTATACAAATCCAACTTAACACGTCAGTGGCTGAAAGCTGTCCGGATTTGCTGATTGTTTGGTGTCCCACATGAAGTGTGAACAGACCATGTCACAAGCCACCACTGCAAGGCACAATGATGAACCCTTTTGTTGGCAGGCTCAGGAGAGAAGCTGAGGACTGAATAAGCAATAGACACTGACCTTCACCCTCTCATCCTTGGAAATGATGTCTCTCATATTGCGTTGTTGTTGCCCTTAACATACCTGTTCTGTGTCTCATGGTCTGACAATCTGGTACTATTCACCAGCAGTAAGCTCACTTTAAGGAGAATGCAGAGCAGAGAGAAATGGAATAAAAATAAGTCTGGATGCTTTTATTTTGTTGGGAAATATAACACCTGAGGATAACTAGCTCTATTTAAGAACATTTAGGGCATCTAGCCGGAGAGGTCCCAGGCTTTGTTTATACATGTCCCTGGTGGGTCAAATACATCAATCACCCATTGTAGGAAAAGTCCCCATTCTATTGCCTCCTGTCACCTTGCTGGAAAGCAGACTGTAGTGCTTGGATTTGCTGTGCATGTTTGTTGTTTACTTGTTCCTCTCTCGTAGCATCTGTTCGCTGGGGAAGACACAGAAAACTGTCAATAGAAGCTTTTTAAAAAAAACGAATTATGTGACTTACTGGATAATCTTTCCCCCCACATTCTGTATTTATTGGACTAACCCCTCACTACCCAAACCTCAACCATATGTAGGGTAAAAGCAGCTCAATGTAACTTATGGAATCCTTCCCCCACACTTGCACATACATTTTTTGCCAAAATGGAGGATCTGAGAGGACTAAGCACAACCTGTCTACAGCAGGTTGAATCTTTCTCTTCTTGCCTCTATGACCCGTTTGCTCCCATGATGCAGAGGGAATGAGAGTCAGGCAATAATAGTTGTGTTAGCGACTGGCAAAAAGATCACATGCACTATGATGATGTAAATGGGCTGGGGGTTGGGGTTGGGGAGGTGAAATATTCATAGAACCTGAAGAAATGCCAAAAGGTTCAGGATACGGTGCATAGACCAGAAGGGGTCCAGTCCTGCTCCTGCTGAAGACAATGGGAGTTTTGCCGTTGAGTTCAGAGGCAGCAGGATCAGGCTCACAAGGGGGTGGGCGGGAGCAGACACTGTAAATGATAGAAGGCTAGGTTTATGGACAGAGAAAGGGGTCCAGGTCCTTGTGGATGAAATTCCTCTGGACAAAGAGAAACACTGGGCTGAGCACTCAATAGGGATTTAGTTTGTGCTAGCCCTCTGCAATGAGCAAATTTCCACCATGCAAAAGGGGACTTAGTGTTTCTGGGAATTGGGCCCCCTGACTTTCTTTCCTTCCTACCTCAGAAGAAGGTGGTCATTGGTGTCTTTATTAGGGACTGCTGATGAAAGAGTGTGTATGGGAAACCCATGGCTGTGTCAGTATGGATTGTAAATTATTTTCTCATTTCAGTGGGGGGGGAGGGGGGGGAGAAAATGTTTCATATCACAAGTGCTGAAGTAAGACAGATGGTACATTGAGAGAGGGGAAAGCTGGGAACAAATGCTAGTGTAGAGGAGATGTCCTGTTCCCTGGGGTGGTGTGTTTTGTGAAGAAACTGCCATAATGCTTTGTTATTTACCTTTTGTTCTAACTGCAGGAGGAAAATAAACATTTCCAACTCTGAGACACGTCCCCAGCTACTTTGTAGGTTTTTTTTGTAAAGTACTTTGGAATATGCAGGATGACAGATTGCAAGAGAAATCGATCTTTTATGATACTGAGACCAGGTTAGCTGGGGTGAAAGCACTGGGGTAAAAGGAATCCATTATGTGATGGGAGAACAAAGAAGAGGGGCATTGGGATGATCTGCCTCTCATCACATCCCAGTTACTGAGGCAAGTGTCAGGTGTCCCTCTTTAATTAGCTACTATTATGTCAGCAAGACATTGACAAGGTACATTGAACAAACAAACAGTTTCTATCAACAAACTCATACCTGGGAGACTCTTTGAGGCTGATTAGGCTGCAGCGTGATGTATTGGAGGATCTGCCCTATAGAATTAGCCCCTGTGTGGGATGTATCTGGCATCTGTGTTGTTTCTGGAATTAGTTTTTAACTGCTTAATCACCACTGTTCTTTTCATGTGAGTTTGGTATATTGTTTTAATCCTTCATCTATTTATTTTAACATATCTTTAATTAAATGTCTTAGGAACAGAGGATTTGCCGTATCAGTTCATTGATGCATCTAAGCCACTGTTGTGCTTCTGATATTGGCTAGTAATAGGAAAATAGGAATTGCCAAACCAGATTAGACCAATGATCCATCTAGTTCAGTATCCTGTCTCAGACATTGGCCCAGCACCAACTGCTTTGGAAAAAGGCACAAGAAATCCAGAAGTGGGCAATTATGAAATATCTCTTCCTAATGTTTTTTGAGAGGTTGTCAGATGTACTGAAGAATTTAGCATTTAATAACTGTAAAACATTTTGAAAGTGGAATGATATATAAATACATGTTACTTTTGAGGAAAATCCTAAAGTCCTTACTTAAGCCAAATAATCATTGATATCGACACTGAGTTTTGTGAGCTTTGGGAAGTCATCTCACCTCTCTGTGCCTCGGTTTCTCCATCTATGAAGCGGGGATAACAATAATCTCTGGCAGTAACAGTAGCTCACAGGAATGTTTGTGTAGCTCAGTTCACTAATGTCCGTATCAGACTTTGAGATGCCATAGGAAGGATATGACATTGGGCTGGGGCACAGGAAATCCGGGTTTAAATCCCAACTCTTCCATACTTACTCTGTGTTCTCTTGAGCCATCATTTTAATCTCTCTGTGCCTCAATTCTGCATCTTTAAAATGCCTATCTTAAAGGGGTGTTGAATTCATTAGGACCAGATTCTGTCACCCCTAATCCCTTTGAATAGTACCTGGTTCTTGAAATGAATGGGAGTACTCATGGAGTGAATGCTTCTCTATGGAAGTGAAAAGTGGCCAACTCTGCCCTTTAATGTTTGTGAGGCACATGGATACTACAATGAGGGGGAACATGTAAGTCTCTAGGTGTCTAGACAGATAAAATGTGCTCCGTATGATTGACCTGTTTCTCCCCTTCCTTGTATGTTGTGTAGTAAGATACATCTATGATTCTATGATCTATATACAATGAGTGCAAATTAGAATTCTTCAGTCACTTTCACCAGTGGTGGCAGTTCACACTCGTGCCTTCCTTTTTTCACAGGTATAAACGATCACACAACTTGCAAGGCAGTGGGGAATCAAGCCCAGTAAGTATAAAATATTACCTCAATAAAGTTCATGCTAGAACACATCATGCTAGAAAAAGGCCTTCTACACTTATCCTTTTAATCTCTGTTAGATTAAGATTTTCCTCTCTCTGGCTTCAGATGTATGTTTCTTTTTCATCACCATGTATATATGTCTAGCATAAGTAGGACGAAAAGCCTGTACCACCCTGTCCTTTCTTTTTCCTATGCCACAAATTAAGTAGTACTCACGTAGGACTGGATGGAGGACGAAGTGCTTTATAAATTCTTAAAACCATATTTGGAACTATTTGAGTAATCATTACAATGCATTATTCAGTCAGTTAGAAGTACTTTGCAAGAAAAACATGAAATATATCTTCATTGTAAGTGCATCTGTTGTTTCTTGCAAACGATTAGCTGTCACCAAATCATAAATTTTCTTTTATTTTATGGCTAAGACCATTTGTTCTAATTAAGGACTGTGTATGACACTGAGAGAAACTTGCCATGTTTGGTAGAACTAAGGCTTTTAGTCATGCTGTTTCCCAAATCCTAAATGTGGAAGACAGTGTAAAATATGTGTAATTGTTATTTATATTATGGTAGATTCTACTGACTGCACCTGATTGTGGCCCATGTTGTTGTAGGTTCTGGGCAGACCGACCCTACTTCAAAGTTTACAATCTAAATCAGTGGTTCTCAACCTATTTAGCATTGTGGGCTGCATATGCTGCTTTCTATGTGTTATGTGGGCTGCATTCACACAATATATATACTACCTGTATGGCCCTGAGGATGTCACATGGGCCACAGCTGTGTGCTGATTGGGCCAGAAGCAGCATATAAACTGCTGGTAGAGAACCACTGATCTAAACAGACTAGACTGAAAAAGATCCAGAGAAAGGAAGAATTATTATTAGAACTGGTTGATGTTTTTTCATCAAAGCATTTTTTTAACAAAAAATGGCTTTGCAACCAAAACAAAAATTGTCATGGAAAACTCACTTTAGTCAATTTTTTCCCCATTTTTTTCAATGAAAAACAGTCACTGAAATATTTTTTGTGTTTAAAAAACAACAAGCAACAACAACAAAACAAGTTTTTGTAAAAAAAAAATGTTTGTAGTTTTTTTTTAGTTTACAAAAACTTTTTTTTCTGAAAAATGAATATTGAAAAGTGAATATTTTTCAGTTTTCACTTGTTTATTGGGAAAATGATTTTTGCAGGATATTTTAAAAAATCTATAGCTATATAAATCAAAGGAAATATGATTTTGTGGTTTAGGCCCTGGTCTGGGAGTCAGGGTGCATTCTTAGCTGTGTGTGTATGTGTGTGTGTGTGTGAGAGAGAGAGACTAAAAGATGGAAAAGTTATAAATATATCATATATATTGGTGAGAAATTTCAGAATGGGAAAGGCTGGAATCTTTAGAGATATAGCCTCAAGGTAGATATCTAGCTCCTATGCCTGGTCCCTCTATTAACTGATGGATTAGGTGACATAATAGGTCCTTTCCATCTGTATTTTCTATGATTCTGTAATACCTGGGGTCACTGAAGGAATGGAGGGATCCTCTGTAATAGGAAAGTTCAAGTGCAAGAGTTACAATTTTCTTCTCCTCTTGATTGTATTGCAAGGTTTATTTTTCAGGCAGTTTCATTCTCATTAGCTATTCCAACAATAACCTTTATGGAGGGAGGTTGAGCACAGAGAAAACACACTGCTTGGTTGGATAATTCTGCCCTGAGTTACACTTTGGTAAATCCAGTTACCCCGAATGTATAGTAGGTCAATTGAAATTTGCTCCAGGGGAGCAGAAGAAAAGGGAAGAGAGCAGGAATTTGAAGGGTGGGAAAACACAACTCAGTATTCTCGCATGCCATCTCCAGAGAGTAGTAGCAGGCATTTATAGGGTGAGGGAAGCATTGTGAGAAGCGAGTGTTACAGTCAGGGGAGATGGGAGAAAGCAGTAATGAGGGAGAGGAAGGTGAGTGTTACAGTTAGGCAGGGATGGAAAGAGGAGTAGAGAGAATGAAGTGAGGGGGGCTGGAGAAGCTAATGATATGGGGAGGGGCTAGAGTGGGAAGTTTAGTGCCAGTCATAGACTAAAGGAAATAAGAAACACTTTCAAGATGAGATTCCAAGAATGGAAATTTCTCGAGAGCTTGGAAGAGGAGAGGGAACTCTAGGCAATCTACTGACGATGAAATCCACCCCTGTGTAGAGCCGTAGCAGAAGCCCATGAACCACTTAACCCCTCAAAATAGGGCTTAAGTGGTTCATAAACTTTGTACTGGCCATTTGCTGATAGAACAGAGCAGAGAGTAGAACATCCATTTGATGGCCTCAAGGTGAGCTTGAAGAATGAGCTCTGAACTTGCCCATACATCTTCCAAGTTCGGAAGTGCTGATCGGTGAAATCTGCAACCTGCTTGCTTCTAAATGTGCAGAGACAAAGCTCTATATATGGGGTGTTCCCTGCTGCCTAGTTCCTCCAAATCAATATTCCCCATTTTTCCATCATCCAAGACCTCCATCCCAGCTATAATAATTGCCATGGCACTATCATCCTGTGACTAATCAGAGGAAGTAATATTTAATTATTTTCTTCCCGCTAAAACGTTTTTGTTTATTGGATCCCTCCCTGAGGGGAAAAGAAACTGCAAAGCAACCACAGGTCAATTTCTGTGTCTGATTGCCTGTCACAGAAAGATCTTTCATGGATGTTAGCTAAGGGTCTCAGGCTTGGTCTGTTACACTACAGACTTATGTCTGTATAACTGCATCACTCAGGAATGTGGAAAATCCACACTGCGCTATGACAATGGGAGGGCTTCTTCTGTTGACATAGCTCCTGCTTCTCTGTAGGTAGCGTCTTCACTAAGCGCTACAGCGGCGCAGCTGCATCAATGCAGTTGTGCCGGTGCAGGTCTGTATGTGTAGACAAGCTCTCAGATGTTAAGTTCTTTTCTTTTGTTATGAGAGAAAATCATTGCTATCTGGGCAAAGGTAACACGTTTCACTAAATGAAGTTTTATATTCATGTGGGGGGTTGTTATTTTACAGGAAAGGGGCTCCTGGGAAGGTGTAGAGGTTCCTATAGAATGCACTGGTGACAACTCCCACCTGAGTGCAAGCTGGATTCAGATCTAAAAAGGAGAGAAAAGAACCATTATACTAGTGTTTGTATGGCCTCAGAGTCTTAATGTTCTGCAGGTTGGGAGGTCTACATTTTCAAAAGTGATTAGTGATTTTGAGGATCTTGATTTTGGGGGGGGGGAGGCAAACTTAAGATGCCTTAAAAGGGCTCTGCTTTTTTTTAAAAATGCCGAGAATCTTCCTTCTGAAAATCAGGCCCCATTTAAGATGTCTCAAGTTGGGCATCCAAAAATCACAAGTCACTTTTGAAAACGTAGGTTGTGTAGGAACTCACTTCTGTTCAGTGCAGATGATCCTGCTCAGCTGTAAGTAGAACTGGACAAATACGGCAAAAAATTATCTGTGAACATCCATTTGAATCTTCTTACTTAGCCTCCCCTATCCACTTAGCCTATATTCACATCCCTTTTGAGTTTGCTTTTCCATAAATGTTCTAGCAAATAAATTTTCAGGAAATTTGGTGGAATTAGCAAATTTTAAGCATATACTGGAGAATATTGTCAGAAAGAAAATTTCAGATTTATAAAGTCTGATTCTAAGTGTTACACTCAACCAGTTAGACAAACATGTCAAGTGATCTGTGTCAAATCAAATAGTTTTGTACAACCAGTAAACTTATGGGATTTGTTCCTGGACAATTCACAGAGAAAACAGTGAATTGTACTCAATCCATTGTTCACTGTGAATAGTTTGCCCTACTGATCTAAGATTAATATTATAACCTAATTAAAAAAGCTCTTTCCGCTTATTTAAAAATTAGAGATGAGCCTCAGAGAAATCAAGTGTTAAGAATCTGAACGTGGATCTGTTCTGAATATTACTTGTGGCTGCTTCTCATCTCTATAATTGGACTAAACCAAAGCCAGGAATTTTGCAGATCGGGCACAGCTCTACTAATTAAATATAGTGCCTTGCACCTTGTGTTGTCATTTGCCGCTTTGCAAGGTGAGTGCAATATAGATGTCAATTGCTACCTCTGGCATAATTAAATGGAGATTACTAATATGGTAGCATTTTACACACACACTGTAAATTACTGTTAGGTGCATAACAGTGAAGAGTCAGGCCAATAGGCTTTTTTTAATATTTATTCATTATTATTTTATTTATAGTAATTTGCATTTGTATATATTACTTTTCATCTGCAAAACTTTAAATATTGTTCAAGCATTATCCTCTCAGCTCCCTTGGGGCATAGATACATTTTATTATCCCCATTTTACTGATGGAGAAAATGTGACACAGATGGGTAAAGTGACTTCCCCAAGGTCACACAATGAGTGAGGGGACAGCTGGGAAGAGAACCCACAGTCTTAACTCCCATTCTTCCAGTCTTACCTCTAGACCAGAAGTTCTCAAACAGGGGGGCTATGAACAGGTGCCAAGATTAATGACCATCTTTCTCTTTTCATGTTGCTAAATGGCAGGGTTGTGTTGGCTGGATCCCAGCCAGATGAAAAGGCTGGTTCTTGGAGCAGGTCCTGGTATGGGAAAGAGGGTTTCAATATGGGAAAGGTTTAGAAAAATTCAGTGTTGTGAAAACTTCATTTTCTGTTTTAAAAAAACTCTGATTGATGGAAAATTCCTGACTAGTTCTACTCATAACACAAGAAGAAGGAGGAATTCCACTAAATTGAAAGCTGGCACATTTAAAACTAAAGGAGGGAATACTTTTTCCACACAAGATATAATCGAACTATGGAACTCATTGCCTCAGGGATGTCACTGAAATAAAAAATTTAGCAAGTTTAAGAAAGGGATTGGATGTTTATATGGCTAACAAGAATTCAGAATTATGTCCATTTCCAGAGACATACCCAAAATTTGTTAAAGAGATACGATACCTCCTGCTTCGGGCCTTGAGTCTATCTCTAACTATTAATTATTAGAGATTAGAAAGAGATTTAGTGTGGGAGACAGATTATCTCACATCTGCCTAATGAGAGGTTTCCTTCATTATCCTCTGAAGCATCTGGTGCTGCTCACTGTTGGAGACAGGAGCCTGGACTAGATGGACCATGAGTCTGATCCAGTCTGGCAATGCCTATGTGGATCAAGCCCTGTGTGTTTAAATATATATGATAGGGTCTCTGTGATCCATTGCCTTTGCACCTTGTGCAGTCATTTATGTCTGTGCAAAGTTGGCCACATTCTGCTCTCAATGACCATGGTGTGTATCTGGTATAGTTCAACTGATACCAGTGGAGTTATTCTCAGTTTATACTAGCATATTTGAAAGTAGAATCTGGCCCTATATTGTAAACTTTTGGTGGCAGAAAGTCTTTTTGGAGGATGTTAGCAATGTGCTTTCAGGTAGTGAAAACTAAAAATGTATCTTATCTCACTCCTAAAGAATTTGGCTGAAATTTGCCCACTGGCGACTCTCAGCACAGGATCTATTACACTTCAGGCATCTCAAGGCTAGAAGACGGTTGGAAATACTTTGTTCTTTGCCAGATGCAGAAGAGCAGTGAATCCTTTGCTCCAACCTCACGGCAGGGCAGAACGTGGAAAGTGAGATGCTTTTCAAGAAGAAGTCCCCTGGGGGGCTTTCAGGCTGTGCGTACGAAAGCAGTCATGTAGAAGAGTCTGGCTCCACTATTTTGCCAGGTAATACATTGGGGAGAAAGAGAGAGACAGGCAAGGTAGCCTCTAGCACAAGAACATAATTTAGAAATACAGCAGGAGTCACATCCAGGTATTGTTTGTTACCAGACGATAATGGTCTCTTGGCAGGAGACCAAGACAAAAAGGGCTCCTGGCCCACTTTTATCCCTGATCATTCACCGCTTTTGTCATGTCTGTTATAAAAAGGCAAGGGTGGATTATAATTAAACCGGGCCACTCCAAAAACAAACAAATCCCACCAGGACCTCCAAACAGACTGTCTCTACCTGGTTCCTGCTGTCCGTCTGTCAGTCAGTCATATTTAAACTAAGTTAGTCTCCAATGCATGTATGATGCAACCAGCACTGTAGTATCTAGGTGCCCTGGAAAGCAGCATATATTCAAAGGGTCATATTCATAACCACAACCTTCCCCCTCCCAAGGGCCCTGAACTTTCACCGAGCTCAGTTACTTAGCCTCCCTGATCTATCCTCACACAACTCTTCACCCTGCATCCGTCTCTTCCCATCAGCCTCTCTCCCCCCCTCTGACTCTTGGATTTTCCTGAGGCAGAATGGCCCTAGCTCCAAGTTTTCTCACCAATGGACATTCAGCAGGTGATTCATCTCCTCTCTTGCTCTGACTCCCTGCTGCTTCCAGGGCCCATTGACCTGAGGAGCCAGGATCCCTGAGATCCAGCCATCGTCCAATTGTGTGCATGTGTGGTTATGTAATGTGGCCATCACTTGGGGGATGTGTGTAAGTAATGGGGCCAGGGTTGTGTGTGCAGGTGCATGTGTATTCAATGTGGCTGACTAGGGATGTGCATATGTGATGGGGCCAAAACTGTGTGTGTGTGTTTTCAGAGGGGCTGGCACTTGGGTGGATATGAGAGAATTAGAATATGCATTTATTATGTTATTATGGCACCAGTTAACTCAAACTCCTGCATCGACGATTGACTGGTTCTCCGCATGAGAACAGCAGTCTGGATTTTGGCCTGCCAGATCATATATTCTGGACAAAAAGACTCTACACTTTGGTGTGTTGAGAACAGAGACACAGAAAGAATTGTACACTGGAAATAAATAAAAATTCCAGCCACACTACTATAAAAACCTAAATTACATTCAGCTCCTGAAACATCAAGAGAGGAAATTGCTCCCTGACTTGCATGTTTTGCTTTTATTTTAATTGGAGTGCTATCTGAGCTCTTATTTATAAGAGACCCAAACTGGAAAAAAATGAAGTTGTCAGTTGGGATTTAGAGGGAACAGATGAAAAAGGTATAAAATATTTGGGGGCGGGGAGAGATGGGGAAATATGTGAAAAAGCTTGTGAAAAAACCTAATGAAAACCCAACTGTTAAAAATAAAAAAGGAACAGAAAACAGGTGTCTAAGTCACTAATGGCTTCTCTGAGGAATTCCCCAGAGTGGGAGACCTCTCCAGGAGCTCTTACCAGCTCCAGCCTCTACTGCATTGTTGCCTGTTTAGGCTTTTTCTCTGTTCTGATATATTTACCTTTAATTAATCATGTGTCTGCCTAAATCTCTCTCTCACTTCTCAACTTTCCTCTTCTCTCTCTCTTGCTTTCTTCTCCTCTTTGATTTGTTTTTAGTGGCATTCTCTGGGATATTACCATCTGTTTCCCCAGGGACGTGCTGAGATGTAGAATATATTGTAAAAACACAAAAAAGACCTCCTGCATAACCAGACTGATATTTCACAGGTGGCACTGGCAGAATGAGTTCATTGTGTTTACAGACATAACTCACCTATGTAGGTTTGTTTTCTCACCCCTTTCTAGTAAATAGAATTGGCTGTAGATGCTAAGTGCCCAATCCATCCCTTATATCACTCCACTGACCTCAATTGTATACACTAGGAATCATCTTAAAAAGTGGGCACTGCAGGTACTCACAGGAATAACTGTAGGCCCATGGACCATGTATTAGTGATGTATAGTGTCCTGCACCCACGAAGCAGGGAGATGGTTTTTCAGTCTTGGATACCTGAGTTAGTGCACCCGGTTCCACATTTGGAGGTTGACTTAAGAGTGAAAGTCAGCCCTGTGTGGAGAGACAAAGGAGGCTGATGCACCAGTGGGATGTAAGTACCTGGAGTTCTGCACAGGGCTGAATTTCATTCTCAGATTGCAAGGGGATAGGGAATGGACACCAGCAGATAGATATTGGCAAATAAGATAGCTATAGGTAGATATGGATACATGGATGTGGATAGACTGATAGAGGCACAGATTAGACCAGTTCTGACTTTATCGAAGTCTGCTTGCCAACCACTAGATCAAAGGCTTTGAGAAGATGGAAAAGAAACTTGTGCCCCTCTCTTTTCCTTGCTACTCATGCCAGAGCATTATCCAGCTGCTGCCCTTTATACCTATTGCTCTTCATTTGCCATCACTGGGCCTTTTAGTTTGCACTTGGAAGTGGAACAGCCGGGAGGAAGCTTTGCCATAATGTTTCTATGGAAACAGTTAGCTCTTCAGCCAGTTCTCCAAAGGGCACAAGCCGTGGATGCCTCTGAGTAACTGCTACATGTATACACTCCTGAGCCTTATCCCTGGACACCAGCAGATCTCCGTAATGGTTTCCTAGGTGACCGTTTTCTCCACGTTGTGAACAGTAATAGGCAAGTTAGCAATGCTAAGTGGTGCTCTCTACCCTTCTTGCTGCTGACGGTGAAAGGCAATGTAGTGGCAATAGATCTCAATCTGGTGCACTTCTATTCCCAGAGGAAACATGTTCACACAGACTCCTGGTGCCAGATGAATGGGTTTTTACAGGACCTGTGGCGACAATCCAATTCTGTCCAGATCATACAGGAGCACTGACATTGCTTTGCAAATGCAACACATGGCGCAGTGTGCCCTAGTTAGCAGTCTTGTGGGTGAGCATCTCCATGAGGAGAAATGGCATAAATTCAGAGGTGATGAGCCAAATTCTGAGGGGACCGTGTAATAGACTTCCTTCCCCTCCTTTGCACTTGAAATTCCTTAAAGCTACTTTCACCCACACTGCCAAAGTCTAAGAGAATCTAAACTAGTGTAATTTATATGTAAGGAACAGGAAGAAGGTGTAAATTGAAGTAACATCCACCTTACTTTACCCCTACCTTTCTGCTCCCTTTATGTAGGTTAGGCCTAGTCTTCACTTACCGGCTGGTCCGGCGGCACGCCATCGATGTTCTGGGATCGATTTATCGCGTCTGGTTAAGACGCGATAAATCGATCCCGGATCGATCCCGGAAGTGCTCACAGTCAGTACTCCAGCTCGCCGAGAGGAGTACGCGGCGTCGACGGGGGGAGACTTCCGGCCGCGTCTGGACCGCGGTAAGTTCGGACTAAGGTACTTCGAATTCAGCTACGTTAATAACGTAGCTGAATTTGCGTACCTTAGTCCGAAGTCCGGACTAAGTGGGGACCAGCCCTTAGAGCAGTTACATCAGGGCAAGTAAATCTAAGTTAGTGCAAGGAAGTCTAACTTACTGTAAGAAGGTGGTTTGCCTTTGGGCTGGAGAGCCTGGGCCTAAGCTAGCCCCCTGACTACAGGATGAGCCATATCTGGACAGAGTCAGATGATTCCCCCATATAAAAAAGCAAGATGTTGCAGTTAGAGGGGGAAAGTCCAGGAGACTGAGTTATGTTTGGAGATTCTCCAGGGAGCAAGAAGCAAACAGAATGGAGATGAATTTAGCCATTTTCTTCTTTTACAACTGACCTCTGAACAGACTTGATTTTTACAAATGTATGTATGATTTGAAATTATTCCACAAAGTCTTTGCTCAAACATATTGCACCCTATGGGTTGTTCGTGGATGGTGCAGTTTGAGTATGTCTTTAGCTTGTTGCTGTTTGTTTGTTGTTCATGATCTGTGATTGGTCACTGCTGTCATGGGGTGTTCTTGATTGGGTGAATGGAGATTCTAAAAAACACAAGCTGAGGCATCACAGAGATTTCAAGATGACGATAAAATGGGCTGGTTGAAATTTTCACAAACAAAGTTGTTGAAAAAGTCCTTTTTTATAAAATGAAAATTGTAGATATGTGAAATTTTCAGCAAGATTTTTAGTATTTGTATCCAAATTTAATTAAAATTACTATTGAAATAAATATCAAAATTATCAGGGAAGTTCTACATTTACCAAAACCCCAGTTTTCAGTAAGAAAAAGGGTGGACGGGGGGTGGTAAATGAAAAATTTCAATAATTACAAAAATGCTCTCAGTAAAAGTGGGTAAAATATGACTATATAAAAATGTGATCAATTAAAATGCAGCTAAATATACTTTTTTAATATCACTGAATGTTGCAGAAAATAGATCCATATGAAATGGAAACAACTTTGAGTTTTGTCACCAAATCATTCTCAATTCTTTTTACCAGCTCTAGTGTTGTGCACACTTCCATGCAAATCATGCAAACACATAATAATTTTTTTTATCTTGCCTGGTGCAATTCCTATCGGTGCAGAGGATCAGCACTAGGGCTTTGCCCTGCTCAGTCATTGAGCCTCTGAAGCTGTGCATTGGCCTTGTGCTGATCTTCAGGGTCAGGGAGGTCTGATTTCACCCTCTGAACATTGTGAGCAAAAAGAAATCACTCGCATGAAAGCTGCATAGAAAATTAATAAAAAAAAGGATAAGAATACCATTGAGATAGTTGTGGCTCTTCTTGGTGTGAATACTTGTTAGAACTAAGAAAATACTGCACAATTGTATTATCTATTCCTGTAAAAGGCTGCACCATCATAATAACGTTTAATTTTAGTAGACGTGGTGGCAGCTTGACTTTAGTTAGCCAGTAGTATCAATCTTAGGAGGACCAGCAACACACAACCAAATTCTATTGTACCAGCTGATTAATCTAGCTGTGTTGCAGTGGTTAGATATGTTCACAAAACCCCCCAGCATGGGCTTGTTGTTTCAGTGACGGGGGATAAAGCATATATATATATGCTTTATCCCCCATCACTGAAACAACAATATATATATATATATTTTTTAAATTCAAGACACGATGTGTTTTTAATCTTGTTTTGACAGTTTTCCTTGGGCCGTGTGTTCCTTTGAAGCTACTTTGAACTGTGTGGGTTAATGGGGGAATTAGACATTGGTCTTGAAAGTAGGGTAATTTCTAAGGCAAAAATCTTTCAAAATATGGCATTCAGTTGCCTTAACGAGATACTTTAATGTACTTGTAAACTTCAACATATAGAAGACTCATAGGGCTAGATTCCTCACTGTCTTGTGCCTTGTGTTGTCATTTTCACCTGCGCAAGATGCGGGCGAAGTACATGTATAATGCTACCATCAGTGTAAGCATGTGGAGAATTCTGATGTGGCAGCATTTTATACCTATTGTGCATGGGTGCAAATGGTTTCAAAAGGTACAGAGAAGTGGAGAAGGATTCTGAAGAAACTTACATATCTGAAGCTAAATCTTGCTCAAAGTCAATGGGAATTTTTACCTGAGCATGACCTGTATGATTTGACCTTACTCCATATATACACAGGGACCACTGCTGAAAGGCAGCCACTACTGAAATGAAAGATGGAAGCTGTTCGACAGTTCAGGGCAACACTACATCAGAGCTTTATGTCAGTAAGTTGAAAAACACTTTTTTCAATTAAAATTACAGGGGGATTTAGAGGAAGAACGTAGCCGTCCAACTCTGAAGCAGGCCAGGACACCCCGAGTCTTAATGGCTACAGGTTTTCAGGACCACCTTGATTTTAGGACTCAACTGAAAAAGACTGCACCACAACATTCAGTAACTCCATACTAGGTTATTGGTTTCTGACTCAGAAAGAGGAATGCCAGCTATTGAATCACCAGCACCTAGGTTGTCTTTAGAGGTTTCCCATCAAAATACACTGACCTAACCCAGTGTTTTATCCTGTCTAGTCTAAAATATCTCCAAGGGACTAGGCTCCTCTCACTTTCCTTGAGAGATTATTGAGCATTCTAAGAGATCTAAGAGCTAGATACAGAGGAGAAACAGCAATGAGAGGGATAGAATGCAGCATGTCCTGTCATGTCATGAAAGATGACAACGGCGGCACTTGTCCAGACAAGTAAAGAAGTGTATAATGACTCACAAAAGCATGCATCTTTTATCCAGTAAAGTGCCTGAAGGTAGTATGTGATCAGAGTGGTGCTCCACACTTTCAAAAGAGCCCCAGAGGATCCCACTCTGTGTTGTACCTCATTGTAAGGGCAGGCAGGAATATTTCCGATGCATGGTCTGTGAATGAACACAGGCCTAGGGTTTGCTGATGCTAGATGAACCTAGTGACAAAGATTAAAATGCCAATACTATACATTTCAATAGCTCTACCCATCTCAAAGCACTTCATAAACATTGCATGCTGGAATCCCTTTACCCACCACTGAAATGCCACCAACTCTAGGGTGAAATATGGAAACTGTTTAACAATCTACAACAGAACTACACAGTTTAACAATACACAGTAGTTTATAATAGGAAGTGTAGAATATCTTATCAAATGGATGCAATGAGCAGGATTCTCTGCTGGTGTAGATTGGAGTAGTTCCATTCAGCGGAGCTATGCTGAATTACATCATCTTAAGATCTGGTCCCAGAGTGAGAATTTTAGGAAGACGGAACACATTTAACCAAATTGTGATGGCCCTTATGAAAAAGCCTTATACAGTTGAATGAAAATGAAATAACTCTGTGTTGACTTTTTAAAGCAACCTATAGGATTCTATAGCAGGGATATAATTCTCTATTACATTCTATAGTTTAGTTTTAAAATTCCATAAAAGGATCATGTTCAAATAGTTTTTTACAGTAATTTCTTTAGAACCCTATTTAATTCCTGTAGATCACTAGTGTTTTCATCCCCATTAAACTCTGTGGGAAAGTTTCCATTAAGGGTCAGATAAGATAACAGGGTTAACTCTTCACTTTGGCACATACATGTCAAGTATCAGGGGGTAGCCGTGTTAGTCTGTATCTACAAAAACAACAAGGAGTCTGGTGGCACCTTAAAGACTAACAGATTTATTTGGGCATAAGCTTTTGTGGGGGGGGAGGGATAGCTCAGTGGTTTGAGCATTGGCCTGCTAAACCCAGGCTTGTGAGTTCAATCCTTGAGGGGGCCACTTGGGAATCTGGGGCAAAATCAGTACTTGGTCCTGCTAGTGAAGGCAGGGGGCTGGACTTGATGACCTTTCAAGGTCCCTTCCAGTTCTAGGAGATGGGATATCTCCATTATTTGTTTGTTTGTGGGTAAAAACCTCACTTCTTCGGATGCATAGAGTGAAAGTTAGTTACAGATGCAGTGGCTGCATCTATCTGTAACTAACTTTCACTCTATGCATCCAAAGAAGTGAGGTTTTTACCCACAAAAGCTTATGCCCAAATAAATCTGTTAGTCTTTAAGGTGCCACCAGACTCCTTGTTGTTTTTGGCACATACATGGCCTTTTTAAAGACCAAAGGCTCAGTCATGCAAAGTGGCAGCTGAAGGTGCCTGTCACTTTGCAGGACTGAGCCACAATAAATAAGGTTTATTGATCCAGTGCATAGTACTACCGCATCATCGATGTATGGGATGAATGCCACCTACTAAAACACTTCTCGTACCACCCTGCATAGCTCATGGAGAATTTCTTTCTGAGTAATGATGGCACTTGGTTCTGCTTAGCTGATGTGGGTGTGAAATGGTACCAAACTTTGCTCTAGTGAAATAACCACACAAGTTTCAGGGTGACACAGAATTAGGCCCACTGAGTGTTTGCCGTACCTGTAGAATGACGCATTCCCACAGCTATTTGCTGGTTTCATGTAGCCTGTGCTCCCGGATGGAGGGAAAACACTCTTTTCTTCCATCATCTACTGGCTCAGAGAAATGCAAGCTCTGGCAGGGCCCATTAATTTTTAATTTAGCCCTCTCCACATTGTACTGCTGTTGTGTTTTATGAGCACATTATGCTGAAGTGAAGGCTTGTAAAACAGAAAAATTTAAAGTTAAAAAAGCACACTCATTATAGCTAATATGCATGCTAAAGTGGAAATACACAGGTATTTATAGCATAGCCCAATATTAATTCTTCTTATTATTTATTATTATTTCATCCTTATAACTCAGCTGAAAATTGAGATATAATTTATACCAGAAACCCAGAGGAGTTAAAAGCGGATGCCTTCAATTTGCAGTTTTCATAGATGCTAGGATAAGCTCTGCAGATGACATGTGGCATCTGCAGAAATATCAGTACCATTCTATTAAGATAATTTCCTTTCCTACCCAGCTCTTCCCCCCCCTCCCCTGCCACTACCACTACGAACCCTAGCACAACACATTTACTGTATGAGAATATGTCCCCATTCTGTCAGTCACACACAATGCCATGCTGAGATTGAAAACTTTCCCCATATACCTTTCCCACTGCCATCCTGGCTGAAAGCAGCTCTGCTCTCCAGGAATGCAGGCAGTGTCACTAATGTATGCAAGTGACATTTACAGTCATTTTATGTCCTGATGGTAAATATGCAAATGATATCAGGTGTTTGCAGCTAGTAGCCTCTCAGCTCTCTGGCACTGTCTTTTTACCTGATTTCATCTCAGGTTCACTTCCCTAGTATTCCATTAGCAGAAAGCAAGAAGGCACCAAACCTATCTTTATTGATAAAATTATATCTGAGATGAAGAGACGGTGGGGAAAGCTCCTGATAGAAAGGTGAAATTTAAAACCATCACAGGAGACAGTGCCAGTATCCAAATTGTTAGGATAATGCGGGGAATGTAGACAATTGTGACCATCTTGTCTTGCCTACTGGCCAATCTATTATTATTTAATTATTATTATTGAATAAAATCATTTATATTATGGTAAGGATTAGGGCCCCTGATCATGGTTCAGGGTCCCACTGTACTAGGCATTGTACAAATACAGAAAAACAAGGATGGTCCTGCCCCAAAGAGATCTTTATACTCTTTTTCTTTACCATTGTCAACCTAATTAGCTACTTCACTGGTGTGTGGTGTGGGTTTTTTTTTTTTTTTTAAGCAGAATTATGCTGCCATTCTGCATTGCAGGCAGAGCTTTGAGTAGAGTGTCACCTGTTCCAATCTGACCCCCGCATGAACCTCCCAACTTTCTCCAAGTTCAAGCTACTGTAACTGGATGTGCAGAGCACAGGCTTACAGGCAGAAGGGCTCCGAACACAGTCAGTGTTTCAAGGTTAAACACTTGCTCTGTTGTTTCCATCCAGTTATGGTGACAGGGGCAATGGGTCAAAGAATTGAAAATCACTTCTGTTACTGATCTGTGATTATTGGTCAAGATAATATTGTTGGTGAAATTTTGCTCTCAGTTAGACCTCGGGGGTAAATTTCTTCTATCAGCTACACTGGTGTAAATCCAGAATAATTCAACTGAAGTCAGTGGTGGTACTGGTGATTTACACTGGTGTAATTCCAGACAGAAATAGGACCATGACTTCTAAAGTCAGTGGGATTGCACGAGTGTGACTGAGAGCAGAATTCGGCTGCATATGGGCTGGTTCCTATATTCTTAGGGCTGAATCCTGCAGTCATTATACAGAAAAAAGGTCCTTTGAAGCCAGTGAGACTATTGCTCTAGTAAGGCCTGCAAAATTTGGGCCTTAGGCATTAATCACCATTAAATCCAGGATGACTTTATGGATTGTGAGTAGTCATATAGTTTGAAGGATATTGGGCTGGCTGGTTTAGTAACAAACTGATTAGGTCCAGAGAAATGTAATAAATTGTGCCAGTGTGGGGGTAAGGTGAACCTGCCCTGAGAGAACCCAGGCTGTATCTGTCCTGAGGTAAAAACAGAGGACCCATTATGCTGAGTGCCAAAAAGCTCACTGGGGCAAGGAGTGCCTTTTGTCATATATCTGCATACAAGCACTCAGCACAATGGGGACCTGATCCAGGACTGGCACCTCAAGGTGCTACCACTATACAAATACATAATACCGTGATGAGTGGGGGGAGGGGAAGGGTAATAAAGGGCATGGAAATCCTGGGGAGAGGAAGGACAAGTATCACAGAAATAAGATTGTGGAGGTGGGTCAGTTGGGATTGAACCTAGAACTTCTGGATCCAAAAGCAGCATTCACTGTTATGTGGGCTAAAGGAACAGCTCCTTTAGAGTAGAGCCAGTAACACTTATCAAGCTCTAGACATAATCTAGCCACTAGAGGGGGACAAAGAGCTACAGTCTACTACAGTGGTTCCCAAACTGCGGATCATGAACCCCTGGAGGTTCATGAAATGTTACAGGGGGTTCTCGGGGAAAAAATTCCCTAATGGCAGACAGAGTTGTCCCTAGGGACCCCGGGCAGCACGGGGCCAGGAGCTTGGAGCCCCTGGACTTCCAAGAGCTAAGCAGATGAAAGCAAGCATATCTATCACACTGAGGAGATTTAAACTTCAAGACTCCTTATAAGAAATGGAAAGGGAAGCGGATATTTTTTGCTGTTTTTAAAATTAAATAGGCAGCTAGTATTGTTTTTAAAATTATTATGAAGAACAAGTTTAAGCTTTGTTGTAACATGCGTTGTTTGCCTGGACTGCGCAAGACCTGAATGCTTGTGTAGAAGGAACTGTTTGAGTTGGCTTCTTAAATACATTTATGCTGTTTCACATCTGATACTCCTTGATGAAACATAGGAGCCTTGTCTTATAATAGGCTTATTCAAAGTGATACAAGCTACGAAAGTGAGATCTTGGAAGAGTGTTGCTGTTTTCATAATGTAATAAAAATACTGTAATGATAAATAATAATTAATAATAAATAATGTGTAATAAGCATGTCATAAAAACAACTTTTATATTTCCAAGATCACTGCTTTTTATAATTTATACTCAGGTAAAGGAGAAAATCCCTGGAAATATTCATTTTTAGGAGGGGGTTCACGAGACCTGACATTATAGTGAAAAGGGTTCACAGGTTGTTAAAGTTTGGGAACCACTGCTCTCCTACTATAGGTTGCACAAGTATGTGTGCATATAAGTGCACCTCCCCTCCCCAATAAATATTATTCTCTCAATTCTTGTGATGGTTCCTCTGCTGAGATTGCCAACAAGTGACTATTGTGGTTGTGAATGTTGTGTAATAAGCAACTTGTCCACTGAGAACTTGGCCAGGACCCACCAACACAATGCACATCAGCTAGAGCCCAGCCATCAGATGCTAATCAGTGACTGACTTGTGCTGGATTTCATTTGGCAGCCTATAGGAGACTGTCACAATGGGCATGATGCTGAGAGCTCTCAATTGCCATTGAAGTCCAATGGGACTTCCGGGCACTCAGCACCGTGCAGAACTGATCCCGAAATTCTATTACTGATCTTCTGAGCGTGTGAAGATCTTTCATAACAAGTCTCTATTCAGTACCCCAAAGTGACAGCAAATTAGCTGTAATTTTTGTGCACATAAAAATGATTCAAATGTAATCTGGACTAAATTAAGCCTGTTACAATAAAGGCCATTTATAATAGAAAATGAGTTTAAAGTCATTGATATAAAGTGGGGCTAAATTCAGAAGTCCTTATTACAGTCTGATTCTGATTCCATGCTGGTGCAGATTCTCAACTGGTGTAAATCAGTGTAGCTGATGGAGTTACACTGAGTTACACCAGCTGGGGGATCTGGTCCATTACTATTTGCATTACTGCAGCTCTTAAAAGCCCCAATTGAGATCAAAGCTCTACTGTGCAAGGAGCTGCACATGCCCATAACAAGAGACAATCCTGGATCCAAAGAGCTTAAAATCTAAATAGATGAGGCAGTCATGGGGAGCATTATCGATCAGTTTTACAGATGGGAACGCATTGTTATTTTTTGTTTTTTATTATTATTAAGAAATTAAGTTATTTAGCCATGGCGAGTGAGGATGTCTGGGATAAAGGAAAAGAGCTCAGATCTCCTGATAGTCAGTCCAGTGCCTTAACCATAAGGCCATTTGGTACCATCTCCAATACCGAGCACTGTAAATGAATTCAAGAGAGATCAGAATTAGGCACTGAAGCTGGGCAAACTCTTTAACTGGGCAGAATGCCCATTTACTTTTGAGAGGGGCTGATCCTGCAAAGACTTACTCATGTATTTAACCTTGGGCTTGAGTCTGGTCCTATAGAAATCAGTTCTTGTCTGGGGCAGAAAGAGACCTTACAGTTAGGACGGGTTGAAAGTTTTCCATCAGAATTTGGGTGGGGGTTGTAGGTTATTTTCTTATCTGCTTTCTGTGAAACTTTTTCTTCTTTTCATCTAAAAGATGAAAATGAAAAGTTTTCATCTGAAAACCAAACATCAAAGATTATTTTTATTAAAATGCCAACATTTTCCTGGGGAAAAAATTCCAATCATCTCCTCTTATAAGTAGCCCATAGAAATCAATCATTGACTTCAATGGGACTACTCACAGTTCATACATTTAAGCACATGCATAATTGTTAGAGAGATCACAGCTTGGCAGAGGACTTCAGGATTTGCCCCCTACCTTTTAGCCTGTGAGGACAAAATCTTCCTGAATAGGAATTTGCTGTGAGAAGCTTCTGTTCTCAGTGAAACATGCTGTTACTCTCAGCCATGTATATTTTATTGAGGTCATTCACAATATCAGATTTCTCCCTCTCCTCTCCCACCATTCATGTAATACAATTTTATGAAACTGACATTTGTGACTCCTCTGCTTTAGAAAAATAAATTATGTGGGGAAAGCTGACAGCAAAATATTTGTTTAGATTTTATTAAGCATCAGGAGAAAAGCTGTGTAAGATGCCAAAAGAACAAGAGCAGAATCAAGTCTTGAGCCATCGGAGAGGCCCTCCCTTTCCCATCCACATGCACACATAACCATTAGCAAATGCGGGGAGGGGGGGATTTTAAAGCTTAGGAAATATTGAATGAAATGATTTCTACTAAGACTTTTATTTATTAAAAATTGTATTGTTTATAATGTAATATAACAAATCTGTGACTACCTATGCTATTATATTTCTCACTGTGCCACACACTGATAGTAGCATCACAATAACAAGGAGAGAATTCAGAGCCACCTGCTCTATAAGAATCCTAAAGAATCTCCTTTAGCTGATATATGTATTTTGCCCTATAACACATAGTTGAGCAGATCTGCTTCTAGCCAACAGACACACACACAGACACAGCTAATTCAGTTTAGCAAAATAATTCCTGATTCCTTCCACACCCATACTCCAAATATTTGAAATAGAGATGGGTCTACGCTGTTTAAATATAAATTTACATCTAAACTTTCTTTAAGTTTGGGAATATCCGGATAAGGTTTATGTATAGGGCCATTAAAGTTATAGCAGTGAATTCAGATCCCTGTCTGCTTGAAGTTTTTCATTTCAATACCATCTCTAATTTTAAATTTACACATTTTTATTTTGTTCAGACAAATTACACATTCTTAAGGTGAAATCATTACCCCACTGGAGTCAATTGCAAAATTTCCTGTGACCTCAGAAGGGCCAGTATTTCCCCAATAAATACAGCACGCAGTGTTAAATAAATGCATGAATAACTGAGAATCAGCTTGTATTGAAACTATGTTTATAAATTGAATTCATTGAATTTAATTGGAGCTTTGCAGCCGATATCAATTAAGAGCAGGATTGGTCCCTCTGTTTGTTTGTTTGCCTCTGCACTGGTGAGCAATTTGCAAACATTAAATAAATACGCAATCCCATGAAACAGACATTTTAGATCAATTTTATAGATGTAAACAAAGGTGAAAAGACTTGCACATAAGCACAATGGGTGCAATGAATCTCCATCCAGAGGGCCAGCACAAATCCTGCACATTCCATAAGTTATACTTTGAGTGCTCACGTCATCCATTGGCACTGAGATGTCCTTCTGGATAGAGTTGAATTTTGCACATGGGAGCTAGGAATAGAGTGCAGAAGACCTGTTTGCAGTCCTCTGCTCTGACTGCCAGATAACACTCTGTCCTAGAGCTAGGAATAGAACCCAGGAATCCTGGCCCCCACTGCATTTGCTCTAGCCACTTTACAACAATGCTCTGTCATCAGTTGTGTGATTGGAAGGCCCTGGCTGTATGAAAATTGCAGCATCAGAAACATGAGAGAAAACCCCAAAGAGTAACGACAAGTTGATGCAACATCCTCTGGGAATGAAAGGCAGGAGGAAGTTTCTAGCCAGCAGATGATAATGATGGTGAATCAGGTTTCTACAGGTTTCAGGTTTCCACAGGTGAATCAGGTTTCTAACTAACCTCTTGTGCATTTAATAAATCCAGAAGCTCCATTCCAAGGATAAACATGGTCCCCATGTCTAACCAGACAGACACCTGCTGTCATTTTCCTTATGTCTGAACCTGCACAGCAGGACCAATTATCCAGCTAACAAACCGGAGACGAATCCTGTAGTTTGTGCCATCCTATCAGCTGAATTAAAGGTGTCATGGTTACCATGGCAACATTGTTTCAGATGCTGATGGGAGAAGCAGTTACGATTAAATTATTGAGCGTCAGGTGTGTGGTGTCCCGTCCCACCAGCCCCTATAGACTTTCCTGGTTATCACAGCTCCTGGACTGTGATTCCTTTCAGAAGCAAATCAGCCAATTAAAGACTTAGTGGATCCCAAGGACATGTTGGCATGTGAGATGCTACACAGGATGGGAGGGCCCTGCATGAAAGTCTTTGAAGCAGCTAAGCACCTTTTTCACATGTAACAGGTTGCAGTGGGGAGGAAGAATAGCTCTTGCCCTACCACAGACTCTGTTTTTAAGCCTTGGTCTTCGCTTTGTTGTCTTCCCTCTACAAACATATTCTGTGTGATACAAGTGTAATGTGGTGCTCTCAGGTCAGCAGTGATGATGGAACTGATGATTTCTGGATCTAAAATTATGAGCTTTTATTGTGTGATTTAAAAGACCCTGGATCTGTTAGCTCAAAGATTGTAATATACTTCTAAACCTCTATGTTGTCCAGCCACTAGGAGACAACACAGAGTCAGACTGTGCATGTATGGGTTACTACGCAAGCAACAAGGACTGCTGTAAAATGGAAGCCGTCTATCTCTCTGGTAAGCTGTAAAACCAACATCTTGATGAAGGATTGGCCAAGGCCAGAACTACTTACCTCCAGGATTCTCAACCTATTAGCATTGTTTTTTAGATGGAGCTCCTCCCTGCTCACAATAGCAAAAAGGATACTTACCCTGCCCTTTGCAAAACCCTTCCTAGAGACCCACTTCTTTGAAGAGGTCCATGGGCACTAACCCACATGTTAGTGTGTGGCGTTGTGACCATGTGAGTCGGTGGCCTTGAACTCATTTTGGAACACCACTCAAATTTGGATTTGGAACACCACTCAAATTTGACCCGGCCACCCCTGTGTCAAGTCAGAGGGGCAGCTGGGCCCCATTTGAAAGTTTGATGCACTTTCCCCCCTCCAGTTGAGAACATATGATTTATCCAAATCCATCCCTGAAATCTGGGTTTCATATAAAATGGAACTTGGAGATGAAGGATTCTGGCCAAAGCCACCACCCATTTTGACTGAAGTGGAGTGGGCTCACACACAGACTGCTATGCCAAGGAATGACCAAGAGCAGATTCTCAACATGTCCTTGAGGGGAAGTCAGTTGAGAGAGTTTGGGTAGAGACTTTGCTTGGAATGGAAATGAAGGCCCATTTCTAGTCCTGACCACCTGTGGTCACGCACAATCCTATGGCATTTATCTCCGTAACAGAGGTGTTATCCCTCTAAAAATTTCCTTCCAGTTTTGGTTGTATACAGGATTCCCCTAAGCCAAGTATAAGATGTGGAACTTTGGTGAATTCTACAATGGAACTTTTGTGGAATCAATTTAACTTATGAGTTAATATATAAAAATTGCTTGCACTAGCAGAAGGAGTAAAGAAGAATATACTTACACAGTATATTCACTACAGGTTAATTCATCCTTGCTCAAATACCATGGAAGTCGTTGATAAAGGCAGCCTTGGGTGCCTCAGGGCAAACATATGGAAAAGTCCATAGGAATGTTCAGGATCATGCTACATATGATGTCTCTTAGGATAGAGAAAAGTCAGGGCTTGGATGTAATGAAGGTAAAGGGGATTCTTTACTGAGACTGCTGGACATGGAGAGACCCTGTGGTTCTCTCTGGCTCTGTAGCTCCTGATCTGACAAAGAGCTTCTTTTGCCTAATGTCTCCTTCTAGGGGCTCCCAAAGTCATGGCCTAAACTAGGAAATCTTGCATTGAACTGTTGACTCCTCTAGGCTACACAATGGACATCAGCTCCAGAGGGAAATGTGCAATGTAAATAGGGGGCAGAAAAAAAGTTGAAACAGCTGCTGGAGGAAGGACATTAGTGTCTTTGAAAGTAATTGTTTTTAACCCTATGTCAACAGAGTTAAGAGGCCTTTTGTTGTTCATAGGAGCTTGTGGGTTTGAAATGTCTCATTTCCGTCTTGACAATGTAGTGGTAATTAAAGCATACAAATACATTGAGGTAATAGAGGTCAGTAGAGCTGATTAGGCGACCTGTTACAGGACTCTGATGGTTGGGAGAGATCAAGAGGTTTTGTTAAGAGCCATCTAGTGTCCCATTCAATATCTGCTTTGATTAGGTTCTAGAGACATTAATGACTAGGAACTCTCTCACATGGCCAGCAGCCCTGGCTGCTCCATGTTGAGAATTGCGCCTGTTAGCCCAGGACGTTTGTGGGCATTAGCTTTGTATTTTATCCAAATATAAAGGGGCATTTAATTTTTACCCTCCTCCCCGACCCTTGCCTGACTGCAGCCTGGGTAGCTGGAGATCTTTGTGATGCAGTGTTTACAGCATCTGACTTTGTTGCCAAACAGTGATTTACTGCTGCAAATGATGCTGTTATTTACCTTGGAGCATTGGACTGGCTCTCAGAACTGAATGCAGTGTTGAAATGTAGAGAAGCCTCTTCAAAGACTAGTGATGGGCAAACACTTAAGATATTGCCCTAAAGGCTCCCTGTTAATTAATCCAAGGAACTGTCCAGTCCAGAATGTGTAAGGAGTGAAATGCCCTGAGGCTTAACAACTCCTCTGAAGGACAGCACCCTTCACTGTGCTAAGCTCTGCAGTGCAGAGTCAACACTAGAGAGGAACTCAAATTTCCAGTGTGCAGAACAAACCCACAACAACTTGCCTGCAATGGGGTCAGATCTAATCTTCTTGGCCACACTGACCTAGAAGTAGCACTGCCTTGAGAATGAGGACAGGGCTAGGAAGACCCCCTAACTCCAGACACATAAATAATGGCATCAATCAGGCACCAGAAGACACCATAGCCATTGGGATGGAGACTTGATATGATAGCCAGACAACTAGGTGATACACAGTGAAGGAAAGCTGCTGAAAGAAGCACAATCATGCTGGCTAGAAAAGGCACTGCTTTAAGCTAAAACTGTTAACCACAGGGGGTTGAGGGGTAGTATCACGGCCCCCCTTCCTTCCCAGATACACTCCACATCTGCTAGAAGAGCTGGCACTAAGGGAGTAGGGAAGAAGTCAGGGGAGCACATACTGCACCCTCCCAAAGGGTGGCAGAACTGGCACCCAAGCCTGGGTTCTCTGGAGCCTCAGGAGGAGATCTAGCTGACTCAGACAGAATTCGTCCTAGGTTTCCCAGGGCAGGTCATTTCTCCCTACATTCCCTACAGCATGGGCTACAGCATAAGAGCCTAAGCTGGCCCATAGTATGTCTAGTCTCCATAGGAACAACCAAGGCTATGGAGAAGGTTTTCAATGAAGTTTTTGTTGAATTATTGTTACTGAAGCCACACCCTGAGTAGGGGGAGAGATTAGTCCCAGATTGCAGAGCTTACTTCCAGTTAGAAAAGGCACTTTCAAGTGCTCACCAATGATTAGAACATCCTCCTTTCCTACGGCTAATGTGTCTCATGCAATCTAGCACCCCTGATGGTTCCAGCCTGCCTGATGTGCATTGCAGCACCTTTGTGCTGCTGATAATATAAATGTAATTTGAGCTTGAGCTCTCCCTCTCCTTTTTAAAAATAAAGTTTTCTCTATATTTATCTTTTATCCTTCATCTCACCCCCTCATGCTGCGGATGTTCTTGTCAAACACACAGAACAAGCTATTATTATACTGAGGTTTTTTGTTTTCTTCTCCAGAAGGAAAGTTAATAGAAAATCCGTCTGAAGAAGGAAAGCAACTCCGCTGAAGCTCTGACTTGTGTAAGGAAAGGACAAGCTCCAGGGACGCTGTTGTGAAACAGATTATTTAACTCGATACTGTAGTGGTGAGCAATGCCAGAGTGACAGCCTATGGGACTAAGTTCCTGTTTACCCTGGAACCGACTAGCTGCTAGCACTACAAGCGTCCCTCATCCCATGCTGCTCCATCAGTGTAGTGCAACTTTTCTCTAGAGAGGAGAGTCCGCTCTCCATAGCCCATTGAGTCCTGGGCCTCTGCTCAGAGTGCCAACAAGGGGGGTGAATGTGGCTGTAGGTTTGCGACAGTTGTCCACTATAAATTGGTCTGTGCCGACATATTACACAGGTCAGCAAGTTACTCACCGTTGTGATTCAGTAGATAGGGACTAGCACTCAGGAGAGTAGGGAGATAGTCCCACTTCTGCCACTGACTTGCTTAATCATCTTGGGCTGAGTCATCTTACCTATCAGTGCTTCAATTTCCACATTTGTAAAATGGGAATAACATTCACAGCTTTGGAAGGAAAGTGTTATTATTAACTGCTACTGATCTCAGTGGGTTTGAATTGATCTAGAAGAGGAAAGGCTCTGTAATGTAACCAGTGTCACACCTTGAGTGTAGCTGCTAATAGCTTTGTTGGAACAAAAGGCAAAGCTTCATGGGACTGTATTTAATTGCAGTGGAGCTCAGAAAAGCATATTATAGATCTTTACTTTGCTTCGGGCTGCTTCAGCAGATGAGAACAGTACTGATGCCTCCCGCTGCTTTGGTTGTGTCCTACATTACAGCAAATTGCATAAAGAGGACCAGGAATAGGAAAAGGCGGAGGTTGGACTGTTTCCTCTGAGGAGGCATGTGGGCTAGAAGATGATGCAAAAGATGAAAGCTTTGTGCACACACAATGGTCCGCAACATTGCCTTTTCGTGGAACAGGCTCACACCAGTATTAAGGTCTCAAATCTTTGGGCCTGGTCTTCCTGTTTGATGTACAAGGTTCAGCTCTGCAAAGGAATAGCTCAGTGGTTTGAGCATTGGCCTGCTAAACCCAGCATGGTGAGTTCAGTCTTTGAGGGGGCCATTTAGGAAACTGGGGTTAAAAATCTGTCTGGGGATTGGTCCTGCTTTGAGCAGGGGGTTGGACTAGATGACCCCCTTCCAGCCCTAATATTTAAAAAAAAAAAAAGGCTAGGAAATACCTGCCTTCCCCCAAAGGGGAGTGAGCTACATGAAATCATTGGAGTTAATTATCATTGTTATTTATCCATTATGCATGGACAGTGTCCCAATTAAATATAATCTAGCCCAAGGTGTTCACAATCTTTGGCTCTGATCCTGCAATGAGCTCTGCATATGGGTTCAGGGATTTGCTCACATGGAATTTATTGCAGGACTGGTGCCTAAAAGACAAAGATTAAGGGATTGTCTACACAGAACATTTATACTGGTATAAGCTAAGGTGTGACATTATCTCAGGCTAGGTCTACACGGGGGGTGGGAGATCGATTTAAGATACGCAAATTCAGCTATGCAAATAGCATAGCTGAATTTGACATATCCGAGCCGACTTACCCCGCTGTGAGGACGGCGGCACATCGTAAAAGTCAGGGACAGATCATGGACTTCTGTGAATTTTTCTTTATTGGCCGTGACCTGTCCCTGATTTTTACTAAAAATACCCATGACAAAATGGGAAGGGACTAGGCAGTTGCGGGTGGCTGGGAGCTCTGGGGCCCCCACCACCCATCAGGGTTCAGAGTTCCAGGTTCCCCCTGCCACCAGAAGCAGAGAGGAGCTGCAGGTTCCCCCTGCACCCTCCCCTGTGGTGGGGAGGGCTGTGGGAATCCCACTGCAACGGTGGGGAGCGACTGGGGTGCCCTTGTCCCCCATGGCAGCAGCGGGGAGTGGCTGGGGTCTCCCTGCTGCTGTGTCTGGTGGGGAGCTGTGGGGTACCCCCCTGCCTGTAGCATCTGGGAACTGTGGGGTACCTCTGCTGCCCATGGCAGCTGAGCGCTTGGGGGCCCACTGATTCCAGCAGCAGGGGGACCTTACTGCTCCCTGCCGCTGGAGGACCCTGCAGCTCCCAGCTGCCAGGGCTGAAGTCACGGAGGTCTTTTGAAGTCATGGATTCTGTGACTTCCACGACCTCCGTGACACAACTGTAGCTTTAATTATAACAGATAAAACTTTCCTGTACAAATGCTTTGAAGCAGCAATATAGCCTGCCCTGTGATTGCTGTGGCTCTGTGGCCTCTGACATGTTCCATGTCTGCAAAGGCAGAGCCAGACTGGCTTCTTTTTGCATACTTTGGGGGTGGAGTCATTCTCCTTGATCACGTTACTGTACACAAGTGGATGATAGGGGTCAATTAATTAGAAGAGTGAGGTGAGAAAACATATCAGACCTCTGCAACTATTGCTTGCATCCTGTAGTAATGAGAATTCAAACTTTTTTTTTCCATGCCTTAAAGTGGTGAGACAACGGGATGGCAGACACAGTTTCAATGCCCACTGTAAAATGTGGCCTGTGACTGGTTTTGCTCTTTGAAAAGATGAAGAGCACTGTAATACTGAACCATTCTGCTGTCTGGAGACGAGCTCAAGTGCTCCAGCAAGCAAAAAGGGCCTTTTAAAAAATACTCCACCCCCATCTCTTTTTTTTCCCTCCCCCTTTCCAAATGCATATTTGCAAATAGCATGTTTACCCCTAAGGGTTATGGAAAAAGCTCTTCAAATCAGCTTCCAGAGTAGAGATTAAAAATGGGTTGGCTTCACCTCTTAGGCAAAGGCAGACTGGAGATATACTGAAGGCATTGGAACAAGTGATTGTGGTCCAAGGGAGTCATTTAATATGGATGTTCAACACGCTAAATGGATTTTGCTTTTAAAAATGATCAAGAGGTTGAACAGTGAAAATATTTTGAGCCAACTTTGCATTAGATGGATGGTTTGGTTCAGATTCCGAGGCTAGGATATGAGCACATGAACACCTCTCTGAACTGCATGCTGCCAGCAAAGATTAGCAATGATGAATTCATCCATTCTGCAGAAGAGTTACTGATGAGACCTTTACCTGTTCTGCATGCAACCCGCTGAGGTCAATGGGGGCACAGGAATCTGCCTGTGCACAGCTCATTGTAGGACAAGGGAGGGCCTAAAATCATTCACACTCTCAATGGTCCCCCATTTTGGACTTACAAACATCCCTCTGTCCCACAGCAAACTGGCTTTAGCAAGAATGCTGCCTAATGACTAGGACAAGGGACTGGGAGTCAGGCAACTGGGCTTCTGTTCATGATGCTCTCTAAGCATTTATACTGTCCTCATCACTGTGAGTTCTTTACAAATCCTGAATGTAAACACAGGATCTCTGTGGTGAGAGCCTGTTCATGCCACTGCTTTGATACTGTGCGCTGTCATCTTGGGAAAGTTGCTTCACTGCTCCGTGCCTCAATTTCCCCATCTGTAACATGGGGTGTGGCAGGGTCAAGATGTCCCTACCTCACAGAGATGTTGTGAGGATTAACCAATTAATGCTTGTGAAATACTCTAAGGTCCTCAGATAAGAGGCACAAAGGAGTGCAAAGCATTGTGAATTAGTGTGAGTTACAACACATGCAGCAGAAATTCAGAATAATTTAGCTGAACTCACAGAAAATATTAATTATACTTGGGGTTTGGGAACAAAATCATCTCTGCTCATTTTTGAGTTTCCTCCACTTTGGTTTGTCTGTGTCCCTCAGCCTGAGCCGTGAACAAAGGATTTACATGATACCTGCAGCAAAGGTCTAGAGCTGAGCAGCACACCTAGAGTTAACCAGCCCGGCTCCTCACTCTCCTCCCAAGGAAGGGTGCGGTAGGCTGGAAGCTGAATGTATCAGACAGCTGATGGCTGAAAGTCCAATCAGCAGCTCAGAAGTCACTGCAGATAGAGGACAGCAGCATAGGGACTATGACACACTGTGAGTCAGTTCTGTTTTCATACTGTAGAGGGCTGTATTGTGCACATACAGCATCAGGATCATGACAATGTCAATGCAAAATCTCCTCTGGATATGAGGTTCTTCAGTTCTTTGTTGCAGTCTAAAGATATGAACCAAAATTCCAGATTGGAACATCCTTTCAGTCTGGGGGTATTGAGAATCCACACTTAACCTTTGCAGTGGTCTTATCTTTATAATGAGCTCACTCTAAAACTCAGGATCAGAACATCTCCAGCCCCTGAACGTTGAAGTTTTCCTAACGTGGGTCAGAAGTGTATTGTGTGATCCCATCTCTAAAATGGCCAGTCTGTGTGGAAAATGTATTTTAAGTCATCCTTATTTTAAAAAAATTATCCTGACTTCTATGTGGTGGAACTGGCAGACGTGATGAGCTGCTCTTGCAGACTTCAGAGGATCATTCTGAAGAAGCCTCTAGATGTTAAGATACCTATCTGAACTGCCCAGACTTCTGAGAGCTGCATGACTTGTCTGGAAATCTCAAGAGAACAGACATTCTTAGGAGATTTCCTCAGCATTCACATGTGTGTGATATCCTCTACCTATATCTTTGTGTTTCTCTGTAAACTCTCTGGGGCAGGACCCTTTCTTAGCATAGGTCTGCAAAGTGGCTGCCCTTCCAGTAAGTGCTATAAAATAGCTTCCTGCTGTGCTAGAAATATAGGGATAAAAGTTTCCATCTTGGTGTTTTGCTTCTCTGGCTTCTGATCCCATTTGTCACTGGTAAGAGCTAAAGGCAGTACTAGAAATGAGAAAGCCAAAGGAGATAGATTGCAAGTTTAGTTAATCTACGTAAAGTTCAGTTTGGGTGAAGATTGAGTGTAGGTGGCTTGACTCAGTTTCCCTGTCCTTACCCAGTTCCTGCCTCTCCCTTGCTACATGTGTCAAACTCTGCCTTGACTTTCCTAACCTGTTGCCCTCTGTGCTCCTCCTGGGGGGTAAAACAGGGCCCTGGGTGTCTCTAGTAGATACCAAAATAATTCCTTCCTTTCTTTTCCTCCCTACCCTTGGTTCAGCTGTGGTTAAAATCAAATACAATGATGAGACTGGCCACTCAATTTCCAGGGCTTCTGCTTCTCAGCTGGGATTTCAATTCTAATTTTCAAAGCTGCTGTGCATATAAATTGTGTCACTAGTCACCTCCTGTGTTAATTGGTGAACCGTGGCACTTTATGGTGGAAAATTCCTCATTGCCAGCAATTGAGTGGAAAAGTCCCTGTACACTCAGCAGCACAAATGTGCTGGGAGGCTGGAGTGACGTGAAGGCAGATGAGCCTGTCACTCTTTGTTTGCACTGCAGATTTATCCAGCCCTGGAAAAAGGTGACTTTGGTGCTGTGGAGCCATTTTAGTACACTACGGACATTCTTGCTTTCCAGAGACATCTTCACCCATCCCTGCCTTGCTTGGCCACTTCAGCAAGAGAAGCAGTGCTATGCAGTGACTGGAATCCAGGGTTCTGCACTAAGTTAGCTAGGGCCTGATATATTTTCAAAGGTTCTGATTGAGTGCTTGCTTGCCCCCATTAGCTTCAGTGGTACCTACAGGTGCTCAGGACCTTAGAAAAGGAGGATATTGACCACTGTGCCTCAATTTCCCCACCTGTCTGAAGGGTGATAGTAATGCTTACCCTAACAGATGGGGGTGGGGGTATGTATTAGTCTGTTCAGTGCTTTGAGGATGTAAAGGGTTATATAAGTACAAGGCACTAATATTGCAGGACTAGTCCATGATAAATCTGTTGTAAATAAGTATGAATGATGGAAAGCGCTCAAAAGCTTGTGCAGTTTAAACCTCTGTGTTCCTACTATACAGGTAAGGGTGGAAACCTCCTTAGAACAGGCTTTCTTTGTAAGATTTCCAGTGTGTTATGGATCTGGCTAGGTTAGGAATAGAGCAGAATAGCCTCTCTCATGATCTGCAGCTCCATTGGCTTCTGCCTGTGGTCAGGAACTGAAGAGGGATGTAAAACTGAAGTGTGTCCCAAACCTTATTTAAATGTTGGTTTATTTTGGATGAAGTATTATCCATCCCATGTATAAATGTTGAGTTTTAGGAGAGTACCACGTTATTGTTCAATAGAGCTGAACAAAACATTGTGAATTCTTCAGAAAATGCAGTTTTGAGTCGATCAAACTATATGCAACTTTGACACAAATTTGTTGAATAGTTTGACTTTTCAGGGGGCTAGAGTCACCAGGGGGATTTGAGCACCGTTCACAAAAATGGAGGTGAAGGAAGTGGTACTGCCCTGTCTACCAGCCTATATGGTATTCGGCGGTGGCTCTCACTCCTCGGCTGTCTGTGAGCTGAGGGGTGAAAACAATATGCTTCAGTAGCCATTGGGGCAAAGAGAGAGAATGTGAATGACTCTCTAGTCTCGTGGTTCAGGCACTCATCTGGGAGGTGGGGACCTACCTGGGTTCCAGTCCCTGCTCCAATGAATCATTATATTATTTATACAAAGTGGAACAGCTTCAGCAGGAGAGATTGAGAATAGCCCACCTCAAAATAGCCTTTAGCCTCATATTAGAGCACTCAGCTGGGCGGGAGCAGACTTGGGTTCAAATCTCTGCTCCAGACTGGAGATTTGGACTTTGTTTCCCACATCCTAGGTGAGTGCCCAGACTATTGTATGTCAGGGGAGAGAGGCGGCACCACCACCACCACCACCTTCTTCTCCTCCTCCTCTTTCTTGAATCTAGCCCTTCTTTTCCTTTGCTTTTATATTAAAAATGCCTGGAAATAAAACATTGTGTTGGACTCAAAATGAAATTTGTAATGACCTTTTTGGCACTGCTCATGAACTGACAGTCAGTTATTCACCCAGCTCTGTTATTTAACACTTAATTTGCAGTAGCACTTTAACACCTCAGTCTAATCAGGGCCCTGTTGTGCTTGGTGCTGTACAGACATGTAGTGAAAAGACTGCTCCAGCTTCAGAATTTGGAGTCATAAGGCTGGGTGACCTGCCAAGTAAAGGACACCAGGTAGCAATTTGCAGGCTGCAGTCTCAAGCCTTCTACTCTGCAAATCTGTGTTGCTGCTTCCTTTCCTTCCCCTCTCTAGAGACGGAATCCACTTCTTCTGCATCACCACTGGAGTCCTTTGAGTGACATCAGGGATAATTTCTGTCTAGCCCCTTATCTTTGATATACTTGAAAGAACAACCTCCTTTATCTGCCTACAACCTCTCTCCTTTCCAGGTCTTCCAATATCCTAGCTCCTGTCATCCTCTCTTCTAGCAGATCTAATTCACCATCCCCATTCTACACATCTCTGCACAGCAGCCTGTTTGACTAGGTGACTTTCAATATCCTCTGATCCCTATTTTCTTTGTACTATAATATGTGACCCATAAGTACTCCTAATACATTTATGTATGTGCTGTATATGTAACTGTAACAAACTGCGGTGAGCTAAATGTGAACCCCCTTGCAATGAAACGTCTCATAAATTATCCAGTGTAATGTGTGTATGCTTTACAGAATACTTCTCGATGCTATAAATATCTCCCTATATGCTGGCAGAGTGTGGGCTGTATGATCCATGGGGGGTTCTCGGATGTGCATGGGAACTGCTATTAGAACTGAGCATTATCTACTTTATCAAATTCATGCAATGTCACTTCAAACTCAGCAAAACTTTGCAACCCAAGAAATGTCAGCACTGGGGTTTTAATCACCACCACACTTTCCCTAAGTGCCGACAGATGAGGCTTTGGAGGAGGGTAAATCAGCTGTCTATTGAAATCATTGACATGGATGGAGAGTATGATGTGGTTCTAAATATGGGGCATGTTATATGTGCGTGTATGTATCGGTTTGACTGACTACATTGCGATCCAGGGGCATTATCATTATCCGATAGCTCCATATGCCCTGTGGGTTTCTCTGTCCTAGGGAAAGATGAACAAGGGGTGACATTGAATCGCCAAATGTTTATATGCTGAAATGGAAGCAGATCTTGAAAACTCGGCTGCCTAAGTAATCTTGGAGTGTGTTTATAGCAAGAGAAGTGATGCTGTAAAATAACCTCATGGGGGTTCCTATTACTTCTCAATAGCTACCTAGATCAGATCTGTCCAGTATACAAGTCTAAAGGTGATTATGCTAACTACCAGCTCTGCAGCTAGGATCTGAAATACCAGCCGTATTCCTCATGCCTCTTGAATCACCATCAGTAAATAATGAAGGGGCTGCAGTCAGAAAGTTTGGCTGACCGCTTTGCTGATGCTGTGTGAGGCAAGTTGTCTCTTGTAGCTGTAGGCTAGTGGACTGAACACAGGGCAAGGTGATGGAAGATCTAGATTCTGTTCCTGGCTCTGTCACTGACACACTCTGGCCTTGGACAGCTGTTCCTTGTGCTGAACTTCCAGTTGGTGAAGGTGACATAAATATTAACAGTGTTAGAGGAGAAACAGCTGTCTCCATTATTCCCTCTTGTCAAGTCTATGATATTCGCTTGTGTTGGAGGAAGGACAAAAGATCCTGAAAACTTGTCTCTACAGAGAGAGAGGTAGGACCAGAATACCAAACTCAATGTTATGGGTTATATAAGAGCTAACATCACATAATAAGAGTGGCCATACTGGGTCAGACCAATGGTCCATCTAGCACCATATTCTGTCTTTCAGCAATGACTGGTGACAGATGCTTCAGAGAGAATGAACAGAACAGGGCAATTTATTGAGCACTCTATCTCATCATCCAGTCCCAGCTTCTGCCACTCAGAGGTTTAGGGAGAATCAGAGCATGGGCTTACATTTCTGACTATCTTGGCTGATAGTCATTGGTGGACGTATCCTCCTTAAACTTGTCTAATTCTTTATTGAACAGTTATATATTTGGCCTTCATAACATCCCCTGGCAACAAGTTCCACCGGTTGACTGTGTGTTGTGTGAAAAAGTAGTTCCTTATGTTTGTTTTAAACCTGCTGCTTGTTAGTTTTATTGTTGTTGTGTTCTTATGTTATGTGAAGCTGTAAATAACACTTTTTATTAACTTTCTCCACACCATTCATGATTGTATAGCCCTCTATGGTATCCCCCCATAGTTGTCTCTTTTGCAAACTGAACAGTTCCAGTCTCTTTAATTTCTCCTCATATGGAAGCTCTCTCATGCCCCTAATCATTTTTATTGCCCCTGTCTATATTTTTTCCAATTCTAATATCTCTTTTTTGAGAAGAGACAACCAGAACTGCACACAGTATTCAAGGTGTGGACGTACAATGGATTTATATAGTGGCACTATGATATTTTCTGTCTTATCTATCCCTTTTCTAATGGTTTCTAACATCCTGTTAGCTTTTTTGACGGCTGCTGCTGCACATTGAGCAGATATTTTCAGAAATTTTTCATATTCTTGAGTGGTAACACCCAATTTAGAGCCCATCTTTTTGTGTGTATAGTTGGGATTATGTTTTCCAATGTGAATTACTTTGCATTTATCAACATTGAATTTCATCTGACATTTTGTTATCCAGTCACCCATACTTTTGTGAAGTATCAGAGGGGTAGCCGTGTTAGTCTGGATCTGTAAAAAACAACAAAGAGTCCTGTGGCACCTTATAGACTAACAGATGTATTGGAGCATAAGCTTTCATGGGTGAATACCCACTTCGTCAGACGAAATACCCACAAAAGCTTATGCTCCAATACATCCGTTAGTTTATAAGGTGCCACAGGACTTTTTCCAGTTTTGTGAGACTCCTCTGTACCTGTTTACACTCAGCTTTGGACTTAACTATTTTGAGTAATTTTGCATCATCTGCAAACTTTGCCACCTCACTGTTTTACCCCTTTTTCCAGGTAATTTATGAACACTTTGAACAGCACTGGTCCTAGTACAGATCATTGGGGGACCCTGCTATTTACTTTTCCACTGTGTAAACTGAAAATTTATTCCTTCCCTTTGTTTTCTGTCTTTTAACCAGTTACTGATCCATGAGAGGACCTTCCTCCTTATACCATGACTGTCTACTTAACTTAAGAGCCATTAGTTAGAGACCTTGTCAAAGGCTTTCTGAAAGTCCAAGGCATGATTTCCTTTTACAAAAACTGCGTTGACTCTTCTCCAACATATTGTGTTTATCTGTGTCTGATATTCTGTTCTTCATTACAATTTGAACCAATTTGCTTTGTACTGAAGTTAGGCTTACCTGCCTATAATTGCCAGGATCACCTATGGAGCCTCTTTTAAAAATCAGCATCACAATAGCTATATGATGGAGGCTGATTTTAAGTGATAGGTTACAAACCACAGTTAGTATTTCTGCAACTTCATATTAGTTCATTCAGAACTCTTGGATGAATACCGACTGGTCCCGGTGACTTATTACTGTTTAATTGATCAATTTGTTCGAAAACTACTTCTATTGACACGTCAATCTCGGACAGTCACTCAGATTTGTCACCTAAAAAGAATGGTTCAGGTTTGGGAATCGCCCTCATATCCTCTGCAGTAAAGACAGATGCAAAGAATTAACTTAGCTTCTCTGCAATGGCCTTGTATTCCTTGAGTGCTCTTTTAGCACCTTGATCATCCAGTGGCCCCACTGATTGTTTGGCAGTTTCCAAACTTCTGACATACTTACAAAAACTAACAGGAAATGTTTTTTTAATCTTTTGCTAGTTGCTCTTCAAATTCTTTTTTGGCCTGCCTAATTATACTTGATTTGCAGAGTATGTTCCTTTCTATCAATGTGTGGCTCAACTGGCAGAGCTCCCTGTGGCTCATATGGTGGTGGTTTGAGAAGACTGTTTTGAATCTTGCAGTGTGCATCCTGAACACTACCATAGCTGAGTCAAATCACAGAGCTGGGGTCAGCAGGGAAACTTTGCTAACTGGTTAAGTCCAATTAGTGTCTGGTAAATGCAATATTAAGGCCACCAATCAGCATTGTGACATGCCTCTGAGGGCCCAAGGCATTAAGGTTTGTCACTGCACTGAAATTTGTTCACCATGGAAGAGGATGGATGTTATGGAGAAGTCAGTATAGCTTGGTTTATCCCCTGCTCCAGTGACTCATTCCATGACAGAAAATATCACCCTCTCTATGGCCTTCATACCTACCCTGTGTTTAGCTGTATGGGCTCCTGGAATTTTACAGATCACAGACTAAAGGGTTTATAAGCTTTTTGCTTGCTCTACTGGAGGGTAACTTTAAAATCAGATGCATTTTACACCCACTTTGCACAAGTGTGAATGAGGTGTCAGGCAGGCGAGAATCAAGCCCTGGCTTTTCCGGAAGTTCTCCCTACTACCCATAGCTGTCAGTACCTCTCTGTTGACATTTTTGGATTGAATTGGCAGCACATCTCTTGAAAAACCTTATGGAATATCTCTTCTTTATTAAGTTCCGTTGAGAGGAGATGTGATATCCTGAAGTCCACAACTCAGTTCCTGCAGCTGTAGTGAGGCAATAACAGTTTATTTTCCTGAATAGCACAGTGGGACCATAAAGCCATGTACTATAACTGGGCAAAGCACGGATCAAAGCAGTTATGGGATACATTTATTTTGAAATCTTCTTTCCCTTCAGCATGTGTGTGTGCGTGCTTAGTTCCCTACAGAATGTCTGTTTCCTGCACTCTTGTAGCAGTACTTTTCACCCTTTGTGTGACAGAAAGTTTGCTGGAAGATCTTGTATTAACTGTGCATAGGTCCATTAAGAAACTATTCTAAAGTGTCCCCCAATATTTGTAAATTGTTTTGAGATACTTTATATTTGTATAGCACATTTCATCCAAGGATTTCTGCATTGTCCTTGATACCCCTTCCAGTTTCAGAATCCAAGGCAAAAGAAAGGGTAACAGAAGTCTTCATTTACACACGTGCAACCTCTCTAGTCACTGGGAAGATGCTGGGATAAACAAGGGTTGTGTTTGGCCTGCAGAGTTTACTTTCTTTGTTTTATATTAACAATGGATGGCTCAGAGGTTTGATTCAAATCAACACCCAGATGTGGACTTTCCTATGAACTCTTTGGAGGCCTTGTCTTCTGAACTGGGCGAGGATGGAAACTCCATCAGGACCATCTATGTTATTTCTTCATGGTTCAATTTAGGAGTGCAGCAATGGCTGCAGAATGGAATAAAGTTACCTAAAACTTTCATGAGCTTCAAAGATTCAGGCCAAGTTCAGTTTTCATTTTAGGAATGATTTCCAGTCTTGTGGTACAGATCCAAAGTGATTGATTGTCGCCCCTAGAGGACATGGCATTTGTGCCAGTCAGTGACATGGAGGATTGCTTAGTAAAGCTAGACAAGGGGTGCACCTTGAATGACAGCAGGCAAGACACTGATTTGCATACAGAAGGCAGAAGCTTTTATAAAGTGATGATAATGCACATTGTAAAACAGTTACAATGACATTCACTGCAGCCATGAAAACAATTTTACAGCAGATTAAACACACTTAGAAAGAGAAAAGAGATGAGCGTGAAAGCAATAAGAACACTAATTTAGGGTTTATTCAGCAGCAGAAAGAGAACATATGGGAAAATGCTCTCACTGCCCTCTACTGCCCCATATTTTCCAAGCTGGGCAGGTTCTATTTTCTGCTATTTCATTAGACTACTATTATTTTAATTTGGTTGCCTTACTGCATTCTCTGAAATTACATGAATGCTAATGAAAACTGAAAGAACTGAGATGACCTATGGTTTGGAAGGAGAATAGCTTGAAGCTGAGAGGGGTTGGGTTTTTTGTAGAGAACAATGTATTCAATAATTTAATAATAATTAATTAATAATTTCTCTTTAATTGTTTCTCTTCAAATCATCTGTGAACAGATGGACTTATTAAAGTCTGTTTATCTGAATCGTCTATATAGGCATATTTCAACCTATAGGTCGCTTGCAAACTGTAATCATCATGACAGTTGCTCTGAATGTTTGTGACTGGTTATCTGTGTCACATGGTATTTTTTCTGTTCCCTAATTCAATGTCTCCCAAACTGAGCATTCAGAAAGACTGCTAAACACTTCTGGCATTAATACAAGTATGAAGATTCGCATGTTGGCTTACAATGCTTGCTGCAGAATCTTTAGTACGATCACTTGCTTGTAGAAATGTTTGCAGAAAACAAGCTAAAGGGGCCACAGAACCACTGATGCAAATTAAAGTATTTTAATGCTCATGAATACTTTTTCAGTGTTCGAGTTCTAGAATGGATGAATAGACAATGATTAAATGAGTTAAATATACGGAGGTCACTGAGGGATGGGTGAGAGTTTGTAATCTGGACTATATCTATATTTATGGAAGGTAGGGTTTTTTTAATCATTAAGATAACAATTAATGAGAAATCTTAATGAGAAGACCTAAACGTAATGGGTTTAAACTAAAATAAATGTTTTAGTTTTAGAGAATGCTATGAGAGCAGACAAATCTTTGCAAATCATGTAAAATCAGTCTCTGCCCTGAGGTATTTATAATATAAACCTAACAAATGCAATGCAATGGATAACAATTCAAATGGTAGAAGGTGCAGGGCTATTGATTGCAAGAATTTTGCATCGACCTCTTCAGGATCCCCAAGTCATATTCTCACTAGAGATGGGGAAACAAGTTATAATGAATAATAAACAGCAAGGCATCATTTGTCAAGCTAAACGAGCACACTACAACTTATTCTCCAATTATTTATTTGTATTGTTGTAATGCTTAGTGAGAAGTGGAGTCCCACCGTGCTAGGTGTTGTACAAACATGAGCCTACCCCTTCCCCAAATATCTCACAACCTATTTGTTTTTTTAGAATTATTGGCTGAATAACTTCAGTGAATAATTCTTGGTCTCTAGCTCCTAATCCAAAATGCAAATGGTCTTGTTTGGCCACTTAGATTACATGGCTCCCTTCTGATCCTTACTTTAAATCACAGTAATGTTTAGGTGATTGCAAATTCAAAGTTCACTTTCCATTAATATTATCAATTACTCACTCAGAATTCTGTTTCCATGGATGTGCTTCCTAGAAGAGGTGTTCGCTATGATATTTATGGAAAGAGAGCATGAGGTGTGAAACAAATGCATCCAAAACCAAATTTGCACAAATATTCACAAAAGGTGTTTTATGTTGGCCCAGCTCTAGTTGTTAGCATGATCAAGCTCAATGGAGAAAACAATGTCTATAACTAGCCAAAGCTGTTCAGATTGATGCATTGCTCTGCGGCTACAACCAAAACACACTGCTTGCACAGTGCCTTGATTAAAATAAAATGGATGATTAGTAATGGAAGAGCAGCAAAACATTCATGCAACTGACCATAAAAAATAATGTTCATACTCCAGTGTGGAGAACATGAGAGGGAATCTGCTGGGGGAAACTTTCAGAGCACAAGTTTGTTGGGATCACCAGCTTTGTAGCCTGTTTAACATCACTAAACAATTTTGGTGTGTCCTGTTTGGGAGGTTTTTCTAAATTTATGCAATGCAAGAAGGAAAGTTTAACTTTCACACTCATTTTTTGGGGAAAATCAAACATTATTTCCACTCTTCTGCATCTTGCAGCCTTTGACAGATCCTGAATATGCAAAGTCCCTTTGCATGCATTCAGCCACCCAGCTCTCAGTGATGACTTAAAACCTGGGTTTCTTGCATTAGCATGAACCTGACAAAGCAGAGAGCACAGAGTCCAACTCCCTGCACCTGGCCATAACTTTCTGATTGACTTGATGGAAAAGAGTCATGGATACAATTGCCTTAAAGGGTCATCTGTGATAGGGCAATGCAAAATTCCACACACATCCAGCCCTCTTCCTCCCACTTCCAAAGATCTCAAACCATTTTGCATGCACCAATGAATGAAGTCCCTGTAAGGCAAGCCAGAATTATTGCCCCCATTTTATAGACAGGGAGACTGAGGTCCAGAGAAATGACTTACACAGTGGGTGAGTGCAGAGTTAGTATGCAGATTTCCCAATTCTCAATCTCTGTGTGACATACTAAATGATGGATCCCCTTCAAGTGGCTGAACCACACAGAGGGTAAGAGCCTGCCTGTCGCCACTAGCTGATGGAGTTACTCTTAGCTCAGGTGACAGAGGCCTTTGCTTTTGGTGCTGAAGGTCGTAAATTGAGTCCTCACTGGTAGCCCAAGGGTGGAAATCACTATATTTGTGTTAACTGCTGGACTGTGTTGCCTCTCAAGTTTCCATCCACAAGCCGTTGGTTCTGCTGTTACACAGGCGTTTGCTGGTTGACGGTGCAGGATTATCTGTCTACAGCATGTTCACAGGAACACAAAAGGGAGTATTCTTGTTAGAAACAGAGAGAGAAAAGAGAACACCCCGTCCAATCGTTAAACACTGTGTGCTTACAACCCACCTGTCAGCTCTGTTTAATTCAGCGCACAGGTATGTGTCAGAGCCTTTATTGATTCATTGGGATTGCAGGGCATTTTTGTTGATATTAATCTTGTACATCTGACAAGCTACTGGCCTATTGCAGACACAGCAAAGTCAGCCATAAACACTAGAGACTACAGGGCCTAGTTCACTTTGTCTTACATGTATATTTGTTTCTCCAGCGGATCATCTACGGGGAGCATGTGTATAACAGTAATGTTTTAACTTGATGAACTAGCTAGTGTGCATGCACACTACTGCTCTCTACTGGATGGGTTCAAAACTGCTCCACTGTTTCACAGGCTCTACGCGGTTTACAGTTAATGGAGACCTTCCTGTTGCTCAAGGTGGCAGGGTAATGCATTTTTGGAGTAGGAGGATCTGAGTTCTATCCCTGTTGCCTCTGTGAAGATCCAGTGGAGTAACCGTGTAGCAGAGTAACTGTGTAGCTCCTAGAAGTCTGTGGACACTATGGCTACTTACATAGCACCTTTTATTGGAGGCGTTCAACGTTCTCTACAAAGGTGAGTATCAATAGCCCCATTATACAAATGAGGAAGCTGAGGCATCAAAAGGCTGAGTGACTTATCCCACATTATTCCAAATCAGTAGGAGCCACATGAATAAAACTCAAGAGTCCTGCTCTAATCACTAGACCTTGCTCTGCTGGCTGATGACATCTGGAAGTGGGTAGACAAGTCCAGCTGGTAGCAGTGGACAATGATTATGTTGTATCTGACTCCAAAAAGAGCAGGCAGAGACCATCCTGCCTGCGCCTGCCACAAGTGGTACCATCCCACAGAGTAGGGTTGATGCATGCATGAGAATATCAGTATTTCCCTAGAGTCTCCCTGGCAAAGCAGATAGTTTGCACTAGTGGCTGGTGCAAAGGAACTGCTCAGATTGATGGGAAGCAGGTTGTAAGGCTGCATATACCCAATTAAGCTGTTGCTGGCTGTGTGTGCACATAGGAGATGGAACAAGGTGAACAATCACTGTGTGCCCAGGTGAGAGCCACCTCTGTCTTCTCCCCTGGCTCCCAACCCCCATTTTAAGAGCAAGATGGACACTATCCATCATGCTGTAGCTCTGGAATCTCCTTAAGTAGGGCAGCTACTGAAGGACCTTGTCATTCATTCATTCATTGACACACATTCAATAAATGTCAGCTTCAGCTGTGTTCTGATGCGTCTCCTGCATTTTCCACAGAATCACCAGCTATGTTCCAATAGCAGAATCATTATAACTGGTGAGGATTTCAGCGGCAAAAATAACCCAGCCTGATTTTCAGATTCCTGGGTGTTTTGGGATGGAATGCCGTTTTGATTTATAAACTAATCAAGTTTATCTGGAAGTAAGTCATAAGAATGGCTATATCCTAGTGTCCTGTCTTCTGACACTGGCCAATGGTGCTTCAGAGGGAATGAACAGAACAGGTAATTCACAAGTGATCCATCCCCTGTCGTCCACTGACAGCTTCTGGCAAACAGAGGCGAGGGACACTTCCGAGCATGGTTTTGCATCCCTGCCCATCCTGGCTAACAGCCACTGATGGACCTATCCTCCATAAACTTATCTAGTTCTTTTTTGAGCCCTGTTAGTCTTGGCCTTCACAACATCCTCTGGCAAAGCGTTCCACAGGTTGAAGGTGCACTGTGTGAAGAAATACTTCCTTTTGTTTGTTTTAAACCTGCTGACTCATTTGGTTATCCCTAGTTCATGTGTTATGAGAAGGAGTAAATAACACTTCCTTATTTACTTTCTTCACACCAGTCATGATTTTATAGACCTCTATCATATTCCCCCCCCTTACTTGTCTCTTTTCCATGCTGAAACATCCAAATCTTATTAATCTATCCTCAAATGGAAGCTGTTCGCTAATCCCTAATCATTTGTTGCCCTTTTCTGTACCTTTTCTAATTCCAGTATATCTTTTTTGAGATGGGACGCCCAGATCTGCATGCAGTATTCAAGATGTGGGTGTCATAGATTTATATAGAGACAGTATGATGTTTTCTGTCTTATCTACCCCTTTCCTAATGATTTCCAACATTCTGTTCGCTTTTTTGACTGTCACTGAACATTGAGTGGATGTTTTCAGAGAACTATCCACAAGGACTCCAAGTCACCAAAAGCGAAAAGACTTGGAACCTGTTCCATGCCATTTCTTTTATATAGGTAGTACAGCTGTGCTTTCAAGGAGGAACAACACATGGTAATTGAACACAAACACAAAATTAAACCACTGATCAGACCTAAGTTCCCTCTAAGCTGCATGGCTGCACAGCAAGCTATCAAAGGCTGTGCAGGTGGGGAGAGGCAGGGAGAGAGGCTCTCTTCCAGCACTGGGCTGCTGCCGTGAGAGAGGGCTAGGGGCATTCCTCTCTCCCCGCTGCAGCCCCGGGGCAGCCTGCACCCCAAACCCCTCATCCCTGACCCCACTCCAGAGCCTGTACCCCCATCCAGAGCCCTCACCATCCCCTCCCCACACACACCAACCCTCTGCCACGGCTTTGAGCCTCATCCAAACGCCTCATCCTCGGTCCCACACCAGAGCCCTCACCCCCTGCACCCAACCCTCTACTCCAGCCCTGAGCCCACTCCCACACTTCAAACCCCTTGGCCCCACCCCCGCCACACATCACCTCCATATTGATGCACATAACAAAATTCATTCCACACATGGATGTAAAAAATTAGAGGGAACATTGGTCAGACACTTCCCAGTCAGACATGAGAAAAGTCAACATCCCAGAGATCAAAAGACCAGACAGGACTTTGAGAAGGAAAATACAATTTTAATCAACTTGTCAGCTTTGCTGTTTATTAAAATACTCCATGGCCATCTGAGACACAGCCCAATTAATGTCATGACCTAAAACATTATCTGTGTGACTTGGAGATAGATATTTTGCATCAGAAAGAAATGCAAGGGATATGTAGGATGTTCCTTTTGTAGGGTCTTTTCGTTACCTCTCAAGCCTTTTTGATTTAGGCTATTGGTTAAAGTAGACTTGAAGAGGAAGAAAAGGGGGAGCTGAGTTGGGATACTGTACCCCCAAGTCTGAGGAAAAACTTTACCCCCTTCTTTAGATCTAGAAATAAGGGGAAGGAAGGAAGCAGATAAAAGTTTCTGCAACCTGGCTATATTAACAGGAAATAGGCAGATCTGTGACCATCTGTGAACATAAAAGTCTGTATCTTTTATACCCAATGTATGGGTATCTGTTCCATGAATTGCTGTTGATTTTCATTCTGGCGCACTCCTAGAGGAATAAGAGAGCAAGGGCAACCTGGGACATTTTAATAAGAAGAGATGCCTGGTGTTGAAATTTCAATCCCTTTTTAGTGCAAAAAATGAGGACATAACAGTAAATGACAAAAGGGAAAAGTCAAACTTAGTGATGCCAGATCTGCTTATTTCATTCCCTGAAGTTGCGTGTGATGGTATTTGCTGACAGGTAATGGACATGATCTAAATCATTCCCTCTCTTCCCCCCCTTCAGACACAATCAGTTAGCATTTCTAAAAGTAATGGATCTGCCAGACTAGAAAATCCCACAAGGTCCTGATAAAATCAACCTCTTGACTTTTATCTAACCTTCTCCCATCCTTGAGGAGTTTAAACTTTTCTCACTATTCTGTCACAGGCTTTGTCACATAAACACATGTATTCTTGCATGTACACACACAGAGGACATAGGGATGTGCATGCTCACACCCACTGAGATGTATACGTTTACACCTGAAAGCCCACATGCCTCTACATGCTCACCCACATGCTTACATTAGGAAAGTAAGTACATGCACCCCCCACCCAGCCACAGCAAGGGCTGTGTACGTACTCCTTCACAGTCCGAGGGACATGCTTGCACCCATGCTCTAGACCCAAATATGTACACAGGGTCTCAGAGCTAAATTTATTGACAATGTAACCTCCCCTGTGCTCATTGGAGTTGCACAGGGGTGAAATGTGGCCCAGTCTCTCTCTCCCTCTGTATAGGTGACTCTGTGCCTGTCCATGAAAGCAAGAGGGTGTGGGGTTGAGGGCTCATCTTCAGCACATTTTCATGCAGCAGAAACAAGTTCAACACAATTACTGTGATTCAATTTGGAAAAAGCTAATAAGGAATGGTACATATAGCTGAAGATTTAACAAATTTGTTAATTATCTACAAATATTCAGAAAAACCTCCAGCTGTAAAAGCAAGCGAATGGCTCTGATTAGGAACGCTCCTTCTTAGCAATAAGCTAATTTGTCCAGACTGCTCATTTATATTTTCAGTCACAGTGAAGATGTCAAGGTCTCTCTACCAATCTATTCCAAATACTCGGTAGGGGTAACTTTTCAATCATCGCCAGGCTAAGTACCATGGACAGCTCCTGCAGTTCAGCAAACACCATCCCTAGGTATGACAAGAATATGATTCCTATCACAGACCCAGGCAGCGCCCTATGCTAACATTTCCCTAACCCACTTCTCTCAATCCCATTACAAATGTCCTTGTTTGGTGCACATCCCAAACAATACTTCAGTTGCTTGAATCTGGAGTATATTCTTGTTCTTTCACAGAATGGCCTAGGTGTCTCAGAATATCTGCAAGGAATGCATTCTTGTTCCTTCCATACAGACATAATGGCATTGCGAAAACTTTCCATTTCCCAGTATCTGTATGGATTGTGTTCTTATACATGAGGGAAATCACTCTCACCGTCATGTATTCGTTCTCAGTAAGATCCTAAGAAATGGCCCAGTGAATGAATAAGGCACTGGATTGAGAGACTTCGGCTCTGTTGCGAGTTCTGACACCCTGTCTAACATGCAGAACACCCAAGATTCTGCTAAAGAAAAAAAATGAAAACTCTATCCCAAGATGAGTTTTTACTATAGAAAGGGAGAAGAGCCAGAGATCCCATGAAGTCCAATAGGGACTTTCAATCTTATGTGGAAGGCACTTAGTGCCCTAGGACAGACAGACAGCTCTGCCACTGACTGGTTGTGTGACCCAAGGGAAGTCACTTCCCCTCCCTCTTTGTCTGCCATCCTATTTAGACTGTAAGCTCCTCAGGGCAGATGCTGACAGTGATTAGGTAGCTGGAGTTCTGTGTCTGCTGCTTTTCATGCTGACTAGTAGTGTTTCCATTTGCTTCCCCTGTCTGTTTGCAACAGTTACCTGCCATCTCATCTTATACTTGGATATAAGTGCTCTGGAGGGCAGGGATCATCTTTGTTTTGGTGTCTGTATAGTGCCTATGACAATGGGGGTCCAATATTAATTGAGGCCACTAGGTGCAATATACATAAATGATAATATGTTCCTTGTTGCTCTGTTAATAGCTGAATTCCATGAGATTTTCCCCTAACCTTGTTTCATTGTAGTTTGGATATGAACATTGAAAAAGAGAATTGACACTTCTTTGCAGCCCTCTTGGCCCTGAGTAGACACTCGTGTTTATATTGCTGCCATGCTGACCTTTGCTATGGCATATCTACTCTGTGAATTCAATCTCTCAACTACAGACACTGCAGCAGCAGCACTGCCTGTAGCAAAAACTGCCCGATGAGCAATAGAGGAGAGCAGAGCTAGGACAGCAGGGGAGAGAAAAAGAGAAAATATGGTACATCCAGTCATTATAGAGGCCCCCGCCACACACACACACTCTTAGAATAACCCCAGGAGATGGGTGGTGTATAAGGCTGTGCTTCTCCATCACTACTTGTTGTACCTCCGGGGAATGACGAACAGAGGGCATGTTCCAACTGATTCCAGTTGAAATTTATACCCTTCTTACACCAGAATTGTCCAGCAATCTGGTGTTGGGTGGGGGCAAGTATTTTGCTCCCTGATAATCAGTAACAGCAGGATCTTTTATTCCAATATTTGGCTACATTCTTTTTACTTCCTGTTCTTGTTTCCTCTCAAATCAGATTTCTGATCCAAGACACTTCTGCCTTGAGAGCAGTAAACTTGATCCAGCTGCCTACTGGAGCTGATCTACTAGTCCTTTTGACTGGGAGAAAAAAAACCAAAGTGACTGGCTATCTAGGTACTTATACACTCACTTCTTCCCCCCTCACACCCACCCATCCATTCATAAGAGTAATCTCTATGCCAAGAAGAAGGAAATGCCCGTGCAACATGTTGCAAATGGAAGGTGTGGTGGGAGTAAAATTAAAGATGATTCATCCCCAATCTTAAAAGTGGCACCTTCCCTCTCTTCACCTCTAAGATAAATTGAAGCGTACCTATGGGGTTACGTTTGGAGCAGAGAGTTAACTTGTAGAGTCTTGTATCATCAGTAATAGCTTCTTCTTTCCTTCAGACACACAGGAGATTGAAAGGAGTAAAATTCTTTGCCACCCACAAGGATATTCAAACCTGCAAAGTGGCCCCTCATTATAGGAAGAATACTGTTGCTCCAAAGAAGGTGTGATTCAGGGCAGCCAGGATAATTGCAGGCTTTAAGAATGTGTGTCATGCTGAAAGGTTCAGCACAATGGCTTATTAGAATACAAGGTGACCTAAGGGAAGTATTCAAGATCATGCAGGGGAATTGGTTAAATTGTTTCTGAGAGAGGGGAAAATACAGGCTGTTGTGTAAGACAGTAAATCAAGAAGGGAGGGGTGTACTCTAGCCTGATTTATATTTAAAATAATCATTGCAACATCCTGGATCTGAAATGGGTGTGAACCAGAACTGCGGGGCTGAACCACACCGAACACTGAGGAAGTTTGTACTGCTCCCAACTCTGTGCCAGAGGGCTATTTAATTGATGCATGGTGTGTGGCTTGTTTGTTTTTTAACTTTAAAGATATTGAAGCATGCTGTGACATTGTATTGCAATATTTGCATCTTGATGTTGTCTCATTGTAGCTCTAAGGAACTGTGGGTGAATGAAACATTGCAAAGCAAATGTAATTTATTGTCAAGATGCCACACTGCAAATCACTTGTGGCTGCCTGTGTGTCTCCCTTACCATTGCCTCCTGCCCCTCAACTTCCCTGGGTCAAACGCATATCTTGGGAACTGACCAAACTCTCACTTACATCAATGAAAAGCTTTCCATTGACATCAGTGGGAGTTGGGGCCAGGCATTGATTTAGTCAGTGCTCTCTCCTGCACCACAGACTTCAAGGAGAACATGAAGGGATCTGTGTGGACAGGGCCTTGAGAAGCATCAGGATGAGTGTCACTGTTAGACACCCCAGCTTACCCATCAGGAATGGGATGCCTTTAAACACTCGTGCCAGTAGAGTGAGTTTCAGGCTATTTATGCCAAAGAAAATGATGATACTTAGATTCAGGGGCCACCCAAAGCTAATGTCTCACAGCATACAGGCCTGTAGGTTCCTTGTATTACTGCTGAATATAATAAAGACAGAATATAATGAAGGCAAGGCAGTGAATATAATAAAGGCAAGCTAGCCCTATAGGGTACAAGGTCAGCTTCATATGCTTGTAAAATCTTAAGGCAAATTTCTGTTTAGTTACAATGGTGGGAAGTAATCCAGGCCAACTCCAGTGACTCTGATGGGTTTACTGCAATGGGATAAGTGAGAACGACTACCACTCCACCAGACTCTGACCCATGCCCCTTTGAGGGCTATCAGTGCTCTGCCAGGCGGGGAGGTTTAAGGCCAGCCCTCCCTGGGCCACTTCCTGCCACCTCCCCGCAATTGTCCCATGATTGCCACCTAGGGTAAGGCAGTGTGAGGGCAAGTGCCTCTTCCTGGGGTATGGCCCAGCCTCCTGGGCCAGTTCAGTCCAAGCCTTTCCTCTGGCGGGGTAGCCCAAACAAAAATAAAGGGGATCATTCCAGTCCAGTTTATATGAGAGGGCAATGCTTTCCTCTCAGGCTGCCTCTGCAGCAGGCCCTCCCTTCCCTCAGGGAGGGGCCTTTGGGCAGTTGTTTTGGAAGAGATTCTGCCTTCCCTCAGCTCATCTCCTTGGAGCTGCTGGTAGCAGGTCTACTCTCCTCCCTGGTCTGCCTGAAATGAGCTGCTCTCCTGTCTTTTAGCTCCTTCTCCAGTTGGTCCCTTTGCTACGGGTGTGGCAGGGCAGGGCTGGCTGAGCTCAGCGTAGTTCCTTAACCCCTTGTTGCTCAGTATGGGGTTTGTACACCCCATCACACACAGCCTTTGTCCACCTTCCTCTGCCTTTTCCCCAGCAGCCTTTTAGTCCGTGGCCCTGACTGGTTCTGATGTATTTAGGTTCAGAACTCTTCTGAGCAGGGCCCATATCCGTCCCGTTATTTTCTGCCAGTTGCCCAACGTATATTTGGGTACTCAAAAAAATAGCAACAATTTAGGGGATTTTTTCCCAATTATAATAACCCTTGCACTGGCAAGTACTACCCGATGTCCATATGGGAAATGCTATGTGGGATACTCTCCTCTCTTGAACGAGGAGAACTAATGGAAGAGACTTATTAGATATCAATTCTTACTGCAAGCACTTGGCTACGGTAGTTGTTAAAAAAAACGTCTGGCATGATGCAGTATTCTGATATGCTAATCACATTTCCATATGGTGCACTATTTTCCTAAGTATCATTTGAACTCTGTAATTCAAAGCAAATACATATTTATGATTTGAAAATAGCTGACTGAATAAATTGGACAGTTAAGTAACTTCTGTTTCCTTGTTAACAAAAAAAAAAGTCATTATATTATTGCTGCTAATTAGCAGTAGGAGAATTAATATAATTTTTATGGGGATTTTTTTTTTCAATTTCACTCCTTAAATGTGCTTATCCGGATGCTGGGGGACTCAAGTTGGAAGAGGGGTGTGAATCATGGGCACTAGAAACGTGAATATTCTTTTGTATTGTCTCCAGGATGGTGAAGCTATTTTAGCTTCATCTACAGCTATAAAACGTCATGCTTTATTTACAGGCCCATCAATACATGGATGGGGAAGTCTCTAAGGACCAGTTTTCAGATGAGAGAGAATCCCATGCTCTCCTGGGTGCTTGTTGTTAAAGAACCCCTGGAACTCTTCACACACTGTGGCCAGGTCTACATCACAGACCTAAATCAATATAACTATGTCACTCGGGTGTGAGAAATCCACACCCCCGAGTGACGTAATTATACCGACCTAACACACACACACCCCACCCCCGGTAGACAGCACTATGTCAACTTGAGGGCTTCTCCCATTAACCCAGCTACCACCTCTCATGGAGGTGGATTAACTACGCCAACGGGAGAAGCTCTCTAAAGCGCTTGCTACAGCAGCGCAGCTGCACCACTATTGTGCTGTATGTGAAGACAAGCCTTAGTATGCTATCCAGTTCCAATTTGGGGGAATTACACAACACGTAGGTAAATTCTCTGTGTCGTTTCATTAAATCCATTTTCTTCTCTGCTTCCCTTCTACGTTCCAGGCTGCCAAGAGCTCCTTACTAGAGAGATATTCTAAGCTTCATTGATCATGTATGCACGGCATGAGTATTAATGCTGCACTCGCTAATTTCCTCCAAATTCTGCCCCAATGTGCAGTGCCCTCCATGTAATACCTGGAAAGGACCCGCAATGGCTGACTTTTTCTTTGGCTTTTCTAAAACCGTGGTCTGGAATCTGGAGGTCGCTACATTATCCTGAAGCGTTGATGTGAACTATTTAACAAGCGACTGTATTCCAAGAGATGGGTGAATTTGAGTTGTGAATGAGCTATCTTGTGTGTGTATATAACTGTGCATCCATACTTTTTAAAAGTCAGATTGCTATGGATGTGATGTGATACTGATTAATAAATGGGGCTTGAAGTATTTTTAAAAGACTTTTTATGGGAATAGCTCTCTTAGCAATCAAGAGATATAAAGATATCCAGTTTAGTTGATTTCCTTATGAATTAAAATGCATAATATGCCTTGTGCTCAATATATTTTTGAGGGTATAAAACTTGTTTACAGGCTCTGGAGCTTGTAACACTGCACATCTGAAGCTTTATTTTACCTAGGCGTATCTTTTAAATATCAATAGAGAAGTAGCTTTGAACAGTAAATCAAATGATACAAAGCATTCATGTTTTTCAGGCAACCGTGTGTGATGTAATTGTGTTGCAGAGACCAAAGAGTTGTAATCTTAGAGGCCTCTGGGGCCTGCTAGCCCATAAAATGTTGAGGGTTTTGGACGAAGACTGCTTTTATCTGTGCTGCTGCACCATATTAACATTTTATTCTGTCTTTAACGATGGTGGATTATGAAGTTAAACACAGTAGCTGACTGAAGTTTCTTCATGGGTCTCAGGATATTGCACATCTATTCATTTAAAATACCCTTGTTTTCTGCGCTTGTAGGAAAGAGACAATCAAGTGATTTATTGGATGCTAATGTTACACATTGTGCATTTATGTCTACCTAATCACAGGTTTTACAGTGCTTAGTTACTGCATTCATGGATGTTACGGTAACTCCTGAGAGTATGTCTACACTGGAGCTGAAAGGTGTAATCTCCAGGTTGAGTAGGCATACCCATTCTCGCCAGAGCGCTAAAAATAATGGTGCAGTCACGGCGGCACAAGCAGTAGGATGGGTTTGCCTCTTGAGGGTTTCAGAGGGTATTGTAATTGAGACAGGTAGCCTGCCCAACTGCTTGCACTGCTGTGACTAGAATGCTATTTTTTTTTAGCATTCCTGCATGATCAGAGCTAGTGTGGGTATGACCTCCTGAGTTGGAAATTACACCTCTAGCTCCCGTGTAGACATTACCCTAAGACAGACAGCCACAGTTTGGCCAGTGTGGGATGTATGTTCCCAGTAAATTAATCTGGATTGATGGATATTGTGAGTACTTAGGTGTGTAGGGTCTTAATTAGAAACTGGCTAATGGTCACTGATGCACAACAGGTAAGCAGTGCCATTCTCAGAAGTGCATCACCCCTTTCACTCCGTGTTAGAAAGTGGGCCTGACTGTGTGTTGCTCCAGGTGAATTTGCAGCAACTGGAAGTCCAAGGAGCATCTCCATCCAGGAGCATCTCTGTAACAGGAAATGTTACCAGAATAAAGGGTTGTCTGTCTGCTTGAAATCACTCTGCACTGCTTCTGCAGCAGCTCAGCAGTGCCATCCTAATCACTGAGGTTCTCTCCCACCCATATGGAATGGAAAGGCACCTCACTCCTTCCTTCCATAATTCATTAACTTGGAGTAGGAGAAAAAGAATATGAAAGACAAGGGAAGTGAATTTTGGAAGTGGTGAGGTTCTTATCCACAGCAGAAGTGAAACCAGGGTGTATGGGGGGGAAGACACCCTCTTTATGAAAAAGATGGCATTGGTATTTTAAAGTAGTCTTTATTTTTCCCTTACACATGAAACTTCAGAGCATGAAAATTCGCGAACAGTTCCCGAAAGGTTACTGAATATTTCATGGGCAGGGTTCATGAACCAGCCTTCTGCTAAAGCTCGGGCCCCATTGTGTTGGGTAGAGTGAGCGAGTGAGAGTGAGCTGTCAGGACTCCGTTCCGCTTGGGTGTGCTCCTGACGGCTGCTCCTTCCTTTGTCTTTGAGATGCACTGGCCTGATTCCCAAGTCTTGTCTTGAGCGAATCAGCATGCTAAAGATAGTTTAATATTTAATATCTCTTACTTATTGCCCTTGGAGACTGTTAGCACAGCCTTGAATGATAAGATGAAACTTGCAGCGTGTGGGAGTATGCAAACAAGTGGCATTTGTTTCTTCTACTCTGGGAAGTCTTTTCTTTCCTTTGCTCTCCACTGACCACATCTTAATCACCCCCTCCCCCAGAGCTTTCTAAGTTGGAAAAGTTTACCAAGTTCATTAAGAGTTATGGAATGCAAACAAAAAGACATCCTTTTTTTTTTCCCCATCAACCTACTGAGTGTATAAAGCTTTGCACTCTCCTTTAGCACCTTTCAGCTGGGAATCTGAAAGACCTTTGCTAATATGAATTAACCTGTCCTGGTGAGGTAGGCTAGTATTATTTCCCATTCCGTAGGTCAGGAAAGTGAGGCATGGAGAAGTAAAGTGGCAAGCTCACCCAGGAAGAGTACTATAGAACCAGGAATACAACCCAGATCATCTTAATCCTGCACTATGGTATGAGTGCAAGATCGTCCCACTTTTTTGTGTAGGGGAAGTTAGATATATAATCATCTCTCAACCAAAAGGGTACAGAAACACTTCAAAAGGAAATACATATGTAGCTGTTGTGTAAATGCAGCCATTTCTGGTGTGGCAAGCAGCAGCTGTTTAAAAAGCAACACTCCTCCAGCAGTGAAACTGCAGCAGTGATTTGTGTAAGGTGAATGATGTGTTGGAATTTGGCCAGGAGAAAGATTGAACATTCCTACTTGTAAGAAAATGGTCACGGTTCCTTTAAGGGCCAAAAATAGTGAAAACCTTGGTTTAAGAAATGTCCTCAACTCCCTTCTGGGGCATTTGTTCAATACTGGTCCGGTCCAACCATGCTTAGTTTAGGAGAACTGATACAGTCAGTGTGTAATGGCACAGCTGGTGGCTTTGATGTTCACTGTTGATATTTCTCTATTTAAAATATACTTGCAATAGAAACCAAGTGTATTGAAAAGACGGCTGGTAGTATTAGGCTAATTACTGTTTATCATTGCTCACACAAGGAAAGGGTAAACATGCCTTTTGGGAAACAAGCATGGTAAATGTATCTATTCTTGTGAATAATGCAAGAGAAACATTGACAAGTGAACAATTGTGGGCAGAAGATATTGGAGCCTCACAATACTGTTCATCTAATTAGGTTACTCTGAATTCATGGTTGTTAGATAAGCTTGACTCAGTGGTGTTAGGACTGGGTAATGCTTTATATTTCAGGGTATAAGGACCACATAAGTCCACCTTTCCGTACATCCTGTGTAATGATGATATATAATATGCAGACAAGGCAGGAAAGTTTTACCAAAAAAGGGATCATTGAATCAATAGGTGGAGATGGTAAATTCTAGCACAGAATGGGTATTGTCTATCCAGCCTGCCCACTCTTAAATTAAAAGGGGAATTAGAGAGAATGGTAAACAAATAAACACTTTATTGCTTAGAGGTTTCTGCAACAGAAAAAGGTAATTTACCTGGTATCCTGGAGATAGATTATCTGTTAAATGTAGATGATCTTTCCCCCCTTATATTATAAAGTATTTGCATGGAGTATGTTTATCTTTGAAACTATTCTTTTTCTTTTGAGGGTCATCTTAGTAGTGATGCGCTCTTCAATTTTAAACAGCTTTAAAAATGTTTCCTATATTTGGAGGTGGAGCGGTAAGGGACTCCTTTAAGATCCAGGTGTTGTAGGTGTCTTTGTTGTAGTTTATTATAAGTGAAAGGTGAAAAGTGTTGGATTATAGTCCCAAAGACTAATGTTCTATCTATGGAGAGACAAAGTGTAAGAGCAGTTCAAGCAGCCAGCCCTCACTGCCCCAGCCAAGGAGCTTCAAACCTGACTGTATGGCTATCCCCAGTGGCCAATACCGGATGCCTCTGAGAAAGGTGTAAGGACACATTACAGATGTGGGGTATTCTTCCCCTAACATAGATGTCACCCTGGTCTCTAGTAGTTAGACAGACATAACTGAAACATGAGATTTAATATCCCTTCCAGGGTTTTGGTTTTTTTTTAACATTAGTGCAAGGAAAGTCAAATAGGTTTTTAGTCTTAACTGTATCTAACAGACCACAACCTAGAGCTTTCTCTTAGCTGCAGCAGGCTGGTCTCTGTTCTGTTCAGCATCCAGAGCCCAGCGTTCCTATGTGGAAGGGTGACCTTTTGAATTCTCCAGCCACACCTGTCATCCGTACATAACAAAAATAGCTGCTGTTCCACACACCACCCCTAGAAGGAACACTTCTGGGGTGGTGGTGAGAGGTGTATTAAATCTTGATTGACCATTTTGTTCTTTGGCATCTCTGCTGAGGCTGCTAATGAGTGCCAGATGTGCTGGATTTGTGATATGGACACCTTGCCCAACAGGATCTGGAATGAGCCTCACCAACTCGTTTCATGTAGTCATCAGACAGTGGTGTCTTTGTCAGTAGGATTTGAACCCATGATTTAGAAGTAAAAAATCTTAATAATCTATTTCCAATCTCTTCAGTCCATTCTAGTTGCAGATCTTACCAGTGTACAAGTGGAAGATAATGTCCAGTGATTGTTCTCCTGCACTTGTGTTTACCATTGTCTGCTAGCAATGTAACCCCACTGTCTAGATCCTAGCCCAATTCCTGGATATGATTTTCGCACCATAATCTGGACTCATGTATTCAGAAACTGCCAGTGGTTTATTAATTTTTAGCACAAATAACCCACATTCAAATAACATTTTTTTCACCAGTTTTTGCTAAACATAATTAATAACAAAACATTTGGGAGTTAGTAGCGAAGACATTTTACAGAAACACTTATTATGCAAATAGCTAAATGAATTGCATATATTTGCATCTGATTAAACACGATGTAGCACAAGTAGCTAAAATGGAGCCAGTTTTATAATCTGGTTACTAGAAAGGCCAAAGACTGACTCAGGGGAAGACACACAGGCTTAAAATGCAACACCTAACCCACATAAACAGTCCCCCCTTGAACCAAGGAGGCTCTGGGTCTCTAGTTAGATTTTGAAAGTTTTATACCAAGTGGAATATTATAATGGAGGAAACTATATATGTGACTCCCTGGCTTTTCAAAGGGTCTTAATTCTTTTTTTATAATCTCTGCTTTGAGTGATATTGCATGCATCTGTTGTCCTTCCCTCCATGCCATTTTATTGCCCTTGATTAATTTATTAGCTCTTATGTTCTCTTTTAAAACAGAGCATCCCCATGTTATATATCTAAAACTATTGGTATCAAAGTACTTAATGGATCCATTGCTACAGGACAGCTATATTATGGGGTTCATAGCTGTTCCCACATCCTATCCATTCTCAATTTCAACTGCCTATGGGGTGTGTTCACCACTAGCAGATTGTGAACTCTTTGAGGTAGGGAATATCTTTTTGTGTTGTGTTTGTACAACGCCTACCACAAAGGGATCCTGGTCCATAACTGGCGCTCCTGGATGCTACCACAATGCAAATAATAGTGAGTATTACAGCATATACGGTAAGTTTATGAAATAGTTAAGTGTAGGAAGTCACTTGTGTCTCTTTCTTATACATGCTCTTTCCCAAACCTCCATTTCCACAGTTTTGCCAACAAGCAGCTGTCTGGTCATCCCAGGAGCTCTTCAGAAGGTTGGAGGTGTCTGTGCTTTCTCAGCAATGTAGTCTCTAAAGCAGTAAAACGACAACTGGGGCTTTGGATTTGGGTTTTAAAATGGCTTAAATTAATGAAACTTACAAGGTTCTGGGGGCAGGGCGTAAAACAAATGACTGCAGATCTCATGCAGATAGGAATGAAAAACAGACGTTTTCTCCAGCAACTGAGGAGAACAAACAAGGCAGATAAAGCACTGGTTATAAAATGAGACTTTAAGCCAACAAAAATGTGTGCACTCTTTCCCTGAGCAAGCGATGCCAACTCATGATTTGTGGTGAGTCTTGTGGCATTTGGTGGTGTAGTTAAAACCCTAAATTCTGGAATCATGTGATGTATCAAACTCTGAGCTTTAATTTAATTTAATTTAATTTAACCCTCCTGGTTGCAAAGAAAAGGCTTGAATATGAAAGCTTCAGCACCAGAAACAGTCAATCTTCTAAGTTCTTTTGGGCAGGGACCAACTTTTTGTTCTATTTGTACAGCGCCTAGCATGATGGGGCCCTGATTCCTGACTGGGGCTCCAAGGTGCAACAATAATACAAATAATAATAAACAACTCTGGAAAATGAGGGCCATAGTTTGCAACATCCAAATAAATATGGGTGAGGCCGAAGATAGGTGATTTTGAAAATGTTACCCTAAGTCCTACTTTCTTAAGTGACTCAAGGAAGTGTCATTGACATTCAGTGAGTCTTAGCCCCTCAGTACTTAAGTTACTTTTGAAAGGGAATTTGGGATCCTAAGACACTTACATACTTTGAAAATGTTACCCATAATCTAAATGTGGCTTTCCCTACCTCTCTCATACTGAGCACTGAATGAGCCATGACTTTACAGACAAGAAGAGTCTTTTAGATATAGTTCTCCTATTCTCTCTTTCTTGTTCAATGTTATGCATGGCGTGGGCTGACTAAAACGTTGTTTATGGTGCTGCATTCAGTATGACTTGTTTATAATGACCATAATAATCACTGTAACTATTCACTTATTTCAACCGCTTTCCAATGTATCTTTTTAAGAGACCATTATACAGCTTGCCATGTTTCTGGACTGCTTATTATGTAAATCAGGCGACAAAGTGCTTTATGTTTCATGGGCGAAATGTGTTTTATAAGATAAGATGTCTGTTCCCCTCCCACCCCCAACATGTCAGAATAAATCAACATAAATGGACAATTGAACAGGAAGCTCCTACCTATCACAAAAGGAGGTGTTAGGAATTCAGGACTAACACAGTAATGAGAGAAGAGTCTGCTCTGTGACCTCTGGTTAAAGGGGTGGGAGTCAATAAATGAGACTGGATTTTCACCCAAGAACTTTTTTTCTGGGGGCTAGAAAGGGGTATTGATATTTGGTGCATATCAAACTGAATATGAATTACTCATACTTTGTGGAACAGGTTTTCAGATTAAATACCTTTCGCTGATAAAGGCACAGTCACGAATACTACAGTGACATAATGGGCTTTATTATAGACTTCACTCTAACATTAATGATTGTTGTAAGTGGATTAACCTTCCTCTTTCACTTGCTACTTTAGATGTAGTGATAACACTTTTATATCAATCTGGCCTAAGTTTCTACACTGATCTTTCCTCGAATGATCATGAGTGGCCTGCAGCTTTCTAGATTCTTGCATTTCTTTTCTCTTCTCTTAACACTAATTCCAGAATTTAATTTTAACTCAACTGTTAATCCTAGTCTGAATCTCAGTGATCACACCCTCTAATCCTAAATTTAGTCAAGGTGCTTATTATAAATCCTGAGGAGTTCAGATATTTTTCTACCTTTTAAAAATGCTAGGTGCAATGTTTTAATGATACTTCCACCACTTGGTGAAACATTGAGACCTTACCCTTAAAAAGTAACTTTCAACTAGCTGATTTCCAAATGGTAAATACGGTGTGTGGGTGTGTTCAATTTAAAATGGGAGAGGAGTAGCAGAGGGTACTTTAGAAATACAATAGACATAAATGTATCCAGTCCTTTATTTAAAAAAATTAATGAAAATAATTTAAAAATATGAACCATCCTCATGGATGTTTTGAACCCAGACACAACAGCACTGCACTAGAGCATAAGAACCTGGAAATGAAACTGTCTAGTCTAGTGTTGGTATTCAGCAAAGTGCAAACATTTCAACAGCATAAATGGGGCAATGTAATTTTAAATAGGGTGTATCTACACAAACGTTTAATAGTCTCTAAGAAGTTAGAAGTAGAGTTGGAGCTAAGATACAAAGTTTGTATAGTCACCCAAACTTCCCCAAAGTTTGAAAGTTTTCAGATCTGAGATTTTGGTTTTGGGATCATTCTTGTTACTAGTAAAAAGGTTTTAAAAACAATCTTCTCTAAGAAATACATTTAAAGTTGTTTAGAAAATGAAACTCCTAAAAGGGAAATAAACACACAAAAGGAAAGTTAATATATTAATTAGCCATGACCAGACTCCGAGGCTAAAAAAGAATTCCCATGCTGCACATGTGTAAGCATTGTATGGCAGAACTATTAAACACATCTGCTTACTTTGGTCTGATCTTTCCCATGAAAGGGAAAAGGCTGTGTTCTGATCTCACTTGCACCATTGTAAATCCATTGATTTTACTGGAGTTACCAATTCAGCTAATGCCAAGTGTTAAGAAATGTGTCAGGCCTCAAAATCATGAGATTTGACTTCAAAATCATGAGATTTTTTAAAAAAGGGAGTTGGTACTTTTTATTTACCTTCTGGTTTCTGAGGTCATGGGATATGTATTTTCAAGCTTTTCTTCCTAACTGTGAGGGCTAGAAATTACCTTTTAATGTAATTTGAAATTCCTGCATAATCACATGACTTCAGGAGCTGAGACTATATTAAGACATCAACTATTCCAAGACTAATGATAAGACATCAAGACTTGGAAGAATGTATTTGCTCATTACTTACAGGAATATGAGTGAGAGAAGAATCATCCCCTGTATGTGCATGGGTGACAGGTCTCCCTCTCCTGCTGTAATGTCGTACCTTTCTGTCATGGGCCAGAGACTGGTGCAGGGAGGTGGGGAGGGGGTGGGGAATTTGTTTGCCTGTAATTTTATTTTATTTTCCAACTTTTTGCACTATTTTGACATCTCTTGGCAATTTTCCTAAGTGCTTAAATAGCACATTACTGTGAAGGATGTTTTTAAGCAGCTAGAAGTTTAAATTGGGTAAGGCTTATTTACCGTTTGACTTCTGGCTCTGCCTACATTTATTTCTCTAAACGATTCCTGCCAAATGAGTTATTTTTCAGTTAAATTGAGCAGGTTCCCACACTTGCATTTTCTCTCTCATTTGCATGTTCTCTCCCTTCTGTCAGTGTCAGTCAGAGAGAGCTCCCCAGCCAAAGGATGCTTTTAAAAGTCAAACACTGCTTGACACCAAGCCTGCTGGGAGGGGGCGGGGGGGGGGGAAGGGAGGAGAGTGGGAACCAAAGGGTGGGGAAGAACTTGTATGTACTGAAGTATCTCAGTTGCTGTGCTGTATGAGGATTGCCGGCATTTTTCATCCCATCTCCCCCTGCTTTTTAATGATTGAATTTATTGACAAGGCAGAGGGAGAGGGGAAATAACATTATTTTTAGCAATAGGCTTTAGGATGCCAAGACAAACAGCGCTAATGCTGTGATCCTCTTCTGCATGCCTGAAATCCTCATTGCACTCCAATAATGTCAGTCAGGAAGGTGTATGAACAAATTAAGAGGTGCCTAGACTCTCATCCCATAGGGCTGATGGAGTGGGGCATGCTCTTTCATCATTAAGGTATTGATTGGATAGCTGCAATGTGCACAGAGTTCTGTTGGACATAAGATTGTTTTGGGGAGATCTAAGGCACTGGATTGGGAGTCATAAGATTTAGGGTATGTTCCTGGTTCTCCTGCAGATTCCCTGTATGACCTTCAGCAAGTCACTTAATCTTTCTCTGCTTCAGTTTCCCTTTCTCTAAAATGGGAATAGTAATACTTAATAAGCATATTGTGAGGCTTCCTTTCCAATTACCATACAGCATGCTTTTGTGCTTAAAATTTAGGACTGGGAGTCAGGCAATCTGAATTATAATCCTGTCTCTGCCACGGAGTTCCTCCGTGGCCATGGGGAAGTCACTTAACCTCTCTGGGTATCTCTACACTGCAATTAAACACCCGTAGCTGGCTCTTGTCAGTTGACTTGGGCTCACTGGGCTGTTTAATTGCGGTGTGGACTTTCACGCTCAAACTAGCCCCAGCGCCCACACCGCAATTAAACAGCCCCACGAGCCTGAGTCAACTGACATGAGCCAGCCATGGGTGTTTAGTTGTAGTGACCGTGTCTCCTTTTTCCCATTTGGACAACAAAGACAACCATACCTACTCCACAGGGATGCGACAGCTTCACTATTGTCTGTAATGTTGTGATAAATGAAGGGAGGGGGGTAGCTCCCTTTTATGGACACCCAGCCAGTAGCTATAAAATCCCTCCTAGTAGCTCTTCTCTAATTGCCCTACCTGTAAAGGGTTAAAAAGGCTCTCTGCTATGCATAGGTAAAAGGAAGTGGGTGGGCACCTGGCCAAAAGAGCCAATGGGAAGGCTAGAACTTTTTAAAATTGAAAAAAGACTCCCCTTTTGTCTGTCTGTCTTGTTGTTCTCCCAGGGAGAGGCGGACAGGGCAGCAGCTATGCTGTGAGAAGCTTGGGCCAGGTATGAAAAACTCATCAGTATCATACCTAGAAACTACTCATTTAAAACTCCAGATATGTAAGTAGATCAGGAAATGTCTAGGATGATGCGATTAAGTTTATCCCTTTTATTTTTTTATGGCTTGTGGATTCCTCTGTGCTAACCCCAAGTGCTTTTGCTTTGCTTGTAACCTTTAAGATGGACCTCAAGGTATTTAATACTTGTAGTTGCTCTTTTAAAATCTAGCAATAGCCTGAGTTCCCAGATGTATTTTCTTTTTTTTTTTTTTTTATTCATTTACCTTTTTAAAGAACAGAATTGGATTTTTGTGTCTTAGGAGGTTTGTGCACATTTGATTTAATTAGCTGGTGGCAACAGCTGTTTTCCCTTTTTTCAGCTCTTCCCCAGTGGGGGTAGGGGGGCGAAAGGGCTTGAGGGTACCCCACAGGAAGGAATTCCCAAGTGCGCCTTCTGGGGCTCTCAAAGGGTTTCTGCACTTGGGTGGTGGCAGCATCTACCAATCCAAGGTCAGAGAAAAGCTGTAACCTTGGGAGTTTAATACAAGCCTGGAGTGACCAGTATTAATTTTTAGAATCCTTGCGGGCCCTCACCTTCTGCACTCAAAATGCCAGGGTGGGGAATTAGCCTTGACAAATGTCCTTCAGAATCATCAGATGGGATGAGGTACAGACATGGAAATGATAGTAAGGCAGGACAATAGTGAGGCTCAGCAGTATGATGAGTTAACTTAATCTTCAACCCCAGTATTTACAGAGACCATATGAATAGCGTTACAAATGAACTGTTTGGAGGCCTCATCTTTGCCCCTTCTTAGATGCATGCCCCAGTCAGAAAACTGGAAAATTGATAGCTGTGATTGTCTTTTCAGGAGAAACCCAGGATTAAAATGACAGGGCATGGTTTAGGGTAGGACAAATGTGCAGTGGCAGAACTATGTACACCCAGGACTGGTACAGTCGGGGTGGGCGTTACCTTTTAGGAATGAAGGCCACTGTCAGAATTGTTTGGAACAACAGGGGGTGCTGCCTGTCAGGATTATGGCACATTGGTCTATTCATGTGGTGGTCAAAAACTAGGATAGCAAGGGCTGCTGTGGGACAGGAATGAGTTGGAACAGTGGAGCCATGAGGAGAAGCCCAGGACTAGAAGAGCAGAGGAAATTGAAGGTCAGAAGTGAGGTGCGTTGGCAGTTCTGTGCATGAAGCCTGCACAGCTTAAAGCCCAAACTGCATCTAGCTCTAACTGGTGCGATCATCTCCCATTTTCATAAGCACACAATTATTTTTGTTAAAGCTGAGAGCATTAATAAGATAATGAACATGAATAAATTGATGCATTAGCAAAGGGATTTCCTGTTCATGAACCAAGGTGGTTGAACATAGCTTCATAAAATATTGTGAAGGGCCCTCGGAGAGCTGTAAGATTCTGAGTATAGGCTGAAGAGAGTTAGCCTCACTGTGTACATAGCTTACTTATTCTTTATTTAAAAAAACATCATGGAACCAGCTGTAAGCCACACAGTATCTACTGAAGTATCTCTCTAATAATTATAATCTGTATTCTTTGGTCCCAAACATAGCAGGCAGGCAAACCAGTTCAGATAAAACAAGAACCTGCCTGATCCTGTTTCAAAAACTTTAATCACACTCAACCATAGAATAATTTTTGAGGACTGAAGGTTCTTACCTTCTTCCTCATTTTTTCATTTCTAGTACTTTTGGTTATTATATGGAAGAGCCAAACACCCATAAGAAAAAGGATCTCCAGGGGTGTCCAACTTGAGGTGTCATTTAAGGGGGCATGATTTTCAGAAAGTGCTGAGCACTTGCCATTTTGAAAATTAGGTCCCTTAAATATGTCTCAAGATGGGCATCCAAAATCACTAGTCTCTTCTGAAAATCCTGGGCTGGAGGCTCAGAGAAGCATCTGGATATTGCATAATTATGTGTTCCAATCTATTTACCATTGCTGGAGATTTGAGCTTCCTGAATGTTGCAAAATATTGTCCAAGAACATTTGACCAGATTTAATAAAATGCACTTCAGTTGATTTTGCTGCCAGGAATGTTTACAAAAGCAGGAAACAGCAAATATACATTGGAGACTATTCACAGAAAGCAAAATTCAACTCCATAATCATGAACATTCACACTGGAAACCTGATCTTTAAGAGTTATGCTCATTGAACAGAAACAATACTAACTGACCTCTGTCTCCTAACAAAATGGCTTGAATTTCAGAGATCAAATTTTCTCGGGGAACATGGATGATTGAGCTACAGAACAAGAAGAACTTGAAAAGAGAAGTCAAATCCTACATATTGAAAGGAAAAATGGTCTTGTGGTTATGGCCCTGGATTGTGATGCCATTAGAGGCCTGGATTCAAATCCTGACTTTGCTAGAGTCCTCCTGTGTGACCTTGCATGGGTCATTTAATCTCCTGGTGACTCTGTTAATCTCTAAAATAGGATAAAACTTTCTCTCTCTCTTTCTTGTCTGTTTAGCCTATAAATTCTTTAGGGTGGGGACTGTCACTTATTACGTTTACATACAATGCCTAGCATAACAGGGCCCTAGGCATTTATCAGTAATAATTATACACTGTGCACCTCTGATCATAGAGAAAACTAGAAAGAAGCTGTTTACAAGATGAAGCAATCTTATTGCTATCATTTGGAAACACTCTTTTATAGTCCTCAGATACCCCAACTCTAAACTACTGCCCTGTGATGATGATGATATATTTTGTTCAAGATGTGAAGCAACCGGGACTAAATAACATTGACAATAGCCGCACTATTTTCCTGGGCAAATTAAATGCACACTGGCATTGGTTTTGCAATACATCACGGGGCTTTTATGAACTCAATCCTCAAAGGACATTAATGGAAGATATAATCCTGAGTCAAAGCAAGCTACCCTTGATCATTTATCTAACTTGAAATGTCTCTCAAACATTCATAACGTGGCTTGTTCTAATTAAGAACATAACAATCATTTTTATTAGATGTCATTAAAATGTATAAATAAACATACTCTTTTTATGCTGTTATTTCACATCAGTTAAGCGGTTCATGTGTCACACCCAAAGAGAGAGACGTGAAGTGATAACTTGATAAATCAGTTGGAAAATATAATCTTATTTTATAGTTTCTGGCCTCAGTTGTTCTCTGGAAGCAGCAATTTCTGTTCTCATACAGTAGAGGTCTGTAGACTCAGCTATTCACAATGAATTCCTATCTCTGCCTTATGAACTGGATTCTGGTGACCTGTGCACTACTGAGGATGGGTAAAATAAGTTGGGTAAAATCCTTTCCCTCCCCCTTTCAGACTTGAATCAAACCCTAAAAGACCCTTTCTTGCAAAACCAAAACGTTCAGACAAGTTCTCCTTGTCCACCCTATTATTTTTATTCCTGTGCTTTTTTGTCACTTCTGAATTATACATATGAGCAGACACTCCCACATACAGCAGGCACACTTAAAGTTTATTGTCATTCTATCTATCTGTCTAGGAACTTGTGTCCCCCATCACTGCAGGTATTATCTGAGCAGCTCAGAATTGTTAGTGGATTTTATTGTCCTTATACCCCTATGAGGTAAGGAAATACTCTCTCTATTTTACAGAGACAGAGTAGATTAAGTGACTTGCCCAAGATCACACAAAAAGTCTGTGATGCAGGTAAAAAGTTAACCCCCATGTCTTGGATAGCAATCTGATGCCTTAGCCACTAGCCCATCCAGTTCTATAGAGGGTCTCAGTTATGGCAATACTCCTTTTCATAAACATGAGATTTCTGACTTGTAGTATCAAATTTGAAGTTCTGATTATTGATTAAAAATTTCATTCTCTAGTGCTTTAGATGGGGTGGGGGGAATCTGGACTAGTTCTGGCTGTACCTCTGGCTGTATGTTCAACTTCTGTTCCTCAGTTTCTCCACTTTAAAATGGGAGTCTAATTACTTCATAATAGGTTAGGATTGGCTAATGTTTGTAAAATGTTCTGCCCATGAATAGCATGCCAAGAGCAATGAGGTAGGATTTCACACACACACACGTTAGATGTGAAGGAGTGAATGCACTCAGGTTGCATGATAGAAGTGCAGGGTGAATATCACCCCAGCACAGAGGTCCCATACAAGGCCTTTATGCACTTCTTCAGCCCTTACACTGGGGCTGGTATGAAAACGCTTGAGTTGGGCCCTCTGAAACTGGGTGAATTTTGCCCTTAGTTACATCTTTTATGTGACAATATATAATATGGGATGGGGTAGCTGGGCTAGATGGCTCACAGGATAGTAATTGCTGGGCTTCCAGCTGAAATCCAGCTAATATGTGAACAAAAGTCTTTACCGCATGTTGAGAAGGAAGCTCCCCACAGACCACGCCCCACCAACTCAAAGCGGCACCAGACCCTGCCAGAACAACAGATGCAAAACCCACAGACAATGTCTCCTCTGCTACAATGATGATCACCCCCTACAACACACCTTTCAAGATTCAAGGGTCCTACACATGCCTATCACAACATGCCGGTGCACTAAATGCCCCAACAGTAACTATGAGGGTGAAACCAGACAATCACTGTGCTCTTGAATTAACTCACACAGGAAAATGATAAAAGGCCAAAACATCCTATCACTCATGGGTGAACATTCTTCACAAAGCAATCATACTATATTTGACCTATCAGTCCTCATCCTCAACCTGCACAAAGCTTTCAAAAGATTAACGTGGATGCTAGTGGCCTTCATTTCTGGTGGAATTGTGCCACCTCCCATAAGCCACCCCACCTATTAGCTCTTAATTGACAGTCTAAGCCGCAAGGTCAAGGATTTGAATTGATCATAGAAACCGAACTAATACTGATGGATAGCCTCATGTTTGTGGCTGAAGTTCAAAGGCAAGGTGGGGTGGGGAAGCTTACATCACTTCTATGCAGGTTCTGTGTGTTAATAGTTCTTTATTGTCCAGGTATTTTTCAATCCCACTGATTCTAACTTCACACAAGGAAAAATAACATACCTATATATAAATGAATGCTAGATACTTGGACATGCTTCACATTTAAACAAATGACATCTATGTTCCAGACACTATAATAGAGTACCCAGCAATTCAGAATATAGAAACACTGCAGCAGATCCATTGCCCCATACTGTCATCATGCCCATCAATTCCTCAGATAGGACTGATATTCCATGTAATGCCATGGATGCAGCTAGAGAATGATCCAGTGTGTTGGTTAAAATGCCTGACGAAGGACCCAAAAGTACTCCTGATGATTGTCATAAGAAATGCTGCCCTGGAAATATTTCATGCTTGTCTTCCTCCATCTCTCATCTAAATACATCCCTGTTACATCCTAAGACACAACCTCTGTCTTAGCTTTTTTTTCTTTTTCTTTTCTTTTTTTTCCTAATGAAGCAAACTCCCACTCAGTCAAATGAAGCAGCATCACTTGTTCTCCAACCCCTCTGAGCTTCTGCTGTTTCTCTTCTTTGTAGCTTGATAGATAAATGCCAGTAAGTTGCACAGCTTTAGGGGAGAAAAAAGTATCCGTAGAAGCCTCAGCCTCTCTTCCCTCTCCTCTGCCCATGTATGTACACACACAGTCATTTCCGGATCTGAGATTATATTTGCTGATAGGTAGAGGTGCAGAGATCCATACCCCACTCAAGCAAAAGCTGGTGAGGATAAAAGGGAACATGCATTTTTAAAAAACACAAATAGTAAAATTCATAGACATTCCAGTGGGGTAGCTTCTGAAGAGCACTGATGCCTCTAATAAGAACACTGTGCATGGCTTCATCTGGGCCTCCCCTGGAGTTTCCTGCATGGGAAGTTATTTTATTTCTCCCTCTTGCCACTTCCCTAGATTCATTATCCATAATAGTTATTAACAGCCATTTCCTTTTCATGCTTCTATTGCGGGGGCTTTCCTTGAAGAGAGTTTGATTGCAAGACAGTAGTTTGGATTTGCATCCACTGTAATAAAGGTGGGCAATTTGCAAAACTGTTTTACAGACAGTAGTTTCATTAGCCTTTGTCTGCATCTAGTAAAGCAGAAAGCCTTGAAACGTGTGCTATGATGATCAGGGCAAGGCAATTAGGGCAGTATTCTAGGTGGGGCTTGGAAGGAGAGGGAAAGTGTTTCCCCTGTTAAAAATAATTGATTAGCTTAATACAAAAGAGGGGAACTAATGTGGTGTCTCTTGTCTCTGTAAGGTACTGCAGAAGCCAAGGAAATTATGCTGATCATAATCCCTTTCACACATTTTAGGTTGGCTCTACCTAAATCTGATGTGGTCTAGTGGAAAGAGTTGCAGAGTGGCACTCAGGACTCCTGCATTCTATCCACAGCCCTTGGTGAAGCATGTAGTCTAATGCGGGAGGGAAGGGAGGGAAGAATCTTCACTCTCCTGGATGGTATTTCTAATTCTCTCTCTTACCCGCAGCAAACTTCTGTGTTTCATTCAGCCACCTGTAAGGAGGGAGAAGGAGATCAGGAACAGTCAACATGGATTCACCAAGGACAAGTCATGCCTGACCAACCCGATTGCCTTCTATGAGATAACTGGCTCTGTGGATATGGGGAAAGTGGTGAACATGGTATACCTTGACTTGAGCAAAGCTTTTGATACGGTCTCCCACAGCATTCTTGCCAGCAAGTTAAAAAAGTATGGATCGGATGAATGGACTATAAGGTGGATAGAAAGCTGGTTAGATCATCAGGCTCAACGGGTAGTGATCAACGGCTCGATGTCTAGTTGGCAGCTGGTATCAAGCAGAGTGCCCCAGCGGTCGGTCCTGGGGCCAGTTTTGTTCAACTTCTTCGTTCATGATCTGGATGATGGGATGAATTGCACCCGCAGAAAATTTGCAGATGACACTAAGCTGGGGGGAGAGGTAGATACGCTGGAGGGTAGGGATAGGGTCTAGAGTAACCTAGACAAATTGGAGGATTGGGCCAAAAAAATCTGATGAGGTTCAACCAGGACAAGTGCAGAGTCCTGCACTTAGGATGGAAGAATCCCACGTACTGCTACAGGCTGGAGACCGACTGGCTAAGCGGCAGTTCTGCAGAAAAGAACCTAGGGGTTACAGTGGATGAGAAGCTGGATATGAGTCAGCAGTGTGCCCTCATTGCCAAGAAGGCTAACGGCATATTGGGCTGCATTAGTAGGAGCATTGCCAGCAGATCGAGCGAAGTGATTTGATAGCCGCCTTCAACTACCTGAAGGGCGGTTCCAAAGAGGATGGAGCTCGGCTGTTCTCAGGGGTGGCAGATGACAGAACAAGGAGCAATGGTCTCAAGTTGCAGTGGGGGAGGTCTAGGTTGGATATTAGGAAAAACTATTTCACTAGGAGGGTGGTGAAGCACTGGAATGGGTTCCCTAGGGAGGTGGTGCAATCTCCATCCTTAGAGGTTTTTAAGGCCCGGCTTAACAAAGCCCTGGCTGGGACGATTCAGTTGGGGTTGGTCCTGCTTTGAGCAGGGGGTTGGGCTAGATACCTCCTGAGGTCTCTTCCAACCGTAATCTTCTATGATTCTATGTACAGTGCCTGCCTTGCCATGAGGGCTTTTGTCAGTCTTTGTGAATGCTTTGAGATCCTTGCAATACATCTTTATCCTCCAGAACTGTGACTCCAGCACCCATCACTAGCAATGAATTCACATCCTCCATTATTATTTTTTGTCCTGGAGAAGGGAAGGAAACAAATTGGCTAAATGCATTATGGGGGAGCTGCACCTTTCTCTAATATGTTAGACACTGGCTATTGTTGGAGTCAGGATACTGAACTAGATGGAGCATTTGTCTGATCCAGAGGGGTAGAATTCTATGTTTCCACTGTTGGTGCTGACCAAGAAGATGATAAATATTTTGGAAGACTAATGAAAAGATTTCCTCGCTCTCATTCTTTCCCTTCCCTTCTGCCTGAGACTTTCTATAGAATCAGGGGAAGGTAATTGATTTTGTTTCTTTTAATTTTTATGCAATGGAAAGTATTCAGACAGCTCCTTTCATGCAGCTTTAAAAAAAAAAAAAAAAGGCAGGCCATAACTGTCCGCAGACACTTCCAGAATATCAAATCCAGCTGGCCTTTGAGGTGGGAAGTGCTCCCCCAGGTATCCTCAGTTGCAGAAAGATGGAAACTTAGAAAATGAAGTTCCTTCTGCTTATTCAACACTTATACTTGAGATTCAAAGCATAGGCATGAGCACAGAGAATACTCCTGAAATAAAGCAGTTAATTGTTGCAGACAGAAAGTAATGCAGGAATAGTAACAGTCCATTGTCAGTCTTGTGTTAGGAAACCAGGCTGGGGTTTGGTGCAATAAATAAATTTATACAAGTAGAAAGTGGAGACTAAGAAGACAGTCTATAGACAGAGCTTAGAGAAAGCTACAAGTGCATCGGTGTCTCTCACACTCACACACACACACACACACACACACACACACACACACACACACACACACACACACACACACACACACACACACACACCACACCCAGAAGAATTTATGCGTGATCCTCGCCCAAGACTGCTGTGATATATTGTTAATGGGTTGCTTTGAATTTATTAACAGCTGTTTAAAGAAGCCACGAATCTAGTGATCATACTAGATAACATGATACATTGTGAGCTACAGTACTAGTGACCAAGAAGGAATTTCAAGACTATGGAGGGGGAGAAAGGACACCTGGTTAACTGTACTGTTCCTGATCCTCCTCAAGTCAGCACATTCCATTGGCAAGCTCTTTATAGCAGCAGACTACAACTCCATGGTGGGAATCTCTTGTGAGACCTAGCTGTGCACCTCATCCTTGTCTCTGCCTCTCACATTGCATTAACCTGTATTAATGCCTGTGTGACTTCTGCCTGCTTGGAAGTACCGGATGCTTCTTCCTGATTTAAAATGACCAGCACATGTCCAGCAGCCTGTGATTAGGGATGAGAGGGAGACTGCCATGTTCCACCAACCTGTCCACTCCGTTGTCAGTTCCAGTCAGCATCTTGGGCACCAAAGCAGAAAGGGATCAGCACCAAACAGAGTGGGGAAGAGAAGCAAGATTACTGACAGATCAAATCAAGCTCTGTGTGCCTGCCAAATACTTGTGGCAGTAGCTGAAATTAAGTATCTTGTCCAGGGTTGATCTAGTCCAAATTGCTGCTAAGGTTGAGCTTTTCATTTTGCTGTTAACAGTGTCCTTCAAAATACTGTGGGAACCGCTCTGACTAGGGATAGATTACAGCAGCACAAGGATGGCTCTGCCTTTGGCAGATTGGAAGAGGGTGGAATGGCACGGGTGTCTCTGTGCTAGGAAGCAGTTGAGATGGTGCAGGCACTGCTCTTGGCAAGGGGCAGGCTGGCAGAATTCCTGTCTGAAGGGTTATTCTTAATGCTCCTGGCGGTATATGAGCCTTACACAGAGATTTTTTTATTATTTAAATCTGAATAAAAATACCAGAGAGAGATCAAAATGGCATGGATTCCACTTTGGCCTTAAGGGTGTTACTCTGCCGTTGTTTTTTGTTGATATTTTGACATTCAGAAAAATTCAAGTAGCGCTAATATTTAAACAGTGGATGCCACCGATGCTGTCACTAGGACATTCTTGAAAAAGCTCCAACTGGAAGTTTAGCAACACAGGGCACTGTGAACACATCATCTGAGCGTCCTTCTCTCTAACACTGGCTCCTCATGGAGTACAGTCCAATTCTAAGTGTGTGTCCTGATTTTCAACGCCCTGCATGGGAGTGCCCCTGGCAAGATGAGTGATGGTTGCTCCTTCTCTTTCTAGGACCATGAACTCTCACAATGCTTCTGCTGCACCAGAACAATGCACTTGTCAAGAGATCTTGGAAGTCTTGTAAATGGAGGAGGGAGAGCTTTAGCAGGAACTGAAACTCACTCCTATAAGCAACAGTGGCAATGATCCCTTGGTCTTGCCACTTTTGACTAAGCTTTTTATCAGTTATTTCTTCTCACACCCACAACACACCCACACAGAGATGAGCAAGCGAGCAAACAAAAATAGCCCTATAAACCAATCAAGCTGTTTAACCTACAGACTGAGATAAAAGGGGGAGAGAGTGAGGACAGTGTTATTTCTGTACTGAAATACTTTGGTAGCACTTAGGATACAGTGGTGGTTGAAGACCAATAGGTATGTAGACAAATGCTAGGGATATATTGAAACATTGCTGATGTTACTGAGATTGGCACATAGGAACTGTGCCATAACTCTCTTTATTTTGATTCTGAAGCTGAGCTTTGCACTAAACATAAGCTAAGGAAGTGGGCTGGAAAGGTGAAACACTGTTGTATTGGTAGCTTGCTACTATTTACTTATTTACTAGCTGGTTGAAATGTTTGGTGGTGGTGGAAATATAGGGAGAAAATTTTAGTTAAACTTCACAGCTAATTAAGGTTCTATTAATAACCCCTCTCTCCCACAAAGGTCTCTTTCCTTTTTACATTCCAGCAACCGGACTGCTTTGCTCTTGGGGAAAAGTGAAATCTGTGCCTACTATTTTTTTTTTAAATGGGAAGATATTTCAACCTTAATTTGTCTTCTCTGTTACTTTGTGTCAGCAGAGCCCAGCAAGGAAAATAAAAAAAAGTCTTGAGATACAAGGATAGCAGATGGAGATATACTCTGTGGGTCTTCCTTTTGCCCAGCTACATACTGGCTAAATTCAGCTACTAGGTGATAGGGACTTAGGCTTCTGCTCAATGTATGGGTGTTATCAGCTCAGATAGTCAGAAAGATGTGTCTGCTGTCTCTGCTAAAGCCTTTTCTGCTTCATGTTCCCCCATGATAACCTTCTGTGCAGACTGGCTCTTATTTATGAGTTCTATCCCTTCTTGTTCTTGCAAATCTTTGTTACTATAGTTTCAAACGTTTAGGAAAGCCATTATCAGGCTCTGAAATGTCTTGAGATAAGCGTCCGGGCCACTTGGGCAGGCAGAGGATAACATCTGTCTGTCAGAATGGAAATATCCGTCGTAAAAACTGACCCCTTATCCCCTCAGGGCACATTAGTCTCCAGCTGTGACCAAGGATCATTATTCAGAATCATCATTCTGACAAATTCCAGTTATATTTGTCTTTGCCAAATATTTTTGCAGCATAAGCACAGCTGAGGGTGTCGCCTAGCAACACTTCTCCACCAGAGCACAACGGAGATCCTAGAGAACATGCAACGGTTTTGGACTGACCTCTTTTGCCCCTGAAATCAAAAGGTGAGAAAACCAGAAAATGGCAGGGAAATGGAGTGTGCGTATGTGTGTGTGTTGGGGACTGAGGGGGGGAAACTTACATGGGTTTCCAAGGGCAGGTGATTGTGCTTTTACAAGCTCAACAGAGGCTTCAGACTTAAATTAGAGGCCCTTCCCAAGCTGAATTTTGGATGGTGATTGAGGTGATTGACTGTACTTTGTGCAACGGCACTGCCATGTTTTTAGTCAGCTTTGTCATAGCCAGAGGTGGCTATCCTGGGGACCCTCCTCTATTAGGCCTGCTATCACTAAACTACGAACTTTGCTCCAGATTCTTCATTGTTCTAGCTAGGCAGGTGCAAAGGGACCATAGGGCAACCATAACCTCCTGGTTTAAGGGAGCTTCTGCACCTGGAGTGTTAACAGGCCTTAGGACAGGTGTAAATATCTTGGCTGAAGACAGCACCTACACCCTAGCTCACAGTCGGTCCTGTGCTATCCCCACGGGAGCTGCAGGTACAGGGAATGTTCTGGGGTGGGGGCAGAGAAAGGAGGGGCTGAGGCTGGGGTGTATCTGCATCCCTTCACAGGCATATCACAGCTGGTGCAAGTCAGGACAGGGCTCAATATTCATAGAATATGAGGCCAGAAGGGGCCATAAGATTATCTAGTCTGACCCCCTGTATATCATGGGCTATTCAGTGTCACCAGTTACCCCTATTTGAGCCCAATAACTAGTCTGAGTAAATCATGTCTTCCAGAAAGGCATCCAGTCTTGATCTCAATACATCAAGAGATGGAGGATTCACTGCCTACTGTATTAGTATGTTCCAATGGTTAATCACCCTTACTGTTAAAAAGTTGTGCCTCATTTCCAGTTTGAATTTGTCTGATTTCAGCTTCCAAACACTGGTTCTTGTTCTGTCTTTTATCGCTAGGGTAAAGAACCTTTTCGTACCCAGTATTTTCACCCCATGAAGGTACTTATGCACTGAGATTGAGTGACCTCTCTCAACCTTCGTTTTGATAAGCAAAACAGATTGAGCTTTTTAAGTCTGTCACTGGAAGGCATTTTCTCCAGCTCTCAAATAACTTCTGTGGCTCTTTTCTGCACCCTCTCCAATTTTTCTATGTCCTTTTTAAAATGTGGACATCAGAACTGGATGCTACATTGTAATATCAATCTCACCAATGCCATGTACTGAGGTAAACCCCCTTATTTATACCTACTCACTACTCCCCTGTTTGTACATCCACAGATAACATTAGCCCTTTTTTCCAGAGCATTGCACTGGAAACTCATGCTGAGTTGTTTGTCCATTGTGACCCCTAAGTCTTTTCAGAGTCGCTGCTTTTCAGAATACAGTCTCCCATTCTGTAGGTATGGCCTGCATTCCTTGTTCCAAAATGTTGAACTATGCATTTGGCTTTATTAAAATGCAGTCTGTGGGCCCAGTTTACCTAACAATCCAGATCACTCTGTATGACTACCCTGTCCTCCTCATTATTTACCACTCCTCCAACCTTTGTGCCAACTACAAGTTTTATTTCCAGACAATTGAAAATGTTGACTAGCATTGGGCCTAGTAACGATTCCTATAGAACCCCACTAGAAACTTCTCCATTCAATGATGATTCCCAATCGATGACTACTTTTTAAAATCTGTCATTCTTAATCTATGTAGCAAGTGTTCTATTGATATTGGATCGTGCTATTTTTTAATCAGAATGTCATGCAGTACTAGGTCTAATGCCTGACAAAAATCTAAGTATGTTTCGCCTATGCACTTACCTTTATCAGCTAGACGTATCTACTCAATTAATGAAATCAGGTTTGTTTGGCAAGACCTGCTTTCCATAAAACCACGTTGACTGGCATTAATTATATTCCTATCCTTTAATTCTTTATTAATTTAATCCCAGATTACATTTTCTATTATTTTGCCTGGGTTTGAGGTCAGGCTAAGCAGTATATAGTTACCTGGGTCATCACATTTGCCCTTTTTGAATATTGGCACATTAGCACTCTTCCACTCTCCTGGAATCTCCTTATTATGAAATTAGATTTATTAAAAATTAACATCAGTGGGCCAATAACCTTGGTTAATGGATTGGAAAGTAATTCCACCTCCTCATGTGGCAAAAACCCATCATCCTGCTTCTTTCGAAACACAGAACAGAAATATTTATTGAACACTTCTGCCTTTTGTGGATCATTATTAACAATTTTACTGTCTTCATCTAGCAATGAGCCTATATCTTGCTAGGAGTTCTCTTATTACAAGTGTACTTTAAAAACTCCTTATTGTCCTTAGCCCTGCCAGCCATGGATTTTTCCCTGATGTATTTAGCTTCCGTTATCACTTTTCTACACTTCATAACGCCTATTGATTACTATCTATTTTCCCCTTTTTCTATTTTATCTGTCTTTTAAAAGAAAAAATTCTAATTGTTGCCTTCACTTTGCCATTGAATTTGGATTGGCTTTTAGTCAAAGTTGTCCTCTTTCTTGATTGTAGAATCTTGGCTTTTTGGCCATCTAATAAACTCTTCTTAAATAGCTTCTAATTTTCACTCACATTTTTCTGGCTCACATTTCATCTAGTCAGTTTTGCTCATAGTTTTCCTCAGCTTTGGAAGATTATGATGCACCATGAAGTGCTCAGCTTTTGAAGAACCAAGTATGTATATTAGTGATGGGTACTGTCCTCTCTTTGTTCATAGTAAATGTAATCAGGGCATGATCATCGCTAGTACCACCAGATAAGCCCTCCCAGTATGACAGTGAATCATTGGTAACTACTCTTTGAGTACTGGCTTTCAACCGGTTGTGCACCCACATTGTAGTAATTTCATCTAGACCATGATGTCATCTTGTTTCCAAAGTGACATCACCAGTGGAGGCTTGCCAGACAAGTTCATAATCCCGTATTACTCAGCTGCCTCTTAACCCTCCCAACTCTGGACCATCACCTATTTTTTCTTAAGACCTTTTCTTCCTTAGGTTTCATTACTCTGTCTATAGCTTGTTTCCCTCTTACCTTCCCCCTTCTTCAGGAGTTCCCGACAATCTCTCCTACAATAGGATCCCTCTATTTTCTTCTACATTTGTCCCCCAGTGAGCTCACATTCCCATTTGCTCACTCTTTCTATCATCTCTGTGCTGATCATTCTTACATTTGCCATCTTGCCCTCTCCTATCTCTCCATCTTCTCACTGGTGTCCTGTTGCTTTCTTTAAATGAAACATGGCTAATGCTGATCTTCTCTACCCTGCTAACCCCTCACCCGTTCCTCTGTCTCCACTGACATTGCTGCCATCCTCCCCGTCACTTGGGTGCCCAACCTGGGGCTCACTAAGATACCTCCCTTTCCTGGTCCCCTCACAGCATAGCTTCCCATCTCAGATTCCATATTTTCCCCTTTGGAACATTGCTAAAAAGCAGCCCCCCGCCCCATGATTCTGAGGCTACTGTAAACTCTGAGTCTTGAGTCTGTCTTCTCAAGCCCACCATGTGCAAGTTAAAGTAATATTCCTCTCCAGCTGCATTAGCTGTGTCCTCTATCACAGCATCTTCCCCCTCCTCACCCTAACCTGTCTTTTTCTGGATGAAGTCCATACTCTGTCCTCTGCAGGGTGGCTCTGCAGGGCACAGTAGATAGGGTGTTGGCAGAGGCCAATCTCCCTTTGCTCCCCACCTAGCCCCTCTGCTCTGTCCACTCTGCTCCCTCTATCTTCTCCCTTCATTCACATCGTCCTGCCTTGTTTCCTAGGATTCTTCCTGTGCTTGGAATGGCATCTCTCTTTTTTTCCCCTCCTTTTTTTCCTCATCCCTTTTGCCCTGCTTTCCCCCTCTGACCTCCTCTCCTCAGCTGTTTACACCTCCCTTCCTGCTCTATCTCAGTGTCTCAGCTTTAAAATTTCAGAACTTGGATGACTATGCATGGCTCCTTTTTATGGATTTCCTTTTTCAAACTGGAACCCCTTCTTTCACTTCCCCGCCTTTGTTTATCTTCACATTCCATTTAGATTATCCCTGTTCCAAAGGCCTGACAATCTCCCTTAATTTTAAACCATGTAAATTGCCATGCAAAGTAACGGTGCCATATTAATGTTTCACAGTTACCAAGGATAATGAATCTACTGTGTCCTGGAAAAGATACCCCTGTGGCCTCCACCACGCAATCTTGGACATTTCCAGCCCTGAGCTTTCAATTACACGGAAGAAAGTGTTTGGGAGATGTATCGATCAAGGTTGGCTTTGGCTCTGTAACAATCCTTGATATGTCAAAAAGCAAAAGCAATCAACTCACTCCTGCAGACTAATTGAGGTGGGTAAAGTGCGGAGTGAGATACAACACATGCCAATTCCCATGTGAAACTAATTTGGGTGGCAGTGGGCAGGGCCATCTTTCCTGCCCTTCTTTCTGAAATGATTGAGGGAGAATATCCATTTTAGATAGATTTTGCAGAGCAAGTCGCACCTCATTGAAAGCTGAGGCAGTGATGCCTGAGGAAAGGGAAGCTTGAAAGCAAATGTGCAGGTGGCTTGGGAGATAACCCTACCAGTGTCTGATGTAAAGGACAGATCAAGTGGTATGATTTCTGCCTTATATTTAAAGGTCCAGGCTTTCTGTTGTCTAGCATATACCAAATTTGGTGCTGGATTGCTGGTCCTGAAGATGGAGCCCTGGTTGGGGGGGAAGATAATGTAGTGTATAGGAATAGGGTAGTATCCCTTTAAATCATTTGTGAGCCCTCCATTGGTGCTCAAAATGTTCTGTGTTTTAGATGCTGCCAGGACCCAGCCAGAGCAGCAGTGTGTATGTGTAACTAAGCCTTGCATGTTGTGTATGTTCAGTAAAATCGGTAATTTGGGCCCCACCATGCCAACATGGTTCCTTCGTAGCATGCTTGTTGTGGAAAGAGCAAAAGACACAACAGATAGCTTAGCTTAGTGGTTAGGGCAGGGAATGAGCCCTTAGGAGGCCCAACTCCTATTTCCCGCTCTACTACTGACTTGTGAGATCTAGCAGCTTAGTTGGGGTTTGTTTCCCTGTCTGTCTGTAAACTGGAGATGGCCCCTCCCCGGAGGGGCTGTAAGACTGACCTGGTGTATGTTTGTACACAGCTCTGTCAACCTTGCATAAAGGGTGGCTCTGTGGGGCATAGCGATTAATATTCAACCACAGAACAGGTACAGCACAGGCAGCAGAAACCTCCCTCCATATTTACCTCCTACTAATGTGTCTGAACCTTGTGCTGGAGAGACTGCCATTAGCAGGAGGGCAGTGGCTCATTTAGATGGTCGCCATGACCCATTCCTGTTGACCATGCCAACCAGGGTGCCAGGGAGATGCTGTTTACACTGAGGACACTGGTCTACTAAGAAATGCTCCCTTCACTCTTGGGCACACAGCTGGCAATAAAAGGCCAGGCACCCTCACCGGGCTCAGGTCCCTGCAATTGCCTCAGCAGAGTCAGATGTTTTTTCTGAGGCTTCAGTTGCGTGTGAGATTTCCCTTGGGTTATTTGCTCATTTGAAATAGAGGAAGCCAAGTGCCCCAGGTCAGAGCATCTTAATTGAGAGAGGGAGGAGTAGAAATAAAAGAACTGATAGGGTGGGTGAGGTAATATCTTTTATTGAACCAACTTCTGTTGGTGAGAGAGACAAGCTTTTGAGCTTACACAGAGCTGTTCTTCAGGTTTGGGAAATGTACTCGGAGTGTCACAGCTAAATACAAGGTAGAACAGATTGTTTAGCATAAGTAGTTAACACCCATTTCAAGGGACCATTCGAGGTGAAGTGGCCATTTAACTTTTTCCTGACTTATTACTGCAGCTGCAACTCTGCTACAGCTAGGTCTGTCCCAAAGGATGCATTATCCAGGAATTTTCAAATGGTAAAAACAGGGATTGGGAATCATGACTTCTGGGTAGTATTTCCAGTGCTTCTATTGATTTGCTTTGTGCAACCTTGGGCAAGTCACTTCACCTCTATGGGCTTTGGTTTACCCATCTGTAAAATGATGTTTACCTGTCTCTCAAGGGGTTGTGAGAATTTGTTTGTGATGCACTTTGGTACCAGGTGATATTATTAAAAATTGGAGCCAAGGCAGAGTTGTGAGAAGACATAACTGGGGTCCCCTTGCTGTGTTCATGGCATCAGAAAATGGGCTTTATTTTGCTCTCATTTATGCAGGTGTAAATCACAAGTAACTCTGCTTAAGTCAGTTGAGGTGCACAGGTTTAAAGTGAGAGGAGGTTCAGGGCCAATGCCAGGCTTTTGCGGTATAAATATTCAGCCTTTCTAGGAAAAGGAGCACTGTTCCTTTAAGATTGCATTGTTCAGCCGAGGAATATTCAAGTAGGAATTTTAAGCTAGCAAAATTGTGATACTTTGGTAATTGGAAGTTTGCTTCCAAACAATCAATAACAAATGTCATAAAGTACCAATCTATTCAGAGAATTAATTGGAGATACTTAGGAGAAATTAATAATGAATGTTCAAGTGATAGTTCCTTTTTAACCTTGCAAGAATATTAAGACAAAGTAAACATCAGAGGAATTACAGTAAAGCAGACAAACTCTGTGGGAAAATTATATATGCAAACTAGAGAGAGAGCTGCATAAATCTGCATATTATTAATGGGAGATGTTTCCTGAAATTACCATACAAGCTGAATATTAAGCACAATAAACATAAAAACACAACAAAGAGCTGCTACATTGAGAAGAAAGATGTTAGAGTATGTAAGGAGAGAAACTATTGCAGTCATCCTTCAAGTGACACTCGCTTTTCATGCTAGCTTATATTAATATATGTGAAGGTGTGCAGCACTTTGAGATATGCACTGTATGCCACATTGTAGACTTGGAGGGAAAAATCTTTGTAAAATCAGGATTGGAATAATGGGGGGAAAGCCATTACAATTCTATATGATCACATAACTATATTTTATCATGCTTTAGAATTATATCCTTGCTATAGAATTCTGTAGGATGGTTTAAAAACAATTTTCTATTTACATTCTACAGGTTTGAGAGCAATTCCTATAGGACCTGATCAGTTTAATTCCTGCAAACTGCATAGAACTTTTGCTTAAGTTTAATAACATATATAAAGATACATCTTGGATTCTATCACTCTAACAACAGAAAAACACATATGAATTCAAAGTCAAGGCTAAAACTGGGGAGTTTGCCCATAATTGGTCCATTTGGGTCTGAACCTGTGAAATGCTAAGCAACTACAAATCTACTATGTTAGGGGGAGTTCAGGGCTTTCAATACCTCTCAGAACTGAACCCTTTGCAATTTTCGTATTTCAGCATCTAAAAACCTCCTACATATCTGAGCTGTTTAAATAGTGGAAGTGATTGGCTCATAATATGAGCTAATCCTTTGCCAAACTGTATTTTTAAAGGGAAGCCACATCCAAGGAATGGTGTAAAATGTGTTTTTTAGAACTCATTAAATTTAAAACACTAAAGCTATTCTCATATATTCTCTCTCATGCTGCTTCATGTGCATGTGTACTTGTAACAGATCAGTTTCTTGTGCTTTCAACATCAAAGAAATGACTTCAGAGCTGACTTTGACAGAGATTTGATATCAGCTGCAAATGCTCAAAAACCAAGGGACTGAATAAAACAAGCAAAATAATATGGGAAACAAAGACAGCAGGGCTCTCGCTTGGGGTAAATTCTGAAGTCATTACTCAGGCAAAACTCCCATTGAGAAGGAGAGCTAGGACTTCGGGAAGGGACCATATGCTGTTACACTCCAGTTGAGCCAAATGAATAATTTTCAGTAAACTTACTTGACACACTTAGCTTCTCTTTCTGCGTGTGAATAATAAAATAAAGAAAAAAGCAAGTTCTCGAATGTATTCACTGGGGATAAAATTCTCCCCTGTGCAGAACACTGGCACAAGAGCAATGCACCTATTTAAGTCTGACTTAAGCCCTCTTTTGAGGACTTCAGTGATGCATATGTATTGTGCTGGCCCTCTACACCAGAGTGAATTTCACCCTGCTTGGAATTATATTGCCACATAATTTCTGCAACGAATGGTTGATGAGTAAAATAAATGCCACCAGTTGGGAATAATTGAGGGAAATGAGAGGTGTTGCAGGGTTATGATTTGACACCTACATCCCATAGTACTGTTTCCATTCCTTTAAAGGAGGGAAGTAACTCTCCGAATTAGATCTCTGGTGTGGGCTTCAGAAATGTGACTATTCAGCCTTCACTATTAAGGAATGTTCTGCAATATTTACTTAAAATTTGCTGGTGTTGCAGACAATGCTGTTAATGAATTCTGGGCTAGAACACTCAGACAGTGAACACAAAAGTAGTTTCAGTACAACAGAGTGAATACCTGTGTGGTGATGGCAATACAAAGGTATTTGCTTGGCCTTTTATGTCTTCATGTCCTCATCTCATTTAAAGGGTTTCAGTTAACGATTCTCCAATCTGAATTTTCCATTATGGCAAATCATAGTTCAGATCCTATGGGGACAAAGACTGTATCTGTGGTTTGGTTTAACATGTTGAAAAATTCAAAGATGGGGCTATGCATGTGCTTAAAGTTGAGCACCTTTCAGGATCAAACCCCTAAAGAGAGAGAGAAACTACTTCATAAATCTTTGTATGTTACATATGCCACTTCCCCACTGTGCACAATAGAGAGAATTTTGGCCAATTAATTACACAATAGGTGTGTCCTCCTGATCTTAAAAAATGCATCAAAATCAAATTAACAACCACATGGATCAGTTCCTTGTACATTAGGTGGGTAGTAAAATAAGTGTTTATTAATCCTATGGGATTTAGGAATACATTGTGGAAACCACAGGATGAGATCTTTGATCATATATCATATATCCACATTTGCTCATTTCCTTCTGCACTTACTCTCGTTTGTTTCAGCTTACATTCACCTTCTGCCAGGGAGCTGCTGATTTCCAACATCCCCTGCTTTGGCTAGCTTGATTCACTCTGTCCCTCTGGGAAGGGGTGAGTCCACATGTCCACCCTAATGAAAATCTTGTCTGTCTTCCTTAGCAAAAGCCAAATGTTCCAAGACTGGGAATCCTGCTGCAGAAGAAAAATCAGAGCCAGTGTGTGCATCTGCCCCAGGGACATATGATGGATTACTTCAAGAGAGTATTTATTATATGCAGCATCATTAAGTTATCACATAAATCGTGCTTACATTGCAGTGCTAGATGTTTAATTGGTATCATGCCGGCAGATGCTGCAGGCCAACAATTGGTTCACTCTGCAGTCATTCTAGAGGGGAAGGGTTGCTATGGCTGATATTCCTGCTGGAGAATCCCTCACCAATAAGATTATGGGCTGCTATTGGAAGTTTAGTGGTTAACTCTGGGACATATGTGAAGATTCTTGGGTTCTGTTCCCAGTACTGCCACTGACTTATTCTGTGCCAGATTCTGTCCCCTGTCCTTATTTAGAATAGTACCTTTTATTTTGCAGTTGTTACCATGGTCTCAATGCAGACCACTCAAGGAGGAAGGTACTAATTAATATGAATAATAGCAATAGCATCAGCTTTTCTGTGATCTTAGAAGCAGGTTGCTTTATCTCTCTGTGTTAGTTTCCTTATCTGTGTAATGAAGATATTAATACTTACCTACTTACCTACAAAGAGAAAACATTGTCAGTGTAGTTTTGGAGATGATTTTATTAATGCAGCCTTGCAAAAGTCCACTTGCCACAACAAATAACTACTTTGGGTGGACAAGTGTTTAAAAAAAAAAGTTTGAGCTTGTAAAGGTTCGTTAAGTAGCTATAGGGCCTGGGCTGATTATTCATGACCATTTTACAAGGCTACAGTGAAATCCTTAGATATGAAGTGCAGGGTACCTCTTGCAACATACAACCACCATTTCACAGAGAACTTTAAAGTATCCTGAAATTTTGCAGGACCATGTTGTTTCAGCTCTGGTTAAAGACCATCCATTCTAGGAAAGTGGGTTTTGCTGGACTTTTGGGACAGTAACCTAAGGCCAGTTTCAGTGTAATACTCTACTGCAGTCTCCATTAAAATATTACTTAGCTTCTTGTAATCTCTGTTGATCCTGACAGACCCAGCTGACTTGTCTTCCCTACAAGTACAATCTAGGCGCTATCTGTACAGTTTCCATTCATATTTCACTTTTCCTTCTTCCTGTCTGAGGGACAAACCTTGACTGAAATTCTCAAGTATTTCAATGAATTTGGGCTTATTTTCCACCCATCACCTTCCTGTAAAGCTGCATTACTCATCTCCTAACATCCTCCTATTTATCATGTGCAAATAATGTTCTTCAGTGGATGCTCAGTGTGAGGTATCTGACAATGAAACTATCACACTTATGAATTACTTCTAGTGCACTATTGTTAATAGGAAAGATTGGGTTAAATTGATCCTCAGTGTAATTCTAACTTTGTGATGGAGTTACCCTAGGGCTGAACTTGGTTCTGTTGTGTGCACAGGAAATTCAGCCCAAGAGAATATGTTCTACTCTCCTGTATGAATTGTAATTGAGTGGGCCTGCTTCTTTTCTCACACCATTATAATCTCCACTGACTTGATTGGAGTAACTCTTGATTTAAACCAGTGTGAATGAAAGGGGAGTCTGTCTTAGTGTCTAATAGGAACTCAATGCACAGAATAGTGGCAGGATTTGCCCCTTATCACATAAAAGAAAATTTCTGCCACGTTGTGATATTTGTTTGTTTTGGGGGCCAGACAGATGTGTCTACTGGATGTATGACTGGGCCGAGCTCTAGCCTGACACTTCTACCTCTCAAAGAGCTCTTGCATTTGGTATAAGCACTTTGGGTTGAAACTGTATATTATCTGTACTACAGTAGAACCCAGAAGCCCCTGCTGAGATCAGGGCCACTTTGTGCTGGGTGCTATACTAATGCATAATAAGAAACAATCCCTGACTGTATTATCATCCCCATTTTACAGATTGGGAACTGAGGCACAGAGAGATTGTGATTTGCCCAAGGTCCCAGTGGCAGCCTTTAGCAGACATGGGAACTGGCCCCAGACCCTCTCCCCTCCCCTTCTCCCCGCCCAGTGAACTTGGTTTTGTCCTAAAACAGGATGAAATGCCAAACTATCAAAACTTTTCACAAAACACAAAATTTAAACAAATTTAGATTATGAAATGTTGAATCAAAAAAATCCAACTCTTTTTTTTATCTAAACGAAATGTTCCATTTCAAAATGTCAATTTGAATCTCAATGTTTCATTGCCTATTGGAAAATTTAGTAAAAATAGACATTTTCCCCTTGGAAATATTTTTGTTGGGGAAAAAATTGATCAAAATGTCAACCAGCTCTATTATTGGGAAATTATATTTTGTCCTTGCAGAGGGATAACCTCAGTGATCTCAGATTTGGCCATTCATTCCCATCTCTAGACACCACGATCCTGTGACAGACTTGAAATACTCAAATGAAAACAATGTTTATTAAAGTACCTCCTGGAATTTAAAATCTCCCAGTATGTATGTCACAAAATAACACATGGAAACTCCATTGAGGGATTATGCTGACCAAGTACACAAGCTCTGCTCTTCTTGATTAATGGCTTCACCTCCATCTGTTGATGGTAATGATTCCATCCAATGATGGTAATGTGACACAGCTTGCCTGTCTGCTGTTCATACTCTATTTGTTACAGTGAATGTAATGCTAGTAAAAAGTCATTTAATTAAATATATTGCAAAAAAGTACACAGCAAATGTCTGATTTCTGATATGATCATTTATAACTGATCAAATCTCCACAATATGCAGTTTCCTCTATTAAATTACAAGTATCATTTTCATTCTTTAAATATATATTAAAAATAAAACTGAACCAAATTAAGGCTTGACTAAACTATTTGGAAAATCTTTTCAGCTTTGTGCATTTTTAGAAAAAAAATCTTTTTGAGGCACCATTATAATTGATTAAACAGGAAATTAATCTGTGGATACATTGTATTATGTATGAATAGATTTAATTTCTCCTGTCACAGATTTCATAATGAGTTTGAAATATGACAGCATTAATAATATTAAATAAAATAACCTAGACGATGGTGAGTAAGTGTTTGCCATGCCAGGAATTTGTGAGAGAAGGGGGGGGGGATGCTGATGGATAGTCATTAGGCCTTTTAATGGCTCAGAAATATGAAATAACATAAGGTGAAGTTGCAATAGCCACAACATTAATAGCTAATAATCCAATATCCCATCCCAACAATTAAGTCATTTCTGAATGGCGCCTTGGAAGCCCTCAATATCATAATGTCGGAATCAATGGAAAATGTAATAAGGTCAACATGCCGGGGAAGTTAGGGGGACAATGATTATAACTTTTCAGTTTGTCTAAATCATAAGAATCCAGGTAGTAGTGGTTTATGGTGGCAACGCTAAGGGCTCTGTTGAAACTCTTGAATGCCAAAACCTGAGTGAGGAAGGAAATGGCAAGTCTTGGGGTAACGGTGTTGAAAACAATAAATTTGCCAAACTGGAGTGTAACTTTTTATCCATCAAGGATATTGTGCCAGTACTGAGAAGGGTTAGGTATTGGAAAAGGACAGTCTTGTCATGATGATGTGATGCTAGTCTGGAAAACCAGGGAAGACAAATCCATAGCATTACAAGGGGATCAGATAGCAGTGAGATGGAGGAGGTGGGTTAATTAGTTGCGTTTCAGTTTTATTCCTATGGTGCCGTAGATGTTTATGGTGCTTTATAGACAAAGGTCTTCTAAAATCTCATCTAAATAAGGCATAACGCAGTATGTGTCAGACAAATTCAGATCCAGATGGAGCAGATTAGGGGGGAGGTGTACGAAGGGGGTGGAGGGGCAGTGGAGCGGAGACAGTGGAGGAAAGTAACCTGCTGGCAGTTCTGTTACTTTATCTCCATCTAAAGAAATCCAGATGCCAATTTCTCACCCTAATCTTAAAAAAAAAAAAAAAAATCTTCTCTCTGGGGAATTGTGCAACACCCCTAGCTCCCAGCAGCCTGGGCCATGTAACCAAGAGTGAGGTAATGAAAGCCCATGTCCTTTCAGTACAGAATGATCTATAGAATCCAGCTGCTAAGGTGATGGCCCATCACCTGCAGTGATTCATTGCACTCTCTGAACTCCAGACATTAAAAATAATGTGAGGATGTCACAGCAGAAGTTGAGCTATCATTGCACTGGAAATAAAGCTCAACGAGAGAAAGGGCTCTTCGTTCTTCTTTTAAGGCCACAGCTCTGGAGATGCCGTTCAGTGTTGTCATTGTGCATTAGGGGAACGCTTCCCCAGCACAGTGCACACAGTACACACCTAATCCAAATCTCAGTGGAAGATTGCCTTGTGTGGGCTCTGGATCAAACCTCTGTGGGTATGTCTATCCTGTAGCTGGGTAGACAAACACGCACTAGTTCTTCTTGAGCTAGCACCTTCAAATAGCGGCGTGAACATTGTGGCATGGGCCGTGGCACAGCCTAGCTCTTCGAGTACAAACACACCCAACCCCCAGGGTCCCAGCTCAGATGACTAGCCCATGCAACTGCTCAGGCCTCAACGTCCACACTCTGAGCTAGTGCATGTCTGTCTACCCAGGGCCAGGAGGCGTGCTTCCAGCTGCAGTGTAGACATACCCTATGTGCCACTCTGACTATCACTTTAACGTGGCTGTGTGGTTGCAGCACGAGCGCTGGGAGAGAGCTCTCCCAGCACTGTAAAAGATCCACCTCCGCACGAGGGGAGTAGCTACCAGCGCTGGGAGCACAGCTCCCAGTGCTGGTGCACTGTCTACACTGCCACTTTACAGCACTGAAACTTGCAGCGCTCAGGGGGGTGTTTTTATGGCTTTTTACAACAATCTATATTTCACTGACCCTCTAGCCCACCACCCTCTTCCCCCCATGGCTGGAGAGGTACTAACTGGCCACTTCACCTTGAATGGTTCTTTGAAATAGTGTGTTAACTACTTATGCTAAACAATCTGTTCCAATTATATTTAACTGTGATGCTGAGTACATTTCCCAGACCTAAAGAAGAGCTCTGTGGAGCTTGAAAGCATGTCTATCTCACCAATAGAAGTTTGTCCAATATAAGATATTACCTCACCCACCTGGTCTCTGCAGTATAACACCGACTAATACAAAGAATGATACACAATTGTGTTTCAGAGCCAGTTGCCAAATGGTGCATCCTGGATCCCTCTCCCTTCATGCCAGAGGTGCTGCCCTAGGTAATCAATCTGCGGGTTACTCTGCTGAAAAAGGTGGAACAAGGAAATGTAGAGTGTTGACCATGATTTACATGCTGCTTCTGCTTCCCCTGCGACCTCACCATAGCACCTAATGTGTCTGTAAACACGGGACTGACCCTGGGCTTGTTAATTAATGGTTTTGCTTGATCTGAGTAGCTGGCCTCCTGCTTGTCAGGTCAGATAGTCTGTAATATCTGGCAAAAGGAGCTGCCTTTCTAATGAACTGTTTAGAATAAGTACCAATTAAAGCATTAAACAAGCTCTGCTCATGAACCAGCCAGACATTTCACATTGCTGGGTTTTAAATTAGAAACAGCATCTGAAAAGCCATTATTGGGCTGCATTTTGAGCTCAGTGGCTGTGCTCCTTTTTGTCTGCAACAAAAAATCGACAAGAAAAGCCACAATATTGTCTCAGGAAAGGGACGTTTGGAATGCGTTTAGCTCTAAGCATTGATGGCAACTGAGGGATGGGGAATGGAGAGTACTCATTCCACAGAAGTGGTGATGGGAGCCAACTTAAGACCCTGGATGGATGGTTAGGGGGCCAGACCCACAACTGGTGTACGTTGGCATGGCTTCATTATGCAGCTTACACTGATCTACACCAGGTTCGGGTGTATAGAACCCCGATCTCCTGACTCCAAGTCCAGTGCTAAATCCAGGCCCTCTACAAGATTGGAATAAATTACACTAATTAGATATTTGGGGTTGGAAAGGACCTCAATGGGCCATCTATAGAGCTATGTGGAATACTTGGAAAAATTCCCAAACCCCATGCTCAAAATTCCAACCAGGTTCACTAGAACGTTGGCTGAAGTTCACAAACCTTTACAGCAAAGCTAGGTCCAATTGCAAGCAAGTCTGGGACTGACTGACAGAGTCACAGTGAAGCCATGAAAAATTCATGGGTCAAGGTAGCTCTGCTGTGAATTCCGCTGATGCGTGTCAGTTTCAGTAGCATTTCATTGAGAGTTCTTGGGTGTGCTGAAAGCAAAGTGAAGGTGAGAGATGTAGGATGCAAACCTCAGGCAGATTTTGAACCAAGGAAATAATTTAGTTTGCAGTCTGAAAGGAGGCTGAGATGTCCATCCTCACTGCAGAATGGTGGCAAAATGCTGTTCAGCATGATTTCATCTCCAACAGCTAATTATCAATTTCAGGATTAGCTACTCTTCAGTAATGGTGATTCCCTATCCTTGTGTTGCAGCATGCTCCATTGTCTAATTGAACTTGTAGCTAGCTGGCATTGCATTATGCTCTTCTGTAATCTAATAGCTCCTGTTCTTGCTTCCATGGGTAATTGTCCTTCATCCTTGGCTAACTTTACTTCTGGGGCCTCATAAGGACCCTTTCTGGCCAAATTTTATCTCATTATTTATATACTAACCCTGTAGCAAGTTGTTAGCAAACACAGAATTGGTTTTCTGTGTCGTGCTAATGATACACAGGTGTATTTCACTGTTAAGCCCTCTGTTGATTCAGATGTCTTGCTGTGATGAGTCCTGTCGATTGGTTATTTAAATACTGGATAAGGGGTGGGAGAGAAATAGAAAGTTTCTCATCTGTCCAGCTCGCTTCATGTAAAGAAGCAAATTCTGATTTCTGGGCTGTGTGAAATAGAAGGGCCAGTTTCTGTAATTCATTGGAGTACCATCTTGTGTTTAGAGCTCTCCTTGGCACTGTGCATAAATCCTCCTACTTGTCTTAATTGTATGTGTGTGTGTGTGTGTGTGTGCACACACATGCACGAGTCCCCAGTATACTGTGGCTGTGTGTGTATGTACATGATTCCCCAGTACACTGATTGTTTTCAAAATGTATCTGATACAGGAAGGATCTACAATCCTTATTAAAACAAAACTCCCACGATCCCTGCAAAATTATACAGATGAGTCAATGCTATAAAGTACAGTGGAAATCTACTTCTATAATATTGCAGTGTGTAATTATTTGTGCTTGTATCATGCCTTTCCACTTAAAAATATTGCCCCCCCCCGCTCTTCAGAGATGCAGAAAGTCCAACTGCCTTCAGTGAGAGCTGCAAATGCTCCGCACTGTTCAGTGTCTTGAGTAGGCAAGAATCATTATTCCCCTTTGATGGATAGGGAACTGAGGCACATAGCCCAAATGACTTGCCCATGGCATTGCTGCAAGTTAGGGGAGACCAGAAAAAAACTGAGAAGTCCTGACTCCCAGTTTCCTCTTGTAATGTGACAGGGTCATTGTCAGGAAAGATCGAACCTGGGACTTAGGATGTTTAGTGTACGAACCACTACTGCATGAACTAAAAGCCACGTGCCTCCTAGCCCAAGGCTGTAGCAGGCTCATCAATTTCTAACTGGGCTCGGTGCCACTAGAGAGGGACAGAGCGCCACGTGGGTTAGATAACCACTAGACTTCTTGACTCTATAACGAACTGTCATCAGATGAAATGCCATTTAGAAAAATGTGTCTTGAATTGTTTTAGTGCATTGCAATTTGCAGATGGAAACTCCCATTTGCTTGTGAATTTCCTCTCTGCAGGGAGGGAGGAGTCGGTGGGAAGACATAGCTATAATAGAGGTATACAAAGTACTATTGTCCTTTCATTTTAACTTTATTATCTGGAAAGCCATTGCTTATATTGTATACAAGATTGATTTTCTGTAGCTCCTTTTACTCCTAATGTTTATTTGCATAAAATCTAATAAATATGTATTCGCACAGAAAAAGTAATTGCAGATAAATAACAGAGCTGAGCTTTCCTTTCTTTCACTGACACAATATCTCTGAAATTATGGACTGTGTGAATGTTACTGAAGCAGAATGCTTAGTTCAGGCCTTTATTATTACAAGAATTGATTATCGTAATGCTTTGTTCTCTGGATTGCTCGATAATTTGCTAATGCTGTTCCAAACACAGTAGTGTATCTGACTGCAACAAGGAAATATGGGCACATTCCACCTTCTTTAGCTTCTCTTTGCTGGTTACCAGTTCATTTACGATTGATTTCCATAATTCTTTGTGTTTAAATCCTATTCTGGTACTTGTAGCCTTCTATTTATCTCCGCTGGTCGTACCTTGTGGTATCACTACAAATCCCTACATTCATCAGCAATTGACTCTTTGAAATACCTTTTTAACACCAGTGATGGAAAAAGCTCCAAAGGCCTGGTTTGAAGAGAAGAAAACCTAATAGGTTTTTTCCATGCTGAAGTATACTGAATTTCAGTGTTTGCTGGAATCTCAATGCGAGCTAGCCAAACACTGAGGTTACAAAATCTGAATACGAAATGGGGTGATATTTCTGCAGAGTTATTTTTCTCGTTTCTGGTTGGGAAAGAAATACCAACAAAACCAGAATGTCCATTTCTGGACCTGAGCTAAACTGTGAAGAGCTGATCCCCACTAGTCTGGGACTCGGGAGACCTAAGTTGAGTTCCATTCTCTGCCACAGACTTCCTTTGTGACTTTGGGCAAGTTAATTAATCTCTGTGTCTCAGTTCCCCTCAGTAAAATGGGGATCATCAGACTTCCCTGCCTCACGGGGTGCATGAGGATAAATACATTAAAGATCATGAGGCACTAAGATACTACAGAAATAGGAGCCATATAAGTACCTGAGAATGAATGAATGAACTGGCTCACCCAGCCTTATGTGGGACTTACTAAAAGCTCCTAAGAATCAGTCTTGTTAAATGTATTCTTTGCTTCCAGTCTATCCTAATTTAACCTAATCTGATTTTATCATCTCCTAATCCAAACAAATCCTATCCTAATCGAATTTTAGCCTATCCCGTTTTAATCAAAAATAATCTTTGCCTATTCTAATCTTACTGTATCCTAATTCCAATCTTATCGTAACATATATGGCACTTCATTCATCATTGTGCTATCTAGGGACAACAAGAGGTGACTATTTTACTCTGTTTGTATCATCCTCTCTCTTTGTGCATTTGATTTTGCATTTATGCAGCACTAGGGATCCAATCCAAAGCTCAGTGAAGTTAATGGACAGACTCTTGCTGACTTCCATGGGCTTTGGATAAGGACCTCAGGGACTAAGCTGTTGTAGAATGGATATTTCACAGCACAGAGTGTAAGCGGGAAGGGGATGTTAACTCTGAGGCAAGGGTGAAGTCTGTGTTGATGGAGACATCGCTGGCATACCAAGTGGAGTGGGAGAAGGCATGCAGTTGGAAGTGGAGGAGGAAGGCTTGGAGAGCAGTCAGGAGAAAGTCTTGGTTGGAGGATGGGGAGCAGCGGAACTGGAGAAGATGCAGCTGTCAGCAGGTTTAGGTAAAATTCTTGATTCAAGTAAATTCATCTCACCACCATTTTGTCTTTTATTTCTTGGTTCCTCTTTCAGTGTTGCGCCTGTGTGCATTGCATTTCCTCCTTTTCTCTTTAATAGCATTAGCCACAATTTCAGACCTTTTGGTGCCTCATTGGCATAGCTACTGGTTTTAAAAGGTGTTTGGAGGAATCTCCACTCTCTCTTTGGCTGGGGTGGGAATGAGTGTGATGAGAATGAAACACAGTTTAAAGATCTGCCTGAAAACTAAATTTTGAATGATGCTATTAGCTGAAAAGTGGTAACACTCAGCTCCCACAGGTGCACATATGGTTGCCCATCAAATCCCAGAGAGCCACTTGGGTAGCATGGGCAAAGCCTAGATCAGTGGATGCTGGTGATAACTTGTAACAGGTAGACAAAATGGACATTTGTTCATCGGAGCCAGTTTACAGAAGTGGGCAAAGATCATTAAGAGCAGGGCAGACAGTGTCCTTCCTGGCTATCCTTAGGGACCTTCCCATGTGCCATCCATCTGTTTGTACAGGGCAATGCATAAAGAAGGGAAAGGTGGTGAAAATGAGAGAACTCATCCCATGCACGATGTGAAGTATCAGTTAGGTAGAAGCTCCTGGGTCTGGATCCTGAGAAAGGCAGCTCTGGGAACTGAAGCTATCATTTTCATTTACAAAGCAATAAAACACTCCAAATGACACGGCTGTGTTTAATCTGATCATCTTGAGTGTCTTTGTTGATTCAATTGTCTGTGATGCTAGATCTGTCAAAAGGTCAGCGAGAAATACCAGGTCTCTTGCTGCACCAGAGGAAATTATGAATGCTTTAAGATTGGTCTAAATTTGGCCTGTAATTCTGTGGTTGCCTATCTTCCCTCACATGTTGCGTTGGCTGCCTTGTGTTATGCTCCCAACAATGCCTCTTCTTGGCAATGAGAGAAATTTGTTGGGTATGTGGCTGAAGGACTCCTGCGGGGACAGGTGGGGGTTGGTTGAAGACTGGGTGAATGATTGCTGTGCTCACATGGTGAGGTTGCAGGGTGAACTTCTGGCTACATGGCTGCAACGTTAATAAGTTTGGAGCTGTGGGAAAAAAGATTGGCATTCTGTCTTGTAACAATGGAGAGGAAAAAGAAGTTTTTGATACTGCACTCAGAAGGGCCTGGTGTCTGCAGTAACTGGCAGCTCCTTTGTGACGATCTGCAAAACCTGGCTTTGGTTTCACACTTCCTCTTCCCCAGCTTATATCTACAAAGGGCAGTAGTTCTCTTTCCAGGGTCCCCTTGTCTGTTTTGGTGTGGGGAGTGCATATATACTACCAATATCCGGGAGGCCAGGGAGGATTTTCAAATGTATTAGCTGGGCTCAAGTGATATTGTAAGAAGTACTGAATGCATATGAGAACACACATAGACTCTAGTCCTTAAGTATTATTCCAAGGCACAAGCTTCCACTGCCTATAAGGATTTGAAAGGCCTTGTTCTCCAAGAAGCCAGCTCTGATTTTCCTGCTGTGTTTGTCTGAGCTGCCGAAAGAACCTGTTTTGAAGTTGGGTCATTCTTCTCTCCCGCAAGCTTTCTCTTTGGATGGTTTAGGAGAGTTTGGGACTCTATTCTGAATCTTTTGTAGTGCACCCAATCCCTACAAAGATAAGGGAGCCGGCCTTCCAGCCACTCTAAACTGTCTCCACTCTGAGCATAATTTTAATACACTGTTTCAATATTGAAATGACACCTGACAATTTCTTTCACTGAACTCATGTTTCACTCTGAAACTGACCATACATAAAACCCCTTGCCTCACCGAGGAGTGCACAAATGGAACTCTTGTGATTGCATAAAGAGCCAGGAATGCTTTGCCCTTCCGCACCAACTTTCATCGGAAGATCTCAAAGAACTTTACAAAACATGAATCTAAGCCAAGGCAATATTTGTGAACATCCCTATGAGTACAAAGCACAAACTCACTCTGTGTGTGTCCCCCAGCCCACACTAGTGTATCATGTAATTTTGCTGCTTTGCAGTGCTAGTCATCCTCCTTCCTGTGGACAGCTCAGAGATGAGAAGAGAATGGTATCAGCCGGAAGGCTTCGCCAGTCAAGTGCTGCTGGCCCCATAACTTAAATCACAGCAGATGAAATTGCTGATGTTTTGGCCCAGCAGTTTTCCTTTTCTAACAAGAGCCAAACAGCATCTTACTGCAAAACATATTGTAGCATTTCTATGGCAACTGCCTCATCAGCTGTGAAAAATCTTCCTGACTTTCAGAGTGGGGACTGCCAAGCGGCTTCTTTTCTCTATTGTTCTGGAAAATGGATGGGTTTGCCAAGTGTTGTTCTCTCCTTCCCCACCTCACCCCCTCCTGAAAACCACGATGGACTTTATACAAAGCTGATTGGCTGTTACTTAGAAACCCATGACATCACTGGTACCATTGCAAAAGTATGTCAGATCATCAGCTGGTGTAAATGGATGTAGCTTCATTGGCTTAAATGGAGCTATACTGATTAACACCAGCTCAGGATCTGGCCATCACAGTTCCTTTTACCTCCCAACACCATTATGGATTCCAGCTATCCAAAGGAGGGGAGGGTAGAATCATGGAGATGAATGAGCACTGACTACGGAATATGCTGCATCTCTCCTCTAAGGATGGTGGAGCTACTATTCCAGCATGTTTAGCTAAAGTTCCTCTTAGAAGCTATAGCCACATAGCCCCCCTATGCAAAGCTTTGATTCAGCATGCATGGGATGTCAAAGGCAGTATCTTGCCCCATAAAAGGAAATGCAAGGCTTCACATTCCCATGTCACACAATTTGAGGGCTATCAAGAATTCTGTGTGGCTATTAGAGAGAATTTCTCCATGTTAGCAGCGATGCAGAGCACCATCTGGAAGAACTTTTGGCTGTTGGGGTGACCACTCAGTGACTCTGAATCAAGCATTTGCCTGTTTCACTTCATGCTGCTATAGTCTCCAGGGGCTCTTTTGATGATTGATGTTCATTCCCAGTTCCCTTAATAAGATTGCCTCCCACACCTGCTGTGACATTCAGAAATACAATAACATCTTTCTCCTGAACTCCTCTCCCCTATCTCTCTCACTTCTTGTTTCGGGTAGAGTTTGTACATTAATTTTCTTCCTTTCAATGCATTTGCTCGTGAAAGTGGCTGGTGGCAAAACTCTCTCAGTGCTTGAAAATAAAAACCTAGGAAGAAAACAGAACGCATCCCTCCGCATTGAAAATGGCTCTCTTGTACCTCTCAGTGAATGTAATTCACTCTCCCTTCCTTGCTAAGATTTCATGGACATGACTTGCAAGCCCACATTTTGCAGCTTTTGTCTCACTGTGGTGCTCTCAGAGCCATCAATTAAGCCGCAATTCAATTTCATGGAGGGTCTCAGTTCCTGACCTCCTGATGATTACAATGTCAAAACCAAGTCAGAATATGAAAACAAGCAATTGGAAGCATGAATCACCATGGCAGCCCAGCCATCCAGCATTAAGTCTCCAATATAAGCTGGCACTAGAGCAGGAGGAGGAATAGTGATTCCATTTGTTTTAACATTGGCCGTCTAACGTATTGTCTACTTAAGTCATTAAGGGACTGTGTCTCTAATGTGGATTACTGAATGCAATTCCACAGCTAATGTTGTTCTTCAGAAAACAGCAAGTACTTGTACAAATCAGTTTACCTTTCTGTTGAATAACTCATTCTTTTCTTGCTCTGACTCCCATCACTGCCATCATTTTTTCAGTTTACTACCTGTGACGGGGAAGAAGGATGGTCTTGTGGGTGTGACACTGAACTGGGATGCAGGAAATCAATGTTGAATTCCTGCCTCTCCCACAGGCTTCCTATGTGATCTTGGGCAAGCTATTTAATCTCCCAGTGTATCAGTTCTCAATATGGAAAAAGGATATCAACAACTCCTCATCTCACAAGTATGCTGTGATGATAAATGCATCAATATCTGTGAGATGCCACAATAATGGGGGACACTCTTATTCTTCTAGCTAGTTTGGAAAAGGGGAGGTAATTTTTTTCAGTACTTGTACAGCTGTTCAGATAAATCTCTGAATACTGCCCAGATTCTATTCAGTGCCTTAGACAAGAATTGATTTATTGCACCGAAAGTAAAATCCACACAACTCTGCATCCTTCTACACTATCATTAGCTACTGGGAAATTCTGGACTCTTGCTTTATTGTGCAAAAATGGATGGTTTTCCAAATGAAATAGGGAAAGGAGATTTTACAAAAGTTAAGCAACTCTTGTCCTCTTCAGGGATTCCGTTAGATGGACAGCCTCTGTAGATATCAGATAGCTTATTTGGAACCATTATAGGGTAATGCCTTCCTTGCAGTTCTTGGTAATGAGCTCTATATTTATGTTTAAAGGTCAGTGCATTATGTCCCCTGCCTGCTTCATTCTGCAGGCCCCAGAGAAATGAAGATGTAATTGAAGATTGTTCGTATTTGGATAATGGACAGAAAATAAATCTGACCCAGTGGCCTAACATTACTGAAGGGAGATGTCCAGGCTTGATTTTTTTTTTTTTGTTCTATAAGCTGACAGAGCTGAAAAAAATGGGAACCTCGTCTGGTTAGAAGGGGAGGCAGGGAAGTGCCTCATCTTATTTCAGTCACAGCTTCTGATGGCTGATTTAGGGGAAGAAGGATGAGATCTGAAGGGTGAGCTCTCGAGTTGTGCTGGAGGAAGCTCTGTCATGCAAAACTTTCTTAACAGGGAGGAAGGAGAGTAAGAGGTAGAGAGAAAAGTTGATTCCTGAAGGCGCACTGGCTCCTCTCAGTATATCCACTGAACTCCTGGAATTGCTCTGTTTTTGGAAGCAAGCCCAGGATGCAGCTGGAGAGTTGGACTGATTTTACAAGGATAGAGGGAGGGTCAATAGAATAAATGACAAACTTAGCTAGCTAGTTACATATAGACGGTCCTATGTATAGTATGCATCAGAGAAGTCAAAACGCAGTAGAAGGTCAAAATATATATTTTTTTCAAATTGCTTTTCATGTTCAATGGTTAACTTGCTGTAAATCATAGGAAAATATCATCCGTCGTTGCCATAAGCATTTGTCATTATCAGAACAAACCAATGGCTTACCTAGGCCGGTATCATGTATGTGATAGTGGCCAATGCTGGTTCTTTCAGAAAAAAGGCAATTTAATCTTCTCCATCCCTGCCCATTACCCACTTTTTGTCCTCATAATACACATACAGTAGCTATGCTTTTTTGTGCATGGGGTATGTGCTTTCTTAATTTACTATTGATTATGAGAATATGTAGATTGCCTAGGGATTGGTAACAGGCCTAAAATCCTGAGGTTCCATGGGGCACGGGTAGTGAAAGAAGCCACCATCTATGGAGAGGAGGTGGGTGGGAATCATAATTCTTGATTGGTGCAGTGACTGAGTGTTGAAGAGGGGAAGGGGATAATATTGAAACATTAATTAAGCCAGATGTTAGTGGAGTGAAACTGGTGTTAATTTTTTCTTCCATCTGCTGGTAGCTTTTCCTGGATCGATTGAAACACATATGGGAGATTGCTCATCTTGACTGAGTCTTGGATGGTGTCTGAAGTTCTTGTGATGGCAGCAAAAAGAATGAAGAGATGAAGAGGCCAGGTCTCCCTTCAAGAACTGAGGTATGTGGAACTGGGAAGGGACTCCTTTATTACAGAAAATAGCAACCCAAAGTCCCAAGGTCAGGTGCATAGCCACTGGAATTCTATCTTCTATAAGGAAGCCCCTTAAATGGGACAATTTCAAACTGAACTGGACCAAGGACTGGAGAATATACTGTAAAGGCCCCTCCTTCACTGACCATGAGGGTTAGATTTAACAGAGCTTTTCCATCTTTGTGGTTTCTACAAGAGCAGGGAAGTTGATACATGCAATAATTGACATGGACCAAATAAATTCCTGATGTAACTGTATTGATTTTAGTGGAGTTAAACCAGGGATGAATTGGAACCCTGTGAATACAAAAGCAAAAGGCTGCATTAGAATAACTGGAAAGAATGAATGTGGCTCCTGCATGGATTATTGGAGAGAGTCCTTTGTTTCTGAATTGTCTTGTTAGGGTGAGTCAGATGTAGCACTTTCCCGAAATGTCTGCCTTTACTGTGTCATAATGCCTCAGGCTCCCTTAGCTCTATAAGTTCTAAATACTTTTCTTCCTGGCTTGAATTGCCCTGTTTTGTCACATAATGAATGTCTCACTGATTTCTATATCAGCAAATATTTCTCACCCTCTTCCATTCATGCTGTAGATGTGGGCCACTGCACATTTTTACTTGTGTTCTTGCAAACTTCTTAGACTTAAAGGGGCAGATCCTCAGCAGGTGTAAATCGGCATTACACCATGAATTAATTCTGTGCAGATTTGCACTAGTTGAGGATCTGACTCTGAGCCCTATGAATTTGTAGAGAACAAGAACTCCCTCCGGCATGGCTCATAGACACCTTTAGAGTGTGCTGTCTATGTCAATCACAAGGAATGTGAGATGCTGTAATCTTCAGTGGTTTTACATTGAAACACTCATCCTGTTGCTGGATTGTGATGACTGCAAACAAAGGAGCATACCCCTGGCTAGACTTTTGTTCCACCCTCATATACTCTCCCCCAGCAGTTGAGAATTAGATAATTTTATCTTGTTTTCAATGTTGTTTGAATTATCCTTGCTGCATTTGGAGATGGGAAGATTCTCCTTCCTGTATACTAGGAATAGAGTTGGTTGAAATATTTCAAATGTTGATAATTTTGACATTTAAAAAATTACGGGCAAAATGTCAACACAAATTTCTTGATTTTATACACACACACACACTGCCAACTACCTGTAGACCTTTCATCAAGAATAGCAATGACTAATTTTGACCCATAGGAGTTTGGGAGAATGCATTCAGAGGTTGGGCCTAAATACAGTAACCGCTGGTGCAAGGTTTCCATTACTCATTGTTCAGATTGCTTGGTTCTTTCCCCCTCCTTCTGCTGATGCCTCTGGGCCATCCAGCCATATCCCTCTTTTTCTCCCTGTATTTTCTCCTTTAGAAAAGGTACATTGACCGGATTCTCTGCTTGCCTTTCACCTTGTCCCTTCATTTATACTTGAACAAAGGGGGATGTAAGACGCCATAACTGGTGTGAATGAAGAATTCTGATTTGTGTTCCACTCACTTTGTACAGCTGTAAATGACACAATGCCAGGCAGGGGAGAACCCGGCACTGTATACTGTCCTGGGCAATCTTCAGCTGAGAATATAGATTCTGAGCCAAAGCCAAGTGAAGTAAATTCAGGTCTTCCCATTAACTTCAGTGGGCTTTGGGTCAGCCTCATAGAGAGTAGGGCTGGGAAATTACTGCAAGGCAATATTTGTGAACATCCCTATGAGTACAAAGCACAAACTCACTCTGTGTGTGTCCCCCAGCCCACACTAGTGTATCATGTAATTTTGCTGCTTTGCAGTGCTAGTCATCCTCCTTCCTGTGGACAGCTCAGAGATGAGAAGAGAATGGTATCAGCCGGAAGGCTTCGCCAGTCAAGTGCTGCTGGCCCCATAACTTAAATCACAGCAGATGAAATTGCTGATGTTTTGGCCCAGCAGTTTTCCTTTTCTCACAAGAGCCAAACAGCATCTTACTGCAAAACATATTGTAGCATTTCTATGGCAACTGCCTCATCAGCTGTGAAAAATCTTCCTGACTCTCAGAGTGGGGACTGCCAAGCGGCTTCTTTTCTCTATTGTTCTGGAAAATGGATGGGTTTGCCAAGTGTTGTTCTCTCCTTCCCCACCTCACCCCCTCCCGAAAACCACGATGGACTTTATACAAAGCTGATTGGCTGTTACTTAGAAACCCATGACATCACTGGTACCATTGACAACCAGGCACTCTTATCCTTCCAGGGCTTGATTCTGGTTCAGACAGAATAACTCATGGGGATGTGAACCTGGGGAAAAGATGAAATGGTTTGATCATTTCAGTGGGGCAAATGGAAGTGCAGCTGATATTAACCATTGTTAGCTTCAGGGTGGGGGATGGAGAAGAAGGGATCATTTCAAATGCAGATGAAGACAACGGGTGATTAATGTCATTTGAACGGTTTTAGGACCAGGTTCAGAGGGTATGCGTGAAAAGGTGTAAGTTGTGCATTGGTACCTGGGTGTATGAGAACTATGGGAATCTAAATCGATATAATCTCCATGTCAAGGATCTGGAAGAGAGGGGTCTAAAAGAAAAAACAAGTCACATAAGAGCATAAGAAGATTGAAGTTAGAGTAAGACCATTGCTTTGTTAAACAGCCTTCGAACCCTCTTAAATGTAAGTGACACCAACTCAGGCTTAGCTGGACTCCTTTATCAGTGATGAACTTCTACCCCCTCACATACACCCTCTGAATTTGCACCTTTTTTTCTTTAAGCTACACTGCATCTGTCAGTGGGTTCAGCTCTTTTAGGCAGGCATTTTTGGGGGGGTTCAGTATATTTCACCCATCATAAAAATAGGGTCTGGTGTTATAATGTATGTAAATAGTAGTACATGCATAGTAATGAAACTGCAGCTTGCTTATGGTAGACGAGACACAGTGAGGTTAGATCAGGAAAGCGTGAGCCAGGAATTCTAGGTTCTATTCCCGGTTCTGCCACTGACCGACCGTAACGTTGGGCAAGACACTCAACACCTCTGTGCCTTACCTTTACCCATCTGTAAAATAAGAATGGTGATATCTCACTGACCTTAGAGAAGGGCTGTGAGGCTTAAGGAGCTATGAGAGCCTTGGATGAAAAGAACTAGAGTGTTGTCAGGATGGAAAACGCTTAAACACCCAAAAAAGGAAGGTACACCAAGCATTTGAGTATCATCATTTCTACAATAAAACTGTGTACCAGCCACCCCTCCTCTTCAACACCCACACAACACCATCAGATACAGAATATTCGAGTGAGAACCTCTTACATAGCCTTCATTTTCACTGCACAGGCTGATTGGGGTCAGATCCAGTTACTAAAAGGATATTTGTAATTTGCATGCAAGATCGGCCAGTGTAACAAATATAAACACAGAGACAGATCAAACAAACAACTCAAAGCTCCAATTGCTACCAATAGGAAAGGCACCTGACCAAAGAAGAATGGAATCTTATTTCACACTAGGTCTTCACTTCTCCTGATCACACAGCACCCTCAGCTGGGTTTAAATAAAGATCTAGAGAAGTTAGGCTCCAGGTTTGGGTCCAAATTTTGGCAGCTTGGGCCAATCTCCACTTACTAAAGTATGAGCCAATCTTCCCAAGTCTCTCAAATCTGAAGGAATTCTGCAGTCTGTTAACTTCTACAGCCATCTGACAAAGGTGAGGCAGTGGAAAGTAGTGATTATGACTACTGAATACCTGTGAATTGTGCACACAGCTAGTCCAGGCTAAAAACTTCCTCCTGGTTCTGTTAACCCATTCTCCTCCCCATTGTGCCCAGGGATTTGCTTCCTCCACTGGTAATGTCTTGTCTTTAGATTGTGAATTCTTTGGGGGCAGAGCAGGCATCATCACTACGTGTTAGTACAGTGCCTAGACCAATGGAGCCATGACTTGGTTGAAGCCACTAGGCATTACTGCAGTAGAAATGATAGATGATAATAGAAATTCCAGCCACATGCAAATCTCACAAGTCCTTTTTCACGACGTAGATAGAATGAGCCCCTCCTTGCTGTATTCTATCATTTTCCAAAGAGCACACAACTCCTCCATCAACCCTCTTTCTTTTGAGTCCAAAGTGGGATCCAAAATGTACACAGTTTGTTGCCAATTGATTCCACTGGGTCCCCTGGTATTGCTAAATAGATCCAGCACATTGCAGGATTCCTTCCTTTCTGGATTCTATGATGTCCCAAAGGGAATAGACACATTGGATAGCCCGTTTGCAGTGTCATAGCTGTGGACTGTTTGTTTAAGCCCTGTGATATACTGCTTTTCACCCTGATGTGTTCTTCAGTGGTACATTCCATGATCAAAGGAGGAAAGAGCTATCGGATAGAAGATTCTTTTGGCTCCATCTAGGAAGGTAATCAGAGAAGCTTGTGGGGAAGGTTAGCTACAGGGAAGAGATTTGCCACGATGACACTATTTGGGTATTGGCAGAGGTAATAAATATCTAGTGACTGAGCCAAATGTGTCTACCTGCCTCATGTTAATATGAACTGCTGCAGGCATGAAGACATTCTCCATGGAAAGAGAGACAGGGCTCTTGAGTTTGGCTGGTCCTAGTTACATTTGAGAGCACCATGACCTTAGGACACAGCTGGACTGATAGTCTTCTTAATAGGAGCAGGCAAATGAAATGGAGTTGCTAAGCAAGGCTAGAAAAAAAATGGAGGAGGAAATAAAGAAATTAGTAAAATATTGATGCCAAACTGCCTGAAGAATGCAAATTGCCTTCAGAAGGGGGAAGGAGCGCATCACTTCAGAGTGAGAGTGACTGGGAGCTGTCAGATCCTTGCCTCAGCATTAGAGAGGCTTTGGAAGGGAGCCTCTGCTGTTAAAATTGCTAATTACTCATTAACAGCTACAAACATAACTCAAAGCACATTCATCTGCATTTGAATTAAATTGTCCAAACTAGTTGCAATAACTCGGTCTGCCCTTATGTGTATTTGGGAATGGGAGGAGGGGAAAAGGAACAATAGTTTTAAATATAGCAGGGGCATTGTTCAGAGGATATTGTTTGTATGCAAGATGGGAAGAAATCAAAAGCCATCATTTGGGGGACAGATTCATATTTCTTTTTTTAAAAACCAGAAGGGACCATTATAGTCAGATGGTTAGATTAGGTGCCTGACACAAGCCATAGAAGTTCAGTGGATGCAATTGAAGGAGATGGGCTAAGCTGATGAAGGGTCTGAATAGACACACTGAAATTTTCATTGTGACACTGAAATGCCCCGTGGAAATGGGGGCCTCTTACAAGAACAGAATCTGGATCTATGAGTCCCTCTTTACTCACCAATCTCTACTAATAACCTGGAAGGTGGAGGCAGTGTACCCCAGCGAGGGGCGGACATCTGTGGGAGTCAGGAGATCTGAGTCCTATTCCCAGCCTTGCCACCAATTTGTTCATCTGTAGAATGGTGACTATGAAACTGACCCACCTCCGGTAAAGCACTCTGAGGTGTAAGCCTATTGCACGAGAAGTGCTGCTATACAATTGCTATATACTGCCGCCCAGCATTAGGAGACTTCTTCTTTATAAGGCACTTTGAGCATCTTGGAAGAAAAGGTGCTCTTTGAGTATAAAGTGTTTATTGTAATCCAGCCTTGCTGCTTTTTGCAAAGAAAGAAGAACGAGGCTTAGAGGGGAGGATGAGAGTAACAGCTGTGAAGAATAGACCTTGTGCCACAATATATCATTAAAAAAAAAGAAGAGCGAGGGAGTTGATAAGAGGTTTCTTTCCACTGACCTTCCCTCAGGAAGGACACACACAGAAAAATGTGTCAAACACCTTTTCACTGTGGCTGGTTTTATTTTCCTGCTTCATTTTAAAGTTGTTTATGAAGTGATTGAAAGCAGCTATTTATTCTTTCCAAAGGAAACCTCGGCAAGGGTTGATAGGCCCTGCTGGGCCAATACTATATTCTCCTGGAAACTAATGTAACCTTTGTGTTCCTTTAATACCACAGTAAATGGAAGGGGGAAAAAAGAGATGGCAGTGTTAAAAAACACACCCTCCCATGTGCCTGGCAGTCAGCAGAATCCAGCTTGAAACCCCATTGATCTTGTGTCTATTCCTTTTAATGAGCCACATGGCCCAGGTCTGCAGCAGCTCTCTCTAGTGCAACTGTAAACCAATGGATCATTTTATATTCAGATCAATTTGCTTTATTTTAGGGGGGGGGGGGGCGCGGAACAGGCTTGCTACTCTTGTGAAGAGCCTGTATTTCCTCCCTCGTTGCTTCAGATCTTCCACCAAGGTAGTTGAATTTGTTTAGTTTGGCCATTATTTTGAAAAAGACAGTCACTGGATGGCATTTTATGTTTTCTTTCCCCTGTTCCCTGTATACGTGTATACCAGGGTGTAGACCAAGGCCCAGATTTTTAAAAAATGACCACTGATTTTGGATGTTTCCATTTTTGAGGGCTTAACCTGAGACACTTAAAAGGGGCTTGATTTTCCTGGGGTAGGTGCTCAGCACTTCCTGAAAACATGGGCACTCAAAATCATTAGTCACTTTCAAAAATATTGCCTTCCAGGAGCAACTAAGCCAGTGATGTGCCCAAAATGTCAGGGTAGAGGTGATATTTATCAGGGGTATCATTTTCAAAGCATGTAACTGACTTAGGTGCCTAAGTCAAACTTTCAAAAGTGACTTAGATATTTAGGACTTGAGCCTAAGTCTCATTGAAAATCAGTGGGACTTAAGCATCTAAATCTGTTGACATTTTTATCCCACTCTTTGGGTGCTCTTCTTTCATCTCCCCAAAACATGGGAGGGGTCTAGGCTGAGCTATCCAGAGCCACCTTCAGAGGTAAGCCTAAAAGGCAATAGGGCATCTAAACTGATGTAACTTACACATCTTGCCAGTCTCCTCAATGTGCATTTTTTGCCAACTTTATTTGGCTTTTCTCATACTCAAGGGCAGATTCAGAGGTGATGTGTGAGTTAGATCACCCTTCACAACTTTGATCCTTAGAACTACATCCACCTATCCTATCCGTGGATAAGGGAGTCTAAGTTGGTGTAACTTAAAATCAGAGTTTCTGGAAGAAGGGACAGGTTTAGCTCTACTTAAACCTTCTTCAAGCACCTGGGCATATGAATTACACCATCTTAGATGCCTTTAAGAGTAGATGGTAGCGTAAGTGTAGGAAGCTGTAGGGGAATATATCTTAAAATTACCTGTGAAAATGGTGTCCAGATTCTTTCACTATTTCCTCCAGGTGGTACTTGGCAGTGCTTTAAAAATATAGCCTCAATTTGAACAGTTGACTTGTGTCCACAGAGTGCACTTCTAGTCTCTGCAATCAACATGGCAAATAAAGGACTTAGACCTGGAAGTTTTAAAATGGTGCAAAACCCTGAAGCCCTCTAGAACAGCTTTCAGCAGACTTTTTTTTGTGTGTGCAAAAGTGTTGTCCAGCTATGGTATTTAAAGTCAAGTAAAGCCCTGCCTTTGCCTTAAGCTCATGTATACTGTTTATTTGCCCTGTCTGCTTCCTTTTGACAGAATATTCCATAACCCAGTGACTCTCTGGAAGAGAACCCTTCTCCTATTATCTAGTCAAACATGCTGGCTCTTAAACAACGGCAAAATATATCTATCTATCTATCAATTTCATGCTGGTGAGAGGGGCTGGATCAGCAGCCCTGGATAATGAAATCCTCTATAAAGCCTCAGGACGCTGGGTGTAGGGCAAGCTTCCCCCATCAATGTGTCTCAACTCTGACCTCAAAGGTTCTCCTCTCAGGCTAGGCCATTCTTAACAATCCATTTAGTCCTTGGCTTCTCTGCTGAGGCTGCCAACAAAAGTGACGGCGGCAGTAGTGATCATCATATTATTTCACGCAACCATCAAATGAAAAGAATATTTAGTCGCTCTCAGTGGGCTCCCTTCTTACCAGTTACCTTCCTCTACCATGTAATCCCTCCCAAAATATGTCCCCCTTTAAACTTAGAATTATTTATTAGATGCATTAGCAGCTAGTGTTCCTGAAAATGAGAGCATGGGGCTCATTCTAATCTATTCCGTTTTTTTTATACAGCTATGACTACCATAGCATCTGAGCACCTCAGATTGTGCTAGGGGCTGTCCAGACACAAAGTACGAGACAGCTTACCCTCTAAACAGACCAGACAAATAGAGGATTGGGAAAGGGCAAGAGAGGCACAGTGAGGGGAAGAACTTCTGCCAAGCCCATCCCAGTGTGCTCCTTAAAATTCTCCTTTCCTGTGATGCCTACAAAAAACTCAATGGTGGTTAGACAAAGGTGTGCTCTGACTGCTGCTTTTTATGCTTGACCATTTTTGCCTCATTGTTACCTTGCGTTCCCCCATCTATTGTCTCTTTTCTTAAACTGGAAGCTTCTCAGGCAGGCATTGTCTTTTTCTTACATGTTTATAGAGCTCCTAGTACAATGAGGTCCTGGCCTATGAATAGATCCCCTAGGCTATAAACTATTTGGGGGCGGGGACTGTCTTGTTGCTCCGCATTTGTACAATGCCTAGCACAATGGAGTCTCCGTTCATGACTAGGGCTTGTAGGTGCTACCACAATACAAGTAAATTAGTGCAGATCAGATCAGAGCTAGGAATAGATGCCAAACTCCTTAGTCCCAACCCAGTGCCCTATCCACTGGATCACCCTTCCACCTGCTACTTATGGCCTCTAGCCTCCCTCTTCAGCATCCGGAACACACCCTGGTAGAAAGGAAGAAAAGAACCCTGCAAGAACAAAGATAAGGAATTTACAGGAGATAAAAACACTGCAGCCTCCGTGTCCCTCATTTACACGGGAGGCGATCTGCCGCATTGCAATGCCCAATGGATTTTCTAATAAAGGAATGAATAGAACAGGAGTTGATGTTTAGTGTGTTGATGTGTATGAAATTATCTAGTCAGAGAGAAAAGAGATTGAACTGATTTTTTTGAGATGTAATATCACACTCTGTATATTGAAAACCGTAGTAATTTAATAACAGCTGTCACCTCCATCCCATAATCTTCTTCTACTTAAATAAACTGCCATGGAACAAGAGGCCTGTCTTTAATTTGATCTGCTGAGCCTTGTTGGAAATGAAACACTCATAGCTGACAGTGGCTGACCACATCTGGCCGTGGAGATACTGTGTTACTGTCTGCTTAGGCAGAGTCCTTCTTTGTCTCTTGCTTCCTTTCCATCTTGCTCCAAGGACAGGTCAGCCCACTGGACTCAGACACCTCTCAAATAGCTGTGAAGGAAGATGCTGTCTCATGCTCCAAGAAGTGAGCCAACCTCCAATTATTGGGGGTTAAGATGAAACATTCCCTGTGGGCAAGTTATCCCATAACTGTAGGGTTGCTTGTACCTTCCTCTGAAGCTTATATTGACCTCAGTTGGAGACCAGGATGTTGGACTAGTTGAACCACTGATCTAGTCTAGTCTGGCAGTTCCTATGAGCAGAATGACTCTGGCATTCTGATATTCTGGTGGTTGTGGTGTATGAATCTAAAGAGAGAGGAGTTAATCACTGGGAGAATGTTTTCCCTGGACACCAACACTGTCTCATGGCAGGAATTAGATTAGCTACTTTTTCTTTGAGATTCTTGTTTACTCCCACTACTCTGTCATTTTACACCACACCTTATTCTTGCAACAGCCTCTCACCTTATGGATTCACAAAATCCCCTTCCATAAAATAGTTACAAGGACATGTATTTCTTGCAGCCTGCCAGACATGAGGAGGAGGAGCATTAAAGAGGCCTTCACTCTGAAGTGGGTTGAAAATGGTTGGTGGATGGACAGATGGGACCTCTTGCCCTGGGATGAGCTCAGAGTGGTTGAGACAGATGGATGGGCAGGAGACAATGCTGAAGAGGCTTTCACTCTGCAACAGGGCTGAGAATAGTGAGAATGGAGACAGGAAACACACTGAAAATGTGTTCACCCCGCACTGAGTTCAAAATAGCGGCAATGGATGGATAGGCATGAACAAGAGGCTTCTACCTTCCAAAGGTGCCGAGACTAGATAATAGCCTGATCTTCCTATTTAACACCAAGAATGGACTACTGTACCTTATGTATGCTGCACTCTCTGATTTCAATGACTAGGGAATATGGAGCAAAGCAGAGCATCTGTTCCATGCATGATGCTATTTGTGAGTGTCTTTGTATGGCAATTCTGAAAGAGCTTGTTGTCAACATTTCCCCCTCTGCCCCAAGTGTTGTGGTTTGTGGTTAGTCCTGCTTACCAGTGACTTAATGTTCATCCATTGAACAATGCTGACACGGGGACTCAGAAGACAATCAATAATAAATAACTGACAGAAGAAACTTACCCAGGAGTTGAAGTCCTCCCCCATCCCCAAAACTGGTACATTGTTCCTGAAAGCTAGACACTTCTCCACAAACAGTATCCCATCCACAGAAGCTGATTCTTCCCTCAGCTATGCTGATGAAACTCCATTTATAGCAGTGAAGTTACTCCTGATTTCCCCTTGTCCTCCCATTAGTGAGATCATAGAACCGAAGGGTTAGAAGGGACTGCAAGATCATCTTCAAGTCTAACCCCCTCTAAAGATGCAGGATTTGTTACATCTAAACTATCCAAAGCAATGGATATCGAGACTCCTTTTGAAAACCTCCAGTGAAGAAGCTTCCACAACCTGCCCACACAGACTGTTCTATTGCCCTACTCTTCTTACAGTTAGGAAGTTTTTCCTGAGATTTAATCTAAATCTGCTATGTGGTAGTTTGAACCCATTGCCTCTTGTCCTGCCCTTGGTGGCAAAAGAGAACATTTCTCCATCTTTTTTTATGGCAGCCTTTCAAGTATCTGAAGATTGCTATCAAGTCCCCCCTTGATCTCCTCTTTTCCAAACTAAACATACCCAGTTCCTTCAGCCTTTGCTCATCTGGCTGCATTCCATGCCTTTGATCATCTTTGTCACTTGCCTCTGGATCCTTTCCAATTTCTCTACTTCCTTTCTATTCATTGGTGACCCAAATTGGACACTACTCCAGCTGAGGCCTAACCAGTGCGGAGTAGAGTGGTACTATCACCTCCTGTGACTTGCATGCTGTGCCTCTATTAATGCAACCCAACATTGCATTTGCTTTTTTTGCAACAGCATCACATTGCTGACTCATGTTGAGGTGGTGATCCACCACAACTCCCAGATCCCTCTCAGCAGTGCTACTGCCAAGCTGGTTTCCCCCATTCTGTGTGTGTGCATTTGGTTTTTCTCCCCTAAAGTATAGCACCCTACATTTGTCTTTGATGAATTTCATTTTGTTGTCTATAGCCTAGTTCTCTACTTTATCAAGATCCCTCTGAATTTTAGCTCTATCCTGCAAAGTACTTGCAACGCCCCCCACCCCCCAGCTTTGTGTCATCTGCAAACTTGATCAGTAAGCTCTCTGTACCTACAGCCAGGTCATTAATAAAGATGTCAAAACACTGGACCCAAAACAGATCCCTGTGGAACCCCATTCGAGACCTCCGACCAGTCTGACATCATTCAGAACCAGGCCTCCAGCAGTGCTGCAGCCATGTAGAAGGGGAAGAGAGAGCCCTTTATCTGCTCTCTAATCCATAGCTGCCCCCAGAGCACAGAAGATGGCATTGTCAGCAAACTCAAAGCAGGGGGTGAGGATGGGAGGAGGTTGCTATCCTCCAGTGTATTCATGTGGAACGTGCAGGCAGATGCCATGGCTACTATTGGGCACGCATATTCAGCTTGTTGAGAATTGGCAGACCACCCAAGCATGGCTGGGTAGCATAACGCTGGTTAGCATCTGGAAGAGCTATCTGCCACACAGTGTAGAATTCTTCCAGTTGTCCTGGGTTACAGGGGGCCCCATCCAAATGCATCTTCCTCCTGGGATTCTATTTCCGTCAGAGAGAGCTGATAAATAATAGGACACAGACAGTGGTCTGGACAGAGAGATTTCTGATGAAGAGTAGACAGTGACAAACTGATTTCCCCCCTAATTAAAATAAAACTAGGTAAGATAATTACTACTTGATTCAGCATTTGTACTGAATTAATTAGGATTGGGAGTTTCTTTTCTTTCTTTCTTTTTTTTTTTAATTGTGTGTGATTTGTTTAGGCATTTTTTTAATTGCAGTATTTGGTTTAACTCTTTTCTCTAACTAGTGTGACAAAGTTCCTCCTCTATCTTGGTGGGTCCTGTGCTTATTGGCGGATTTTCTTGCCTCAGAGATTCACCATGTGGGTTGGGGAACAGCCCAGAGACCTTCCCCTCTGGAAGAACCCACACTCCAGGTCAATTGGGAGGTTTGGGGGGAACCCAGGCCCGCCCTCTACTCCCGGTTCCAGCCCAGGGCCCTGTGGACTGCAGCTATAGTGCCTCCTGTAACAGCTGCATGACAGCTACAACTCCCTGGGCTACTTCCCCATGGCCTCCTCCAAACACCTTCCTTATTCTCACCACAGGACCTTCTTCCTGGTGTCTGATAACACTTGTGCTCCTCAGTCCTCCAGCATCACTCCCACTCAGCTCCTTGCAGCTCTTGCTCCCAGCACCTCACACCACAAACTGAAGTGAGTTCCTTTTTAAAGCCCAGGTGCCCTGATTAGCCTGCCTTAATTGATTCTAGCAGCTTCTTAATTGGCTCCAGGTGTCCTAATTAGCCTGCCTGCCTTAACTGGTTCTAGCAGGTTCCTGATTACTCTAGTGGAGTCCCTTCTCTGGTCACTCAGGGAACAGAAAACTACTCATCCAGTGACCAGTATATTTGCCCTCGACCAGTCTCCCGTACCCCACTGGTCTGGGTCTGTCACAGTAGTAAATAATACTTGAGAGACATTTTCAGAAGTGAGGACTCTCTTACAAAGATGCTGTAGGTTCACATCTAGGGGGTTTGCACCGCTAACTAGCAAAGCAGAAATCAGACGCACAGTAGTGTAAGTCCTTGGGTTTCTGCATGTCCTTCTAATGCTCTCCATCATCATTGTTATTAAAGACTATGTGGACAGCACAAGACCTGGTCTTCACTCTACCACTGACTCACTTTGTGACCTTAGGTAAGTCACTGAGGCCTGCTCTACCCACAGTTTTTGTGCTGATTGAACTATTTTGGTTAGGGGTGTGATTTAATACCAATATAGTTAAAGTAGTACATCCCCAAGTGTGGATGCAGTTAAACCACTATAGCTTATTCCCATACATTTACATAAACTGAGTGTAGGGGTTGATTCTCATAGGCACAAGGAGTCAATGCCAAGCAGAAGCTGGGTATCTGGGTGCTGTTTAATACCTTTGAAAATCTTCCCCCTTAATCTCTGGTCTTTGGATTTCTCACCTGTAAAGTGGTGGTAATGATTCTGACCTGCATTTATGAAGCTCTGTGAGGGCTTCTGAAGATGCAGGCTAGGTAAGTGAAAGTGTTATTTCGTTTTATTGTTAAAATTTGAGCTTCACAATACCCTTAGGAGGAAGGTAAAGTAAGTAGCAGCCCCATTTCACCAAGGGGAAATTGACACACAGAGAGAGGTTACCAGTCAGTGTTTTCAAGTGTCCCCTAATCTTGTGTGTCTCTATTTTTGAGTGTCCAACTTGAAGCAGACAGGTCCTGCGTTTTCAGAGGCACTGCCCCGACTTCACTTGCAGATACATGTGCTCAGCCCCTCAAAGTCAAGCCCTCACTGTCTCAAGTTGAGCACACACCAAACATAAGCACACAAAAGGAGGGGATGCTTCTGAAAATGTGAGCCTAAGTGACTTGCTCGGTGCCCCGGAGGAAGCTGGTATCAGAGCAAGTTACAATAATACTTGTCTCTTATATGGCACTTTTCCTCCATAGATCGCAGAGCCCTTAGCAATGCTAACGTATTTATCCTTACACACACACCTGTGCAGTAGGGCACTGCTGTTATCTCCATTGTACAGATAGGGAATTGAGGCACAGAGAGACTAAGTGACCTGCCCAAGTCTGTGGCAGAGTCAGGGATAGAACGTGGGTTTTCTAGGTCCTAGGCTACTGACCTAACCCCTGGATCATCCTTTCTTTCATGTTAAACTGTTGAATGTGTCCAAACCATTTGTTTAGATTCCCCTGCTCAGGCAGGAGATCATATGAGAACCCGAGATTAACAAACATGTGGGCTGTATTAAGGAAGTTATTCCAGGCATCATCTGCTTGGGGGGAAGTAGCGCATGAGAAGGCTGCTGTTTTGATCTATGTAAACCAGGACAGTGCTAGTCACTTATTGTCTAAAATGAGCAGGCTTACTGCACCTTAGAACAGTGCACAGCCGCCGGGGGTGTGTGTGTGTGTGTGTGCAATTAACTGTACTTTGCAGAGCCTGCCTCTCTCCCACAGCAGCAGCCATCTAGTCCAGCAGTTCTCAAACTGTGGGTCGGGACCCCAAAGTGGGTCCTGACCCTGTTTTAATGGGGTTGCCAGGGCTGGCGTTTTTCTGGAGCCCAGGGCTGAAGCCAAAATCTGAGCCCTGCCGCCCAGGGCTGAAGCTGAAGCCTTGGGCAGCAGAGCTCAGGCTTTGGCTTCAGCCCTGGGCAGTTGGGCGCAGGTTACAGCTCCTCTGCCCAGGGCTGAAGCAATCAAGCTTTGACTTTGGCCCCCCTTCTGGGCGGCAGGGCTCGGGCTTCGACTTTGGCCCTGCTGCCATGCTTCAAACCCCCTTCCTGGGGTCATGTAGTAATTTTTGTTGTCAGAAGGGGGTTGCGGTGCAATGAAGCTTGAGAACCCCTGATCTAGTCAAAGAACAGCAGCCAAAATGCCCACATTCTCCCATGTAATCAGCCCTGAAAACCAGTTTCTGCAGGTTGAAGGATGTCTGCCCCTGTATTACAAACGGGGGGGAAGGAGAAATTGGAGGATGAAAGGAAGAAAACGGCGTGGTAGAGAAGACTGCAAAGAGGGTGGTTGGAAGATGCTCCCATTGTGATTCTAGAGATGGATGGATCTGAAAGGGGGTTTTGTTTAGGTCAGAGAAGTACCCTGCAGTGTGGATGCTCAGCTAGAATTCTTAAGTTGATAAAACCTGGGTCCTCTAAAGATATTTATTTTGTAATCTCTACTACTCCCTCGCTCCCCCTGTATTTCTCTCTCTCCCTTAGCCCCTGGTATTTCTCAATAGGCTAGCTTCCTTCCCACCCCCTGGCCTCGTGGGAACACACTCTTGTTTGCTGTGTTCTATCACGCCGTGATTTTTCTAGCTCTGTACTTTCAGGTTACATTATTACATACAGGGAAGATGGGGATGGAAATCCCCATAGTTGCACTTTTCCGAGTGGCTCATTGCTGTGTATTCACACAACCCCAGAACCAATTACTTATGCTGCTCCTAATGATGATAATAATTTGGTAATAATGATAGGAGCAGTTATAATAATAACAATAATAATAATGACAAATTACAGCCCATTAGGCAGATGCGCATATGGATGTGGATAATGGTTAGGAAGGCCTGTTTCCATGTGCTTCCAGGGAAATAACAAAAGGAGATGAGCACCCATGTCTCAGGGGAGGGGGAAGGTTTGGATGGGGTCAGTACCCAGGATGCACAGCACTGGCAAATGTCAGCTATTCAGAGGGCTCTCCTCCTGGTGGGGAGTAAGTTTGCTACAACAGTAACTGATACACAGGGACTCACGTGCTGACCCGCTTCCTTCCATCCTCTCCTAATTAGATCTTGTGGGATTTGGGCATGAGAGGCATGAGGATTTTTAATTGTCCTGTATCCTGCGCCTTATCTCGCTGCTGTGGCAACATGGGAAACGATCCATGTAGTGACTCAGAGACTTCCTGCCTCCTGTCTGGGGGAGGATGAATGCATTTAACAGCCTGAGTGCTGGTGTACTGCAGTGCACCTGCATAAAAGAGCTGTTTCTAGGGATAGAGCTGCATCTCAAATAGGTGAGAGTCCCAATACCGGTAGTGACTGGCATTGATGCAGCGTGAGTCGTCCCCAAATGCTCTGCAAGCTGCACACATATGTACACAAACCTCTTCATTCAACTCTTAAAATGTGGCCACTGCTGGGAAGGAACACGGCAGCTGCTCAGAAGCACACGACACCATGGAGTTGTACCACAGGTGACTATAAAAGCCTCTGCGAGTAACAGGGCATCACTCCTCTGCAGTGCCCCATAGTTGACCAGACTACCCCATAGCTGTGGCTCTGTGGTGCTGATTGTCCCAGTAAGAAGCCCTTGTGACATACCACCCCAGCAGTGGGAAATAGCTGAACTGCTGCATCTCGTCTGTTGACTGCATCATCATCAGTTACAGCCATTCTTTTGATCCTGTGCCTCTATCCAAGCCATGGAATGTTGGCAAAAAGTCTTACAAAATGCGAAATATCTAAGACCCATCAACTCAGCTGTGGTGACATTTCCCTTTGTGAGTAATGACCCAGTACAGGCTAGTAACATGGCATGAAAGTTCAGTTGCACCCTCCTGCCCCTCAGAAAGATGCTCTGGAGTAAACCTGAATTGCATGTGGTTCTTTTTGAATAGCACTTGTGGTGGAACTTACAAAGTATGCAGATTGATATATTGACGGGCTATATACCATTGGTAACCCCTCTTAACTGATTTGAATGTGTCTGTTGGAATGCACTAGTGATGGCTTGTTGACGCTGTGGGATCAGGCAGGGTGACATGAATGTGAAGTCAGACATGTCTTTCCTATCACATTAGCTGCCCTTTTTTGTTTTCAAGCTTGGGTAACTTAAAAAAAACAGCTCAAAGGATTTTTTTTTTAAATAGTATTTGCCCACAAAAAACATCAGTTCTGGCTGAATCCAACCATGACCAATTTCAGCCTGGGAGGTAATTTTTCTGCAGATGTTGTAAGCAACTGAAATGGGGGTTAGAATGAAAATTGCTTCTTAAAGGGACTCTGTCGAGATAAAAACCATACTCAGGGCAGTGTGTGCAAGGAGAGCCAGGCTCACGTTCTAACTCTGCCACTGACTAGTGGCATGACTTTGGACAAGTTACTTACTGCCTGATTTTGAGAGGTGCTGAGCACTTGCAGCTGACGTGAAATTCAACAGATGTAACAGGTCTTCAGCACCAGTGAAAAATCAGGCCGTTAAACTCTCTGTGACTTAGCTTCCCTGCCTAAAACGTGGGCTATTCGTACTTAACCGCCTTTGTAGAGTGCTTTGAGATCCACTGATGAAAAGTACTATGTGTGAGCACAGTATTATTTTTTTTTTATAGTTGGTTTCACTTACTGGTTCTCATACACCAACCAATCCACTGCTTCTGTGTTTGTTTATTTCTCCCTCACCCTAATCACTGCCTGAAAAACCCACTGGTTGTATTGAAATAAAACAATAATGAAAACATTTCTCATAAATGTGGACTCTATGCTCTTTGACACTCTCCCTTTAATGCCCTAATTCTGCAGTACCCACTATGGCACTGGCCTTCCCAAAGGCTCAGCCACCCACTTCATAGCACATGAAAATAGGAGTGCGGCTGCAGGTAAATTTCGATCCCCTCCTGTTAATCTAGGGGTGGGAGGTAATACTAAAATCTCTGTATTGCCCTCAATACACCCACACAGCTTCCATTTATACTCCATATAGCCCCCGGGAGGTATATTTATTTATTCCTCTTGATTCATAGCTATCAACGTATATAAACAAGTCCCTCTTCTGGTCCCTAGGCACTTCTGACTTAATTAAAGGTACAAAGAGACCAAAGCTACAATCAGCAGTTTTCCCAGCACCAGTAAACTATCCACCAGGGCTAATACTGGCCCCACCGCTGCATTAGAGAATCCACACATAGACCCTCAAAGTATGGTCTTGTCCGCTGTATTACACTAAGTAAAGTTGGGCTTGGGTGGGAGACCTACAGGGAAATCATGACATGCATCTGACAAAGTGAGTATTCACCCACGAAAGCTTATGCTGTTAGTCTATAAGGTGCCACAGGACTCTGTCGCTTTTTAGGGAAATCATAGATGCTGCAGGCTGAGACTGGTCCAGTGCCTAAGCATAGAGTTAGGGGGCATTTTGCCATCTTTCAGATAACATGTAAAACTGAGGATGAGGTCATGCGTAAACCCATGGCAATTTTGCAAGTGTTAAACCAGGGTATCCTGATCAGCATCCATGTAGGGTATTCTCCCTGCCTACATTGCCCCTGGCATTTCATCATTCCTTTCATTTCTATCCTAAGCTGTAGTGCTGCCGAGTGGCTGCCCTTGCAGAGCGTGTTTGTACAGACTGAGCACAACTCCATGTCTCCACAGCTTTTGTGGTATGTCAGCCACCAGGTGCTTCGGACCTGCTTAAAGCTGGAGTAGCTCTGCATAGGTCCTGATCATTCGTCTCCAGCAGCACACACTGCAGTGCTGAGCAATTGCTCCTCCTGCAAGAGCACCAGTGCTGGTTTCCCACCACTATATTTCAGCACGGGGATCGAAATTATAGCTGCCTCCTGTGTGAGTGCCCAGCACTCTTCGTGCCCCTTTTCCAGCCAACACAGAGGCACAGGGTGATCCATAATTTGGCCCTGTGCTTTTACTGTGTGCAGCAGACACAGAAACCAGCAAAAGCAAAACCCATTTCAGAGGAGTGACCAAGTGGGTGTCCTTAAATTCCCCGGTCATGCTTCTGCAGTGCGTGTGCGCGAGAGATCAGTGAGTGCCTCAGCTCCTGGGCATAAGCCGGGTGAGTGAAAGGTGTTGATTCAGGCAGCTTTGATTTTTAGAGCCTGATGAAAGCATAGCTCACAAGGAGAAGGTGCTAGAGCTGTTTTCACCAGATGACTGACCGACAGACATTGGACTGGGTAAATACTTGGCTCTGATAAGTTGTATTTTTCCCTGTTCTATAATGGTGGAGTTAGTTAATTTTTCACCCCCAGCATTAAAAAATGTGCCCTTCTTTAACTGTTACTGAGCTTGTACTACTGATGGAACGTGTGAGGTCAATAGCCCAGACAGAATGGCATCAGCAGTGCAAGCTTCCCAACAGACTTCCCTCTGCCAAGGTAGGAGAGGGGACCTCATTCTCTGTGACCCATTCAGTCCTGGGCTTCTGCTGGGGGACACATGATGATAACAGTAGTTGTTATAAAGACACCCTGTTCACTCTGAACTGGACTGAGAACCCCCAGACTCATTTCACATAAGCTGCTGAACACCTCCCATCTGGGAATGACTTGAGCCATCAATGTGAACTGGTTCGGTACCTGTGTCACAGAAAAGAAGACACTCTGTATCCCATTAATTACCAGTCCTCTGAGCCATTCAGTCCCCAAAGATACATTCTGTTATTACCCATTCTAACCTTGAATATGGTGCATAGCTTTGGTCACTCCATCTCTGAAAGGACAGAGAGGGAAAAGAGCCTACAGAAAGGCAACAAACTGATTTAGAGGCATCATGCATGGAGAGATTCTTGTATGAGGAGAGATTTTAAAAGATTAGGATAATTTAGTTCAGAAAGATGAATAAGGTGATATGAGAGAGGTGTAGAAAGCAATGAGTGGTAGAGAGGTCATTCAGGTGCTCCTATTTATCCTATTTTGTAATACAAGAACAAGGGGACAGCCAATGATGTTTAAAAGGCAACAGATTTAAAGCTCTGACAAGAAAATGCTTTTTTTTGCACAATACATAACTAAACTGTGGAACTCACTGTGATGGGTTGGACCCCTTGGGAAGCCACCGGATGTGCTGAGATACCACTGAGTCTACTTGTTCTGCCAGCATGGGCCCCCTTTAACCTATCTTGCTGAGCCAGGCTAGTAAAGCCTCCTCTAACACACACACAGGCAGGGCCACCCCCAGATGCAGATCAGCTCTGGGAAGACTCAGTTTAAAGGACTTGCTACAGCACTCAGATGTCCACCTCCCTTGGAGTGCAGACCCAAAGATATATTATGAAATTCGCCCCACCCCACTCCCAATGTGGAGAGAGGTGTGCACACTTCTTGGCCCCCAAGTTAAAAATTACATAAACTGGGTTTAATAATAATCAAAACAAATTTTATTAACTATAAAAGGTAGATTTTAAGTGGTAAAAGAGGTAACAAACAGAACAAAGCAGATTACTAAGCAAATGAAATCAAACAGGCAAACTAAGCTACTTTCACTAAAGAAGTTGGTTACAAATATTAGTTCTCACCTAGATATTGTTGCAGGCAGTTTGCAAAGCTTCTGTGGTTCAGAGATCCAGTTATGTTCCTTTTCAGACTAGACCCCTGTCTCAGTCTTGACTCCCCCCGCCCCCACCCCTTTCCTTCTCTTTTGCAGTCTTTCTTCTTGGGCAGACAGGCCATGGAGAGGAGGAGTCCTGTTTGCCTTCCTCCCCACCCTTAAATAGGATTTACATAAGGCGGGAATCCTTTGTTTCCCAAACTTGACCCCCCTACTTCCCTTACAGTGGAAAGTTACAAGAAGTCCCAGGTAATATTTTAGTATCAGGTGACAAGACCACCTGACCTTGAAGTATCACAGCGTCCGTGAGTCAGTGGCAGTATGGAGCGTCCACAGGAAGGCCACGCTTTTCACAACTTATTGTCCTCGCTGATGTGCCATCTGCCCTGTCTGGCTTTTGCATTGTTTTACCTGAAGTGTTAGCAGTGGGTGTCACCCAAAGTAGCATAGTGGAAATACAGATACATAGTCAATATTCCTAACTTCAGATACAGAAATGATACAGGCATATAAATTGGATAATCACATTCAGTAAATCATAACCTTTCCAGTGATATATCAGATGAGTCATCTGGCATAAAGTATATCTCCGTTATGTCATATTCATATCATAAGCATATTTTCATAAGGAATATGGAATGCAATGTCACACTCACTGCCACGTGATTACATTTAGAGAAAGATACCACAAAAGGATTAGTCATTTATACATACATACATGTGTCCGTTACATTACAAGACATTTTTTAAAAATTACAGAGGCTATAAACCCTCTGACAGAGCCTTCTAGCCATCTTTTCTTTGGTGTAAGTGTAACATTCAACTCTTTTTGGAACAGACCCTGTAGCTCAGAGTCTGTTCTGGTTTGGGGGAGTTCTAAACTGCTTTGTATTTCCCCTGTCTACTAGGCACTATGGCCCATGAGATGAGTTTTGTTCTTCCCTCAGAGTCTGACACTGGCTTTGTTTGTTCTCCCCCTGGGTTTACTTAAAATGGGGCTTCACCAACCTGTGAGTAACACTGGTTTATCCTGTGACTTTGCCACAGTGAGCGTTCTTCCTTAATGCCCCAATTCAGCCAGGTACTTGTTATCAGAAGCAGTGATCAAACAGAGTAGCACTAGAGCACCCAACTGAGATCACAGCCCCATTGGGCTAGGTGCTGTACATACACATAGTAAGAGACAGTCCCTGCTCCAAAAAGCTAAATAGGCAAGATAGGAGTGGGAGGGGAAAGAGAAGCACAGAGAGATGATGTGCTTTATGTCACACAGCAGGTCAGTGATAGGACCAGGGATAGAATCTAGATCTCCTGATTCCTGACTTGAAGCATGTGAGTAGCGTAGCCCTGTTGAATTCAATTGGACTAGTCGTGTTTAAAGTTAGGCACATGCTTAGGTACCTTGTTGAATCAAGGCCTATGTTTTTGCAGAATTGTTCTCTGTTACATTTGTTTATAATGGCTCTGAATTAATACTGATTTTACCCCTCTGTACAAGGAAGTGTCTAAGACATGGTGGATCTGCTTTGCTGGGCTCTTTACCAAACCCCTAGGGTGCACACTTTGAGTTTTCGGACTTTGTGTGTGTGAAATTCCATTGAAACTACCAGTTAAAACCTGATTTTTGCGACAAAATGGCACAAAGACACAAATTTTAATAGAGCACAGGCCTCAATTGGCAGCATACTCTAGTAGATAGGGCAGTGGATTGAGATGCTGGAGATGTGGGGTCTAGTCCCAGTTTTGCCACTGCCTTGTTGTATGACTTTAGCCAGTCACTTCACCTCTGTTGCCTCTCCTGCCCTTGGTCTATCTTGTCTGTTTAAACAAGATTGTAAGCTCTTCAAAGCAAGAACTGTCTCTGTGTGTGTGTTTGTACAACATCTCACAAAATCTACTCCAAATTTTTGTTTGAGACCTGTAGGTGGTACAATAAAACAAATAATAATAAAATTGCTCAGGTCCATTCCAAATTACGGATGACTGAATAAAGTTGGTCGGGGAGGCAGGAGGACAACACAGTATTCACACACAAATGATTTGCTGATTGCCACAAAGAAGCACTCAGATAATTTGGTGAGCAATATTTGGCTTTTGATATAGTATGTTGAACAGAGGAAGAAAAAACATTCACCACAGAGCTACTCCACTGCTCACTGGAAAAAATGGTTGGATACATTACTCAAAATATTAATCATCCAGTAATCAAAAGATTCAAGAACATCATAGACTCTTTCCATGAACTTGGCTTAAATTTTGAGGTCTTATGGAAACCTGAGACCTGGCATATTTTGCAGTTTGGGCTCTAACCAGGAGCATCTTGCATGGTGGTTTGTGTTGGTTGATTAGTAATGCTGATAAAGTGTTTTGAGGTCCTTAAATTAAAAATGCTGGAAAAACACCCAGTGTCCATGCTTTCCAACACAGACTGATGACCCACTTTCTCTCCAACCCCATGCCCCAGCTCTTATTTGTTTTGCCGCTTCTCTGCACTTGTAAATTACTTGGAGACCATCTTGGGAGAAAAGATGTTATGGCTGCTGAAAAATAAAATAAAATCCCACGTCTTTAGCAGACAAGAACAGCTTGCATGGTGCACATTAATGTACAGCTGTGTGTTTGTTTGGCTGGGGGGGCATTGTTTTGTTTGACTATGGAGAGGTTTCAGATGGTAAAAGTGTTTTGCAGTTGCAGGCACTTGAGGAAGGCGAAAAGAATACTCTTTTTCCTTCCCCGGCTGGGAAGCATCAGTAATTAGCGAGGCATTCTCTAACCAAGATCAAAGCACAGGAAGAGACTCTGAAGACTGCAAAGGAAGGAGGATTGCTTGGATGAACTCCGCATCCCTCTTATTCCCTGAAAGACTGATTACAACAGGCAAAGCAGGGCTGACAGGGGAAGACAGCTCTCTGAAAAGATACATCTACCATCTTCATTCTTGTTTTCAGGGACAGGGGGAAGTGTCTCGCAGTGCTTTAGGATGGAACAGCAAAATTTGGTTAAGAATCCAAGTGCAAACTTTCCAATTTCTGGATTCATTCAGATCCAGGCTTTTCTGGTTATTAACAGTCTGCTTTACAAAGGTGCCCATTCAAGCCATCTTTGAAAATTAGGCCATTAGGGCTCATCTCTATTTTTTCTTACAGCAGAGTGCCATGTACATCGGGAGCACCAGATAAATGATAGGAGGAGATTTGCTCCTCCCTGCTTTGTTATTTCTTTCCATTATATGGTTTCTCTTTTATGTTACCTTGGAGATGGAGGTTTAATGTCTTGAGTCTCATTTCCTTTTTTCTCTTTTTGTGGTTTTCGCTCAGCACCCACACTTAGTTAAGAAGCTGGTGGTATGTGTGGTACCCAATACTTGTGGCCAGTCTTATACTCATACCCTGTATCATTTTATTATGTTGGGGCTTAAACTTTGTAAATTCTGATCTCCGTGCTGTGGGTTAATTCACAGTAGTCCATGGAAAGTCTGGCTTCAGAAGTGATACTTCTGCCAGCCATACAGCAGTCTCACTACATGGTCAGCATGGATCGCTCCAGCAAAAGGATGCTGGAAACGCAGTTGTGCGGTAACTTCTTGTGATGCAACTGGGTAGGCATGAAGGTCTTTTAGGAGTGGTATTTGTAAATAGATTGTGGGGTTTTAGAGCAGCTCACCTATAGGTTTCCTATAAACTATCCTCCACTTAGTATCGGGGTGAAAGGAAGGGGAACTGGGGAGAGCATAGGTCCCAGTCTGTTGCTAAAAGCAGAGGCAGGGGAGCGCCCCTTCCTTAGATAAGCAGCACTCCCCTAGAGTTGCTTTTCCTCCTTAGCTAGAGCAGTGAGAGCTTCCCCTGCTGTTTCAGTCTTTAACCACTGCATGGTAGAGTTAGAGAAGGTGGACTATGGAGCATTTAAGTCTGTGGGATGAGATCAGCACACACCAACATCACATTTTTAGCTTTTTGCTCTTGTCTTCACTAGAAAGTAATAGTGAGTTAGCACAAGACCTTGAGGAGTCATGATAACAAGCAAAGTGCTGATTCCAGGGCTAAGTCAGGGGTCAACATCATGTCAGCTGCTTTTGGATATGTATCCTGACGCAATAATGAACACAAGTTTCCCATCGATAGTGACTGTAAAGTAGTGGGCAGCAGGATGTTCGCTGATGTGACTCCTCAAGGTTGTCCTCTAACTGATGGAGACGAGCCCTTAGTTTTGCTTTTACGGTAGGAGCTTAACTTGCAGATAGCGAAACACCTTTTTGCGTAGTGACATTCAGCTCTGCCCTGAGGGTTTGAATGCAGGGTTTTGGTTGAGCCCAGTGTAATCTTTAGCATCCAGATCCTCAGCTGGTGTAAATCACGGTATTCTAATTTATGCCAGTGCAGGATCTGGCCCTAGATATGTAATGTATGATACGTATCTTCTGCACCTTCTAATCTCACATCAGTATCTGATCTGCTGTGATGCCTATGAACAGCTAACCATGGCTAGGTTGAATGGCAACCAGGGAAAACTGATACTACTTATTTATTAATAAAAGGTCAGGGGAACCTTTCAGGTGGTTTGGAACCATTAGTTTGTATGCTAATGCTCTGATTCATCAAAGCACTTAAGCACATCCTTATGTCTATCCGAGTGTGACCATGTGTCCCGTTTTGGCCGGGAGAGTCCCTTTAAGCCTTATCCCAGCTGTCCTGACCCTTTTAGCAAAAATGGAGGAACATGCAGGGGGCAAGTGGTGATGCCAGCCCTGCGTGAGGGACAGGCAGGGCTCGGGCGAGCAGCGATGCCAGCCCCAGCCTAGCATGGAGGGTAGGCAGGGCTTGGGCAAACAGCAATGCCAGCCCCGTGGGAGTGTGGGGGGGCTTGGATTAATCCCACATGGTGTTCCATTTTCCCCTTGGGAAATATGGTCACCCCAGTCTATCCACATTCAGTAAAGTGTACATTGACTCCAGTGGGACATAAGCATGTATAGCCATTTGATCTTATCTCCATTACCCCGCTTTCCCCACTCCACCTTTCTCTCCTATTGCTTGTTACTCTCACTTATGTTTTCTTTCAAAATGAGCCATGATTCTGCAAACACTTAGGTACATGAACAATGTTACATATGTGAATTACCCTTGTGGAGCTCCATGATTGCATATACATGCCAGTAACTTTATGCGCATAAATATTTGCAGGTTGGAGCCTTAGATGATAAGCCCTTTGGAGCAAGGACCATGTCATCCTGTGTGTCTGTACAGCACCTAGCACAATAGCTCTCAGATATTGAGGGAGCCTAGGATGCTACTATAGTACAAATAATAAAACTAATATGAATCCAGGTTTGGATTCTTGACTTCGCCAAAGTTTAGGGCTGTTCCAATCCATACATTTGGCTCTAGGCTGTCTCTAATTTATAGTAAAATGAAATGAAAGTCCCCTCTGGATTCAGTGCACTGCAATTACAATTTAGTTTCTAAGAAGCTGAAGCGATTCTGTGAAAATAACTGGTATTTGCTTTACAATGGAAAAAACCTCTTTGTTTCTTCCTTCTTTTATTCAAAAATGCATTTGATACACCGCAGCCTAGCACACTGGCACCCTTATTGGTGTGATATAAAGCTGTACTGCTTGAATACCATTCGTGCTCCGGCTCAGACGCCACAAAGTGCTTTTGTTAAGTAGTTTAGTCAGCCAGTAATCCAGTCGGGCTCCAAGCCCAAGGAGTAATTATTGACTGACTATCTCTCCAAGCCTGGTTAGACTGGGAAAAACTCCCAGGGTCAGTCAGTTATCTCTCAATCCCCTTTAGAAGCTCTTTTTAAATGTTCCTTGGTTGTAAATATTTTTTTAAAAGAGTATATAAAAATGGCATCATTGTGACAGATACAGTGAACACTAGTTGTAGAGATTCCATGTCATTACTACTGATCAAATAAAAATGTTTAGATTCGCATTGGACATGTGACATTAAACTTTAAATTTAACTCCTAACAAATCCAGGTCTTCAGCACAGACAATTATTCTAGTGAATAGGATTCTTGCTTTCTGCTTACACCACGTTTGCTTTTGAGGACATTGCAGCAAAAGTGTAACGTTATTAGAGCCATGCAGAACTCTCTGGTTTGTTTCAGTTATATGTTTATATATTAGGCCTTTTCATCAGCTGGTCTAAATCCACGTAGCTCTATTGAAGGCCCATTAATTTAATCTACCCTAGAGGTGAAAGAAATATTTACAAGTGAAATTCAAAGGGCTTGTCATTTGAACATGTTCACCTTGTTGTTGTTGTTGCTAATTACAATCGTATTCGAGTTTTGTGAAGTTGTTGCAAAATGCTGGAGCTGAGAGGCAATGATTATAGTGAAAACAAGCCCATTTTGGAATAGGCTTGTTATCAGCACAAAAACTATGCATCTTTGTGACAACATCTTTGTGAAATTTCACACAAAAACAATTATTTGTTATAGCTAAGCTTTTCAAAAGTGACTATGATTATGGGAGTTTCAATTTTTGCATGCCCCCTTAAAGGAGCTTAATTTCCAAGAGGTACTCAGCAACCACTGTCTCAAAATCTGGTCCCTGTAAGGTATCCTAAGGCGGATAACCAAAACTGAGGTACCCAAAATCACTAGTCATTTCTGAAGATGTTTCTCTCTCCATATTACAGTAGTGCTCAAGGACCCCATTTGAGGGATCGGGATCCCATTGTTCTAGGCGCTATATAAATAATTAAACTGGTCTCTGCCCCCAAAGAGCTCAGACTCTAGGTGTATGGGTGCAAACATGAGTGTAAAGAACTTGCAGGAAAATTCATACAAAAATTGAGAGGTTTTTCTTCTATTTCACATACTCTAAATTTCACACTTCTACTTTTTTCAGAAGAAATGCATGCAATTTCCCCCCTTAATTAGGAGGAAGTCGTCTTTATTTCTGGCCCTGTAAGTTGCAATGAATTCTACCTAGAGGCAAATGAGTGCCTTCCTTTCCCAGCAGAAGGAGAAGTTTAAGTATTGGATAAAATCCCCTAATGGCAAGCATTCTCTGCTTGCCATGGAATATAGGATTCACTTGACAAACCCAGTGAATGCAACTGGAGTCCCAGAGTGCTATTTAGTATCACAGTTCAACTTTCTGCAGTGGACCGATTGAGCCAGTCCAAGCAGTTACCATGTCTTTGAAATGACAAAAGGTTTCATTGGTGACCTTCAAAATATAAACATCTGTGTGGGTAAATTGCTGCATGAGATGGTGGGATTAGACAGGGACAGGATGATTGCAGAGTGACCTTGAGTCACTGTTTCTAGCACAACCATTTGCAGAAGCATTTGGATAGCAGTCAATTAATTTTATTGTTTTCCTTTTCCATTTAAAGAAAAACAACAAAAACAACTGCCAGTAGATCTTAAATGAAATATTAGAAAATAGACAGTATCTTTCTGCCAACATCTCTGACTACATTTGTCTGACAGTGAGATCGTGATAAAGAGAGAAAGAAGGATAAAAGAATACAGATGGTGCTAGGGAAAAATGTATAGGCTCTATGGAAGCACCCATTAGCCCGACACTATACTGATACAGGGTCTAATTCAGAGCCCATTGAAGTCTTTCCATTAACTTCAATGGTCTTTGGATCCAGCCTCCTAATGAATAGGAGAATAAATCTCCGTCCCTCTCTAAATGGCGCAATAGAAAAGGGTACAATGAGGCTGAAGTCAGTGACTCCTATGGGAATAGGGTTGCTTGCTAAAGGATATCTGTCCTAGTAGTATAGTGTCGTGTTGTTTTCTTTTTTAAATCATATGAATCAGGGAAAAATATATAGATATGGTTTGATGCTGGTGGGAAAAATACAGTTAGTGATAAAATATTTGCTTTGGGCTATTTGCCGTTATTGTATTTTTTCCTTGACTCAGTAGAATAATAACTATCAATACTCTAAACTTGCATCTCTCCTCCAGGGAGGTTGTTTATGTTGTAATATGGAAATGTAAGCAATACAGTAATGCTGCTTCCCTCTGTACCAGTTGACTTCCATCTGAAGATATGAAAATGCTCTACCAATATTAATGAACGAAGCCTCACTGTGAATATCATTATCCCCACTTTACTATTGAGGAAATTGAGACAGAGAGTGGAGAAGAAAGCCTATGCCAGAATCTAAATTTTCCATCTCCCAGTCCTATGCCTTAACTATAAGACTCAATTACCCGAGAGGAAAAGCCCTCTGCAGTTATTTCACTGACTAGAGTAATTCTTTATGTCTCAGGGCATCATCTGATCACTAGCTGGAGACAGAATGAATTTGCCCCAGTACCCATGGTATACAATTTCATGGTTAAGTTAAACTATTATTAATTGCATTTTGGGGGGCCATCCCAGATTGATCACTAACAAAGGCATAGTACTGTATTAAGTGAATTGTTCTGTTTTGTCAGATCTTATATCACCATAATGAGGTGTGCATTTAATGCCTGATTCTGCACCACTGAAATCAATGAAGGCTTTGCCATTGACCTCAATTGGTACAGGATTGAACTACTAATGCTGGTGAAAGGTTCTGGGCTGACAACCAGGAGTGCTGGCTTTTTCCTCTTTATTCATAGCTGGTACCGCACAGACAGCAGTGTGAGCTTCTAACACTGCCCTGCAAACAGCTCTGATCTGGAAGGGGAGTTAATTTTCCATGGCCTGTTCATCCCATGGCACCTCTTCTGAATCTGACAACAAAATGTCTCATTGCTGTCAATTGTGGGGTGGTTCACTGGAAACTGCACTCAATTCACATCGGCCACCAAACAGCCATAGAGGGTAGCAGCTTTCAGTCAGAACTGCCTTGGCTAGATTCACACTGATGACCATGTGGTTAAAGGCTATATAACCCAACACCCATCACCTGAGCCATTTAATCCTTACCTATAAATAGACCGTATGCATAACAAAGCCTTTTTCCACTACAGTGGCTGTAATATCTGTGCAGCCAGAGATAGCAAAGTGCAATTCTTCCAGGTATGGAGAGCTTGTGATAATGGGATTGGAAACATGCTGTATTTTCTAGCTTAGAAAAATGTTAGAAGGCAATACCAATATGAGGCAATACCAATATGACACCAAATGCAGCTGCATCTTGCTTGGGTTCTGAACTGGTCACACAGGACAAGACCAAGTAAAAAGCCATACTGGATTTTCTAATACAAAAGCCACAACAGTTGTGGACATTGCACAGTATGGTACCAATACCTGCTTGTGATCTGATACAGCTTCCAGGGCTATTCTAAAGTGTCTGTGGAAATTCAGTCAACTGAGAGAGATGATATCCTTTATATTTATATAGGATGTTCATCCATAGAACTCAAGGTATTTTGCAAGTTGTGCGTGTGTTATTATCCCCATTGTACAAATGGGGAAACTGGCCCATGGTCACAAAGCAAGTCAGTGTCAGAGCTGGAATTATAAACTCTATCCCATGCTTCCCAGTCTTGTGCTATGATCACTTGAGCAAAGACTATGAACTTGCGCTGACAGAGCTAGCAAAAGGCCCAGCCAGTTACTCAATTAGCTAGACTGCAGATGTCCCTTAACTGGGATTATCTAAAGGAGCCCAGATATTTCTCAGAAGAACAATAATTAAAGCAATAAACATTCTGAATACACATTGTATATAGAGCTGGTTGGGAAAAGACGTTTTCCCCCTTGGAAAATCTTTGACAACAATGAAAAACATTTTTTTATTTTTTTGAAAATGAAGTGAGAATAATTTCAGATTCTCACAGAACGAGTGAGAAACTGAAAACCCATAAAATCATTTTTTTTTTCATTTTAAAACAAAGATTTTCATTATCATTTTTTTAACAAAAACACAAACATTTTCATGAAAAACAAAAACGTTCTTATGAGAAATTTTGTTTTTGATAGAAATCCACATTTTCAAAAAAAAAAAATGTTGAAAACGTTTTGTCCAGCTCTGATTGAAAGTACTTCATGTAGCCCTGCTCTTATTGGGAGTAACTTGAAGAATACCCGGCAAATGATCCACCTGCTGCACTGATGGAGCGAATCAAAACAATTCTTCCCCAGCTAGACAGGGCTGGGCTGTAACAAGCCAAGTTGTCTCTGGCTGACAGGTCTCTTGTCCTGTCAGAGACTAGTCACCATTTTGCCACCTCAGAAAAGCTCAGACATCACATGCCATGTGCAGTGACTGACTTGGAGAGAGGCAGTGGACAGGGAGCTCACCAAGGGCAGCAGTAATTTCTCCTTATAGCGCTATTTTTGTACTTGAATCAGGCCCTTGATTACTCATAACCAAAACACCTGATTGAAGAGTTCCACTTACAAAGGGACAGATTCTACCACCTTCGCTCATGCTGAGTAGTAGTACCCTGTTTCCCCGAAAATAAGACAGTGTCTTATATTAATTTTTGCTCCCAAAGATGCGCTAGGTCTTATTTTCAGGGGATGTCTTATTTTTCAGAAATGAAAAATGCCTTATTATCGGTGGATGCCTTATTATCGGGGAGGTCTTATTATCGGGGGGATGCCTTATATTACAACGAGAGGCAAAACTGTAAGTAGGCCTTATTTTCGGAGGATGTCTTATTTTCGGGGAAATAGGGTAGTACCTCACCCTGCAAGTAGCTGCACTGAAATCGATGGGACTGTTTGGGAAGTGAGGGTGAGTTAGGGTATCAGGAACATCCAAATTGAAGAGGAAAAGGCAAAGGCTGATTTATTGGCTGTTGAAGAGAACTTCCAAAGCAAGTACTGTATCTGTCTGTGTGTATGGAAAAACAAGGCAGCTTTGAGTGTCTAGGAGAGCATTCATTACTGACAGATTTGTGCAAATGTTTCTGTGAATAGATTTCAATTCATTTGCATGGTCTTTTACATGGGAGCAAGGTTCATTCATAGGTTCGGACCAGATAGAAACCCAACTGTGTGAATTCCTGAGCTTTTCAGTGATGTCAAAGTAACAGGGGAATGAAGAAGAATTGACAGTGGATGGGAAGAACCAAAGAAGAAAGGCTACATGGTCTCAGGAGGAAAGAGAAGAGCGGAGTTCAGAATCAGAAAGGAGGAACAGAAGACATTCTAATACGAAGGGTTAATATAAGGAAAGTGGGGAAGGGATAAACAGAAAAGACTTAAATACAAACAGAAAAACTAAAAGCAAGAGAGATAAAACAGGAAACAACCAGACAAAGCCACAAAAATCATAATAAGCAGGGATTAAAACAGAGCACAATGTTGGAAAGTACAGCACTAAAGAGGAGAGCACCCAAAGGATGGATTTACTTTACAGGCAAGATGAGTCAGAGTTAAAAAGAAGGGGGGGAAAGCAACTCAAATGGAAAAGAACACAGGCCAGGGAGAAATGGGTACTTAATTTGCATTTTAATATAAACACAGAATTATAAAGATTGAAATAAAAGCAAACAAGATTTCAAGCAAATAAGCTGATAAGGCGTATGACGTGTTTTGCTTTTATATTGCATCCTTTTTTCTCTCTCACTCACACACACACACCCCTCTTCATCTCACATACCTCTCTTCTGCTGGATTTTGACTATTTAGAGCCCTGCAAAGATTTAACTAGGTGAATGACCTTACTCATACGAGTAGTCCCAGCCCTCACCAGCAAATGAATAACTTTAATCACATGGGGAGTTCTACTGAAGTCAAGATGATTACTCATGGGAAGGTTACTTACCTGTTTGGATGTTTGTAGGATCAGTTTCTTAGACTGTCATCTCTTTGGGGCAGGGCTCACGGGTGATATCTATTAGTGGGGGCTTTTTTCAATCTTTCAGATGAAAGCTTAACAAGATCCAGTGCCTGGAAGTTGAAGTTAGACATTTTCACCTTGAAATAAGACATAGTTTCCTAGCAGTGAGGTTAATTAAACATCAGAACAGCTTCTCGGGGCAGTGGGGGATTCACCATTGTTTGGAGTCTTTAAAACCAGATTAGATGTTTTTCTAAAAGATAAGCTTTACTCCATCTTCTGCACCTTTGCATACAGGAAGTCAGACTATATGATCATGGAGATTCCTTCTGGCCCTAGAGCCTATGCATCTACCAATCTGTGAAATCCTGGCCCAAGTGAAGTCAGTGGAAGTTTTGTCATTCACTCAGTGGGGCCAGGATATAACTACTTGTCTTGCTGCATCTCTGCAAAGTGTTCAGCTCAGTGTGGGTGCTATATCAGCACTCTAGACTATTTCCTCTTACCGCCCAAAGGTAGTTGTAAGCATAAAGAGCCCCTAGATCATGTACCCTAAGCCTGAAGATTGTGGCTGTCATGTTGTTACTTCCCCCATGAAGGTCTGTCTTGTCCAGAAAAAAAAAAAGAAGAGATCTCTACCCTCTGGGCCTATAACCAAAGGACCTTGATTGAATGCCAGTGAATACCAGGGAGAAAAGACTATGACAAGGCCTTCTACATGCAATATAAAATCAGCCTATCCCTGTATACTGATTCCTCCCACATCTTCAGTTTGCTGGATATAATATACCCAATTATCTGTCCCAGGTGGGTCCCTGTGCCATGCGCATGGCTTGAGACTTTATTCCTGACCCCACACTAGGTATGAAACAAGTTCTTTACCATGATGGGGAAGATCCCCTTCCACTGGTTAGACACTGAGGCAGATCACAACCGCATCTAGCAATCATTCCTAATGGGAATACAGAGAAATATAGCCTAGACAAACTTACTATAGGATTAGAAGGTCCTGTGGCACCTTTAAGACTAACAGAAGTATTGGGAGCATGCTCGGGGGTCACATAACTAGTTATGCGACCCCCGAGCATGCTCCCAATACTTCTGTTAGTCTTAAAGGTGCCACAGGACCCTCTGTTGCTTTTTACAGATTCAGACTAATCACGGCTACCCCTCTGATACTTACTATAGGATTGGTGCACAACTTGTTGGAAAAGCATACTCAGAGAATAGTTATCAATGGTTCACAATCGAGTTGGAAGGGCATATAGTGTGGAGGCCTGCAGGGATCTGTCCTAGGTCCAGTTCTATTCAATATCTTCCCAAATGATTTGGATAATGGCATAGAGGGTACACTTTTAAAGTTTGCAGATGATACCAAACTGGGATGCAAGTGCTTTGGAGGACAGGATTGGAATTCAAAATGATCGAGACAAACTGGAGAAATGGTCTCAAATAAATAGGATGAAATTCAATAAGGACAAATGCAAAGTACTACATTTAGGAAAGAATAATCAATTGCACAAATACAAAATGGCAAATGACTGCCTCGGAAGGAGGACTGCAGAAAAAGATGTGTGTGTGTGTGTGGTGGGGGGGGGAGGTGATAGTGGATCACAAACCAACTATGAGTCAACAATGTAATACAGTTACAAAAAAAGGAAACCTCATTCTGGGATGTATTAGCAGGCAAGTTGTAAGCAAGATATGAGAAGTAATTCTTCCACTCTACTTAGCATTGATAAGGCCTCAATTAGAGTACTAGTTCTAGGCACCACACTTCAGGAAAGATGTGGACAAATTGGAGAAAGTCCAGGGAGAGCAACAAAAATGTTTAAAGTTCTAGAAAACATGACCTACAAGGAAAGATTGAAAAAACTGGGTTTATTTAGTCTGGAGAAGAGAACACTATAAAAAGAGGGTGCTAAATTGTTCTTAACCACAAAAGACAGGACCAGAAGTAATGGGCTTAAATTGCAGCAAGGGAGATTTAGGTTAGACATTAGAAAAAACTTCCTAACTGTCAGGGTAGTCAAACTCTGGAACAAATTACCTAGGGAGGCTGTGTAATCTCCATCATTGGAGGTTTTTAAGAACGGGTTAGACAAACACCTGTCAGGGATGGTCTAAATAATACTTAGTCCTGCTTCAGTGCAGAAGACTGGACTAGATGACCTATTGAGGTCCCTTCCAGTCCAACATTTCTATGATTCTATGTCTCACCCTGCCAGGCCATCCATCTTTTTCAGATAAACTGATGTTACCTCAAAACAAGCAAACAAACAAAGCAGATATAAAAACTAATAAGAGATAATATAACTGATCTGGTGACAGGCGATGGTAAAGGCTTGTGTTTGACAAAGTTGTAATAACACTGCTGATAAAAGGGAAGCTGCAGTTTAGCATAGACTTCTCAAACACTGCAAATTACACAACAAGGGGAAAAAACCAGAGCAGAATTAATCACTACCTGGAAAACAATTTCACACTAGACTAAACAAAGAAGAGATAAAAAAGCAAATGTTTGTGTGGGACAGTTAGTAACCAAGGCCTTGATTTAAAAAAAAAAAAAGTCAATTAACTTTAACTGTGACTGAAATTCACTCTATAAATAAAAAACTTTTTTCAGGGTGTGGGAGAGTTTGAATTAAAGTGGAGGATGATGCCTTCTGATTATAAATTTATACAGTAATGCTCTAGCTTGCTGTAATGGTATCTGAGGGATGCATACAACGTGGATGCATTTGAGTGAGCTGGAGGAAAGGATGGATAACAGGAGTATATCAGTAAAGGGAGTGAATTGGAGAGTATATCAGTGACTTGCACACAAAGCTGTAACATAAAGGAACCAAATGTCTACATAGGTATTTAAAATACATAAAATATACACACTGATTCTCTGTAGGACTGATCAGGTACACTTATTTGATAGGGTGGTTTATCCTTTCTAAAGCTCACCTGGAGTGTAGGCGGCACAAAGCCAATGAAGAAGCTTTGTGGATTTCAAGTTTTATAGATTCTAGGACTGGAAGGGACCTCGAGAGGTCATCGAGTCCCGTCCCCTGCCCTCATGGCAGGACCAAATACTGTCTAGAACATCCCTGATAGACATTTATCTAACCTACTCTTAAATATCTCCAGAGATGGAGATTCCACAATCTCCCTAGGCAATTTATTCCAGTGTTTAACCACCCTGACAGTTAGGAACTTTTTCCTAATGTCCAACCTAAACCTCATGGTTGGTGAATGGCTTTGGGGCTGTTCTCCATGCATGCATGGAGAAATCACTTTTTAATTGCCTTAGCAGGCTTTAACCTCAGCCATTCAATTAGATAGCATGGTCCAGTGGATGAGGCACAAGGCTGGGCATCCAGAGAAACAGGTTCTGCTCTTGATCAGGGGGTCCAGTGGCTAGATTGCTAGGCTATGATTCAGAAGGCCTAAGTTCAATTCCCTGCTCTGCTACAGACATAGTGTGTGGCCTTAAGTAAGTCATTTAGTCTGGCTAGCTGCCTCAGTTCTTCCATCTGTAATATAGGGGCACTATTACAGCTCTACTTCACCGGGGTGTTGTGGGATATTCAAGTACTATGGTGATGGCGTCCATATATGTAAGGCTTTGATAGATTCAGCTGTATTATGTTGTATGAGTCACTGGTTCCCTGTGTGTTTCAGCTTCTCCATTAAAAGTACTGTATTAAAGTTCAGTAATCACTACTATTTAGCACACTTTTCTTCTTAAACATTTAGAATGGATGTTTACCAGGAGAAAAAACCCAGCACTAATGACTGATGTGCATTCTCCCACGCTGCTTTCTATGATGATAGAGTGACTCAGTAGAAAAAAAGAACCGTAGTCGGCACAGGCTTGGCTTTGAAGGGATAATGTTTTTAATAAGAAAGTCAGAGCAGGCCCTAAGGGCAGTTGTGGAAGCCTCATTACTTGGGTAGTTTGCAACCAGACTGGACACAGCTCTAAACATTGCACTGTGTGAGGAACAATCCTGCACAGCCTGCGAGGTTTGGGACTGCTCTTCCCAAAAAGGCAAGAGGACTCAGACAAGCAATGGCAGAGGCTGGCAGCAGCAGCAACTGTTAAAACATGTAAGGCATTTACATTCAAGTAACTTAAAAATAACCCTTTGCACATCTTCCATCCAAAGATCTCAAAGTGCTTCCACATCATTAATTAAGCTTTGCATCACCTCTGTAAAGTGGGTATTGCTTGTTTTCCAGATTGGAAAACAAAGACAGAGAAAGAGGTAAGTGATAGGTAAGCCTGGCCTACGTAGTTTTTGTATTAGTATAACTGTGTCACTTAGGAGTGTGATTTTTTTTTTTTAACTGAGATGGTTATACCAGTACAACCCCTAATGTGGACTCAGTTGTACTGGTAAAAAGGTGCCTTACATCAGTATAACTTATTCTCCTTCCCTTACTAAATTAACTATACTGGTATAAGGACATGTCTACACTGGGAGTGTTTTACTGGTAAAGCTATATCAATATATTGTACCAGCAATGGTACTCCTAGTGTGGACTCAGCTTATACCAGCAAAGCTGTGCTTTTACCAGTATTGCCTATTCCATCCCCAATAAAAGTGCAGTCTTGCCAGTATAACTGCATCTACATTAGGGGCTTTTGCCTGCACAGCTATGTCAGTCAGGGATCACACTTTTTTACACCCCTGACTACGGCTGTGTCTACACTAGCACTTTTGTCGGTATAACTTATCTCGCTCAGGAGTGTGAAAAAACACCCCTCCGAGCGACATAAGTTACACAGACAGACACGCCAGTGTGAACAGTGCTATGTCAGGGGGAGAACTGCCCCTGCCAACAGAGCTACCGCTGTTCGTAGGAGGTGGTTTAATTATGTCAACGGGGGAGCTCTCTCCCGTCAACATAGAGCGGCTACATGAGTGATCTTACAGCGGCACAAGCGGCATCAGTACACAAGTTCACTAGCGTAGAGCTGGCCTGAGATAGCTATGCCAGCAGCAGTCTGTAGTGAAGACATGGCTTAAGGCACCTTTATACTGATATAAAAGCATCCACACTAGGGGGATTGTACCAATATAACTATACCAATATAACTGGTATAGTTAAAGTGGTACAGTATTTGTGAGTTGACAAGTCTGACATGACCCTCATCACCACAGCATCTGAGCACCTTCGTCCAAAGGTACCAAATGAGTCAGTGACAGAGGGTACGTCTCCACAGCAGCTGGAAGGATGATTCCTGGCACGGGTAAATAGACACATGCTAGCTCTACTCGAGCTTACGTGCTAAAAATAGCCGTGTGTCCACAGTGGCAGCTCAGGGTAGTTGCTTGAGTACAATCCCTCCTGATCCCTTGGGGACATACTTGAGTGGCTAGTCTGAGCCACTGCCCATGCCGCCATGCCCATGCTGCTAATTTTAGCATGTTAGCTTGATCAGAGCTAGTACATGTTGGCCATCCATGCTGGGAAGCACCACCCAGCAGTTGTATAGACATTCACAGAGAGGAAAAGAATCCCAGAGTCCTGACCCCCAGGCCCTAGCTCTGCCCAATAGATGGCCAGATTGCACCACTTCTCACACTTGCAAGTGGAGAAGTGTATAAATTAAATCTACAATAAATATCCTGAATTGTTGGAATTAATCTACACGAGGGAGAGGCATCCTTCGTAGAAGAGTACCCAGGGGAGAGTAATGGTGGTGCCAGGACTCGTCTTGCAAATCCTGTGCTGCCTGCAGAATTACAGCATATTCTGTGTCTGTGCATCGGGCTGGTATTTTACATTGCACGTGCATATAAAATATTTTCTTTCTTTCCATTAAACTTCTGATGAGTTCTGACCAGCCTTAAGTTTCTCCTCCAGGGGCTAGACGGACACGTCAGCTTCATCCGTCCTGTCCTGTGAATAACAGAGCCTGCAAGAGGCTGTTCATCATTTTAATGGGATCCTGAGATTCAGAAGTTAGGCGCCTCTAATTTATCGGTGCTTTAGGATGAAATCATTACCAAGTGGCTCTGACGGGTTACGTGAGGTCCTTTAATGTAACACTTGGAGCTTTTGATTAATCATCAGCCTGGTAGTGTTTTTAAAGCCTGAGGGTTTTTTTGCTTTCCAGGTTCCGCTGAATGAACGCATCTTCTTCCCCTTTGTGTCCTGTTGTTGGCACATTGGTCAAACCTTTCCTTTCTGTGCTTTGTCACAGATACTGCTAGTTTGTCCTTGGAGACTTTTAGCCATGGCCCATTTCCCAAGGGACGTTCTCTTGTAAGCTCTTGACAAGATTTAAAAAGTCTTTCTTGTATTCACTTTAAGGCAGATTCTGTCTCCAGGGGCTGAGCTGTTTTTCAAAAAAGAAACATCCATTCTTAGTGGGGTGACGTATTCTCTCCAGGACCTTGGTTTCTGTTTGTGATAGTTGCATTAGGTGCCCATTACCTCAGTACCTGCACCACCATAGGCTGTGATCTTTTCATCTCTCCTGAACTAATAGAGTGTCAGATGTGATCAGTACTTGGATGGAATACCTCCAAAGAAAACCCAGCTGGTGTTGGTTATTCAGTAGGTGATGCACACTCATCCTTCATAGTGAGTAGCAATCTAGTTCTCCAGCATGGTCCTCTGTGTTGATGGAAATGACACCTTCCAGATAAGACATGAATCTGAGGCTGCGACCCCTTGTAGTCATTAATGATCGTGTGGCATTTTTTGCAAGCGTAGGAGTGATAATTCTAGTTTCCCCTGGCACTACTTGCTCTGCGCTGTTGTAAGGTGTTGCTCTGCTCTATTAAGCAGATGCTACATTTCACCATGTTGTTAAGAGATTCCAGGCTATTTACTCCATGCAGAGATGGAAGGAGAGAGAGAGAGATAGAAACATATTATCTAGTAGCTAAAACACAGGGCTAAAAATTAGGAGATCTGTATTTCCTTTCTGTGTCTGCCACGGGCTTGCTTTGTAACCCACAATAACATCAGATGGCTGATTAACCACATTTTTTTACCTGTCTTAATCTTTCATTTTAGTTGTTTGGTAGCCATAGTGGTCTACTATCATACTGTGAGAAAAAGCTAAATTTAGCTCACTGTTACCTAGGAACAAGAGAATTGCCATAGTAGATCAGATCAATATCCTGTCTCTGACAGCGGTGAGTATTAGGTACTTCAAAGGAAATTGCAAGAACCCCTATTGTGGGCAATTCTAGAATAACCTGCATTTAGGGGACATCCTTTCCTGTCCTCCAGTATCAGTTGGTTTATGACCCAAAGCATGAAGGTTTACATCCAGCCATTACTCTATTGACTTAAATGTAGTTGTGTCTATTTAAACCACATGCAATTTGGTCCAATGCAGCTAACATCCCATCCATCTGTTAAAACTCTATACCAACCACTTTAGTTACCAAGGACCATAGCAATCAAACAACGCATATAATCTTCCCAGGCTGGAAATACAGTGAATGTGCTTTATTGGCCTATCCTTGTTGTTGAAAGAGTTCTGTCCATTTACCTATGAATAATTCAGCTTGAAAGTAAGATTTATCAGAGGGCAGTGTTGAAGATGCTCCAGTTAAGGGTCTGCCAGTGTTTTCCATTATAAATCCCCTATATTCAGACGTTTTATCACCCAGCTATTTTAAAAAATTGCTCTATGCTACAACTCAGCAGACAAGGTCTCAGGAGCTGAGAGGAAAGCTATTGCTTTTTATAAAATTAGAAAAATCTGTTCCATTATTTTTAGGTTACGGGAGTTGAACAAAATAAGAAGTTAGTGGTGGGGGGGACACAGTGCCTTTTGTGTGCCTTTCTATTCAAAAAGTCCCTCTACTTTATTAAAAAAAGAAAAGAAAAATAATTCCATAGGATAAAATTATATCAAGGGGAAATTTAGATAGCACAGCTCAACATTTGAAAGGCAGGGAATGCCAGTGCTAAGGTTCTGCTAACTCAGAGTGCATTTGTGTCACAGTCAGAGATATTCTGGCTGGATATTCTGACATTCTGGCTGAGATATTCATGGTGGATAGTGTTGTGAATTTAGGATGAAATTCACCCTTGTACAGAAGGTTTGCACTAGGCCTTGGTACCGCTTAAGTAATCTCTTCACTCCCCTAATCCCAACCTATCCCAGAGCTGAGCTAGTTCTCCAGAGCAATTTAGATGAGCACATCATGCCCTGCTGCCCGCAGCTCAAAGGAGCTGTTCCAGCAGCTGAGAATCATGGGGGTGCTCCCGTCACACCCCTTTTCCCTGTCCACACCCCCTATGGTGGGCACTGGGGGATGAGTTCATAAACCGGCATTAAACCACCCAAAGGAAGCCAGCTTTTGGTCTGCTTTGCACTAACTACAGAGCATCACAAAGTATCTTGTCCAAAGTCACAAAATAAACTGGTTTGTTTTGCCTGGCTTGTGGTAAAGCAACAGAACCCCATGTTCCTAACTGTCAGGGTGGTTAAACACTGGAATAAATTGCCTAGGGAGGTCGTGGAATCTCCATCTCTGGAGATATTTAAGAGTAGGTTAGATAAATGTCTATCAGGGATGGTCTAGACAGTATTTGGTCCTGCCATGCAGGCAGGGGACTGGACTCGATGACCTCTCGAGGTCCCTTCCAGTCCTAGAATCTATGAATCTATGATGTTCCAAAGTGCCAGCTTTGTGGCTGGTTTTGTCCGAGGCTGGGATGAACACAGCAGGCAGTGGAGCTGTAGCTGGCCCTGTTTATTACTCAACATGCCCTTAAATATTTCTCATGGCCTTTCCGCCAAGCCCATTCTACATTTATCCTGGTTCCAGGGCCGGCTCCAGGCACCAGCCGACCAAGCACGTGCTTGGGGCGGCACCTGGTATGGGGCGGTCAATCTTGGGGTGGCGGGAGCGCTCAGGGTTTTTTGTTTTTTTGGGAGGGGGGATTCGGTCAGGCGACACTGGGGGTGGGGTGGGTTGTTTTTGATTCGGCGGGTGGGGGCACTGAGGGGGGGATTCGGCAGCGGCGCTCCGCGGGGGGGAGTGGCGGCACAGCGGGGCACTCCGCGGGGGGGGGGTGTTCGGCAGTGCGGCTCAGCAGTGGGGGTGTTTGGCAGTGCGGCGCTCGGAGGGAGGTGTGTGTGGCGGCAGGGGGGTTTGGCAGCAAAGCGCTCGGCGGCAGGGTTCGGCGGCGCGGCGCTCCGCTGGAGGAGGGGGGGGAGGGTGTTCGGCGGCGCTCAGCAGGGGGGTTCAGCGGCACGGGGTTCGGCAGTGCTCCGCGGGGGGCTGGGGGGTTCGGCGGCGCAGCGCTCCGCGGGGGGTTGGGGGAGTTCGGCGGCACGGCACTCCGTGGGCGGGGGGGGGGGGTGTTCGGCTGCGTAACGCTCCGTGGGGGGTTGGGGGGGATTCAGCGGCGCTCCACGGGGGGTTGGGGGAGGGTCAGCAGGGGGTTTTCAGGTGCATGGCGCTCCACGGGGGGCTGGGAGGTTGCTGAGGGTGTGTGTTATGGCGGCGCTATGGAGGGCGGCACTCTTTTTTTTTTTGCTTGGGGCGGCAAAAAAGTTAGGGCCGGCCCTGCCTGGTTCCTCTCACTAATTCCATCATCAGGTTGATTCAGCTGCTGAGCACTGGCCCAAATTCCTTTGGGTTCATTTCCAGAAGAGTCCGCTCTGATTCACTGAGTTTACAATCCCATCATTCTACTGAAGCACTAAGCAGTAGCAGTAAATCAACATCCCTGAATACATTTTCATCTATTTATTTACTTTTGAGCAATGCAAAAAACACATTTATTAATTCCTCTCCTTATCCCCCACAGGCCATGTTTAATATTGCAGCAATGGAATCTTCAGAAGAGAACATGAGCTCTTTGGTGTGATTTCAAATCTGCTTTTTGGCAACAAATCCACATGCGATGCTAATCGAGCTCTGGAGCTGCCTGCGCTGGATGGCAGAGCAGAAAGTGAAAGAGCTGATGGGCAAGGAAGAGCAAAAGGGAACTGGCCTTTCCAATCCATTTCTCCGCTAGGAGAAGGCACAGAAACACCAGGTTCCTGAGAATCTCTCGCCAGAGTATAATTTTCATTAATCGCAATGTAATTACATAATCACTTAAGCAAATGCTGCTTGAATCCTCTCAGTGCACTGATATTTAGAGAGTGCCGACGAAATGCCAATGCAAATATATTCAACTCTGGTACATGCATTCTGATGCTGTGGAAGCATGGCCCACCCCATCACAATGTCAGTGGGCAGCCACAGAACAAATTCCACTCCTAGTTACTTTCTGCTGGGAGTCTTGATTACTGGGAAGCCCACTGGGAAGGTGCATATGTTTGTGATTTTGAGTGTGATGGGAGACAGCACCATCTACATGATAGGTCACAGGGCTAGTAGCCAAAAGTAGAGCTGATCAAAAACTGTTTTTATTTTCCATGCAAAAAAATTTGAAGAAAACAAACACTGAATGTTTTGGTTTTCAATTCTTTTGTGAAAACTTTCAACAAATTCTCACAAAATTTTCTGTCTGGTCAAAAGCCATTTTTCATCAGAAAAAAAGTTTAAATAATTTTTTTTGACAAGCTCATCTAGTCAGGTCTGAGCTCTGTTCCCAGTTTTGCTGCTCATTTGAGCTGACTTTTCTGTTCTATGGTTTTCCCTATCTATAAAATGGGTTCAATATAGTGTAGTGGTCTAGTCCCAGCCCTGCCATTTTCCAGTTGTGTGATTTTTTTTTTGTCAAGTTTCAGAGTTACTTCAGTCCTCTTCACCTTTATTTTCCCTTCCATCCTTTATTCATCTTGTCTACATAAATTCTAAGCTATTTGGTGCAGTGACTAACTCTTGCTATTTGTATATTGTAGCCCGGTTAGGTTGGGTCCTCTACGTGCTATTCATAATAATAATAAAGTGTTATTATTTATAATAACTTATCTGTAGCCTTTTTACACGGGAGCTGGAATATGGTGGACCCTTGGGTCCTGGCACTTATTTAATTCCAGTAGCTCTTTACACATGCAAAGCATCTATCATGCCATGTCCAGGCAACTTCAGTGATTCCACCATTGCTTTTCAATGTCCAGTTTAAAATATCCATCTTTGATGTTGAAACCCTGCATGGACTTGCTCTAGCGGTCTCACATATCTTGTGTGAAATCATGGCCCCATTGAAGTCAATGGGAGTTTTGCCATGGACTTCAAAGGAGCTAGGATTTCACTCTTTGTGTTTTTCTGCGCCCCTCCCTGCTCATTCTGCTTAACCTGGACTGGCCTTCTCGCTTCATCTGTCCCCAGCCATACTGCTTTGGTTACCACTGCAGCTTGCGCTCTCTGGTAGGGGCTTTCTCTAGTTCTCTGCCTCATCAGCTCTCCATCTCAGCTCAAGTCCCATCTGAAAACATCACTCTTGTATATACCCTTTAATTTCTCTGTCCTCCTGCAGTTATTAATCTCTGTAAATTCACCATTTAACTCTGTAACCTGGTGGGATAGAATTTAGCATGCAGATGACTGTTCAGAATAAAATGAAACCTGTAATTCATTTCACTACTGCAGAAAAGAAGGAACTTTCATATCTTTGGGAGAGAAGGCTGAGTTTTAAATGCGTGGTTTCGCACCTTGGCTGAGGTGGTGCCTGCATGTGTTTAACAAGTCAGGGAGTTGCCCTTTCTTTGAACAGCATAGTTCTTGCCTTTAGCACCAAACTTGCTCTGCTGCTGTATAATGTTAAAACAGGAGCTGTGGCTTCTAGAGTGGAAGGTGAGTTTGTGGGGGTGGAGGGTTTGGCTACAGACCTGTCTCCGCTTGCTTCTGAGGTGTGCACAACACTAACCCATAAACTGACATGAAACATGCAAATGTTTTATATGTGGCTTCAGCGGGGACTGGCAAGCAGGCTGTCTTTTGGAGAATGTCTATGCTGCAATCCACGGTGTGACTGTGGCACAAGTAGACACACCCATGCTAGCTTGCTGTAGCATGGCTAAAAATAGTAGTGTAAATGCATCAGCACTGATGTCAGTGTGGGCTACAAATGCAATGCGTTCCCAGGGTCCCTGGTGTATTTATACAGCCAGTGCTAAAGCCCGTGCAGCTGCATAGCTATTTATAGCCATGCAAGTGTGAATAAAGCTAGTGCAGGTATGTCCACCCGTGCTGCAATCACACCTTGGGTTTCAGTGTGGACATCCCCTTGTTGCTTCCCAGGATGATGGGTGTGTGTGTGGGAGAGAAGGAGATGCAGCACTGACTTTGCAGCTCTGAAGGTGGAATTTTAATATATTAATCCACAGCCTTCCAAGCAGCACTGCATAATAATGATGAAAACAGAAAGAAAGGAGAAGCCGATGAGAGGAGACACTATCCCTGATCAATCTGTGTAGCTGCTGCTCTTTTATAAGCCAAAGTGCTCATTTTTCACTGAAATTTAATTGCCCTTTACATACATAAATCTGGAACATTTCACCCTTTAGCTGCCTATTAGGTCTAACACATACCAATTTATAAATGGACAGACTATGGTTTATACTGGGATAAGAGAAGAGTAGTGACTGTCCTGCAGAACTGGGGGATCCCAGGCAGTGAAGAGTGTGTACTGAATCCATAGCGACACTGTGTAAACTATGCCTATAGTGACATATGGACTGGAGAATGTGCAACCCAAATCGCATTAAAGGTCATTAAAGGAAGCTGGATGCTTCTCTCTTTTAGGCTCCTTTGAAATTTCCAATTCTGTAACTCAGAACCTTCTCCTCCAAAATCACAGACCTCTCCCTCTTGTCTAAATGGGGAATCTCTGTTAGCTTTCACTAGTATTAGAGCTTATATATTGGACAGCATGAAATATTTGCAACAAGTGTGACTTTTGTCACATTTCATTTTGATTTGAGAATGGGCCCATTGTTCTTACAAGTTCCCCACCCCCTTGCTTTTCTCAAAAGTGAGTCCATTTCAGTTGAAATGTGACTACCAAATTTAGATATTTGCGTGGATTTCATTCAGAAAATGGCCATTTTGTCAAATGTCATGGTCGAGCAAAATTTGAGGGGCACAGAATTGCCTGAAATGAAATGGTGATTAAGTTCAATATGAACTGTTGTATTTTACTCTAGTATTACATGGCTCTCCTGCTATCAGTGGTGAGCAACAACCACTGGAGGGCATCATGGTCACTTGGTGAAATCTGATTCTAGAACGGGCACAGCAGTTAGTGCATTATCAGTAGTGTCTATTGAACAGAAGAGTTTCTTCTTGTCATAATCAAGGAGTACCTGGCCTTCCTGTTATCTGACCACTACCCATGTATTTTGTGTCTGGGGCTGGCCAAAATAGTTTAAGAATAAGCATGAGCCTTCCCAAACTGTGTTCAAGTCTGCTAAACCAACATCCAGATGTCAAGAGTTCATTAAAGAAGACAGAAGACTGCCCACTAAGGGCCTAATCCAAAGCCTATTGAAATCAATAGAGAGACTCCCATTGACTTCAATGAGCTTTGGATCAACCCCATTCCCAGAGCATAAGCAGGAGGACTAGGTCAGATTATCTCTGCAGCCAACCGGAAAAATGTTCAAGGTCCAGGAGCCCATCTCCAGAATGCTGGAGGTATCAGGGCTGAACAATTTAGTGGGGCCAGCTAAGAAAAGAACAGCATTCTCAGACCTCAGGAAGAAGAGTGTGCGTTCACCAGTGTTGTGGGATGGTCTAGAGTGCTACAAAATGGCTCTTTCCAGACCTAGCTGTTCAATTGTTCTATAGCCTATAGAAATAAATATGCTGGTAGTTGCCAGCTCCCACTGGCTTGTAACTGGGCAGTGAATAGACCTCTTTATTCACTCCGGTGGAGTCTTCCTAACCTCTGGACTTACACTTTCTGTACATCACCTTCCTTTATAATTCAATCTGTGTCTATCTATTTCTTGCCAGAGACGCTGAAATGGCAGCTGCCTGTGTTTTCTTTATACCCAGCAATACAGAGTTGTGACTGACTCTTCAAGTAAACTGTTTTGTGATCTTTCACATGAAGGATGCTATTGCTATGTGAAAATAAATCATGGTGTCCTGGAATGAGTCCCAGGTTATCGTGTTCTCACAGCAGTTTGTTTCTTTAGCATTACTCTTCAAGTGAAGTACACTGGGCCCGATTCTCCTCTCACAGCAGGAATAACTCTGGTGAAGTCAGTGGAGATAGACCAGTGTAAAACTGGTGCAAGTCAGATGGGAATCCGTGTGCTGAATGGGTTAGAGCCCACACTGGGGAGTCCAGACGATTGGGTTCTATTCCGCACTTGCCAGCTCACTGTGTGACCTCTGGCAAGTGACTCAACCCTCTCTGTGCCTACGTTTCATCTGGCACAGTTGTTTGTGGAGATGGAAATGCATCCCCGTGCAGAGGGTCAGCGCTTATGGCCCTCATAAACCCACAAAGTAGGGCTGATGTGCTATGTTAGCCTTAAGCTGGGCCTCTCCACAGAGGTGAAATTCACACCCAAGAGACGCACATATAAATCTGAGAATGTCACAATTTACCAGTGAACAGAAAAATAAGGTGAAATTAATCAAACTATTCACTAGTCTAAGTCCTGCTCCTCTGATTCTTCCATCTTCCTGAGCTTGCTGAAGTACGAGATGCTTGTAGGTTGGTAACTGGAAGAGAATCTGTAGCAACAAAGTTGGCCGGGTGCCTCACTTTACAATGTGTGTTAATTAAGTTTTAATTGGCAATTCTTGTCTGTAATATAAGCTAATTGCAGAAAATCCCAGGAATTGTTTGTAAAATAGAAGGAAATAGATGCATCTGAGTTCTACTGGAAGAGTTTAATTAAAGACTTTATAAAGTGCAACAGATGGCACCTTGTTAGCTAGTGAGATGGGCATAGGTCCCTTTGCTGGAATTTCATTGTGGAGAAGAATGCTTCTGCACCCCACTGATTAAACCCGATCTCCTACACATTGTGAGGCATAGTTCCATTCAGTGGTTTGTGTTACCCAAGGGATAAAGAGCCTTTCATCCAACCTTGGGATGGGGACAGGTGGACAACCCTAGAAATTGATATTCCTAGCTGCAGATCTGGTATATCAAGATCAAAAGGATCTTCACCTTCACCCACACTGTCTTCTGCCAATGTGCCTCAATGCTCTTCTGGAGGGATCTTTTGGTGTAAAAAGGCAGTTGAATCTCCACTACTTGGCATCTTTGCTGAGACCCCTGACAAACTTGCCAGCTGCAGGAAGTATTTGTGTCTTGTCATGGACAACTGTACACTAGAAACTGGACTTTTGAAGCCACCAACTAATTTTATGTGAGCCAACCATCAGCTATTGAATTATGACATTTGCCCACTATTGGCCCAAGCCAGATTCAAGCCAGAGACAAAATATAGTCAAAACTCTGAGCCAACTATTCTCTTATCACATCAGAATCTCTTGTCATGCCCACCACCAGCTGAGACCTGAATGAGATTAGCTTTGGAGCATGCATAGTGGAGCCTGTAGGATGGAAATAAGAAGAAGTTAGGTTTGGGGCCTAAGTGTAGAGAGGAATGGAAAACTGATGTTGCTAGTCAAAGATAAGTTGGTGACAGTGTAATGGGAAAGTAAGAGTTAGCAAGGACATGACCCAGGTTACGTAACTGTTATGTTTTGGTTATAACTGTTATGAGCAAGATTTTAATGTGTGTTTTTGAGAATTGTAAATGTTTTATTAAAATGCTATCTATATTGATAGTATGGGAAGGACATTAGTGTAGATGTTAACTTAAATAATGTGTAACTTAAAGAGCCAATAAGAAGGTGTCAGAAATATAATTATGGTAAAAGGCATTTTAATGTTAATTAGTATTATAATTGAGTATTAAAAAATAGTTTTGCTAAATTGTAGCAAACTCCAATTAACATACAAAGGTTACTGTTAGATTCCAGAATTATAAGGTTTAACTTCACTCTATTGTCAGTGTACTGCTCTCTCACTGATACACTATAGCATCTTTGAGTGTGACTATAATTGTAACATTTGTGTAAGTAGGTCTTGCATGCCTGTTTGCTTAACTAATCTTTTTTCTTTTTAATAAAGTTTGATTGTATCATTCAACGTGTCACCTAGTGGTCCTCTACTAAATGATTTTTCTGTAACCTACCTAGAGACTTATACCTGAAAACTAAGTTGTGTTTATTGGACTCTTGTCTTATACAACATAGTATTAATTGGGAACCTTTTAGCATAAAATTTACACTACACAGCTCATTTTGGGGGGTCATTCTCAGGGATGCCTGGGCTTTGAACTGGTTTGTATTGTCTGCCTGCAAAGGAAGATCATTTTCTTTTCCTGACCCAACAGCTGGCTGCTCTGTTTCTCAAACACTCAGTCCTGGCTGATTCAGAGAGTGACAGAGAAAGTGGAACCAGGACATGGTATCAATTCTAACGAAGGGCAATCGAGCATCACATTTCTTTACAATCTTTATTCAGGCAGGATCAGATGCTCTGAACCTTTCATATTACCCTTAAACGTTGGAAACGCTCATTTGGAAAAGAAGTTAAATAAGAAAACATTCTTGCCCAACGCTAGCACAGGTATGCTCCGCAAAATGGCACCAGTATATGGTATATCCCTGGCTGGGATGATTTAGCCCCTGGCTGGGATGATTTAGTTGGGAATTGGTCCTGCTTTGAGCAGGGGGTTGGACTAGATGACCTCCTGAGGTCCCTTCCAACCCCAATATTCTATGATTCTATGAAAATGGTCCCATATTATCAATATATCTGCTCCTTGGATCTGTTTGCTTTGCTCTTGCAGGCAAGTTTCCACTCCTGTTTGCCCTCCAAAGCTGCTGCAGCTATGGCAGAGTGTATTGCATCCAGTGCAGCATGGTGCACCATCCAGGGAGTAGTCTACAGTCAGAAAACTTAGCTCAGAGCTTTTGAACCTTATAGATCGGAGAGGAGGAAAAAGTGCTGTTGGGCTTTCAGATTCCAGGTGGGCAAAGGACCTGCAAACTGAGAATATTTGAAGCTGCAGAAACAGAATAAACATGGGACCCTACAAGGTCCTTCACATAGAGTTGCTTATTTGTTTCTCTGCCTGCCAGATCTGCAAGGTGATAACAGCCCTGCCCTCAAGCTCCCAGGTAAGTGAGCTTGTTTCATGGGTGCTCTGCATCACACTGGATTGGGTCCTAGCACAGCAGCATCAAGGAAGCCGAGTTATGGACCAGAACCCCATTGTGCTAGGTGCTGTATAACCACAAAACAAAAAGAAGCTCCTTGTCCCAAAGAGCTTACAATCTAGGTATAAAACAAGAGACAACAGATGGATACTAACCGATCAATGGGGGAGCCCAAGAAAGTAATGTGTCAATATAGTCAGTGATCTCTGCACACTAGCAGCCAAACCGCAGTCATGTTTTTTATAGGTATCATGGCAGAGGAGAATTTTAAGGAAGGATTTGAAGGAGGATGCCCCGGAAATATTTTCCAAGAGATGAACATTTATGTTCTTGTCTCTTTCTGCTGCCTGGTGTTCATTTCACTTCAGGCTCTTTTGGAAAGTGATTACCTGGGAGAGATTTGGTTACATTTGGCTTCATCAAAGGAAAACATCAGTTGCTGGGGCAGCAGGTCTCCTGCAGTTTCTTCATAGCCTGTGTTTTTTGAAAAAGCTGATCCATCTGGCTGTTCAGTTGTCCTGATGGCTAGTGCTTTGAGTTGGTTAACTTTGCTCTATATCTTCAGTACCTTCTTGACAGGTGAGTTGAAAACTTTACCTCCTTTGGACTGACTCCTCTCTTTCTCTTTATTCGTGCTGGCATTTTTATCTTTGGAAACCCAAAAGACTGAGATGACAGGTATTTAGCTAGACAGCTGAAGTCTTGGTCACAAGCCAGAGATGGTGGCTACATATCCACCCTAAACAAAATATTTTTCAGAGTGTACTTTGAGATTAAATTTGCAGTATGCATTCTCAACTCTGTCAATTTCATTTCCTTTTAAAAGAGGGGGGGAACAGTTTGGACATGTTTTCATAACAGGTGTAAATAATAATAAATTAGTTTGCAGTGTGATACAGTCACATTGGGAATTAAAAAAAGACTAAATTGAAGTTGAATGAACTATTATATAGAAGTATAAAAACTGCAGTCTTCGCCCTTTCCCCCACCCTACATGCACTTTTTCTCTTGCATGCATGAATACACACGCGCGCACACACTCTCTCTTCCATAAGGAATTTTACATGGACTACTACAGCTACAGGAGAGCTTATTGTTCACAGTCAAGCCCCTTATTAGGATATTTAAATCCTAGAATCTAAATCTTTTGGACCTGCAAATTAATGTTGAGATACATGAAGAACATTTACATGTTAAGTGCTAATTTCAGCATCCAACTACTACTGTGTTATATTTCTATATGGCTTTTCACACAGAGATCGCAAAGTGGTTTCTAAAGGAGGGCTAGTAAAATTGTGAACTTAATGTATAAATTGGTAAACTGAGGCAGATAAATGAAGTTTCTTACTCAAGACCTCATGAGTACCTGTCTCTTGATGTCCAGCCCCTTCCTCACACCAATAGATAATGCTGTTTGCCTTATTTGAAAATTGAATTCACAGCATTCATGTATGTACTCCTGTTACGGACCCACTTCCAGAAGCTGGGAATGGGTGACAGGGGATGGATCACTTGATGGTGACCTGTTCTGTTCATTCCCTCTGAAGCACCTGGCATCGGCCACTATCAGAAGACAGGATATTGGGCTAGATGGACATTTGGTCTGAGCCAGTATAATTGATCTTATGGATTAGTTTGGTTTCAATAAACATCTAAAATTAGATTGTATATCTGAAGCTTACTGGAGTTTCTCCAGAGCACTCTGTTGAAGTATTCTGGTGGAAATGTCATGAAAACAGGGTTCAATTGCTCATGAGATGCCTTTTCTCATTGTTGACCATAGTAAATGAAGAATGAGTCTGGACATCAAAAGAAATACAATGTTGTTGAGTGGTTAAAAGAGAAGCCTGGGAATCAGGGCACCTGGATTATTCCTGGCTCTGCCACTGACTGTATAGACTTGAGTAAATCACTTAACTGCTCCGTGCCTCAGTTTCCTCATCGCCAAAATAAGTGTAAAATATTTTTCTTTCTCTACACATTTCGAATGCACCCATCACTGCCATATGTAGGCTGCCTCAGAGAGATGTTGGGGGAATGAATTAAGCATGGTAACGTGCATTGTGTTCTGTAGATCAAAGGTGCTGTTATATAAATGCAAAGTATTATTACTGTTACTAATGAGGAAATAAGAGTGGGTGGTGATTATCCAGCACTGTGCTGTTCCGTGGCACATAATGTCTGGCAGCTGCGCTTTGAGCCCTTGATGTACTCCCCTTGCAATGTTAGCTTACCCCTTCATCTGCCTTCTCGCTGCTCCTTACAGGGACCTTCTCCACATCTGCAGACTGCAACATGGACTGCCAGACCTGCTGCCTCATTGACTGCAATAAGGGTCACTACTATACAGCTGGCAACTGCTTGGAGTGCCCCGTCGGATTTTAGTAAGCAAGTCATCTTTCTATCTAATATTCCCCCTCCCGCTGCTCACCCTCCACTTAAATCTAAGTATAAGACAAGAGAGAACAGATGGATATAAACACACAGGGGAATCAATATGAGACAATATTGTCTAATCAGACAAGAGAGAATAGGGTGCGGGGAAAGGGTATAACACACAAGTAGAGTGGACGGTGCGATGTTCCACAATTTCTCTGGTTTGGTTTTGGTTTGGGGCTTTTTGGGGTGGGTTTACCTGAGGAGGGGGATCAAGTAAATGGAAAAACAGGGAAAGGAAGGGAGGTGAGGGTGAGAGGGGCAGATATGGAGTGAAACTGAGGGGAAGAGACAGTGAGGAGGAGAGTTGGAGCCAACAGCCCAGGGCAGAGACAACCAGAGAACATTCTAGATTGCTGTGGAATGTCCAGAGGTCCCTGTTTGGGCTGCTCCAAAGGTGGGAATCTCGGGCTGGCTGCTCCCTGCAGTTTTTCCCCAAGGCCACACAGTTTGGAACAGAGGCACCATCTGGATCCTAGTGCCCCCAGAGTTGGAGGGAAGGTCTCCCCTGCACAGTTCTGGGTCCAGAGGGCTGCTGGGGGCGCGGGTTGCCATATAACCACCTCCCTCCCAGTACAGCAATCCCTCCTTTGACTGCTTCTGGTCCTACTGACTGAAGTTTCTGACAAGGAGACTACTGCGGGCTTTAGATTTGAGTGGTCCTACACCTACTCAGAGTGGTCGAATGGGTGTTTGAGCAGCCTGTATTTAGGGCACTGCCCTAGGGAAGCTGACAGTGACAACAAACTTGCAGGGAGTAGGGGGAGCAAAAGACACAGGAGTGAAATGGTTAATTAAAAAATTAATCTGGCCTTGTTTTTAATCCAGCTGTCCAGGAGGTCAAGCAGCTCCTCGGAAATGCCCAGTGGGAACAGCCAATCAGCTCACAGCTCAAACGGATATCACAGCCTGCCAGGTGAGCAGGTGGATGGGAGTGTCACTCCCCGTCTGTACACAGAGATGGTGTGACTTGTCTGTCTCCCGCCTTCTCAGATTTTCCAGCGTAGTTTTAAACTCTGTCACAAAATCCACTCACTTTATCTGCCGGGGATATCTCAGTCAGCCGCAGAGAGAGCAGCGGGGCTCTGCAGGGGGATACAAAGCAATGCAATGTCCCTGTTCAATATTTACACTGCTGGCAGTGTAACATACAGTGCTAGGACTCCTCTTGGAACATAGTGCATGCTGGGCCAAACAGCATATGTCAGTAAGTAGCAAGCACAGTATCTGAGTGACCATCTTTCATTTAGTTGTTACATGTCTCAGCAGAGGCCCGACACCTGCCTTCACTGTCATATGAATCAGTTTGGCATAGTTGACAGAGCACTGAGCTGGCACTCAGGAGACCTGGGGTCTGTTCCTTGTTCTGCTGCTGCATGACCTTGTGCAAGTCACGTCCCATCCCTTTGCTTGAGTTTCCCTATCTGTAAAATGGGGAGAAGGATGATATTTAACTCCCTTTGTAAAGTGCTTTGAGATCTACTGATGAAAAGCACTATATGAGAGCTAGGTGTTATTAGTGTTATCCTTTGCAACATCACATCCAAGCATTAGTGCTTTTTCCAGCCATCAGTAATACATTAGAGGCAGACAAAACTGCAAGTGAATTTGTGTTTTCAAAATCTTGCCAGCTGAGCTAGTTTCTGTCTAGGTTCCATTTGTCCAAACCACATAGCTTAGGATGGGGGCAGTTCAGATTCTGGCCCTTCTCTGATTGTGGGGTAAAACACATACTGTCGTCAGAAGAAATACCCAGGTTGATTTCAGGGGACTCACCTGCTCCATTCCCCTACAAGGAATCATTCTTTCATGTAGCCCGTTGGCCTTCCTTCCAAGGCTCTGAAGAGTAACAGCAAGGAGATTGAGCGGGATCGTCCATCTACTTCCTTGCACTTATCACACTCCCAGATTTATTCACCAGTTCCCCAAAGGCTTGTGATTCAGCCGGATTTAAAGAGGTCCTTATTTTGCAGCAAGAAGAGGCCAGTGCTTGGGCTGGGTGCATGGAGGAGCTGCTCATTTACTGATGATTGTTCTGCAGGTGATGGCTGTGTTTCTGTCACTCATCAAAAAGTGGGACTAACGTGCTCAGTCATCTGCTTGTTGATGTTTCTAACCTCCCACTAACAGGCTTGCCCGGACGGCTATATCAGCTCAGAGACCAGAGTGGGGTGTCGCTTGTGTCCAGATGGCTATTTGTGTGATCCACACAGTGGTTTGCAGAAGAGCTGCAATCCTGGTCAGTACTCACCTGAGGGAGAGCTGGAGTGTTGGGAGTGTCCCCAAGGATACGTCTGCCCTGATGGACGAAACAGACAGGTACTGTATGCAACACAATGCTGTTTGAGCATGAATCCCTATGCATCCTAAACAAAGAAGGCCTGAAGATGGTGATGTGGGTGTACCATCAGGAGAGGGCATGTCTCTGTGGGGTGGTAATAGGACATGGAGCCTTTGTTGTCAGGAAGCTTGTTCAAATACAGCTCAGGTTCACAGTGAATCTCAGATTTTCTATAGATGGCCTCTGTGAAATGAATTTGATGAGTCTCAGTCCAGTACCCAGTAAATTTGTGTCCATGTCACAAAAAACCCGAGCCTCTCAGCTATGGATTAAAAGAGCCATGGAGTCTGGAGCACCTTCTTGCGTCCAAAGATGGTCCCCCTAGAACAGGGGTTCTCAAACTGGGGGTTGGGACCCTTCAGGGGGTCACGAGGTTATTACATGGGGGGTCGCAAGCTGTCAACCTCCACCCCAAACCCCGCTTTGCCTCCAGCATTTATAATGGTGTGAAATATATAAAAAGTATTTTTAATGTATAAGGGGCGTTGCACTCATAGGCTTGCTATGTGAAAGGGGGTCACCAGTACAAAAGTTTGAGGACCACTGCCCTAGAACGGGGCAGGAGCACTTTAGCTGGGTAGTGGCACTGGAAGGTCGCTTCAGCTCTATGCATAAACAGAGCTTTGGCCTTCAGTCCTGTCAATCCAGCACCTTTTGCCAGCTCTAAAATATAGTCCAGTCTGTTTTTTCCCCTTAGCATTGTTCAGCTGGCCAGGAGCCAAACCCCAGCCGCACACATTGTGTAACCTGCACTCTCGGCTCTTTCTCCACCAAGGAAGCTCTGGGATGCCAGCCCTGTCCAGCAGGTAGGCAGAGCTCTATTCAGCATCCTCAAGCCCCTTCCTTAGCCTTTAAACCTGGGGTATGAGGGAGTCCCATCAGTAACAACGCTTTGCACATCCCAGGGTTTTGGAGCACATGTGGCTCTCATATTGTACGTTGCAATGCACGGGGGAGGGAGGGTTCCCCACCTCTGATCAATGCTCCACTCACTGTCTAGATCTCAAGGAACTGAGCAAATGGGATCTGGCAGTATGTGAAACTCATTTGCATGCTGTAGGTAAGAGCTGGTCCTGCACCTAATTAAGGGGGGAGGGAAAACACTCTTGTCCAGGTCCTCAACAGCCAAGAAGCAGTGGCAGAGGACGGAGAAGGGGCAAGGCTTCCACATGATGATGTCATAACAGGAATAGTAATGGATCTGGACTGAAACCCCAAATCTACACACCCCCAGCTTTGGCATGATGGTGGAGTTTGGGAATATGAAATCAGATCCAAAATTTGCAGTTTAATGTCCATTTCAGTCAATATCTGATGAAGTAGCTTCAAGACACGATGCAATGTGACAACACAAGTGATGCCAGGCCACATGACAGTTACTTTCTGACACTATTCAATGACAAAGCAGCTCTCACTCTGTGATTTAACTGATCACCTGTATAACTGCTTTGAACTCAGGATAGCACTTTCTATTTGAGGATCTTGTTGAGCATCACCTTCATTCATTACCTCTCAAACATACCCATGTAAAATAGGTATTAATATTCCCATGATAGAGATGGGGAAACTGAGGCACAGAGTGTTCACTTGACTTGGGCAAGGCAACAGTGAGTCTGTGGCAAAACCAGGAATAAAAGTTAGGAGTCATGACTCCCAGGCTCCTGCTCTAACCACTAAACAATGATCTCTCAGACACTGATTTATTATTATTACTTTATAGATTGGCTTTTAAATTGGAACAGAGAGAGCACTTATTTACCATGGGGTTTGCTATGCAAGTAATTAAGTGAATTTTCATTTCTGTTTTGTGAGCTGCTATTTGAAGAGCTGCTCACTTTAACTGTCCATTTCCTCTCTCTGTTTTTTTTTCCAGTGAAATCCTAATAATCCTGTCTTGAGGACATCATAGTGTGTCATTGTGGGAATGAGAAGGGTGTCACACATTCATCATTGTGATATTAGTGCAGAATCAAGTGCAGCAGGAAGATGGGCTGGGAGGGACTTGACTTTTGTTTTTAAACAATTGTCTTTGAAAATTATGAAAGCGTAAAATATTATGCAGATGATTGATTAGCTCAGAACCAGCAGAGAAAATGAAGGAGAAACATGTGAAAGCAACCTAGTTCCATTTCACAGGCACTTGCTGTTCAGAGATATTCCACACCACAAACATTTCAGTTGAAATTGACCTAAATTCATTTTGGGAATAGTTCTAAGCCTGGGAGTAGCTGTGAGTGTCCCCAAGCCTCTACTCTTGAGGTATGTCCTCACTGCAGAGTTAACTTGGGCTTTGACCTGGATGCTGCCACTAACCCCTCTCCCATCCACACACACAAGCCTCTGACCTGTGTTTAGTGCTTTCAGCCCAGGCTGGTTGGGGCTGTAGGCTAATGCTTCAGTGCAGCCTTCATTTGAGCTGGTAGCCCTTTGCAGTGAGGAACCCAGTAACTAGATCACTTCAGTGCCTTCCCACACACAATCCTCTCTGTATGTCCAGAAGGACAGACAAGTTCTCCCATAATTCACTGGGAAAGAATCACAGAGCGGCTCTGCTCTACTGTGGCACACAGAGCCATGGGGTATGTCCCTAGAAGATCTAGTGACACACACAGGGAAGTGCCACACCAGCAATTCTGGGAGGGCTTTGACATGTAGTTGCTAAAACTTGCCTAGGCTACGCTGGATGCTCAGACCCAGGTGCTGATCACCCAAAGGAACTCTAAAGTGAAGACATACCTTTGCTGTGGGAAAGGCTGGGAATGGAGTGCCTCCTGCTGAGAGAGGGTGGAGCTGGAATAGCTTGTTTTTGTGCACGTGAGTGGTTGATACCATTAGTGGGGCCACAGGTATGAGTTCCCTCAAGCCACAGTCAGAGAGACAGGATCTGAAGTAGCTGTGAGGTCACCCAAGTTAGCTTCACTGTACTATACTGTTCCCTACAATATCCCCAGTTGGAAGAGGCTGGGAATGGGACAGGAGTAGCTGTGAGTTCCACGATAACCATAACAATCTACACTGTTCCTTGCATTGACTCGGTCTGTGTAAGCTTTTGGCACTATCTATATTTTGCTAGCCCCATCGATTCCTAATACTGCCTCTTCCTGGGAGAAGGTGGAACTGTAATAGCTGTGCATTTGTGCACGTGAGTGGTTGGTACCATTACTGGGGCCACAGTTCATATTGTTCAGTCATGCTAGGCTTTCCTTTCCTCTAAGCAACATTGCTGCATCTGAAGCTGAAGTATTTAATGAGCAGCTGCAGGTGTCTCCTGCAGAGTCACTGAACCCAGTAACTTGATTCTCATGTCAGTAATTAGAATCCCTCTTATTAAATAATGAAGTGTTCTTGTATTCTAGATGCCTTGCTTGTTGTCTGATAAAAGGAGAAATGGAGTGGCTAGAGAGATCGGGATAGCATCAAGGCCCCAGAGGTTCATATTCAAATGCTGCCTGTAATTCACTACTATGGAAATTGAATAATGCACGCTGAGGTTGCCAAACTTCCAGCTACTGGGACTAAGGATATACAAAAAATAGCACTCACCTAGGAGACCTGAGTAAAATGTGGGAGGGGAGAATGGCTTAGGGTATGTGTGTAATGTTACACATCATTTACTATGTTGTATAGAGGGTTGGGCATGTAATGTTTGCTGCAAACAAACTCCAGGAAATGTTGGCTTCTTTAGATTTTGTGAAGGATTTGCAAACCAGCCCTGCTATTTGCAAACTGTTGAGTACTTGCAAATATTTAACCAAGTGAACAAATGGCAGGCTATGGCCAGATCTGAGATATTACAGTGATGAGACTATTACTTTTCTTATTATTCATATTGTAGTAGAAACCAAAGGCTCCATCCAGGATTGGGCCCCCATTATTCTAGGTGCTGTACATGCACATAATAAGAGAGACTCTCTAGGTAGGTGACAGGTGAAATATTTACAAAGTATCCATGTTGGATTTTAATATTAGTCTTCCTGGTATTCTAAAGGGTAGAATGCATGTGTTCTACATCAGATATATGTCTGATTGAATCAAACAGACCATTTTTTGAAGCTCAAGGATATTAAAGAGTTTGGATATGGTCAAAGGGGATTGAAACCCTAGAATTCATGATGTTCTTTTCCACTGTTTGACTGACTTTAATTGTGTGTAATCTGTATACTGAATACCATGCGTGAGAGAATAAAAAGCCATTGCTATGCAGATAGATTGGGATATATTTCAGCATAGCAATGGCACTTTTATGCCACAATTAAATCCTTTTATTTTTTTCATTCTTCAAATAACCATCTGGAGTTTAGTAAAGCATTTGATACCAAGTCCCACAGAATCTTACTTGGAAAAATTAATTCAAACTGGCTTGGATGTGAGCACTTTGTTGCTAAATGCAAACTGGCAGAAGGTCCGTAAATAAAGGATAGAGATATCTGGCGATGCATCAAGTTGTCAGGGGACATCTGATGAAGTAACAGAACTCACTGGTTTAGGTCTGATCTCATGTAACACCTTCATTAATGAACTAGGAAAAGACATAATTGGAAAAAAGGAGAAAGAATTAAATTTTTAACAACAAAAATCTTCATTTTTTTATTTGAAATTTCATTAAAAAATGAAGATTTTGTTGGAATTTCAAAGTTCAGACACTTTTTACCAGCTCTACAGTTGGTTCAAACACAAGAAACATTTATTGGTTATCACT